>NC_092346.1:88880254-89603934 GCF_963676685.1 Mytilus edulis
AAGACCTTTCCTTACTGCATTTGAAATAATCAATGACACAAGAGAATCTGATTGTAGAAGTTTCTAAAACGTCAATTACAAGAGACAACGACCAGCTTTATCTTAATTTCTCTATATATGGTTGCAGTCGTTGTCAAAGCACAATTTTTTCTTAAATTAATCAATATACGTTAATCAACCTTATGGACCCTCTCAAGAAATTGTAAAACAAGATTTATTGATATTAGCATAGGACATAATCCTTGAGATGTTAAAATCTGTCTTAGCTATTATTGGGCCATGCAAACAAAACACAATAATGAACTTCTAATGTATTATTAACAAGTCATCCAATCAAAATCATTTCAGTCAAAAAATATAAAATCCCATGACTTCTCAACCAATCAAATTACTCCTAATGCATTCTGGGAAATCCTAAAAAATGCTGAAAAATTCATCCCTCCTATTTATAAATTAAAAGTATGTAATATATATTTATTATATATGTATAGATCTGCGATTGGTTTTTCAGTGTGTCGAACTTGTCTCAGGGAGCCATTTATAAGTTTTTGATTTTGTCTGATTAGTTGTCAATATTTTTCAACTAACACATTTTTTCTCTAATGTATGGTATTTATTTTCTTAACTGCTTCTGATTCATAAGAAATCATAAGAAAACAAACTGCAGAGAAAGAGATAAATTTTCGAGGTAAATCTAAATAATCATCAGATTGACTGATAGTTCTTAAATCAGCTAAGACAGAAAAAAAACCAAAAACACTATATGATAGGAATGCTTGCAAGAAATTTAACCCACTTAATTAAAGGTATTACTACAAATAAGACACAGAAAATAGAGATTTTCACAATAAAAACCTTCTGTTGAAAGGAGAAAATCAATACTGATGATTCCTGGTTTCCTGAATTCCATTAAAACTGCAGTCATTATCCTATCAAATGGCGATGGAAATTATAACCAACAAAAACTGTGAATACTTAACAACCTGCACAAAACTTTTCTTGTAAATAATAAATGAAACTAATTCTCAGTTGACTGGTATTTTTCATTTATCAGTGAGCCTGGAGATAATTGGGTAAAGTGGTATTTAAAGCTACTGTTTTATCCAATATACCATGAAGACCTTATGCTTTCAAACTCTGATTAGCACATTGTTAACAGCGTAGTTTGCCATTAGTACAATTGTGAAGCTACAGGAATTATAAAACTTATCTCTACCAGTCCTTTGATGAAATGACATAAAACTGAACCAAGCTTAATCTAGAGGATTGCTTTATTTGAAAATGGAAGTCAGTTAAATGAGAAAGGTTTTTATCACAACTGAAAACTGTTTATTCTCACTCTAAATTTATGGATATTCTTTTTATTTTCTTACATCTGTATTTTTTAGCTGAGTTTGATTATTTGATTATTTTTGTTCTTACACCATCAATAGAATAACTTGAATATATCTATCCTAAATCAACATTAAAAGAAACATGAATTTCCCAAAATTGCCACCATCGAAATAAAATAAAATTACATTTTATAGGAAAGGAAGTGAAATAAATATAATTCCCAAAGTAATATTTGCTAGAACTTCATCTTCATATTGAAACTGTATAAAACTGTGACAACAGTGATCTATTTACAGTGGCCCCTCGTGTGATACATGAAGATAAAGTGACACTTATTTCTGCTTATAAAAAAAACAATCAAAATTATTAAACTGTCAATCTTAGTTGTTCTGAACTTAAGAATGGCTTTAAATGGACAAAATCCTCCCTTAAAGTGATCCAAGTTGAAGACAGAGTTTCCATATGCACAGTATCTATAAGATCGGTACATTGAAGGGGAAGAAACCAAAGCAATGCATACTTAATAGTAATAAGATTGAAAAACATTAATCAGAATCCTTACAAATATTTATTATCCCCAAGACATATAAACAAACTAATTTTCTTTAAATTACAATTCATTATAGCATACAAAATTCATCAAATTCACACATTTGTTATGAATCATTTCAAACATTTTACATTGATTCAAAATATAAATTAATCTAAAAATATTTCACTCCAAGCTACATAGACTATAACTTAATAACTATAGCATAACATCCACCCACATAGAAAAATGACAGTTCTTGTATATATATATAACACAGTCAAATAATATCATCAATTTCTTCCGATCGGTAACATCGGTGAACATTGCTTAATCTAATGTAAACTTATTGCTTACTTTTCCTAGCCTATCGAATGGATTTGATGGTATGGCAAATAAGGATAGCAATCCAGTACCAATATCCGTGATAAGCAATTAAAGTTTGCTTGTACCAATATGAAGAAAAATCCTAAGGGATCAAAGTAAAACCAAACCATAACACATCTTCATTTTTTAATTAATTTTCCCAGGAAATGCTGAGTAAAGTCGTAAGTTTTATTATTAATTCTATGAATACAATGAGATGAGGGGTAAAAGTTAATGAAATAGTTCCACATGATCACACAATCCTCCACATCAGACAAGTGTCTACACAATAGGTCAAACCATCCAGACAAGTTAGAATAATATCAACAGACTTAATAAGTTTTACAATCAATTCCAATAAGGGCAAAAATATTAAAATATAACTGAAGGCAACCACTAACTAGTCTGACTTGGGACAGGCACAATTACTTGAGGTGGGTTAAATACTGTATTTTTATAACTGGATCTGAGCAGAGATTATAATGCTGGTTAAAATACAGTTTACACAATATAAGCTCCACTTAATACTCATTACAATATTAGCTTTAAATTCAGAACTCATTGAGAAATCAATCGATCTTTATTCTGAGACATATAATACAAGAAAATAAGGTCAAGGCTCATAGACAGATTTGATATTGCTACCAAATGTATTAGATTTGACAACTGAAAAAATTTCACCTAATGCATCATTGTAAAATGCATCATTGTAATAGATTCAAAGGTCAATGAATTCAGAAACTGAGAGCAGGTAATGAATATATATACAAAATACTTATGTATCGCTCTATTATGTGTTTTTCAACTCTGATCAGTGCTAGGGGAAGTACAGTGAGGTGAGAGTATGTTCTCGTAAGATGTAGACCTCAAATTTACTTTCAGACCAAGAACAGCTATGATAGTGTTTATCCCCCTGCTTTATGTTTTGTAAAATGTGTCCAGGATAAGATAGGTGGCAAGATGTGATGTGCTTTCTGACAATGTCCAGGATAAGATAGGTGGCAAGATGTGATGTGCTTTCTGACAATGCACAATACAAAAGTAATCAAATTGAAAATGTTCATGCTTTTTCACATTGGTTCAAAACGAATTTACAGAAAAATACATACATTAAAATAAAAACTTTTTTTTCTCAATCTTATAACTCTCAAAGGTATTTTTTCTCTTTTAACTCATTTTATATCTTGTGGAAAAAATAACACTACAATGCAAATTATATTCAAATGCTGACATATACAGTGGTGCAATTTTGATAATTTAATTAAAAAAAATACATTTTAAGTGAATACATACTACATACAGCATTTGACGAGTTAACCTATTGTTATTTAAGTTTCAATTCTTCAGACCTGACATGTCTGAAATAACCTAAATATATTTTCTGATGAATATCTTCAATAAATTTTAAATCTATTTGTTGATATTTTAGACATCTGAAATGAATTACTAAATCCTATGTATGGATCACTTGCATATAAGACATTGCATACTGCATACTACTACACCAAGTTTGCCTAGAGTTTACCAGTACATATGTACTAACAATTACTTATTATTATAACAATAGCCATCTTTTGTAACCTGCAACTGTATATTAACCAAATAAAAGTGTTTAAACCACATATTTTCCACTTTAAAATCAAATATATGGTGATTCATCAGTAACTATTTTCAATCAATTTTTAATTTATTCTTATAATCCTTGGAGAGAAGTTACCTCAAAACAATTTCATCAGAAACTCAATAATAGAAATGAAGATAAAAAAAACATCATGCCACACAAACAGAACAAAGGTAGAAACAATGACTCATGGGAAATCTGTATCAACAAAGGAAGACTTCACATGCAAATTAACTACAATGTAGTATCATCTTGGAAAACATAAGATTTAAAAACGTTTTCTGGAAATTCTGTAAAATTTAGGTTTTTAAATTCATTAATACTTCGAAGTTTCATTTAAATTTTTCCTATAGATTTTATTTAAATTTTTGTTTTTTTCAATGTTCACAGCAAGTCTTTTATTCATTTTAACAGAAAAAGGCACAGATCCAAGAATCGTGTTTGGAAAGGTAAAGCTCATGGACCTAATATATTTTTTTCTCAATCATTTCTATGCAATTTTTTCTTCAATTCAAAGGTGGTTACATAAGAAAATAAAATAGATTTCAAGAACAGCTACCTTCATTTCCAAACCCTCAGAGGAGCATCCCAATATACAAAGGAGCAATCAAATCATCACGTCACCAACATAGGATTAGCAAAAGTTAAAACCAGGTGCTCCGCAGGGCGCAGCTTTATACGACCGCAGAGGTCGAACCCTGAACAGTTGGGGCAAGTATGGACAAAACATTCAAGCGTGATACAGCTCTGAATTTGGATTGTGATCAAATTTTTGACATTACATGGTTTTTTTTTACACAAAACAAATGTCAAGATTTTACAAATCAATTAAAGATTTCTTCTTCAAACTTTTTAAATCTAAAATTAAATAGTTGACACAGCATAGGTTTCTGACACAGAATGAATGTGGTCTAATGAACTTAAAAGGTTTTTTTTGCCTTTGAGCAATTCACTATGCTGTTGAATATTAATCCTCTCAAAAAAATGTTTGAAGAAATTTTCTTTTTATTTATGAAATCTGAAATGAGAAAAATTTAACCCACCACCCCTTTTTTTCACATCCTCGTTTCCCGTTTTCCAAAACTGATATCAATTCAAATTTCTAATAGAGTTTGCAACAATAACTACTCTTTTAAATACATCATAAAATATTAAAATGTAAAATAAAGTGCTTGTTATCACTGAATGGTAAAGATTGGTTGGTAGTAAAAGTGAATATACATTGTTTATTGTATAAAACAATAAAAAAAACTTCATCAGCAACATTTTATATTGGCAAATTTCCAATGAAGTTATTTACGTAAAGTTATTGGCAAATAAAAATAGAAAATGACATCATAGTCATGTCTGGCAAATGTCCAACATACATTATCTAAAAACATTTTAGATAACATAAGGAAAAAAAGCTTCATCAGCAACATTTTATATTGGCAAATTTCCAATGAAGTTATTTACATAAAGTTATTGGCAATAGAAAATGACATCAAAGTCATGTCTGGCAAATTTCCATCATATATTATCAACTACTATTCTATACAAAGAAAGATAACTCCAATTGAAAATTAATTGCTATTGCACAATATTGTGCAATTAGATATTTCTTGCTATTGTGCAATACTGTGCAATTGAAAATTTCTTGCTATTGCACAATACTTTATATGGAATCCTGATTTGGACCAACTTGAAAACTGGGCCCATAATCAAAAATCAAAGTACATATTTAGATAAAGCATATCAAATAAGCCCAAGAATTTAATTTTTGTTAAAATCAAACTTAGTTTAATTTTGGACCCTTTGGACCTTAATGTAGACCAATTTGAAAACTGGACCAAAAATTAAGAATCTACATACACAGTTAGATTTGGCATATCAAAGAACCCATTTATTCAATTTTTGATGAAATCAAACAAAGTTTAATTTTGGACCCCCATTTGGACCAACTTGAAAACTAGGTCAATAATTAAAAATCTAAGTACATTTTTAAATTCAGCATATCAAAGAACCCCAAGGATTCAATTTTTGTTAAAATCAAACTAAGTTTAATTTTGGACCCTTTGGACCTTAATGTAGACCAATTTGAAAACGGGACCAAAAATTAAGAATCTACATACATAGTTAGATTCGGCATATCAAAAGAACCCCAATTATTCAATTTTTGATGAAATCACACAAAGTTCAATTTTGGACCCTTTGGGCCCCTTATTCCTAAACTGTTAGGACCAAAACTCCCAAAATCAAACCCAACCTTCCTTTTGTGGTCATAAACCTTGTGTTTAAATTTCATAGATTTCTATTTACTTATACTAAAGTTATGGTGCAAAAACCAAAAATAATGCTTATTTGGGCCCCTTTTTGGCCCCTAATTCATAAACTGTTGTGACCTCAACTCCAAAAATCAATCCCAACCTTCCTTTTGTGGTCATTAACCTTGTGTTAAAATTTCATTGATTTCTATTTACTTATACTAAAGTAATTGTGCGAAAACCAAGAATAATGCTTATTTGGGCCCTTTTTTGGCCCTGAATTCCTAAACTGTTGGAACCAAAACTCCCAAAATCAATCCCAACCTTCCTTTTGTGGTAATAAACCCTTGTGTCAAAATTTCATAGATTTCTATTCACTTAAACTAAAGTTATAGTGCGAAAACCAAGAAAATGCTTATTTGGGCCCTTTTTGGCCCCTAATTCCTAAAATGTTGGGACCAAAACTCCCAAAATCAATCCCAACCTTCCCTTTGTGGTCATAAACCTTGTGTTAAAATTTCATTGATTTCTATTCACTTTTACTAAAGTTAGAGTGCGAAAACTAAAAGTATTCGGACGACGACGACGACGACGACGACGACGACGCCAACGTGATAGCAATATACGACCAAAAAATTAAAATTTTTGCGGTCGTATAAAAAGGATCCCTAATGACATTATAACTAAATGTATTAGACAACACAAATAACCATTGCCTGTCACCAAATTTCTTATAAAATAAAAATCCAAGCGTAAAACAAAGTAACTGTCTTATGCTGGCACCACTTTAACTTTTTGAAAGACGTATCTCTAAATTGGTAAATGCAATAGCAGTAAAATTCCAAAATAACCCGTATTTCAGTGTATATGAATAAATTACTGAATCCTATTTTTCTAGATTCAAGTAAACTAACATTCACATCCTGAACCATTAAATAAACCATTTGGAATGGACATACATAAATCAAATATTTGACCTTGGAGGTCAAAGGTCAATTCCTGAAACCACCTACATTGGTAAGCAACACATAGTCATGAGGTACTGCAAACATTTACGAATTATCAAAAGTCAAAGTCTATGGATAAACAAGTTCTGTTCTTGTTCTGAACAAGAAAAATATCAACAAATAATAGTTTCAACCTTGAGGTCAAAGGTCAAATAACCTTGAGGTCAAAGGTCAAGGTAACACAAAGGTCATGATGATATTCAACACACCTTCTTATGGTATCACACATTCTTCCTAAATATCATAAGTCAGTGTCAAAAGATAAGAATGTTTTGACCAGACAATGTTGTATGAGAAGAACCAGATAAAGAAGGAATAGCACTAAAACATTGTCTCTCATCATCAAAAAGGAGTCATGATTCTTATTTGTGTCCCTTTCCAGAGTGGCTTTAATAGAAGGGTACATATTTATGAAACAGCAAATACAAATTATCTAGAGGTCCACATTAGGTTTTCAACAATAGGCTAATGTCTATGCAATATGTCAAGGTTATATAATTTTCACCGGGTGAATATGCATACTGCTCAATTCAATATAGCATGAAAATCCAATATTTTTATGTAATATAAATAATAGTCAGCCTGTTACTGATGAAAAACCACTAAATAAAATTCATATTAGTTGTAGTCTGGGACCAATACATAAATATATAATATCTATTGGTCCCAGTTGTAGTATACACTAATAAAACCTAATATACAAACACTTGTAAGTTGATGGAAGTATTGTAAAGTGTTAATATTAAAACAAGACATCAGAACAAATAAACAGAACAAGAACATAAAAGACAGAACACAGAAAATATAAAAAAAATATTTATTAAAACAAAAGCATAACTGAAATATAACAAAATAAAAGTAAACTAAATCAAAATAAAGGAAAATAAATGAAAGTAAAGAGAAACAATATCAAATCAAGGGTAAACAATATCAAAATCAAAATAACAAATAACAAACATTGAATAACAAATTTGAATCTTATGACTAAAGTAAGTACAACAGAAATCTTAGGAAATAATATAAAATAAATATTAACAGCATAAATATATAGGTTGAGTATTTTTGTCATAAAAATTATGTTAATAATCACAGCACATTAACACAATTTTTTATACTGATAAATAATCTGAGCAATCCTTAGTGTAAATGTAAATATACAACACGAAATTTCTCTCAAATTTGCATGAATTACCTTCCTTTCAACAACTGACAATTCATATTGAGAAAAATATAGAAGTTATAATTTGGGATCTATATGGTCCTGTTAATTATTGAAATAGCTTTCTTCAGCTTTTAAAAAAAAGTTTTGAAAATACAAGTACAAGGATCATGAACAAGAATGTGTCCATAGAACACGGATGCCCCACTCGCACTATCATTTTCTGAGTTCAGTGGACTGTGAAATAAGGGTCAAAACTCTTAATTTGGCATTAAAAGTAGTAATATCATATCATAAGGAACATGTGTACTAAGTTTTAGGTTGATTAGACTTCAACTTCCTCAAAAACAACCTTGACCAAAAACTTTAACTTCAATTGGGACAGACTGACGAACGGTTGGGTGAACGGCTGGATGCACAGACGTAATAACATAATGCCCATAAATGGGTCATAATAAAAATAACTACAGTAGGTAATTCATGCACAAGGGAAGTAACTCGTAGAATTATAAAAGTTTAACTAGTATAGGTTCATTATTATTCATTGGATACCAATTTTCGTTGGTTTCGGTGTAACAGGTGAACCACAAATTTGAATTTCATATTTTCTATAGGCTTTGAACTAGATATTTGCGAAACCACGAAAACAAATATCCCTGAAAATGAAAGTTTCCCCAATCCACGAAAATTGATACCCATAAAAATATATGAATCCTCAGTAAATATCAGTTTAGAGTTTGGCCTTAAATGATGCATATTATACTTGCCACTATCTTTAATGAACAGGGTTGTGTTCAATATCATAGCGGGTATGTAGTGCTACGTAGATTTTTGATCTACTAAGCGAGTAGCTAGCCTAGCTGCTATCAATATCTATGTAGCAGCGTTCAATAGTCATAAATCTATGTAGCCCTATGTAGCCCCTACGTTATTGAACGCAAGCCTATTTACACATTCCTGATATTTTCATATTTTAACATCTTTAATATTGTAAGTCAACACTCATAAAGGAACTGAAGCTCTTGCAAAAACACTTAAAAATTTGATTCTTCTTCTGATAAATTCAAAAAGAAGTAAATCAATGAGAAGTTTGTTTCAACATTGACAGACCACTTCTCCATTAGTTAAAAATCAATATCAAGTTAAAGACATTTTATAGTGGGATGTTACACAATCAATTCTTGTATTCAAAATAAGGAGTGATTTCTTTTCTTTGTATTTGACAGGCATCAGATTATATTGACAGGTTCAAGTTATTTCCCAAATGTCTGGAATAATAAAGTCTAGGAAGGAACAAAACATTGTTTATTGTGGTCTTTCTTTTTACCACAAAACACCATTACGATTGACTTAGGTATACTAATTCAAAAATTCAGAATTAAGGTCTAATCGCACATGTATGACAGTAAGTGTAAAACAGGTATATGGTATCAATGTATACATGTATTTTAGACAACCCATCCATCCTGGGTTCTTTCTCACAAATACTAGAGGAAAACTTAAGTTCAGATATATCACTTACACGGGGAATCAAGAATTGAAGTTGAATCTAGAAAGCAAAGAACAGAGACAAATCAATCCTTAATATACTAAAGTTTAGTTGAAACCAATAAATGGATTTGAGGATAGTGCACACTTGAAGAGTTATCTCATGAGAAATTTTAAAGAACAAGTCATTTGATTAAGAAAATCTGCAGAAACCACAACATTGAAAGATGAATAATGGAAAATTTAAGTTTCGTACTCAGAAAGTTATAAAACTGTTGTAAGTTCTGCAAGTCTACTAAGCCTTACTCAATACTGTGTTTCAAGTCATAAATCCTATTCTACAAATTGGATTACGTTTTATCAACAGCAGGTTTCTTTGAAGGGCTATGAAAAAAAGTTTTGCATTTCTTTTCAAAGTGAAATGAGCAGCACCTAAAAGTTTTATCATCTTTTTAATTTTTTACTTTACAGACTGTTTATTCTATTTTAAGTTTATTTTTTACAAAAGAAAAAAAGGGGACTTCATTGAAAATTATTCATCTCCATCAATAGACATGTTTCAGAATGAGATATGCTTTCAAACAATTATCAGAAAACTAACATAAACAAAACACATTCAAATCCTAACTCAATTTGTAACTTTAAAATCCACTTATCACATTAACTTTAAAAATGTTTAAAAAAATTTACAACTCCCAAAAAAGGTAATACTCACAGATATGCACAAAAATTCTATTGTTATCCCTTCAAAACTGGCAAAAAAGGGCAAAATTGTTATTAGAGTTACATCCCTTTATCTACATACATTGACTATAAACATCAGAGTTACATCCCTTTATCTACATACAATGACTATTAACAGACAGAATGGGAAGTACTTTCGTTGTATTTACTATCTATATTTTTTTCATCAGGACTAGAAGGATTACTAATATCTTGCTTAGGTATAACAAGTTTGCTTCTACTTTTTTTCTTTGTTTTTCTCTTCTTTCCCTCCTCTGATGAGCTACTACTACTAATTTCAATTTCTGCTATGTCTAAATTTTCTAAGTCCTCTAGAGGATCTGCACTACATCGTTTATTCCTATTTATAATCTCATGTTCACTGTCAGATGAACTTTCATCAATTTCTATTTTTATTTGACATCCATTTTTAGTTATACTTATATCATAAGTATCATCGTTTGTTTGATCTAGATTATCGAAAGCTTCTAAGGGTGATGACTCCCTTAAGATTACATTTCCGTTTGAACATTCCATTTCAGCACCAACACCTGAATCAGCGGTAGTTTTCTTTCCTGAACCAGCTAAGCTTTTAGCAAATTTCAAGAATTCATCATGTCTATCATCATCACTACTCTCAATCTCTGGATCGGTCTCGCCATTGGACGATTCTGTAGTATCAGATTCTATCATTTCACTATTGTCTTGTGACATATACCCTAAGAAAGGATCAGGCTTTCTAGAATCTCCATCTAAATTAAAATCATCAGATGGAGCAAGTGATAAAAAAGGAGGGTCATGTACACTTTCAAAACTATATTTATATCCTCTTTCACGAGGAAAACTCACTTTTCTACGAGTACGAATATTTGGCATGTCCTTTGAGCTTTGACGATGGTTTAATTTTGGTTTACGAGCAGTTGGCTGAAACACATTCTCCTCCGGTATTTTACACGTCCTACTAAGTGTGTCAGTTGCTGATGACAAAAGAGACACTGTATCATCTCCCTTGTCAGATTCAACGAAACTAATAGGACGTGATCCCGGAGTGCTAGGTGTTGATAAGTCTGCTGGTTTAAAGGTCGTAAACGTGATCCCTCCGCTACTTCTATTACTTTTACTTAAATACTTACCTTCGCTTAATAAATATACTGCTGCCGGAGATGGGAAGTCTAAACTACCATTATCACTTGCAATATGTTGACTATCCACAAAATCAACTGTCTCATCATTTATACTTTGTTCATTGATTGTTTTAGTCTTTTCACTTTTTTGTTCAATATTTTGCTTATCTCCATTTATATTTTCTGTCTGAGACATAAAACTTTCCTGTTCCTCTTTTGTTTTTATCACTGTCTGTTTTTGCAGTTTGCTATGTTTGCTACTATCTTTTGTCACAGATTTTGACCTTTCATTTTTAAAATCGTTTCCATTATTGGATTTTTTATTTGCAATTTGTTCAATTTCCGTATTCTCAGCACTTTTATCAGTGCTTGAACTCTTATCTAAAATACTACTTTCTTCTTCTTCTTCATTCAAATCCTCATTATGAATTCTAAATTCTTTGCTTTGGTCAGATATAAGATGAGATTCAATCTGTTCTGTATTGAAATCAGTACTAAGAATTGATTCACATTTTTCATGATGGTCTTTAATGTGTTTGACAATGTCAGTCTCAAACACAGGACTAGTAGTGTCATCAATACTCGAAAAAGTATCTCTTGGCGGGAGAGTGAAATAGTTCCTTCTTTTAGCACCTGATGGCGACATGTCCAGAGAAGTCTGAGAATGTCCTCCAGGAGTTCTCTTCCCTGATGGGGAACGACTTTTTAAAATACTAAATCCTTTTTCTGATGGTGAACGACTATGGGGAGATCTCTTTGTTCCACAAGAAAATGATCTTTGATGCTGTTGTGGAGACGGTGATCCATCTTCAGAACCTGCATATACTTTGACCTGTTCAACCTGTATATTGGTGGGACGTTTCTTTTTCAAACTTCGACTCCTTCGCAGAGAATTGAATTGAACACTAGGCTCAACTGGACTTATTATATCATTTTCTTCATCTAACTCTTCAGAAAAATGCCTTCTATGAAGAATATAAGTGTCAATTAAATCTTCACTATTAGCAAGAGATGAGAAACTATAACTGTCACAGTCGATACTAGTTTGGGCTGAGAGATCAATATCGGTACTGTGAAAATCAATAGAGTCTTGAGACATTGGTGAAGCTAGATCAGGTTCTACGTGTTTTTCTGGTGAGTTTTGATTGGATGACAAACCAACACTTACAGATATACGAGATCCTGCAGGAACTTCTTCGTTCAGTTCAATGATAAAAGTTTTTTCTTTAGCATCCCCTTCTGCAAGTCTTCTCTTTTCTTCTTGAACAGACGCAATCAAGTTTTCAATTTCTCGCTGAGTTTCAGCTTGTAGATCATGTTCTTGATCAGTAAATGTCTTAGTATTAATGCTGCTTTGATTTTCTACCATTTTACCATTACTTTCATTTGATGATTCTTCTTTCCCAAGTTCTGGTGAAAAAACGACCTTTTTAGAGTCCCTACCAAGTGAGGAGTAGAGTTTTTCTCTATAAGTATCTGGAACATTTTCTATATTATACAATTGAGAATTAAGCTTATCAATTCTATTTTCTACCTGGTTAAATGTATACATATGAGAAGGTAAACCACCACCAGTTAGTGAAAGATCAGATATGTCACTAGGATTTTGATTGGATGACAAGTTTTGATTATGTATAACTATAGCGTTAGTAATGACTAAGTTAGAATGAGCACCTCTTTCTTCCTCACCTCCGCTGACAAGATATGCCTTTGTGTCAATTGTACCATCTGGTGTTGAGCTGTGTTCTGGTTTTGGTGATCCAAGGGAACGGCTACCAGATAGTGAACTTCCAGCACTATGTACATCTACCACTTCAGTTCTGTCGTGGGGTGTGTCTGCCCCTGTACTTAAGATATGTGACCCACTGGATGCTGTACTGTTGTGGGTATCAGTAGAATTGTTCAGAGTCATTTTGGCAGAAATTTTAGGAGTGACACTTGTACTACGACTTGCTTGAGAGATACGACCACTGGTGGACCTAAAAAATAAAAGTATAAAATAAATGAAGAATACAGAAATTCAAAGTGCAGTAAGTAAATAATTACATGTGACTAACACTACTGTAAATTCAGAAATTATTGTGTGCATTTATTATTGCAATTTTGTCATTTTAGACTTAAATGCAATTTTAATTTTATGATTTTGAGAAAATTTTGTTTAATTCATATGAAATATCTCAAAATGCAATTTTAAATTATTGCATTTACAACTTTTTTCACAATAATAAAAACCTCGCAATGATTTCTGAATTTACAGTATTTCATTTTTTACTTTATTTATACAGTATTTTTTTTTCTTTACATATAATACATTTGAAATCTATAGGAGTAAACATTAATTTATTTCGTCATAGTGTATTCATTGAAATTCCATGCAATCTCCTAATAACCCTGGCCACATGCAATACGCATCAAACAATACTTAGTTCAAAAGGTCACAATCCACAGTATAACATGTTGCAAAACCTTGACAACAAACTCTGACAATTGCCATGTAAAATTAAGTTTTTTTAGTAGAGACTGCTGTGAGCTGTTTTTTTAATTTGATCAAGGGTAACTTAATGATCATTCCTATAAAATTAGTATAAGAAAGACTTTATAGTTCCAAGGGAAAGAAATTTTAGAATTGACCAACAATATTCAATAATTCCAAATTGTTGACAGCTTTTCATCCCCTGTATGGGGTACTGCATCTTTTTATCCTGTGTATGGGGCACTGCATCTTTTTATCCTGTGTATGGGGCACTGCATCTTGTTATCCTGTGTATGGGGCACTGCATCTTTTTATCCTGAGTATGGGGTACTGAATCTTGTTATCCTGTGTAGGGGGCACTGCATCTTGTAATCCTGTGTATTGGGCACTGCATCTTGTAATCCTGTGTAGGGGGCACTGCATCTTGTAATCCTGTGTATGGGGCACTGCATCTTGTAATCCTGTGTATGGGGCACTGCATCTTGTTATCTTGTGTAGGGGGCACTGCATCTTGTGATCCTGTGTATGGGGCACTGCATCTTTTTATCCCGAGTATGGGGTACTGAATCTTGTTATCCTGTGTATGGGGCACTGCATCTTTATGGGGCACTGCATCTTTTTATCCTGTGTATGGGGCACTGAATCTTGTTATCCTGTGTATGGGGCACTGCATCTTTTATGCTCTGTATTGCATACTGAATATTTGTGATACTGAAACATTTTATCATGTATATGGATAACTGAATTGGTTTATCTTGTGTGTGGGATACTGAATCTTTTAATCCTGTGTATTGCATACTGAATATTTTTATCCTGATAATGAGATAACAATTTTTTTAAATGGCAATGAATGCAAAATTTCCAAGCATTATTGTGCTTCAATTTGGTGTTGAATTGCAATGGAGAAAATGAAAATGTGAAAACATAATTAAAGATGGATGCAAATAGATAGCAACAAATCATACTGGCTTCATCAGCAAAGTAAGTTATTCTTCTACTGACTGAACAAAGAAATCTCATATAAAAGCCTAGTAAACTTGGAATTTTAAAATAATTTTTTTTCTAAGAAATTTAAGCAGCGCATACATAACAAAAGCTATAAGGATATCATTTCAGATAGCATGATATAATCCTATTCAAACATTAAAGCAACACATTACAATGATGCTAAAAAGCCCATGAGAGAACATAGAGAAGGAAAACTTCTGTAATTGTTCTTCCCACCTTTTATCAAGTTCGTCATAAGAAATACACATCAACATCATTACAGTTAACACCACAGAATCATTGGTTTTTTGACATTTTATATCACACTCAGATAGTTAAACACTTCAAGCAAGACACTTTAGACTGGACAATTTTATACCGTGTTAATTTTATATTGCAATTAATTAAGTATCTCTTTTCAAGATAATCATTCAAATTTTAAGAATTGTGTTCATATCTTTCTTTTTGGCTTTAGACTTTTTGATATAGTTCAAGATCCTGTTTTCTTACGCTGTTTATGTCACTGCGGTATGCAAACTATTCAGCAAGTTAACCAATTTCACGACAAAGGTAAAATACAGACTTTTATAGGGTTCTGCTGATAAGTAAGTTAAATAACCTTAGCATTCTAGTATTTAGATTGAATTATTAAATGTCAGGTGTAACACAAAAGGCTTCTCTAAATTTTGTGCCTGGAATCAAAATTATTTTTTTACTACAGAAATAGCAGTTTTCATAGAAACAGGGAAACAAACTGTACTGTTGAAGGCTGTACCTTGACCTATGATGGTTTACTTTTTATAAATTGTTACTTGGATGGAGAGTTGTCTCATTGGCACTCACACCACATCTTCCTATATCTTGTTATTTCAATTTCCAGCAACATCATTTATCAGATTAAGGAGTATGTGTATAACTGAAACAAACTTAATGTGCTTCGTCTTCATGCACTTTAAATCAAACAAAAACAAAGCTATCAACAGAAGCACATGCAATTAACAATCATATCATGCAAACTCAAAACAATTTTAATTTTTAACTCCATAACATGCTAAAGAGAGTTATTGAAATTTGTCTTTTCCACAACAACTAGAAACTTACTTTCTTTTAATCCTAATATTTGCAAAAGGTTGAAAAAATAGTGCATTCAATAAAAACCATGCTTAAAAGATATCATAGTCTCTACAAATAAATAAATATTTGTGGGAAAATATATGATCTTTATATATTAATGAATTACATATAAATTATCAAATACACCCTGAAAAAACCTTTTGATTTATCACTGGTTAATAGATTTGAGACTAGGTCTTTTAGATTTGAACATGGTAGCAAATAAGGCTTGTTGAGACAAGAAGATATGTTAACAACACCATGGTTGGTTTAGTTCTTTAATAATCTGAATTACCTCCCCTTTCAGTAAGTAAGTAAGTAAGTAAGTAAATTTTATTTAGAGTCGGCATATATATACATTTTAACAGAGAAAACATGAGCTCTGGTGAGCTCTTTAACGGACTATTTAGAGCATTTCTATCAAACTTTTATCAAACCATAAAATTCTGTATTGGTAAAAATGTTGTTCTTTGTAAAGAAAAAGAATTACAGGTCCAACATAGAAATGCATTGCTTCATCAAATTTTTCTAATTGCATTAAAAATTTGAACTTTACTTAACATTTGTAGTCATGTATGGGCCCCACTACCATGCTACCTAATAAGGAACTTTTTGACATAAAATCAGTATGACTGTATCAAGTCTGACAGATAATATAACAAAACACTTTACCCAAGAAGTTTAAGGAATGCATGCATAGAAATATCTACAGAAGACATGCCTTTATATATAATATCCTAATTACTATACAATGACAGAAAAGGTGACTAGTAATTATATAAATTACAAACCTTTGAAATGATGGACTCTTGACACAAGTTTCTCTGACATATGTCATCAACTGTTTCTGTGTTCTACCACTATATCTGAAATACACAAGAAGGCACACATTGAAATGCCTCACCATATTACTCACAGTAAATCAGAACTGACCTGAGCAAAAAACTTTATGTAGATTGCAGAACAGTGAAAATGATGCCAAGAACAGGTGACTCCTTCCAGACAGTTACATATACACTTACCAAAATATCAAACTATTACTCATAGAAACTGAGATTAACAAAGGTGGTTTGGGTTGAAAATAATATTTCCACACCTTTTCAAAACCAGATTTAAGACCTGCTTGTTTAATATTTATCTAAAATGTGTACTAAGTAAATGCTGACTTAGTGACAGAGATAAAACATGCATTCAAAACATGTTTTATATATACAGTCTAATCAAATGAAATTATTTGATTACTCCCCCTACAATATTTCACAATCATGATCTTAAAATTCCACAAAATAACTGTATCCTCAGTAAGAATATCACTTCATATACAAGAACTCTGTACTATATTTCTGATTTTTGTACTATGTTTAATTTTTAGTTAAATGTTACCTAAAAGAGGATCCTCTACTGACTAGCTTGGTTTTATTTCGTGGTATTTTCTTGATCATGTGACAGCGAAAAAATGCATGGTGCTCTATACACTGCTTCCAGAAGTTCTTGCTTTCATCTCGACTTTCAAAGAAAAATTCTACTGTGTCTTTATAATAGCCCTATAATAAAATTCAAAACAATATTATTATATTATAAATGGATTGTCTCACTACCAAAGCTGAAATGGCGGAGGTTCTCTCTGGGCACTTTGCTTCCCCCCACCAATAAAAGCACATCATTAAAAAGCCACCAGTGCTGGAAATGGTGTTAAATACCAATCAAGAAAGAAATAGAGAAAGGAACAAACCATCAGTCAAAAGGCAAGGGGTAATCATGTGATACATTCATCAAACTCTAATAGGAGTTTTGCCAGTAATTCATCACATTTTACAGTGAGATGTCCAGAAGATAATTGAGAAGCATGAACATATAATAATGTTGAATTATCACAATATAAACAGTGCCAAAATTTCAAAGTTTTATATTTAAATTATGCAGGTCCAAGATCACAGTAATTTCGTAGTGCAGCATTTCTTTTAGACAATAAATGAAATTTTAAAAAATCCCACCTGCGCTTTCTCAATAATATTTTGACAGTGTGTTGTGCCACTTTTGGGACAAATTATATCAAAATTATAGAAAACTTCATCAGCTCTAACTCAAAATATGGACAATTTTATATTAAATATCAAAAAACTTGAAATCTTTTGACAGCTTCCGAAGTGCTAATTTTTAACCTTTTTCAGCTGGACCAAATCACTACTATACTTTAAAATTCATGACCTATATTTTTTTACAGTGTCATTTCAACCCCCCCCCCCTTCTTGCTATGTGAGGCATAAAACATAGAGAAATAAATTTGGAAGGCATAAAAAAAAATATTGGCAAGTAACACACTGTCCACACTAGGGACTATATTTGTGGACAACGAAAAATCAAGGGACGACAATTGTGGTCTCGGACCTGCATGAATACTTTTAATACCAATCCTGGGATAATGTTGAGTGCAATGCAAAGAATACATATTGAAGCCTTGTGCTACAGTAACAGATGCTTAACTATCTTGTAGAATAATCAAATTTTGATGGAAATATTATCTATAAAATAGTTGTTTTGACTGAAAATTTAAAATTGAGAAAATATTTCCAAATATCAAACACATGAATGACTCTAGCAAAGCTGGAATGATTCAGACTGGCCAGGCACATAAAAAGTAAGAAAGACATCTTTATGCAGCCATTAAATTGATGAAACACAGAATAATGTGTAACTTCTGAAAGAGGCCACATCAAAGTACTTCTGCAGAATTTAAAAAGCACATCATACGTACTAGTATTCAAATAATTGTAATCATTGATTTAATTGTATTCAAATAATTGTAATCATTTTGTAGTCATTTGTACCAAATATTACTTGTGATTATTCTGCCTGTAATGGGCGTCTTTAATTGACAATAAAATATATTTGAATTTTAACTCCAATGAAAATAAGAGTGCACATACTGAAATGTCTCGCCCGTTTTACTTATTACTGAATTAATGTTTAAGTCTGTAATATGAAGGTGTATTACAAGTACACATAAATTAATCATTATCAATGATCCATGAAAATGATGTCAAGGTCAAATGAATATTTTGGCCACCCATCATCATTAATCCCATTTTGCAACTTTCATCATAGGAGAGACAAAACTCTAAACAAAAATCATGATTTTCTCTGGAATAGCATCTTTGAAATTAATATTTCCAGAAGTTGCGTTCACTGAAGTACTGAACATTGGATTTTGATTTTAAATGTTTTAGCACAATTCTTAAGTACCACTTTTGGGTTATTTCTTGACAGCCAGTCTTTATAACTATATATACAGGTGGACGAGGCCTTGAGAAAACCATACCCTTCTTTGGGAAAACTGACAATCCTAGTCAATTAAGATTGGAGTCTAGTGCACCTGCACCAGCGGAGTTCAAATCACAACCTCAGTGTTGACTGGCTAGTGATAACAGTAGTTAATACTTAAGACCTCTCGGCCACCAAGGCCCCTATTGAACATTGGATGACCGATGGTTATGATGGATGATGAATAAATGACAGGTCATAATATGATACCTGCCAGACAGATATGTACATTTCGGCTTTTGTTGGAATGTGTTTTTCAAGGTATTCATCAGTAACATTATTTTTTGTTATGTGTGCAAAAATATAAATGGTTTTCTACTTATATATATTTCTCATGACAAAACATTTTCATATTATTTATCTATGTTCTTAAAAAATATTTTCATGAGTATTCATTGAAGAAATGAATTTGTAAAAAGCGATAAGAAATGTTATTTTGCACTCTATAATATCCTAGTATTTATACCAAATACTTCGGTTCAATATCAGTCAAAATCGCAAGGGACATGCAATTTCTTTAACAACATAACACCGGCATGACCTCTCAAAGTTATATATGATGAAAAACAAAACTAACTTAATCAAGTTAAGCTTTGATCCCAGTTATTTTAGTTTTACAGAGAACAAGATTTCTGGAATAAGCAATGCCTTAAAATAGTCAAACTTTAGATATGGATAACCTCCAATAAAAAAAGCAACATCCAAACAGACACATACTGAAGCTAAAATGCAAAAGCACAGGACTTGTAAACTGCTTTAAAGTAATTTGACAAATTCAAGGGAGATAAATAATATATCAATGTTCAGAAACTTTTAAAATAGAGGACGCAAAACATAAGACAAAGCCAACACAATGCTTTAGGTGAGCTCATTCTGATCATGCACTATCAATACTACATAAAGTCAATCACTGCAATGGACAACAAAAATTATAACAACAATCATGCATGTCCAATAGTCTTGCAAAATTTTGATAAAAGTTATTTACAAAATAGAAATACTGTTTTTGGGAAATTGTTAATTCTTGGATATTGTGATAGATTTGGACTGATTATTTTTGTTTTTAATTATAAGTAATTTTGTATATTTTTTTGTGTTATGTTTACTATAATTCATGAAAGCATGTTCTAAATTATTCTAATTTGGTCCACCAATAAATAAAATATATACATCTATGTATGGGATAACACTATGAATTATATGAATTTCTATAAAAAAAAAAATATTTCAAAATACAACATATATGAATTGTTCAAGTTATGTGATATTTGCTTGGCTGAATTGCTATCTCTAAACCATGTCCCTTTGTTATACATAATGAGAGAGGGTTTGACAAAAACAAAAGCCAAGCTTATCTTTACTGTTCTCACCTTAGCTTTTCCTGGCTGAAAACAAAAAGCAGATATCTGAAATAAAATCTATTCCATCTTTTTTCAATCCATGTCACTTTAAAGAACAAATTTATTTTCCCCATTACTGTGGGTCTCATTGGGATCTAAGCGTGACACGGAATTACGTTGTTTTGTAAGCGTGATACGTGAAAGTCAAATTATTGTGCTGTGAAAACGAGAAATGAAGTCTAGCAGGACACGGGAAATTACAAATTATGAGAATTTCTTACGTTCATAGTGTAAGCATATATGGGAAACTGACAAAACAGTAAGCGGGATCCGGGATCAGAAACCCTGCCCCCAATGAGATCCCCTTTACTTTACAATGCAAGGAGGATTTTGGCTATGAAAAAAATTAATTGAACTTCATTAAAATATATCTGAACATCATAAACCCCTTTTCATAATTATCTTTATCTGGCTATTCTTCTCAACATTTTGAAAATTAAAATCAGTTTAATAACTTCCACAGACCTGTGGTTTCATTCGATTGACATGGTCTAGTGTTATGAAAACCAAGCAGTGATTTTTTTTTTTATAAATGTGCATATGTGAAAACCATCAAGTAAATACATTATAAAACATCACAACTGCATATCAATGTGAAACAAAGCAATAAACAGTATACCAAAGGTGTCAACTCTCAGTGTGAAACAACCCAAAACACAGTACACCAAGGTGTCAACTTTACAAGTTTAAGAGGGAATCTTCTGAGATATTTTCTAAATCTCCTTCTGCAGACATTTCTCTGTTAGGGCATCAAAATAACTTATTTGGAGAAAAAAAGTCTTCCAATATTCTACTTATTTGACTCTTTTAAAACAGTTGTGTGAACCATAAAAAGTCAAATTTGTGTTAAAACATTGTTGTTTACATAATATAGAGCAATCTTATATATTGTTTTCTGGAATAAATTCTATGAATCATTGGATCATTTAAAATGTTGTACCATAAGAATTTCTTGAACTTTAAAATTTCACAAATCATCAGTGAAAACATGGAGAGTTTCGAAGCTAAATTCCTCAATAACAAATTTCCTTTGAAGCAGAGGTCCCACTTTGAAAGCTTGAAAAGTTGACACCTACGTATGATAAAAACTTTTCAAAAGTGCATTTGTTCAAATCCATCATAATCCAATTAAAGTGACCATAGGATAAATCAGTCATATTTAATTCTTCATTGACTTACATAGGTATCTGGATGAAGCTTAATTAGAAATTTCTTCCTTTTAAAGCTTAGTTTCCTTATCTTTGCCCAGGAAAATGTGTTGATTTTAGTATTATTCTGGAACACTAAAATGCCCATGTGCGCTACAGCAAGGTAAAGAGCTACACCTTCATGGTCCTGAAAATAACATGTTTGTTTTTAAAAATAATATATATAGCTGTATAGTGTATTTCTTCTTCCTTGGTAAATAAATGAACATAGTCAGTTTTAATAAATCAAGAAATGATAATAAAGGTAAAAGTTACCAGCTACCTAGAACTGACAGTCAAAAGAAAGTAACCTACAGCTACCTAGAAACTTTTCATACATGTAATATCATTTTATAAGTGCAATTAATTTTTTTTCTTAACAAAATGTATATGTCCTTCTGATGATTCCCCTCTCTTTTGAATTATCTTTTCAAAACCTTCATGTTTTTAACTCTTGCATGCTTGTAAGTTTTGGCGAAGCTGTAGTTTTGATTTCCCCCCTTATTTTCAATTTTATTCGTTTAACATTTACTCTGACTAGATACAGCATTTATTTCTGTATCTATGCATTACTACTAATGAAAATAACACTTAATAAACATAATGGGTCTGAAGACCAGTTTGTGACTAACCTTGGAAGCATTCAGTCTGATACCATATGTTTCTACCTTCCTGGCAACATCTACTAGGCTAGCTTCTGCTTCTGCAGGTGTTTCCCCTCTAAAATATATCAATGTTAATCATAGTCATTTACAAATCTTAATTTATGGCTCTGCTTCAGAGCTAGTTTAACTCTTCTTAGAAGTTATCAGTGTTATGCATTTTATTCAAACAACTTAGAAGCACAGAAGCAAAATTTTTATGAAGAACCAATAATGCATACCAAAACCAAAACCCCATTTATTTTAACAGTAAGATGGCTTAAATATTTTTATGTACATATGCACTAAGTTTTTGACCCTGAATTTCACTATACTGTTATCTTCCTTGCACATTACAAACCTTGAAGAAGGGGTGAATAATCATGCTTAGTTTCATTACCATGGCTTTGAATGTTAGATAGCAGAATATTTTTTTTGTAATTATACACAGGGGTGACTAAGATATTAATTGTGGCTTTTATTTGTATGGTTTTCTTCTAAAAGTTGTAAAAGATCATGCCAAGCTACATTACCTAACTTCACTGGATTAGAAAGTTAGAAACCTTACACAATTTGTGGCAGAAAGACTCACAACAAACTCATTACAATAGGTCTTTTGCCATGAACATTTAATTACAAGTAAATAAGTGAAATATTTTGTAAAAATATTTTGTAAGCATCCGATTTATTAATGAATCTTCAGTCTACCTTCAGATTTATTCCGAAACACATTTTATAAAATTCAGCAATTTTTCCATCTGTTATAAAGGGGATATAACTTAAGAACTGCTCAAGTGACACCACCAAAATTCAAAATTCACCTGTATTTTGTGGTATAAACATTGTGTATACTTTTAATAACATTTGGTTGAGGCAATCTAAAGTTACAGATATGAACAAACAATTAAGCAATTTTCCGATTTGTAAATGGGCATAACTCTAGAACTGTTTAAGTGACGCCATCAAAGTTCAAATTTGATCTGTGTTTTGTGGTAATGAGCATTGTGTATAACTTTCAAAATGTTCGGTTGAGGCAAATTTAAGTTGTATTAACTTCCCAACTTTGGGATGTGAGTACATACATACAGACAGACAAGGGTAAAACTTAATGCCCCCTCTACTACAGCAGGGGCATAATAAAATATTTGTTTGTACATCAGTTATATTTTGGAGGAATTGGTGGTAGATGCAGTTTTTGTACTTTCCTGTATTATGGCCTTTATGGGTGATTCCTGTTATGTTTTTATGTATGATTTGCATTACACACGTGTATAGAAACTTACATGTGTTGTTTATGATATTCCATAACTTTCTTCAGTAGATCTTCAGACTGCCTTGGGATAAATTGAGGCATACTCATCAAATATGTATGGTCAATGTATTCTTCAATGATATAATCTCCCAACTCAGCTAAATAAACAAGATATTGTACATAAACAGAGGCATACTCATCAAATAGGTATGGTCAATGTATTCCTCAATGATATAATCTCCCAACTCAGCTAAAAGTAACCAAATAGTGTTTATAAATCTCCTGATCTCTTAACATTTATACACAATTAACATCATATTGCATGTCCTTTACCTTCAAACATTTGAAATTATTTGATGTTTTACAATTTTTGGGGAACTTTTATAATTGAGTTACACTGGTTGAAACCTAATTTTGTTAGTCCTGGAAAAGAGAAATACTATTCAACAACAACAAGCTTCAGACCTAATGGTATATTTTCCCCTTTAAACATGGAAATAAAACTTTGATTGCACATTTCATTTACAGTTGGTAAAGTAAACTAGAGGCTCTCAAGAGCCTGTGTCGCTCACCTTGGTCTATGTGCATATTAAACAAGGACACAGATGGATTCATGACAAAATTGTGTTTTGGTGATGGTGATGTGTTTGTAGATCTTACTTTACTGAACATTCTTGCTTCTTACAGTTATCTCAATTTATAATGAACTTGGGCCATTAGTTACAGAGGAAAATATTTTGTTAAAATTTACAAAAATTTAAAAAATTTACAAAATTATTAAAAATTGACTATAAAGGGCAATAACTCCTTAAGGGGTCAACTGACCTTTTTGACCTTTTTGATCATGTTGACTTGATTGTGGATCTTACTTTGCTGAACATTATTGCTGAAAAATTTCAGCAGATAGATCTTGACTTGCAAAGCAAATTAACCCCATGTCTGAATTGCTCTTAATGCTTTGGTTTCAGAGTTATAAGCCAAAATCTACATTTTACCCCTATATTCTATATTTAGCCATGGCGGCCATCTTGGTTGGTTGGCAGGGTCACCGCATGCATTCTTTAAACTAGATACCTCAATGATAATTATGGCCAAGTATGGTTAAATTTTGACCAGTAGTTTTAGAGAAGATTTTTGTAAAAGATTAGAAAAAATTACGAAAAATTGGTAAAAAATTACTATAAAGGGCAATAACTTCATTTTAGTCATATTACCTTATTTGTAGATCTTACTTTGCTGAACATTATTGCTGTTTACAGTTGATCTCTATATATAATAATATTCAAGATAATAACCAACCAGATGCTTTATATGACCGCAGAGGTTGAACCCTGAACGATTGGGGCAAGTATGAACACAACATTCAAGCTGGATTCAGCTCTAAATTTGGATTGTGATTAAATAGTTGACACAGCATAGGTTTCTGACACAGAATGAATGTGGTCTAATGAACTTAAAATATTTTTTTGTCTTTGAGCAATTCACTATGTTGTTGAATATTAATCCTCTCAAAAAAATGTTTGAAGAAATTTTCTTTTTATTTATGAAATCTGAAATGGGAAAAATATACCCCCCTACCCCCCCCCCCCCCCCCCTTTTTTTCACATCCCCCTTTCCCTTTTCCAAAACTGATGAAATCAAACAAAGTTTAATTTTGGACCCCGATTTGGACCAACTTGAAAACTGGGCCAATAATCAAAAATCTAAGTACATTTTTAGATTCAGCATATCAAAGAACCACAAGGATTCAATTTTTGTTAAATTCAAACTGAGTTTAATTTTGGACCCTTTGGACCTTAATGTAGACCAATTTGAAAACGGGACCAAAAATTAAGAATCTACATACACACTGACAGTTAGATTCGGCATATCAAAGAACTCCAATTATTCAACTTTTGATGAAATCAATCAAAGTTTAATTTTGAACCCTTTGGGCCCCTTATTCCTAAACTGTTGGGACCAAAACTCCCAAAATCAAACCCAACCTTCCTTTTATGGTCATAAACCTTGTGTTAAAATTTCATAAATTTCTATTTACTTAAACTAAAGTTATAGTGCGAAAACAAAAAAAATGCTTATTTGGGCCCTTTTTGGCCCCTAATTCCTAAAATGTTGGGACCGAAACTCCCAAAATCAATCCCAACCTTCCTTTTGTGGTCATAAACCTTGTGTTAAAATTTCATAGATTTCTACTCACTTTTACTAAAGTTAGAGTGCGAAACTAAAAGTATTCGGACGACGATGACGATGACGACAACAAGGACGCAGACGATGACGCCAATGTGATACAAATATACGACCAAAAAATTTTCAATTTTTGCGGTCATATAAAAACAGTATAATTTCCTTAAAATTGCCAATTCAGGGGCAGTAACCCAACAACCCGTTGTCGGATTTGTCTGAAAATTTAAGGGCAGATAAATCTTTACCTGATAAACAATTTAACCCCCATTTCAGATTTGCTCTAAATGATTTGGTTTCAGAGTTATAAGCCAAAATCTACATTTTACCCCAATGTTCTATTTTTAGCCATGGCGGCCAAGTTTGGTTTAATTTGGCCAAGTAGTTTCAGAGAAGACGATTTTTGTAAAAGCTAACGCCGGAGGAAGACGACGACGATGATGACGCCGGACGCAAAGTGATGAGAAGAGCATATGACACGGGAGTACGATCGGAACAGCCAAAACAATATATTGATAATTTACCAGAGGTGTGCACTCAAAGCGTTTGAAGGGCGTCATGTTAGCTTTGTGTACTGTTAATGAAAATTATTTCAGATTGACTTTTTCTTTGTGTTTTCTCAGAACTTATGCATATTAATTGCATTAAATTGACATATTGTACATTTCATACTTTGTGTTATATCTAACATGTCCTTTTTTTTTTTTTTTTTTTTTTGGAGACCTTCACTAAAAATCCTTTTTAAGGCTGACTGTGAAGTAAGAATTTATTCACCTTGAACAATATAGGAGGCTAGAAGTGCTGCAGTGTTCTCGCTACAAACCATTCGACCAATAGATAAATCTTTCTTTACTTGTAATGCAAATAAGTACCTGTAAAAAAAAAACACCTTAAAATTTGTGGTCGTATAAAAAATAGCAATAAATAATATTTTACTGGTATGTTGCTTTCTTAATATATATATACTTCACCTGAAAGTTTTTCTTAATAAGACATCCAACATCACTATTGTTATATTAAACAGTCACAATACATTTATGTGAAGTGCACTTATCTCATTCAGCTGTTCTATAAAAAATTATTTAGTTTTTTGTAATTCATTCGACTTGTATGTTGTGGTATAACATTGGATAGCCATGCTACATATATTACACACTGTACTGATTTTTGTGTTCTATGCAGTATTTTCATTTTTTGTAATCTTTATTTGACCATGGTGTTAGCTTCTTGTCTTATGTCAGACCTTCATGTATGCACATTTTTAATTCCACAGATCAAGATAAAAGGGGGGGACAACAAAAGTTAAACCCCTCCAAATCTTCATGTGCTTGCTTTGTCAGAAGTTGTGTTTAGGTATATCTTCCTATGTTTTTATCATTTAAATAATTTGAAGTGGAAGCTATATTGCTACTAAATTTTACCAACTTTGCTGGTACAATGATTAGTTTGTAAATATTGTATTTAGACTAATTGTGGAACATTATATGTCAGTGATATTGTTTGCCTTAAATTACTGGAGAATAAAGGCTTTTTCCCCTGGAAAAGAATCCCAATTTGAAAAAAAATGGCTTAAAATTATTCCTAAAAAGACAACATTTTTCCCAAACAGTGCAGTCTCAGTAGTAATTGTGCATAAATACAACCTGAAAAACACTCATTTATACAGTTTTCATGCTTAAAATGACTATATGAGAAGATTTGAGGGTCTATATATGCATTATCACTGACAATAAAGGGTCTTATTTCAAAGCAGGGTTTTACTCTTGAAATGGGGTCTAAAAATTGAAGTTTTAGTCAAATTCATGGATTATAATAAATTTCCCAATTTGATAAAAGTGATGCATATTTTCCCAATAAAAAAGGGTACAGGTTGTTTTGAAAAAAGCCAACAATATCACTGTATGTAAATGTAAACCTCAATGTGTCTTTTTTTTCTGTGTTGTTGGATTGCCATCTCATTTATTCATACCATAAAAAAAATGCTATTAGGACAAGAATAATGAAAAGCAAGTCTAGTATCCACTGGTCATATTCCCTGCACCTTTTTTAGTAGCAACAGGCCTTTCTCCAACCTTTTTATAGTCTTAAGTTTTGCATAGTTTTGACAAACTTAATGGAGGAGACCTTCAAATCTGCACAGGATCTAGGTAATTGGCAATCAAATTCTCTTTTCTAAGCCCTATAGATTTTATGTAGTGGACCATGTATCTTGCCAAATATTTTTACCTTTTGTACGACTCATATTCTTGACTTAATCAAGTTATGTATGGGCTTTGCTCATTGTTGAAGGCTATACAGTGACCTATAGTTGCTAATTTCTGTGACATTTTGGTCTCTTGTGGAGAGTTGTCTCATTGGCAATCATACCACATCTTCTTTTTGTTTTTTTGTATGTAATTTATATTTCCAACCCTAATTTGATGACTCTGTTTTAAAGTTGAGTGTGGTAATAAAGTGCCAATTGCTCTCATTACCATCAGGTCTTGTCAATATCTAGACTTCTGTAAATAGGTTTAAATCCCAACCAATTGATAATGAAGCAGTAAATTTGACTATCAATCAATGAAAGACAAATCAGGCTCTCAATGTTTAAGATTCTAACGAACAAATATTTAAGTTATCAGAAATAATTAATTGAATATCATTGAAATAATATCTTTTAAGAACATTTGTACTTTCTAAAATTATCATAAACTTAAAATGTTGCTCTTGAAAACTAAAAGAAAGCAATCTATATCAATCAGAACATACATAAAATCCTCCTATGGAAGCCCCTTATCAAGAAAAATAAATGCAAATTGGTTGCCATTGATTAGAATGGTTGGCTACAGAGCTGTGTATTCAATTTGTTTCACATTAACAATTTGTATTTACATACAAGGTCGATTAGAACCTTGTGTGGTAAAATGCCGGCTACAATTTCTCACATGTTTTTCTCCTGTATGTATATTCATATATATTCCAATAACTCAGGTCATAAAACTTTTGGGATTACTTATGTTTGCAAATGTTGTATTTAATCATATTTTGTAATAAAATAAGAAGATTACACCAAGAGCATAACACAATAAATATCTATTCAGTAAATGCATGTTTACTGTAAGTACTTTTAATCAGTCTCTTTCATATATTTTTCTATTATGTACCAACAAAGTTATTGTTCATGTAACAGTAACAACCAACTTACTGTAGCTGTTTTTATAATCCAGACCTTATGTTTTTATATCAATAAATTGTATGTCTTTATCAATAAACAATATACAAAAGTCATAATGTCCCATATATATAACTCTTCATGGCTTTCAGAAAAATTCAATGTTTAACATAAAACTAACAAAACTGAAATGTCTTGCCTGCTTTATTGATAACTTAGTGAATGAATTTATGTGTAAAGTCTTTAAAATAAAGGGTTAATACAAGTATCATATAATCAATGATCCATGTAAATAAGGTCAAGGTCAAATAGGCAGTCAAAGGACACATCATTCCATACCTCAGATAACTTTTGCTTATTGTATCGTAGAAATAGGCATAACCATAAAAAAGTATACACTGTCCAATGAACCATGGAAATTAGATTAAGATCAGATAAACTGTACCAAACAAACCTGTACACCATACAATAATCCATTCACCATATATAGATAAACTTTTGCTTGTTGTATCTTAGAAATTGACCCAAAAAGTTGCAGATTGAACCAAGAAATAAGGTCAAGGTCAAGGTCAGCCAACATTAAATGGAGATCAGGAAGACAACAAAACAAAGTTATTCAAAATAGACTTTTTCTCTCTATTTTCTGTTCATTCAGTTTCTCTTTAGACAAATTCTGATGTAGCTTGTCACCAGAAAAGCTGAATTATTAATGCCTTTATAAGAAACCTTTACAAGCTTGTCAAGGGTTTATCCATAATCATTGTATTTTAAAGGTAATCCAGACAACTTGTGACAAGAACATCATGAAACTGTCATGAACTTTAAATCTGTAGAGGTCATCTTGATAAACATGCACTTTTACAAGCAAGAGGATAACCTGATATTTTAGGGAAATATATTAAGTAGAGGCTGTAATAAATTATACCACAGCTGCTGTTAAATAAATGAAATAAAAAGAACATTATGTACGGTTAGATCACATATTTATTTCACAAATGTAGAAGCAAGTTTACTTTGACATCTTTATATATTTTATTAATCAGGTAAGGACATTTTTTGAATTGTTAAACAAAATTAAATGTACATGCACCATTTCCGTTGACTGTTATAAAATTCTACTACATGGTAGCTCCTCCCTAATAATCAATTTCTAGTTTCCAAATTTTTCTTCAAATTAAAACTAGAGAAATTTCAGCTTATTCCAATCTCGTTATGGCATGTACTTGTTTGACTTTTTATTTTTATGTTTTTAAGAATTAAGTTTGATTCAAAATTCAAGCATGACAAAAGTTCTAAATTTAAAGTATTACACAATGTAGTATTTTTTTTTGTTGTAAAATGCTTGTTCTTTTTTTTTTTAAATCTGTTTCTCTGTAAAATTGGTTCTCTGTAAAATTGAAGGACTTCTTATCAATTTTTTTGCCTACTTATGTGGAAGAATTTCAACCAGATGTGTTGAATTTTATTAAGTTGAGCCCATTTCGGGGTTTTTATATAATTTCTTTAATGTTTGCCAGAGCTTGTAAACTAAGAAATACCACTGCACTTTATTAATCCTGTCCAAAGCCAGAAACCACTGTATTGTCCTTTGCTTTCACAGCTGAGCATAGCACATTTGTGGTATCCCCTTCTTTAACCACAGCCATTTCAGCAACAGTACTACTTTGGGGTGGGTGGCAGTGTTAAAAAATAAAATATACTCTTATAGAGTTACTATACAAAAAGAAGCTGTGGTACGATTTCCAATGAGACAACTCTCCAAGACCAAATGATGTACATATGCTGATTTTCTAGACCTAAAACAAACCTCAGATAACTGGAATTTTTTAACAATATGAAACAAGTAGGCTTTAATTCGGAAAACTTAAATTGGATCAATTCATCATGAAATGTGGTCTAAGACAAGCAAACTTCGTCAGCTTAAGATTTTACTGATTCTATACAACAAATAAAGTTGACAAACTAATTGTAGTAGAAGAAAAAAGTCCCATAATCACCAACTAACAATTGATCACTGCATCATTAAAATGTGGTCAAAGACAAGTGAACTCAACCAGCTGTAAAATTAACCTATTATACTGATTCTATAAAACATAACAAATTGACCTATACTACTTATAACTAGTAATTTATCTATAAACTATAAACATTTGGATTATTTAAACAGTTATGATCAGTTATGTTAACAAACCTAGTGAATTCATCAAGTAAGCCAGGATCTGGTGTGTAGAACTTTACACAGAAGTCAAGAGGACTGTCTGGCGAGGGGAGCTGCTTTAATAGACCCTTCTCGTGGTCTAACCAACACTGAAAAAGAAAAGAATAAAAATACTTAAGCAATTATTTTGAAAGAATATATATATATATATGCATTTTAAAGTATAAAGCCACAGATTTTATTTGTCTCACCAGTATGACCTTTTAAATTTTCAACAGCATGACAGTCAAAAATAGTTGCAGAGGGATTTATTTAACAGATAAATGTTGCAGCATTTGATTTTCAAAAAAGTCCAAAAAAATATGATTTTCAGGTTTACAATATAAACATAATTTTTGTCTAATAATACTAATTCATCCTTCAAAAATGCCGCCAAAATCAATAAATGATATAAAACAAAATCTATTTATAGTGACAATATTGCAGCATATAGGATTGACATAATTAAGTAAGTCAAAAAAGTGAGAAGCTATCTAATAACCTATAAAAAAGTAAGAAGCTATCTATAATCTAATAACCTATAAATTTGTGGAGAAAATCAATCTGACTCAAATCTATGACATACATTTATCTATATTAAGATCATATATCAACAATATTTTGCTGTACATATTCTTAAATACTTGTTTAGTCATATATGGTAACTAGATTACATGGATCAAAATATCGAACCTAGAATTTGTTCTTTTAATTTTTTATTTAGTTATTCGTAAACAACAAATTATAAATAGGTTTTTTTTTTTACTACTTAGAATTACAATATGCAAAATCAAAATGTTCATAACATTTAGTTTTTTTTTCTTTCTAAAAATTCTTTTGAAATATTCACATTTGGAGGCCTCTATCCACTAATCAAAGTGCTTGTAAGCACTGAAGGGTAAAGATTGATGTTGTAAGTTTAAGATAAAACATATAATTGTAATAAGAAATTATTGATTTGTGTAGAAGTTATCTTTCTTTGTTCATGGTTCAGTCTATTTTTATAACAAATTCATACACCATGAATTACTCATGCATTTTTCAGTAAAGAAAAGTTCTCTTGACAACTATGGTAGTCCAAATGCACTTGAATATCTAAGTATCATTAATAGAACACTTGACATTGACTGGAATGATCACTTCACTGCACTATTTTGTTTGAACTAGTAGTGATAAATCAGGGAAGTTTAGATACAAATTCAGTACCATAGGGTTTTCATTGCATTTCAAGCAAGCTTTACCCCAAAAATAATGAAATATTTATAAATGAAAATCCTGTCATAAAAAATATTGTATGAACATGTACAGAACTCAATTCTCAAAATTTATCTTCTTTTGAAAATTTACAGGAATAACCACAATAATGTCCTTAGTATTTTTCAGTCATATCTTTTTTTCAAAGGCACCTATTTTCTTGATTTTTTACAACAACTCTGCATACAATCTTACTGGAAATTTACATTTCAATGCAAAGTTTGTTGGCTTCCTTTACTCAAGAAATAAAAAAAGATACCCCACCAACAACTAAAAATCCACGATAGCTGGACCTAAATGGAATTAACATACATTATCTATCTTACATGTACGTATCAATCTTAATATGATCAGAAGCTTTTGTATTTTTTTCTGTTTTGCTTAGAAATACAATATATCAATTGTAAAGCCCTAAGTGCTGTCAACGTCAATGATTGAAACTGTTAGCAAGCAATAGCCAGGGTCTTTATATTCATTACAGATTTAATGGACAATAAAGATGTTCTAATGCTAACTTTTATATGGAGCTATTCCCTGTATTCAATTACTGAATGAGAGCTATTTTGCTTTAATAAAAAGCTGTATTGGTATATATAAATGTGAAATCACAGAATGCTGGTGAAACTTTACCTAATGCCAGTACTCTCTTTGTTCAAATTGGATATTTGAGCAATGATCTATCTATCACTCTTAGTAAAAGAAATATTGTAGATAAATATCTTTTAGAGTATGGCTATTGCTCATTACAAACTATTGATTGGATCATCTGGATATAACCTAATTTTGACAGGTCTTGCATTTGTAACATAAATACAAGAAATGTAGAGGCATTTTTTTTTTACAATATTAGTGACATCTGACAGACTATTAGTTTTTTGTCTAGGATAAATATTGATAGATAAAAAAAAATTAAAAAATTGAAGAGCTCAAAAAGTGGTTTTTGTCTTGATTATAAATGTTCAATATTCTATGAACTTATGAGATCAGACAGTTAGATATTCATTCTCTGAAGACACAAATCAATTGCTTTTACTGTATTTTAATAAAATTAGACGTAACTATATCTCGCTAATCTAAAATGAAAATACCAATCAAGAATTTTTGTCTGAACTTCTGGACAATCCTGCAAAAAGATTCTTCAAAATTTCATGTATCCGTGATTTTATTGTCTGCATTTAATCATAGTTGTATGTTTCATCAAATTTAATTTCCTTGGGTTAGCATAATAACAAAGAAATATGAAAGTCAACATAGACAACCTCTTATAGGTCTGATAGTTAGATATATCAGAGGCTGAATATAATCAATACCTGACTAGTATTTAATAAATAAATCAAGAGAGAGAGAATTCTGAAATGCAGGCCTCTACGAAAACTTTTTGATTCACTCGTCCTACAGAAATGGGACTAATGGTTATCAAAGCATAATTTTCCCAATGTAATGTAACTTGTTGGATATAATACTTATTATATTTTGAATATAAAATATAACAGGTCAATGTTTAAGCTGATTTGTTCAATTTCTCCCCTTTATTTTCAGTGGAGTGGCCATGGTAAGTTTAAGTTCAGGAATCCTTCTTCCCATTTGGCAAAAAACCTGTTCATGCCTATTCTTCAACAATCAGCTCTTCTTCCTTCCAGTTCAGGTCCAAGTTTTGGCATCAGAAGAAAATATCAATTCATTGACTATTTTGCCTTGAGTATCCTGCCATTTATTGCTTTCTTTTATGTGTAGTACTAATCCAATATGTTTTATTTTATGATAACACTTAATTATTCTTTTTCCGACTAGAATCATCTTAATATCTTACACTACAGCAAATTTGGAGAATAAAAATAATCAATATGCTACAATAGGTCATTACTAGTCGAAGCCCATAGCTCATGCTAAAAGTTTAAAATTAAAATGTAGGTCAAAGTGATCAAATTTTACATTTTTAATTAAATATTTCATTGAGCATTTACTTGCCAGCAATACTATTCTATGAATTGTAGTTTTTATTTAATTAAATCTTAAGAAAGATTAAGATTTTGTGTGAGACAAAAAAGATCTAAAACAAAAACTAAATCTTATTTTCTAAACTTTAATGTTGGCTAATTAGGTTCCCTAGATTTAAAGCTGCTGGGATTTCTTAATATTTTGTATTTTTCATAATATGAGAAATGATACCTACCCTAACACCATGTGTATCATCATACTGTAGATCGAAATAGTCAGATTCAACCAGTTGTAAATACCGTACCACAGCTTCCCATAATACATTTCCTAATCCCTTGATCTGTAAAACAAAAATAAAAATATTTTATTTGTGAAAAAATCCATCAATAAATCTAGTTTTCAATATGAAAAGAAATTTTGCCACCGCTTTTATGATCCAACACTGGTTAGAAATCCCTATAGACAAACTAGTGAGAGATGAGTTATCTAAGGTGTCACATTTCATCTTTCTTAGAAGATGCTTCAGCCCTAAGATTATATTGCAAAGTTATACACACCATTCAATAAACACAATACTTTACTAGAAGTTTACATCTCAATTCTATTTCCTATTCATAAGGGAGCTTCAATGAAAATTTACAGACATAATTTATCTCTTGTTGATACCAAAACACTAGTTCTGGACCAATGGTAAAACAGTTCAGGAGTTAAGGAGTTCAGGAACAATAAGGTCTTTGCTACACATTTGCAGTTACGTTGAAAAATTTTACTTAAAAATCTACATTTGAAGAGCTAGTAGACATGGAAAGCTATAAGATGTTTATAACTTTACAGGTATATCAATTCTTTTTCTTTATATTTACAGAGATGATCACACAGATGAAAAAGAAAAAGAAACTAGCTAAAGTATTAATTCCTCTTCTAGTATTCTTGGTGATAGTCAACACTATTTCTATAGTAAGGTACCAGTACAGAAAATATAACTTACTTTCCAAAACAATGTATCTTCATTAATGGGGTGTATATTCATTTGATATGAAAAATTCAGATTTCAATGTTTATTGTTTTTACTAACATTAAATAGTATATTCATATATGATTAATGGACAATTCAAAGGCTTTCATCTTACTTTGAAACTGAACTCAATTTGAATTAAAAAAATAAAAGAAGACAAAGGTACACATGGGTAAAAGACAAAGGTACAAATGGGTAAAAGGCCAGTAAACTAATGACACACAAACAACCTTTTATATGAAGACAGCAAACCAACAATCCTCACACCAGAAAAAAATTCTAACTTGACCTGTTACTTGTCATGATAAAACTATGTATCAATGATCAAATCAATATCTTCAAGCATGACGAAACCAGATGCTCCGCAGGGCGTAGCTTTATACGACCGCAGAGGTTGAACCCTGAACGGTTAGGGCAAGTATGGACACAACATTCAAGCTGGATTCAGCTCTAAATTTGGATTGTGATTAAATAGTTGACACAGCATAGGTTTCTGACACAGAATGAATGTGTTCTAATGAACTTAAAAATTTTGTTTCTCTTAGAGCAATTCACTATGCTGTTGAATATTAATCCTCTCAAAAAAATGTTTGAAGAAATTTTCTTTTTTATTTATGAAATTTCAAATGAGAAAAATTGAACCCAATTTTTTTAATCACATCCCCCTTTCCCTTATTCCAAAACTAATCTCAATTAAAATTTCTAATGGAGTTTGCAACAATAACTCCTCATTTAAATACATCATAAAATATTAAGATGTAAAAAAACTGCTTGTTATCACTGAATGGTAAAGATTATTTTAATTTATCAGTTGGTAGTAAAAAGTGAATATACATTGTATATTGTATATAACAAAGATTTAAGTTGGTTCTGGACAAAGAAAGATAACTCCAATTAAAAAAAAATCTTGCTTTTGCACAATATTTTGCAATTAGATATTTCTTGCTTACTATTCTGGACAAAGAAAGATAACTCTAATTAAAAAAAAATTTGATATTTCACAATATTGTGCAATTAGATATTTCTTGCCATTGCGCAATACTGTGCAATTGAAAAGACTTGCTATTGCACAATACTTAATATAATAATTTTAGATCCTGATTTGGACCAACTTGAAAACTGGGCCCATAATAAAAAATCTAAGTACATTTTTGGATTCAGCATATCAAAGAACTTCAAGATTTCAATTTTTGTTAAAATCAGACTAAGTTTAATTTTGGACCCTTTGGACTTTAGTGTAGACCAATTTGAAAACTGGACCAAAAATGAAGAATCTACATACACAGTTAGATTTGGTATATCAAAGAACCCCATTTATTCAATTTTTGATGAAATCAAACAAAGTTTAATTTTGGACCCCGATTTGGACCAACTTGAAAACTGGGCCAATAATCAAGAATCTAAGTACATTTTTAGATTCAGCATATCAAAGAACCTAACTGATTCATTTTTTGTCAAAATCAAACTAAGTTTAATTTTGGACCCTTTGGAACTTAATGTAGACCAATTTGAAAACGGGACCAAAAGTTAAGAATCTACATACACAGTCATGACAGTTAGATTCAGCATATCAAAGAACCCCAATTATTCAATTTTGATGAAATCAAACAAAAGTTTAATTTTGGACCCTTTGGGCCCCTTATTATGTTGGGACCAAAACTCCCAAAATCAAACCCAACCTTTCTTTTATGGTCATAAACCTTGTGTTTAAATTTCATAGATTTCTATTTACTTATACTAATGTTATGGTGCGAAAACCAAGAAAAATGCTTATTTGGGTCCCTTTTTGGCCCCTAATTCCTAAACTGTTGGGACCTACACTCCCAAAATCAATACCAACCTTCCTTTTGTAGTCATTAACATTGTGTTTAAATTTCATTGATTTCTATTTACTTAAACTAATGTTATTGTGCGAAAACCAAGAATAATGCTTATTTGGGCCCTTTTTTGGCCCCTAATTCCTAAACTGTTGAGACCAAAACTCCCAAAATCAATCCCAACCGTTCTTTTGTGGTCATAAACCTTGTGTCAAAATTTCATAGATTTCTATTAACTTAAACTAAAGTTATAGTGCGAAAACCAAGAAAATGCTTATTTGGGCCCTTTTTGGCCCCTAATTCCTAAAATGTTGGGACCAAAACTCCCAAAATCAATACCAACCTTCCTTTTGTGGTCATAAACCTTGTGTTAAAATTTCATAGATTTCCATTCACTTTTACTAAAGTTAGAGTGCGAAAACTAAAAGTATTCGGACGCCGGACGACGACGACGACGACGCCGCCGACGCCAACTTGATAGCAATATACGACGAAATTTTTTTCAAAATTTGCGGTCGTATAAAAAAAGTGTGAAAAAATGATTATTTGAGTGAATTTTCAAAGTCAAGGGACCTTAACTCTGTAACTTGTCATGATAAAACAATACTCCAAATATACCAGCTGCATGGACATACGGACAGAGTGCAACATAAAGTCTCCTTCGACTTCCTCAGTGGGGGACTAACAAAAATCACCAAGTAGAAAAGAAAAAGAGCCAAAACAAACAGCTGAAGACTTAAAAGCACAAGACAGAAAACCAAACATAGAAACTACAAACACAGCAAAAACTGAAAGGTATAACTCTGATCCTACCATAGTTTGCTCTTCACACTTAAATGCTGAGTGTTTGGTGGAGAAGCAGAAAATACACAATATGTAGTTGGTTTCAACAAAGCAGTTTTATATTGCCATGTAATAACCTTTTTTTTTATATATTAGGACATAATGATTTGACTAGGTCACAAAAACCTACAATGTAACTGTTACTACAGTCTGTATATATATTTTATACTTATTTTTATAAATAATATAAATATTTTCTTCTTTCAGTCTTTTCTCTGAAGTTGAATTTTACAAACAAAAGCAGAATTTGAATAATGAAATAGACCAGAAAATCACCAAGCATTCTGTCCAACACACCAGTGCTTCTACATCTTATGAATCAACAGTTCCTACAAACACTTCTGCTTACCCTTTTAGATTTTATATATATGAACTGCCAAGAAGTTTAAACAAAGACATTCTTGAATATTGTCATAATTATCTAGATAGAAACTGTTTTAATTTTTCCTTGTATGGAATGGGAAGAGAAATAGTATCAAACCGTTTTACAGATGGATCTATAAGTATATGTGGTACAAATCAATTTAATTTGGAACCAATTATTCACGAAAAACTTAAAAGAAATCCTTTAAGAACAAGAAATCCAGAGAAAGCTGACTTGTTTTATGTTCCTGCATATATAGGATTATTGTGCATTTGTCAGAATGATAAAGCATCAAAAATGGTACAGACATTGAAAGATTTTCTGACAAACAGTTCATATTTTTCAACTGGGAAGCTTCATTTTTCAACAGCTTCAAAAATAGAAAAAGAAATGGAAAGCAGTAATTGCCCGTATTTGTTTCAGTCTTTTACAAATAAAATTACATATATAACCATTGAAAAGCAAAAAATGTCATACGGACTTGATACTGTATGGCCATATTCAATTATGCATAAAAACTCAATAATAGTAGCACCATACCCATCATATGGCCATTTTCAACAATCAAAAGAAATAGATTTGTCCACAGTGCCAATTCATGATAGAGACGTGTTTATTCTACTCCCTGCTGGCGAACATCCATCAAGTCATCAAAGATTTAAAATTATGAACCAATTTGATATTAAAACAAAGTTACCATACAGCAGATTTAAAATGTGCCACATAAACCGTACAAACACCATGGTCCTGTTCTATACCAAAGAGTGTGATTATAGTATAAGTAAATCATTATTTACATGGATGCAGCATTCAGTATTTTGCCTACAGCCTCCTGGTGACTCCCCTTCAAGAAAATCCTTCTATGATTCTATCATCAGTGGATGCATTCCGGTCATTTTAACGGTGGATGGACACAATCCGTATGCATTTCAGGAGTTTTTAGATTACTCAACTTTTACTATATCAATTGAGATGGATAAAATTTTAGAAGAGGGTCACAATATTTACAATCTCTTACAAGATGTTTCAACTATTCAAATTCAGACAATGCATGAAAAAATTAGAAAGATAGCTAAATATATGCAGTATTCCATTCCTAGTCATAAAAGAGAAAGAGAGAATGATGCACTGCAGCTTATATTTCATAAGTTGGCAAATAAATTTAAGCTTCCTTATGACAAACAATTACAAGGCATAAATTAGCTACAATGTATGTGCTCAATATATTTTTTTCAAATTATTTACTGTTGAAACGTTATTCATTGGAAAGACTTTATATTTTTTATGAACACAATTATGATGCATTAAAACTGTTGAATAAAATTAAACCAAACTATTGAAAATGTTTTTTATGATTTTGTTTTTAATAATGAACATGTATTGGTTAGCATTTATGAAACATTTATAGTCCTACATCCGGTTGATATTATGAACATATATTTTTGCATTTCACAAGATGGGAAAAATGAAGAAATAAATGGGTATAAGAAGATGTGGTTTGAGTGCCTATGAGTAGTCACAATTTGTAAAAGTAAACCATTATAGGTAAAAGTACAGTGTTCAACTCAAAGCCTTGGCACAAACCGAACAGCAAGCTATAAAGGGCCCCAAAATAACTAGTGTAAAACCATTCAAATCTAGCTATTAGTCCCAGCTCAAGTTCATGCTTTTTTCTACAGACAATTTCAATAATGACATCTTTACACAGAGACAATTTCAATAATGACATCTTTACACTAAATTGCTTGGAAGTAATTAGCATTGTGTATAAGTTTCATAAGATGAGAGAAATGAAAAAAATCAGTATTTTTTCCATTTGTAAAGGGGCATAACTCTAGAACAGTAAAAATGATGCCACTAAAATTCAAACTTGATCTGTGTTTTGTGGTAATAAATTAAACATTGTGAATAAGTTTCATAACATTTGGTTGAGGCAAACTAAAGTTAGAGAATGGAAAACCAATTTTGGGATGTATGCACATACAGATCATGCCAAGAAATCCTCGCTAAAAATTCCAATCGACCTCCTACGGCAGTCATTAGTAGCTTAAGATTTGATTTCATTCAAGAAATTAATTTATGACCTTCATGTACATGTCGCTTAGAACACTGCCATATACCAAACGGTCAATATAAATCATCCATGTAATTTGCTCTATGAGGTGTTTGCAGAATTTCAACGAGGCAATTTCTTGGCATGGACAAGGATAAAACTTTATGCCTCCTCCCCTACCGCTAGGGCATAAAAATAAGTTAAACAGAAACCGCAATGACCTCATACAAAATAAGATCAAGCAAACATACTGGAAAACACTACACAGAAAAATAAGAATTGAGCAACACAGTCCCCACAGTTACAACAGGGTTAAAATCAAATGCTACAGAATAATCCCTATTCCTGGTAACAAGTACATCAGTAGTTTTACCCTTTACATCCTACAATCAAGATCATGTGGTAAAGACTAATCTATAATCAACTGCAGTCTTTAGACCGAAAAGGAATTTTATCTTGTCTTATCATGCAGAACTTCAGATCTTTTCTAATTAACAAAATACAAAGACTATACTAGTCATATGTTATATAATATGGTAAGAGATAAGTTATTAGGCTTCTTCTGATATATAAAAAAAATCTGCTTGTTTTTCTTCTCATGTGCAATTAATTACTTTGAACAAATCTTGTTCTGCTCCTGTTTTTCAAATTACTACTTTTTATATTACTCTACTTCAAACAAAACACTGATTTATAGCTAAATATTTGGTGAGTGTTGGCTGACTGGTATTTACTACCAGCAGACATCATGCTCTGGTCACATGACATACATCAAGTACTTTATAGTACACAATACATATACACTACATAACCAAGTGAACACTTGTATTGTCTAACATACATGTAAGGTATGCTACTTCTTAGCTTGAAAGTATTCTAAACTGATGTTCAATTTGATAATGAAATAAATAGACGCAAACAGAACAGTATACTTAATATCAATAGTCTATAGCAAGATTTTTTTTTAATGACCTATCAGAAAATTTCATAGATGCCAATGCTTAATAATTTTCTCAACTAAATATGCTTAAGTTGTGTCACAGATGTGTCAAAAATGGTCAGATTTGACAATAAAATTTACAACTTTTGTGATGAATGTTTTGTCAATAGAAATAATTTGTTTGGCCAAATAATCTGCATGGAAATGAGATATGCCATTTTACTTACAGAACTGCATACCAATTATTATTAACTTATCACTAGTGGTTCCCAATAAACTGACCTAATCACAAACTAATACATGAAAGCTTAGCAAAAGTTTCAAAGTCAATAGACCATAACTGAGGGGCAGGGCCAAATAATCTCCATGGTAATGAGATGAGCCAATATTAATACAACTGCATATCAAATATCTTTGACTACCATTAGTGGTTCACCATAAACTAGACCACCTAATCACAAACTAATATATTGTTGACGCTGCCGCCCCTAAGTGTCAAGCTAGACAAAAAAAAAAGTGCCATGTTTATCTGCAATTGAAAAAACCTTTGCAACAAGTATTTTGATGATTCAGTAGGTGGCCATCTGTAAAATTAAATGTCTGTCCTTACATAAATATGCCCTCTTTTTCTGGTTGTAATCTAGATTTGCCCCTCAATTAATGTCAATTTTTTTTTAACAAAGTTAAAAGACAATCACAGACTTTCATGTAACAGGAAAAGCTATGATCAAAGAAACCCTCTTGATTAGTTAACAAAGATGATCTGAAGTGAAAAATCAATGGCAAGCAGGGAATTTCCATGACAGAAGACTATAAGTGCTATTTACTTTTGACTTGGAGATTTTTAATATGAAAGACAACAGGAAACAGGCAAAGATAAAATTAGGATAAAAAGTCATCAATGTTTCAAAGTTTTTCCTAAAGAGTTACCTTTCCTTGAAAACAAAATAAAACAATTGCTAATACAACAAGTTACCATTGTTCTTGTAGGATTAGAAAGAATAATTAGTTTTGAATGGAGGAATAGCATGTGTATAAAAGCCACTCTTAGCACTACTGAATAGAGGAATAGCATGTGTATAAAAGACACTCTCAGCACTATCTGAATGGAGGAATAGCATGTGTATAAAAGCCACTCTCAGCACTATCTGAATGGAGGAATAGCATGTGTATAAAAGCAACTCTCAGCACTTCTGAATGGAGGAATAGCATGTGTATAAAAGCCACTCTCAGCACTATCAGCTACTGAATAGAGGAATAGCATGTGTATAAAAGACACTCTCAGCACTATCAGCTACTGAATGGAGGAATAAGCATGTGTATAAAAGCCACTTTCAGCACTACTGAATGGAGGAATAGCATGTGTATAAAAGCCACTTTCAGCACTACTGAATGGAGGAATAGCATATGTATAAAAGCCACTCTCAGCACTATCAGCTACTGAATGGAGGAATATAAAAGCCACTCTCAGCACTATCTGAATGGAGGAATAGCATGTGTATAAAAGCCACTTTCAGCACTACTGAATGGAGGAATAGCATGTGTATAAAAGCCACTTTCAGCACTACTGAATGGAGGAATAGCATATGTATAAAAGCCACTCTCAGCACTATCAGCTACTGAATGGAGGAATATAAAAGCCACTCTCAGCACTATCAGCTACTGAATGGAGGAATAGCATGTGTATAAAAGCCACTCTCAGCACTATCAGCTACTGAATGGAGGAATAGCATGTGTATAAAAGCCACTCTCAGCACTATCAGCTACTGAATGGAGGAATAGCATGTGTATAAAAGCCACTCTCAGCACTATCAGCTACTGAATAGAGGAATAGCATGTGTATAAAAGCCACTCTCAGCACTATCAGCTACTGAATGGAGGAATAGCATGTGTATAAAAGCCACTTTCAGCACTACTGAATGGAGGAATAGCATATGTATAAAAGCCACTCTCAGCACTATCAGCTACTGAATGGAGGAATATAAAAGCCACTCTCAGCACTATCAGCTACTGAATGGAGGAATAGCATGTGTATAAAAGCCACTCTCAGCACTATCAGCTACTGAATGGAGGAATAGCATGTGTATAAAAGCCACTCTCAGCACTATCAGCTACTGAATGGAGGAATAGCATGTGTATAAAAGCCACTCTCAGCACTATCAGCTACTGAATAGAGGAATAGCATGTGTATAAAAGCCACTCTCAGCACTATCAGCTACTGAATGGAGGAATAGCATGTGTATAAAAGCCACTTTCAGCACTATCAGCTACTGAATGGAGGAATAGCATGTGTATAAAAGCCACTTTCAGCACTACTGAATGGAGGAATAGCATATGTATAAAAGCCACTCTCAGCACTATCAGCTACTGAATGGAGGAATATAAAAGCCACTCTCAGCACTATCAGCTACTGAATGGAGGAATAGCATGTGTATAAAAGCCACTTTCAGCACTATCAGCTACTGAATGGAGGAATAGCATGTGTATAAAAGCCACTTTCAGCACTACTGAATGGAGGAATAGCATATGTATAAAAGCCACTCTCAGCACTATCAGCTACTGAATGGAGGAATATAAAAGCCACTCTCAGCACTATCAGCTACTGAATGGAGGAATAGCATGTGTATAAAAGCCACTCTCAGCACTATCAGCTACTGAATGGAGGAATAGCATGTGTATAAAAGCCACTCTCAGCACTATCAGCTACTGAATGGAGGAATAGCATGTGTATAAAAGCCACTTTCAGCACTATCAGCTACTGAATAGAGGAATAGCATGTGTATAAAAGCCACTCTCAGCACTATCAGCTACTGAATGGAGGAATAGCATGTGTATAAAAGCCACTTTCAGCACTACTGAATGGAGGAATAGCATATGTATAAAAGCCACTCTCAGCACTATCAGCTACTGAATGGAGGAATATAAAAGCCACTCTCAGCACTATCAGCTACTGAATGGAGGAATAGCATGTGTATAAAAGCCACTTTCAGCACTGCTACTGTAAATTCAGAAATTATAGTGAGATTTTTATTCAATGTAACTAATGTGACTTGTTGATCATCTCAATAATAATAACTTGTATTCTGAATTTCTGATATATCTGATACTGATATCATAATACAGATTGTCCTAAAAATGCAATAATTAATCACAGAGACGTCCTTCAGCTGGCCCCTAAACAAATATATATACAAGTTCAGTGATAATGAACGCCATACAAAACTTCAAATTGTACACAAGAAACTAAAATTAAAAATAATACAAGACTAACAAAGGCTAGAGGCTCCTGACTTGGGACAGGCGCAAAAATGTGGCAGGGTTAAACATGTTTATGAGATCTCAACCCTCCCCCTATACCTCTAGCTAGCCAATGTAGAAAAGTAAACGCATAACAATATGCACATTAAAATTCAGTTCAAGAGAAGTCCGAGTCTGATGTCAGAAGATGTAACCAAAGAAAATAAACAAAATGACAATAATACATAAATAACAACAGACTACTAGCAGTTAACTGACATGCCAGCTCCAGAAAGGCTGAGTGCCCAGAGAGAACTATGACCTTCAGCAGGGAGGCACTGTTGTAGCTTCTAAAGACCTGATTCTCAAATCACCTCAATTTTTAAGGGCAATTTTAAACAAGATATCAGTATTACTTTTTTGTACCTCCTACTTCTAGCTCTGATCACACATCATCCTTACGGAAGATATTTCATCAGTAAAAAACAAGTAGATATCAGTTGAGCCAAATGTTAAGAAATACTGTATAAGAACAGGTCAGGTACTATACAATTTTGATATGAACTAAAAGTTTTAACAAAAATGGCAATTGAATGGTTAAAATGGTGCAAAACTTCTTTTTTTTTTACTATGATATTTCAAAACTAGATTAATTGTTTCAAAATCTAAGGCATTTTTTACCATCTCTACAGACTATTAAAACTGAATTAAATTAGTGAAGTAAAAATTAAATAAGAAGACAAGTGCTAAATCTATTTTTAACTTCTGCATTTTGAAATGTAACCATATTCCCTACCCTTATTTATCTAAGCTATAACTAAGTGCTCTTAAAAAGCTAAAGTCAATAACTGAACTTCCATTGAGAGCAATTTCATGATACATGCTCATATAAATTTCATCAATGAACTTATGAATAATGTACCAAATTGGGCAGAGAGGATCACCTCATTCAGAATTCTTATTAATTATTAATCATAAGGTTATAACACTAGAAAACAAGAAATTTACAGGTTCAAAAACTGATTCTTACATCATGATAACAATTTATGAATAATCATGGTCATAATGCATGTTTACCTTACAAGGGCATATGATTTTTTGTTAAGTTGAAATTTTTATTAGTACGTTTACTGTAAGGCCAAATAAAATTAATTGATAGATTTTCATCCCCGCCCGCCCCTCTGAATTCTTCCTGCCCCGATTTTTTTTATTTTTGAAAAAATTACGATTTCCGGATTTTGTTCATTTCCGTTACCGGTAACTGTCGATAATTTCGTTTCATGTAAAATTTCCTGTTTCAAATTTCGGTTTTCGTATTTCTTAGAGTATTCTTACTGAATGATTAAGTCAATATATTCTGCTGATCTATGATATCATGACAACATCATTTACCGAGAATAGAGATTGATTACGAGAAGGGCATGAAATATTCGGGTTACGAGTAATACGCTGTGTTCAAGAACGCAAATCCGTAACCGCAAGTCACACCTTCGATCTATTTTATTTATACAATGACTTTGTGTCAAGAAATTTGGACTGTGAATGAAACCCAAAAGCGTAAGAATCGTGGAACACATTTAACTGGAATAAAGAAATTGACACGAGCATGAACTTTTTAGATTGGTGACCGTATATTGAGTTCAGAAAATCGACAAACGCATTTTTAATTTATTAATTTAAGCAAGCTCTTAGATTAAGAATTAGCCATGTCTTTCGTTTTTTGTAGAAAAAACAGCAAACATTATCTTTCCCAATACCCATGATAGAGTCATTAAACAACTGTATGTTCTACATTGTAACTATATATGAATCTTGCATATTAAGGACCAAAAATTAAGCCTATTATTTCAACACCGTTTGCGTTTTCATTTTATTCTGTACTTATCGTTCTAGCATTGCATACCAATGCATTTGCTTCATTTTATTAGGACAACAAAATATTGCTTAGAAAGAAATACATTTGATGTAGGTAGTCCAACTGAAGAGATAATTTCTCCACATTTCTGCTGTGTTCTATAAAATAGGTTTCTAAAGCGGCAATTACATGTAGAACAGTGGTTGCCAAATCATATATATTTATGAATTTTAAAAAGTGGCACCAGCATATGGAGTATATGTGTCTCAATTGATATGTGACTTTAAATCTAGCTCAAAGTACGTTGCTTTTTGTTGAACGAGGAATACTGCTTTCTCAAAAGTTGCTAAGACAGGGCTATAAATCAATCAAATTAAGGTCATCACTCAAACAATTTTATGGTCGCCATCATGAGCTGATAGGCCATTATGACAAAAGTGTGTCAGCAATCATATATATCTCTGTGATATTCTTCCTCAGTCGTAACAACCTTCTATCATTACCGAGCTGAACAAAGAAATAACATGACGGGTGTCGTATACGGGGCAGGTAATGCTTACTCTTCAGGAGCATTTGATTTCACTCCAGGAATTTAGTGGAGTTCGTGTTGTTTCCTACTTATTATTTGTAACTGTTGATGTAAATGTCTTTTGGTTTTATGAGTCTCTGGTTACTCCTTGGTTTTGATTGTTATTGTCTTATATAAAATACTTTATGGATGTATTTACATGATATAAGCTTATTATTGTACTGCATATATGAATAACACGTGACAAGAAGGTTTCATATGAAATAAAATTTAAAAAATAAAATCCTTCCACCCGCCCCATTTTTTTCAAAAATTTGGATGAAAATCTACTAATTAATTTTAGTTGGCCTAATATGATTTCTTACATGACCATATTGTGTGTAAAAATATAGTGAAACCTGCTGTAAAAGGTCACCTCTATCAAGTGAAAGCATGTCTTGTCGATCAACTTTTTTGTACCATTGTAGCAACACCAACTGTTAATTTATTTCTTTTCAAGGATTAAAGAAAACTTGTGTTTTTGTGAATATTTGACCTCAATAAAAATTAGTATGCTAACAATTTTAATGACTCCTCAGTATATACATTTTAAATCTATATTTAAAGGACAACTGCAGGCTCCTTTATACTTTAAAATATTTAGTTATGACAGCGACCTTTGTGTACTGGTTTTAATGTATAAATATAAAGGCAAACAGGTAGTTGAGGAGGGATGTATATACCCAAAACACATCACATAGTTTACAGCATGCTCAAAATTTAAAATCTACTGATACACAAATATGAACTCTAGAATTTATGTATCCTTATTTATCTTTGATTAATATATATGATACATGAGCACAGACAAGAAATAGGTAGCTTGAATTTCTCATCTTCGATCATCTGTGTATTATGGTACAATTTTCCCTTATTTATCATTGTACTCTGTTGATTATAATGCACTACAGAAACAACATGGCTAAAGTAAACACCAAATGTGTAAGAGATATCCCTCTTCTTTAAGTCAAAATTGTCATTTCCAATTATAGAAAAGAAATTTATTCCTTAGTGATGTCAACAGACACAGACAATGGAGCCTCCCAGCATGATATAATAGTAAATTGTGAAGGCAGTCTAAATTTGCCAATGTATGCCTTTATTTATTATGATATTGATCTTTTACAGTTATTGTATTGAGATTTAAATCAAATGTATCATTATAACAGACAAATATGATAACCTTTTGTGATATAGATTTGTAGATTAACTATTTCACACATGAACTATTGTGAAATACCTTCTTTTGTTATTTCTATTTGATACCAAAATAAAAACCACTGATTCAGATAATTGTAATTGCTTTATTTTTATAACTCTTAACACTACCTGCTAAACAAATAACCAATAAATGTTGAACCATTTCTACTGCGTAAAAAAGTTAAAACATGAAACAATTGTATGTGACCTGCCTTACTATTTTGTATACTTTTATATATGACTTTATAGAAGTTATAGAAAGATGATTGGATTAGCTTTAGAGAATCTTGATCAGATTGGCGAGGTTACATTTGTAGTATTTTTGTACTGCATTATACAGGAACAGATTTATGAAGAATCTTTAAAGCCCAGCGGTCAGACATTTCCTCTTCAGGAAAATTGCTTCCTGATTTGTTTCCTAGATTAACAAATGGAAACCTCTTACTGCTTTCTATTGTCTTCTAAGCTAGTTGACAATTCTTGTCTAACCTATTTCAATGTAATATAATGGTCCTCTGGGGCATAATCAGTCTGCTGTTTCTCAAGGAACAAGAAATTCCTCTTCATTGTATGGCCTAGCAAATTTAGATTGAGACAAAACATCTGAAAACTTAAATGTGATTGCAAACATGCCACTACCACAAATCTTCATACTAAACTCATCTTTAAGGACCTTAGAGGGCACATCCAAATTATATGTTTAAAATCTGTGTACTTTTCCATTTATTCAATATTACATGTATATTATAGTATATATAGTATATAATAGTTCCAGTCTAAAAATCTTCTGTAATAGATATATATGGACTAAATAAGGATACTAAGGAATTCTTTGTGAGTTATCATTGATGGCTAATTTTTACTCATTAAAAAAGTTTACGAAATTGATATTCCAAGTGGAACTTATACAACTTATTGGCAAAAAAACTTATTTTTGAAAAACAATTTTTGTGTCTAAAAAAAACTTTGCATGACAATGTATGTGCTTAGAGAAGGTAAAATAATATTTTCAAACTTACAGTAATCTGAAATACATGAACACTTTCATCTAGGAACTTGACTCTTAGATTGACTACTTTGCCCTTTGGAGGGCCTCTTTGTGACAATGGGTCACTCATCCCTCTAATATACTTTCATCTAAGTCATCATACCATGATGATCTGCTTAAAACCTGGAAAGAAAAAGAAATACATGTATATACAGTTATAGATAGATCTATATATATACATGTAAGAGTTTTCCCCTAACTTCACAAGGATGTCAAACATATATAGCTCCATTGTGAAGGTTTACATCATATAAAATAAAGAGGTTTACAAATTAACACTTAATGAGAATGCTATTATTTTACAATAAATGGCTGCTTTTCTCTTATTTTTTCATTTATTTACATGTTGTAGCAGTACTTGACATATTTTTATTTTTATAAAATTGAGAATGGAATGAAAATGAAATTTTATGTCATATTCCAGAGCTTATGATTCCTATGAGAATTTCCTCCATTGATGGTTGCTACCTTTGTGTTCTATTTAGCCGTGTTCATTGTTCTGTTTTGTGAACTATTTGTATAGTCTTTTTCTCTTTTAACGATGCAATAGTGTTGATTATATCACATGTCTGAAGTAACAGTACATGTACCATAATTTTCATTTGCTCCTTGCCATATCTTTACATATTTTTAAAACTTATTTAACATATATTTGATAGAAAATCAGTCATTGTTTGATGCAAAAAAAGAATATATTTTATTATTTTTTTCTCATTTTGTAATAATAGTGTTAAGATGTTTCTGATAATAATAGTTAGAATTCTTGATATCCATGTTCAGAAATCCAAATTTATCAATTCATGGCACCAAAGTTTGGTAGCATTTGGCTGTTCGACCAATTTTTCACATCCAACATGTACATGTACATTTAGAATTATTTGTAAACAAAATTTAATAAACCCATCAAAGGAACAGATTGAAAGTTGTAACAGGTCTTTTTAACATTGCCTAGTTTTTTGAAATGTTTAATATATATGTGACATTGACCTCAAAATGCCAACCCTGAAGTAATTGCAAGTATGTAACAGTTGCTTAGACATTCATCTAATCAGACACTATAAAGTTATAGGTAAAACAACATTGGTGACATTTAATAGACTTTGATTGCCAGGATTAAAAATCTTATCAAATGAAATGGGAGGAGAGAAGCATGAATCCAGCATTTCTGTCTCTCCTCAATTTATTGGATTCAAAATTACTACAATTATATACCATTTAATGACACATTTACTCATATTATTTCTAAATGGCATATGTTTATGACTGTTAATGGGTACTTCCCTTTTGGTTAATAAATAAGTGTTTGCTCTATACTTGCAATACAATGTTACTAATATGTTATAAACAGTAAGATATTTCATTGCACCAATAATTTGTGACTTACCACCTCACCAGTACTGTACTGTAGTTTACATTAATACACAAGAGATAATTGGTTAAATGACATCTGGTAATTGAAACTTATCTAATATAGATCAATTATTGACTCTTTTAACTTTAAATTACAAAAGACAAGATAAAAGTTCTGTTGTAAACATGGAATAACCTGCCAAAATACATTTGTACCTAAATGAACTCTATCAGCTGCTTGTTATTAAATAACTGGACAAATTCTTAAAGTACAAAATAGTAGTAAAAACAGAAATAAATCAACTGTCCTATGCTATTGCCTGCAAAACATTAACTTAATTTAATATTTAAATAAAAGTGGCCAAATGGATTGTTTGGAGACATCTGCATCAGATGTGGGTTTTGAAATTTAAGTGGAAGACATCAAAGGATGATTGTTACCAAGATTAGTTAGTTAATGTTACATTTTATTTAATATATATAGATTTGAGATTAATGAGTGAACTGCAACAAAACATTTTGCTCACATTCATTTACATAATAAACTCTCTCAAATAAATAAGTATTTCACAGCAATTTTAGTACTTTTGTTTTACTTGACCATGCATTCCATACACAAACCACAAATATGCAGTGGTCATTTTGAAAGGCACAGTTTACAAGTGTAAAGGATTCATTGATTCTCCCTGCTTTGAAGCAAGTTTTGTGTTTTCAACAACGATTGTCTTAAGTCAAATATCTCTTTTCTTTTCTCATAGGAACTGGAAAGTATTTCTTCATTAGAAGATTGCAGCCCATTGCAACAATCCTTTTAATTTTCAACTCATCATGATACTGAATCAATAAAAGGCAATATATAAATACAATGTCTGAGTTTTCTAAATAACAATTAGTGAAGCCAAATCATTCACTTGTTGTCAATGTTACTGTATCAACAGTTTAACTTGTCCTTTGGGTGAAGCAGAAATCTATTACCAAACTTAGAGAAAACAATAGTACTGACGAGTGAGGATCATGATTAAGTAAGAAACAGCAACGTTTCCATTATAAATCTCCTTCCTTCAACTTCAAGGTATTTTCATAATATATTTAAGCAATGACTGTAATATTTTTTCTGTCTATGAAGAAATAACATAAAAAATGTGGTGCACACTGAATAACGCACTTAGCATATATTATTTAACAGTGTGCACCACATTTTTTACGCTATTTCCAATAGACTGACAAAATTATACAGTTATTTCTTATAATTTAATTCTAAATTCCATTTAAAACCGGCGTAAAACATGACAAAACTGTGTCTATGAGATGATAAACAAAATGACATCAGCCAATCAGAAGACGCGTTACATCCAAAATTAAATTATTTGAAAGTATTGATCATTTGTAGCAATCAACTAACAGTGATTTATTTTTGTGACCATGCTTCCCTTATGACATATATGCCTTAACATGATCATCCTTCCCTTACAACAATAGGGCTTAACAAGAGCATGCTTAACCCTTAGGATAAAAGGCCTTAACATGAGTATGCTTCCCTTAGGACAATAGACCATTTAACATGAGGATGGATCCCCTGAGGACAATAGGCCTTAACATGAGCATGATTCCCTTAGGACAATAGACCTTAACATGAGCATGCTTCCCTTATTACAATAGGCCTTAACATGAGTATGCTTCTCTTATGACAATCTGCCTTATAAACATGAACATGCTATCCTTAGGACAAAAGGCCTTAAAATAAGCATACTCCCCTTAGGACAATAGGCCTTAACATGAGTAGCTACATTTGTACCCTTAGGACTGACAATAGGCCTTAACATGAGCATGATACCCTTAGGACAATAGGCCTTAACATGAGCATGATACCCTTAGGACAAAAAGCTTTAACATGAGCATGCTCCTCTTTGGACAATAGACCTGAACATGAGCATGCTTCCCATTTGACAATCTGTCTTAACATGAGCATGCTACCCTTAGGACAAAAAGCTTTAACATGAGCATGCTCCTCTTTGGACAATAGACCTGAACATGAGCATGCTTCCCATTTGACAATCTGTCTTAACATGAGCATGCTACTCTTAGGACAATTTGCCTTAACATGAGCATGATGCCTTTAGCCAGTTTAGGACACTCGGTCTTAATATGAGCATGCTTCCCTTAGGACAATTTGCTATTACATGAGCATGCTTCCTTTAGCCAGTTTAGGAATCTGACTTAACATGATCATGCGTCCTTTAGGACAATCTGCCTTACCATGAGCATGCTTCCCTTATGACAATTTGCTTTAACATGAGCATGCTTCCTTTAGACAGTTTAGGACAATCTGACTTAACATGAGCATGCATCCTTTAGGACAATCTGCCTTACCATGAGCATGCTTCCCTTATGACAAACGGGCTTAACATGAGCATTTATTCCTAAGGACAATCTGCCTTAACATGAGTATGCTTTCCTTATAACAATATGCCTTAACATGAGCATGCTTCCCATTTGACAATCTGTCTTAACATAAGCATGCTCCCCTTACGACAATCTGACTTAACATAAGCATGCTTCAATTAGGACAATATGCCTTAACATGAGCATGCTTTCCTTAAGACAATCTGCCTTAACATGAGCATGCTACCCTTAGGACAATAGGCCTGAACATGAGCATGCTACCATTAGGACAATAGGCCTTAACATGAGCATGCTACCATTAGGACAATAGGCCTTAACATGAGCATGCTACCCTTAGGACAATAGGCCTGAACATGAGCATGCTTCCCTTGGGATATATAGGCCTTAAAATTCATAGTATGATTCCCATAGAGTAAATTGTCAGAGGCAACAGACATAAGTATAAAACATTTGTCTTGGAATTAGTATAAAGTATAGATTTATTCAACAGTGAGGAGTATTATACAGACAGATGGTAAAGTAATTTTTTCAGAATATAAAACAATAATACACTTTCAATCCTCATCTGTATGCTCCTTAAGACTATATGAAAACAAAGATCTGAGAACAGCTGCTTGAATAAACAAAAGTATCATTAATGTAACATTCCAAATTTCTTCATGGCTTGCATATGGTGCATCTACTCTTAAAATCATTTCCATAATTTAACTCTTCAGTAAATTTTTAGCTTTGATTATCTGGTCTGAACACTGATAATTGAAACAGCACAAATTTGTCTGAACAATTGAAGAATTCTGCACCCTAAGGACAAAGTGGAAGACATTTATCTACAAGTTTAACTTGTTTTTCTTTGATAATTCTCACATGTAATTATACAAGAATGTTGATCAGTAAAGTATCTAATTTTCTGTTCTTAGTGCAACATACTCCTTTACCACTGCCTTGATGTACATATTTTATCATGTTCATTACTTTTGCTCATGTTAGGATCATCAATATTATGTCAACTAGAAATTCTTAATCTTTCCTTTTCAGTATTCAGAATCAATATCCAGTATTCTTTTTCAATTTATTGAACCTATTAACTGTAACAATTGATATTAGCATATATAATATACAAATAACATTCATGTTATAATAACATATAAAAGTAGGCCTAAAAAACTTGTTGAGCAAGACATGCTAGATGTACAATTTATGTGTCTTAAATCCAATAACTTTTATCTCAGCTTTCTATCCACTTAAGTAGTTAAATTGATATTTCAGAAAAAAATCATTAACCGACAAGTTAATTATTTACTATAAACAGTTGGAGAGGGAATTATAACAAAATAAATATATTATCTAACATACTAAAGGGTTTCTTCAAATATCAATGTAATTGTAGAAGAACTAGAAATGTTTTCTGAAGTTTATTTTGGTTTTTTTTTCTTTTGATGTGGTAAAATCTACAAGTCATTGGCTCAAAAGACAAATGGATTTACATATACTAGATAATGTACCATTTATGTGGATGGTTGGTAAATGTACTGGTAGGGTCATGAGTGAGACTCAAGACACATCAGGATTTTTAAATACACCTACATGTTAACAAATTATAGAGGCCATCATTAAGTGTACATGTACAAATATATGATGCTAGTACATTTAGTGTATTTTTGAGAATGAACTACAATTTTTTCTACATCCAGTTCTCATGAGGGGCTGAATCTTTAAAGTTCACATTCAATCACTTCAGAATTAGAACCTTTCTGACAGTCTTCACATTTAATCACAGGCCAAGCAGCCTAGGCTTGTAAAATTGCTTTAATTTGGGGCCTGTAAAAGTCATCTCTACAGTCTAACAGAATCTAAGTAAACGTTAAGCCTGTAGATTAAAAGCCTCTTAGCTTCATTACAGGTTATCAAGAAGCTAAGACTGTTTTCATGTTTAATTTCTGTTGTGTTATAAATATGTGTTTTGTCATTCTGCAGAAGTGCACGATAAAAGTGTAAATTAAATTTATATAGATAAAAGAACAGTCAAAAAATTGCAGGTCGTATGAATGATGTATTGCTTGTTTTAATGCAAGTAGCTGGATAACAATTCATAGTATAGTAGAAATGGAGAACTTTTGATGGACACAGTGATGCATCATTTACATAGACAACACAACATGATGTAGATAAATCACAACGTGAAGGTTGATACACATCATCTAAGTAGGTGCATATGGTGTAATTAAGAGTTTGTCTTTAATGTAAAAGTTTTCATTCTAAGGACACTTAATTCATCATTAGATGTTCAAGTGTCATCAAATAAAAAGAAACTTCAAAACAGATATCAGCTTGCAGATTAAATCCTTACTTTGACAATCTTTAATGAAACTAAATTTTACACACCCATTCTTATAAGAAATAGCAATGTATTAATAATTCTATTAAAAGCCCAGATTCTTTGATGAGTTATTCAGATTTTCAGACAAAATATCCAAGTTCAGATCCAATAAAAAATTTCTCCAGCTTTTATCAGGACTCCAAAATTAACTGACAGACGTTAAAACAGATCTTCTGAACCTTTTTTTTTTAATGTTTTTTGTTATTCAGAAACTCACATTTGGTATTTTGTTTTTCTAATGGGAAAATCATTTAAAGTCACCATTAGATTTTTTTCACAAAGAAAATGCTATCTAAGATGTTGTAAAGATAGTAAAGAAAATGTTACCACCATATTGTTCAAGTTAAGGAGAACACATTATCACAATCTTTTTGAAGTATTTTTCTAGTGACTAAACATTAACAAAACCCCAGAGAAACCCATGTGTCATCTCTGTTCAAATAAAATGACATCATATATAAAGGTGTTTTAACCTATTCGATGGTCTTTACCTGAATATGATTTACGCCAGATTATGAGATAATAATAGGAGATATAAGTCATGATCTGCATGTTTAAATGTACTTGTTATAGTTGTATTTCCCGTTTTTTAGAGTAACACAACTATCAAAATCTACTTCAATGTTGTTTTTTTCTCTTTTGTGCAATGCATGTACATGTAGCCCAAGAACAGTCATATCGTAGTGCATTTTATTGAGACAATAAATTAAAATTAAATATAATCACACCTGCTCTATTTCAAAAAATTGTTTCTAGTGTCCTACTATTGGGACAACAAATAATATCAAAATTATAGAAAAGTCCAGCAGCTCTAACTCAAAATAAAGACAATTCTATATTAAACTAGGGGGTCTAAAATTCAGTTTGACAGTTTCAGACATGTACATTGTACTAATTTTTGGCCTTTTTTAACTAGACCAAATCACTACTTAATATTATGATTCAGCATCTGGGACATTTAATTTACCTACATTGTAGAATGGCCAGTCTGATATCCGAATAACAACATGTTTAGAATCAGCATATAAAAAAACACCAAAAGTTTAATTTTGAACCCTTCAAACCTTAATATAGACAGATTTGAAAACAGGGCCCAAAATTAAAAATCTAAATGCACAATACGATTTGGCATATTATAGAGTTGTAAATATAATAATTTAATTTTTGATGTAATCAAACAAAGTTTCATTTTGGACCTTTTGGAGTCTCAATGTAGACAAATTTAAAAATGGGCCTGTACTTAGTAAATCTCTCAGTTACAAATATTTGCACACCCTATTTGGTGTGTATCTCATGCCATATCAGTAGTTGTTGCTTATATATATATATAAATCAGAAATAGTCAATGGAAAAATTATGAAGAAAAAAAATCCCCCTCCCCCCAAAAAAAATATTTGGTTTAGCGAGTAGTATTTTGTCTGTGACTGACATAATACTTTTTGCAGAGACTTGGAATAATTAGGGTACAAAGCTAGCTAGTTCAGTATAAAGATACACTTAAGGTGGTATGGGAGTCTAAAATAAAAATGATAGAATTTGTTCATACTTTGCCAAAACGTTGTATCTATTGATACATGTTGAAAAATATAATAAAAATGATAGGTCACCGCGCATTTTCTCAAGCTACAGGACGGGACAAAATGACACATTTTGTATGGATTATACAGGAAAAAACACCATTTTGTGATTAGAAACTAAACAAAATGATAGAATTGTTAAATACTTCAGGAAAAGATAGCTTTCAGACACTGCTTTGAGAATATCAAAAGAGAAGATAGGGTTACCGTACGTTTTTTTCCGGCTAAAATACAAAATAGGAAAATTCCATACAGAATCCTTCAGAAAATGCACTTTTTTAGAGTTACCTCCCCTTAAAATGCCAATTTAAAAAAAAAAAAAAAACAACCAAAAATAATTAACATTTGAAAAAATATCAATATTTAGAAGTTATATTCTTATAAATTGGTACTTTTAAATGAAAATGTACATTAAACATCTGCATTCCTGCATCAAATTTTGCTAACTTGATGGAAAATCTGGACCTTTGATTCTCTGTTTTTTACAATCCAAGATGGAGGAAGACACCCATACCACCTTAATTAACACTTGTCTACCAATTTCCTTTCAAACTATTTTTATAGGTAAGGCCATAATAGATAATAGGTTTGTTTGCCCAAACGCTACCTACCCAGAAAAAAGCTGCCTACTCAAATTCTTTTATTGTCCTGATTTGAAGAAGTTTTTTTTTAATCAAATAGACATGAAGACTAATAAACATCTGATACTCCAATTTCTTTTAAAAAAAAAATAAAAAAAATGCCTACCTACCTACCTACCTACCCACTGTCTCAACCTTTGGGTAGGATTTGGGCAAACCAAAATATTTTTAAGTGTGGCCTAATCAGCATACTAAATTACTGATCATGTAAATAAATATTATTGTAGCTCCCAAACCTTGTAACTAGCACTTAATTAGTCTTCACCCCAGTTTAAAGGTCAAAGAAGGTCACATTAAATATTTACAAAATACTTGGTCTCCCAAGGCAGCTGTGAGCCAGTAATTTGAAAACAACTGCAAAGTAATAGATAATAATCTATAGTCTGAAGATTCTATTATGCATCAGGATAATTACAGCACATATACTACTGAAAATGTTATAATTTCTTTAGCAGATTGATTAGCATTTAATGAACATCTAGAATTGATATAACATATGTTTAGTTTACTGGTTTTATCTGACTGGTTGCTTTTTTATTATTTCAGTATCAACAAAATATTTTGCTTTCTATAATTACTGGATGCCTTTTTTTCATATACAAACCAGACCAATAATACATTTTTATTCATATATTGTTTAAAACTCGTTAGAAAGTTCTTAAATTCTTGAAAGAAAGAAAAACATACATGTACTTTGTAAATATTAATACTTGGTTTATATGAAAAAATTCACTTGTTTATAGAAGTACAATGTATGGGATACACAAATTATATATCTCACTAAGTAACATTTTCCTAATAAACATATTTGTTGACAGGATACACTAACAGAATACAGCATGTCTCTGCATGCCATACATATGTATGTCAGACCATCATCTTTTTAATGGTGCCACAATTGTTCTTTGTGACTTGCAATCAAGTCTTGTATGATTTAAAAATGGATAATCTCTAGCCCCTGCTGATAGTTGATACATGTACCTACATTGTACATGTACAAGGACTGTACAATGTGTGTGTTAAAGTGGATCATACATTCATTGTACATACAGATCAACTATAAAAAAAAATGTGTGAAACCTCCCCAGTGATATTGTTTGCCTCAAATTACAGCCGAAATTCTGCCTTTTCCCCTAGAGAAAATTCCCAATTACTAAAAAAAATGGCTTAAAATTCCTCCCAAAAAGTTTTACATTTTCCCCAAACAGTGATGGCATTGGTAGTAATGTTTGTAAATATCGTAAGAATTGAGTGATGGACAGTTAGGGCGTGAATTTTTCTTGCTACCTGATTGGAAGATATTACGAGACGTGAATAATCAAAATTTACTGATTGGTTAGGACAATCCAAACCAAGTAAATGTCCTTCAATCCCGTAGAGTATCGGATTTATCCTCTCTATTTTAGCAATTAGATTTTACACAGGTAACCTTTAGCTATAAATAGGCTAATCTTCTGGAGTAAACAACAAGTAATAGCTTTTCTAAAAAGCTTGCCGTATTTTAGCTGATTATATTGAGGGTTTAGAAGTATTATAGGTTATTTTTTTTTTTGGAATATTGCACTCCAAGCAATATGAATGCATACATGTAGCGTTTTTTTTCTACTAATTTGTGATTTTAGTTGTATTATTGGTGGACCAGAGTTAGAATGGAAGGAGACTTAATAATAATTGAGAATGGAAATTGGGAATGATATTATAATAAAATGTATACTGTGTCTATAATCAACTTGATAAAAAAAAAGCATTATAAAATACATGTACTTTTGAGGATTACAACTTGACAAAATGGACTTCTACAGAATGTCTTTCAAATTTGAGAATGTTACATCTTATATCTTCATGTATAGAAGTGATTGATATCTTATCCGACTTTTCTCTTAGAAAATGCAATTAGTTTTGACTTAAGTTAAGTGTTGTTATTACTAATTTTCAGATGTAATAATACTTGAAAAAGATGTTTTTATGGCAATGGGATTTGGAATGAAATATTAATTACAAATATTTTTTTTCAACATGTTGTCACCTGCCTTCATATATGTTTTAATATATCACTTTGTGATTTGTAATCTTGACAATTATTTTTTGAAGTTCCAGTGGCGGATTCAGGGGGGAGGGTCCGGGTTGGAAGTTCCCCTTTTTTGGCCGATCAATGAATTTGAAATGGGGCATATAGTTGGAAGCCCTCCCCCCTTTTGTCCTGGGTTGGAACCTCCCCTTTTTAAAATGGCTGAATCTGCCCCGAGACCTAAGAATGAGAGCTTCATATTAGTATTAGCCTTTTATAGTGCTTTATATTTGGTTGCACGTGTTATCAAGCTTTTGTGACATTGAATATTTATATTTTCATTTCTAATGGCAAACATTTCATGTAATACATATTGTCAGGATTATTAGTTAATTTTACTTGTTAATGTTTATTGTCATAATCGGAAAGTGAGTGGCAGATCCAGAAATTTTCATAAGTGGAAACAGGCTCTCACGTGTGTGGTAAAATTTGTTCATTGATGCACGTGGCTATTCTAGTAAATGAATTAATCTACAAAGCGAGAGCACTTTCCATTTTCGTCAGCTAAGAGTCGAATAGCCCTTTTTGAAAGGCTAACGCTTGTTATTTTGATATTAGAAAGCACTTTTGAGATCCGCTTTTCTGATCAGAATCATCATGGTGTTTGTAACACATGTAGTTTTCAATGCATTAAGTACCATCATTGCTTCTGTTTCTTTCCCCTCTCCGAAATGTTATCTTTCAGATTGAAAATGTCTGACAACCACAACATACTTGAAAAAACAGTGCAAAAAAGACAGCAAAGGTCAGCAAAAAATCAGAGATGTGTTTAGAATAATATGCAAATTTCCCAATTTCAAAAAAAAAATATGCATTTTCCCAATAAAAAACGGTAGAGGTAGTTATGAAAAAAGACAACAATATCACTGCTCCCTGCTAAATAGTTACTAGCTTGAAAACTGGGTATACTATTTAGAAGGACATTCTATAAATGGACATGTACAAATGTACAAATGTACATGGTAGTATAATATAATACAAGTCAACAAAACCTTACACAAGCTTGAACCTTTAAAATACAATAAAATGTTTATAATAATTTAATTAATAGAAAGTTCAAACATCTTTTTAATTATTTAATAAAAACATTCAATTACAAATGCCTAAGATTCAGAAAGTTGGTAGAACAAGATATTTTTTTAGTTTTTTTGTTGCAACTTGTGTTATCAGTGAGTACAGTTCTATGCATTATCTTTAGAGCCTGGGGCTGCCTAAATCTTGTGGTACAGGTTATTTTTTAGCCTATTCTATGTGTATTACATGTATATTTTCTTTGGCATTTAAAAGTGATAATTAATCATCTGTGTTTTTTTTATAATCAACATATATCACATTCACAATTTAGCATCAAGTGTGCTAGAGTTGTTTCCCATTAATCAATAAAGCACAATAATATGATGGTAATTAAAATACAAGGTTTTTTTGGTAAAACAAGCTATCCCAAAACAGATACTTAATGGTGGATAGTTGTCTCATTTAATTTGAGGTCACACAAAATGTTATTTCTATACATGCATGCATATTGTACATACAGTAACATGTATTCAAATGACTAATTAAACACTCAAAAAAAAATGAGTGGGATTTGTGTATCCAATACATTACATTGATATCAACTCTTTTTTAAGAGTACAAACTAATTCTACAGGCATCATGCTACAGGCTATAATCACGTTTGCACTAATTCTTCAGATGAATTGTACATGTATCTTTCCTTACTGCAATGTCTGCTATGTTCCATAAGTTTACCAAAAGGTTTAAATGAAAGTTTATAATTAAAAGAAAGGGAATGGTGTATTAATTCAAAACAGAATATAGATGAAAGACACTTAGCATCAAACTACAGGCCTGTTTCACTTACCTCCATTACATGCAAAGTCCTAGAACACATTGTACACAGCAGCGTAATGGACCATTTCGACAAATACAAAATTCTCACAAATGCACAGCATGGATTCCGCAAACGACGATCTTGCGAATCCCAACTCATCATCACCATTCATGATATTGCTTCGAAATTAAAAAGTAACAGCCAGGTAGATATCATCCTACTAGATTTTGCTAAAGCGTTTGATAAAGTGCCACACCATCGCCTACTACATAAACTTGAGTACTACGGAGTAAACCCTAAAGCAAACAGGTGGATAAGATCATTCTTGCAAAACAGAATGCAAAGCGTTATCCTAGAAGGAGCTGTCTCTGAACAAGTACCAGTACTCTCTGGTGTTCCTCAAGGAACAGTTCTTGGACCGCTACTGTTCCTGGCCTACATAAACGACATGCCAGAAACAGCAACATCATCAGAGACCAAACTTTTTGCAGACGACAGCCTCCTCTATCGGACTATCAGTAACCAAGCAGAAAGTGACCTACTACAGAAAGATCTGACATCATTAGAGGAATGGGAAGATAAGTGGCAAATGAGCTTCAATGCAAAAAAATGCATTGTAATTAGAATACAACCCAAGAACCGTCCGGTAATACCAACTAATTACAAATTACACGGACACACACTGGACACCGTTGAAGCTAGTAAGTACCTGGGAGTTGCTATCAGCAACAATTTAACCTGGGACAGACACATCGACAACATAGTGGGAAAAGGAAACAAAACACTAGGCTTCATACGACGTAACTTAAAGGATTGTACTAAACCGGTCAAAGCAGCAGCATATTCAACAATAGTAAGACCCTCAGTTGAGTATGCTTGCACAGTATGGGATCCTACGAAACAGGCTAAAATAAAAGCAATCGAACAAGTACAGAAAAGAGCAGCTAGATTTGTAAACAACAACTACACAGACCGCACACCTGGCTGTGTAACAAAAATGGTAACATCTTTAAAATGGGAAAGCCTCGAAGACCGCAGGAAACAAAATAGGCTATGCATGCTGTTCAAAATTCAACATGATCTGATAGACATAGATAGGCACCAATATCTGACACCAAACGATAGCCGGACCAGAGGAAAAAACCGCTTCTTCCAAGAAAGGGCCACAACAGACGCCTTCGGACAATCATTTTTTCCAAGGACCATTAGAGACTGGAACCAACTTCCAACATCAGCAACATCAGCTGACACAGTTGATGGATTCAGAGCTGCCCTGAAGGCATGCTCTGCTAAAATTTAGACAGTAACATCCTGTAAATAGTTTTAATTGTATATATATAGAGAACGTTTTATCCTGTAAATAGCCAAGAGAAAACTTTCTGTGTTGTCCGACATTGCGTTAGTTTTCGCGGGACCTCATACATTCAAAATTTGAATTCGGTTCCTTACCTGGAAGAAGAAGAAGACATGTGCATAGTACCATGTACACATTCTGTCTCAAATGGCAAAATAAGACCGAAAGCTGCATGTTAGTAGAAAAACTTAAATTTCTTAACCCATGGAAATCCTGGTTTAAAAATCTTAATTTCTTTAAAGCTTATATACATTGTACATTTTTTTTATTTATTAGAATTTATTACTACAGTACAAGGGTCTGAAAGTCTTTTTCCAAGAAGTTGACTTGTGCAACTCTATGTAAACTTAATATATAAACATATTGATATTACAGGTCCTCACTAAGTCCATGTGATGAAAATCTGTGTTTACTGACTTTATTCTCATTATTTTCAAAAGTGGTGTCCATCTAGATTGTAAAATATTGTGTCATCTCATTCTGAGCACATTTACATGTAGAAACCTTTCTTCTTCTCGATTTTTCATAAAGGTAAAGAATTAAATTATTTTTTTACTTTTGATGGTCATTATTCTTGAAAAAAGATGTAATAGACTGGCAAGTCTTTGATATTTTGAAATTTCTGCTTGTCATTTCCGAGTTGGTCAATTTTTCTTATTTTCGTCGGCATTTTGCGTGTTAATTCTTTTTAAATGAAGTTATTTTATAAATAACAAATACATTTCATGCTAGCTGGAATACTGCTTTCTCTCTAACAACCATGAATACACTTAAAATCATGTTCATATGGATAAAATTACAACATTTGTTTTATCTCAAATATTCTGGCAGTATTTTCCCTAAGAAATAGGATTCATAGACTTTTCAAAGTAAGATGCGGAACCGTTAGCTCATACATTTTTGTAGCTCCTTATGTTATTTTTTTTACTATTTGCGGACCCACAGCTTTGTCAAAGTCACCCTCCTGAAGATTTTTTTTTTTAATATATGCAATAATTTTTTTAAGGTTAGCTATCAAACTTATATTTGAGATCAGGCTGGAGGCAGGAAATTAGACGTTTATCTATTTTTGGCTTTGGCATATTCCTAAAGACACATGTAATCAACTATTCATAGACTAGTTCACAAATTCTATTTAACAAATGAAGCCCCTCAGTTGACCTGACTTGGGGTCATTTGAGGAAAACATGTCATAGGCCATTGTGACATGATGTGTATTGTGATGTCAATTTTTTCTAGGAAAAAGGACAGATTAGAAGATCATGCATATTGCAACCAATTGAGTGATATGTTTTTATATGTTTACATCAATTTATTGACTCTTCTGACTTCTATGCCTTTGGACTTTTGAAGGCATGATGATGAACTGATGAAAAAAGCAGTTCATTCAGGTTTTATTTTCACTGATATTACAAACTTTACATCAAATTTCTATAATAAAATTCATTCATTGAACGGTAAATATGTATGAATATTGTCATTTGGTTGCTTTGAACATCAGAGTTTTAACATAAAATGATATTTAACATCAATGAACATTGCAAATCATAACAATGCTGTGCACCAGTTGACACATTCGAGTTCATGACTGACCTGATGTTAAATGTTGGAAGACCGGTGGGTTTGCTATTTTTTCTCGGCAAATATTTAAACATATTCGTGTCTATGCAATTTAATTATGATATAGAGCAAAATGTAATGAATAAACGTGAAGAATACAAACCTTTCAAAATATCGGAAGTGGAAATGCTACCAATATTTAGTTGTGAGTAAAATTAATTCAACAGCGGACGGAAGTCAATTACAAACAGTTTCGTATTTACTACAGTACACCTTTCGTGATACGCACCGTATAATGCGCGCGAGCAGTCTGTAGTCGCGTTGAACAGTTTTCTTCTGTTGTTTATGGCCAATTTACACCCTCTGCCATTTTTAGGTCAAAAGTGGTTCACCTTATAGGAATTAACCTATTTATATAAAACATATTTTTTCAATAAATATTGTACCAGAATATAAATAAATCCACATAAAGCTTGCGGCCCGGACACTATCAATGGCAGAGTCCTTAAAGAACTAAAGGAACAAATCTCACCAATTCTTACATTGATATTTAAAAAGTCACTTGATACTGGAGAAACACCTAAGGACTGGAAACATGCTAATGTAGCCCCAGCTTTCAAAAAAGGGGAAAAATACAAACCCGTAAACTACAGGCCAATATCTTTAACCCGCTGCATATGTTGCAAGCTGATGGAACATATTATTACAAGTAACATCATGTCTCACCTTGAAAAACATCACATATTATATGATCTACAACACGGCTTCAGAAAATCAAGGTCGTGTGAAACACAATTAATAGACTTCATTCAAGAACTAGCACGATCAAATAATAGCAACACACAAATTGACTTAATCATAATGGACTTCGCTAAAGCGTTCGACAAAGTCTCACATCGTCACCTCCTTTACAAACTCAAATTCTATGGTATTGAAAATAACACACTAAATTGGATTCAGGCATTTTTACAGGACAGAACACAAACGGTAGTCATTAATGGCATTTCCTCCACCTCAGTACCCGTAACATAGGAACAGTATTGGGCCCAATACTGTTTCTTATCTATATAAATGACTTACCGGAATATCTAGAACACAGTAAACTTAGACTCTTTGCTGATGACAGCATAATTTACAGGGAAATAAAAACACAAGATGATTGTCATAAGCTACAACTCGACCTTGACTCAGCAGCTCGATGGGAGTCAGATTGGCTTATGGCATTTCACCCTGATAAATGTACAAACCTTTCCATCTCTCAAAAGAAAAATAACTACCGGCATAATTACATCCTCCACAATCACATTCTCGAATCAGTTACATCAGCAAAATATTTAGGCATTACATTACAATCAAATCTAAAGTGGAACAAACACATAGACAACATAGTATCAAATGGGAACAGATCACTTGGTTTTCTAAAAAGAAATTTAAAAATTACAAACACAGAAACAAAATCAAGAGCATACCAGGCACTAGTAAGACCCAAACTGGAATATAGTTGTAGTGTCTGGGACCCCCATATGAAAGAACAACAGATACAATTAGAAAAGGTACAGAGACGTGCTGCTCGTTATGTACACAACAACTACGATTACACGAGCAGTGTCACAAACATGCTAAATCAGTTGAAATGGCCACCACTAGCTGAGAGACGCTTAAAAACCAGACTTATTTTATTTTATAAAGTAATACATTGTCTTGTTGCCATTCCATCGCATATTCTTGAACAAACAGACAGCAGAACAAGACAAAATCATACTCAGACATACAGACACATCCAAACTTCCAAGGACACATACAAATGGTCATACTTCCCGCGAACAATTATTCAATGGAATTTACTACCACAAACTGTAATTGAAACCACCACTGTTGACAGCTTTAGAGATCAGCTAACACCAGCTGTTCTCTCTAGCTTCAAATAAACAATTTCAAACAAAACATGTACATATATTTTTTAATCACAATCTGTAACAGGGGCGGATCCAGGACTTCGATGTCTGGGGGGGCACCATGAACCAATATTTTTGTTGTTAAATATATATATGCGGATTTGAGTGGGTGCTAGGTTTGTTTTTGTGTTTTTTTTGTGTTTTTTTTGGGGGGGGGGGGGGGGGTGTCAAATCATTATTTCTGTATTTCGATATGTTTTAAGTTTTTTACTTTTGCACTTTATTGCCAATTGATCTTTATTATATTCGACCTAAACATGCATCAAATATTTGCCACTGGACGTTTAACAACCATGCAACAATTTAAACAATATTTTCTTTATATTTCATCAACTCTATATTCTGTTATCTATATTTTTTGGCCCCGACTTATACTTTTTTGCACATTATTCGAATATCTGCAAAACACCTTTATATCTTCATAAATGGTGACCTTTTGCATAGCCTCGTCCATGTACATGCATGGTAATTGAAACAAGACCAATAAAAACAAATATAACTGCATGCTTCGGCTTTTAGAGAAATGTTTAAGTCCAAGATTCTGTTACAAACTAAATTTTAACGAAAATCAAGTAGCATTTTATTAATGATTATTTAATAGGAAATGTCAATTTATTTTTCCTGGACGAGGGAAAGCATTAGGGTAAAGGGGAGGGGGAGTAAATTTTTTTGTTGATTTCCCTTCCATAAGAGGGGAATGAAATATGATATTATTTTAAAAAAAAAACATATCTTCTAAGTTATCAAAAAATAAATAGTTTAATTTGTTGCTAAATAAATTCAAAAAAAGAAAGTTTTGGAAAAAAAGTACATTTACAGGAAATGTTTGTACCTTTTCTTCAAAAACACAGATCAGACGTTTCACCTGGTAATCGATCTTAATCGGTATTGTATTATAAACCAATACAATTTTGTACTATTCCAATCATAATGTAAATGTATTTTGATCTATTTTACATAAAATCTTTTGCATAGACATATTACACACAGGTGTCAATATTTACACACCCACCGATAAGTTGTCATAAATCACGCATGGGGACGCTGGTATTAATTAACGGCCAGTTTAAGAAGCCTAATCAAGCTGTGACAATTTCCGCACTAGATAAGAAGTTTCAGTATCAATAAAATTATGTTAGAAAAAAAAATGTTGACCTGAACTGGGGGGGCACGTGCCCCTTGTGCCCCCCCCGGTAAATCCGCCACTGTGTAAATACAAACACTCCAATTGTTATAAAATATTTTTATAAATTTTGTATAAATTTTTGTCAATCACGCATGCGCAACAACATGTATTCTTCAGTATTGAAGCCTTGTTGACCTTAAAGAAGAAGAAGAAGAAACATATATATTGATATACTGTTCCCAGATTGTACTGAAGGTTTTTCTTGTCCAACAAAGACATCCAAGTATTAAAATAATAAAAGAAACTAAACCAGAAAAAGAAGAACTAAATTTTAGCCCAGTACATTCAGAGTTTGTTAAAAAAAAAAAAAATCAATAAAATTAACATAAAAAAGGCAACAGGAAAAGATGGAATCTCTTCAAAAATACTAAAATTATCCGAATCTGAAATATCCAATCCAATTTCTAAACTAATAAATAAATCATTTGAATCAGCTGTTTTCCCAGATAAATTAAAAGAAGCACAAGTAATAACCCTGCATAAAAAATCAAACACCCTTGACAAAGGAAACTATAGACCTGTAAGTATATTGCCCATGATTTCAAAAAAATTTGAGAGGTCTATAGAAAATCAACTTGTTGAATACTTTAATTCATTTTTCCCATTTTCTGTCAGCTTTTCGAAAAGGATATGGATGCCAAACCGCTTTATTAAAAATAATTGAAGATTGGAAAAAGGCTTTAGATCAGAATAAACATGTAGCAGCTATATTAATGGACTTGTCCAAGGCCTTTGACTGCCTACCCCATGACCTCCTCCTACTAAAATTAACCATAACCATAACCTTAACTGGCTATCTGAAAACTTTGTTTTAGATACAAAACTATTAATTTGCGGACACTTGGAACTTTCGAACGAACAAAATATTCAAATTTTCAAACATGTTCAAAATTTCATAAAAAGGTCAAACATATTTCTTATGCCTTGATAGAGCGTTATTATTACTGACACTGAACGTCATCATTGTCATCAATCCACAAGTCATCGTCACAGAATTATACGACTTTTCAAACTTTCTTTTTCTCTTTTTACTTTCTATCCTCTTTGTTCACCTATCAAAGCTAGTATTATATTGCATAAATTGTTTGTTTTATATGCATGTCCATTATATTATACTATTATTGTAACTTTATATTGTATTATGGAGAAGACTTCATAAGTATGATTTACTTGTGTCTAATCCATTTTGCTTTAATTCAGCAAATAAAATATGTTTAAACTAAACTAAAATTAAAATCCTATGGGGTTTCCGCCTCATCTCTTAAACTTTTGGAAAACTATTTAACTAATAGAAAACAGTGTGTTAAAGTAGGTACTAATTCAAGCTATTGGCAAACAATGTTTAAAGGGGTGCCACAAGGGTCAATATTAGGGCCAACATTATTTAATATTTTTTTTAATGACATTTTCTATTTCATTCATAAAAGTGAACACTATAATTATGCAGATGACAACACCCTTTCATACGCAGATAACGATTAAGATAAATTAATTAAAACTTTAGAAGATGAAAGTAAAATTTTGATAAACTGGTTCTCAATAAATAAAATGAAAGCAAATCCAGAAAAATTTCAAGCAATGGCTGTAGGTAAAAAAAACTAAAGACAAAAACCTAAAATTTAAATTAGAAGGTAATGAAATAGAGTGTGAAGATAACGTTAAACTTCTAGGTGTAACAATAGATTTTAAACTAAATTTCAATGAACATGTCTCTATAATATGTAAAAAAGCACCCAAACAATTAAATGTATTAAAAAGAATAGGTAAACACCTGACTAAACTCGGAAAATTAATAATTTATTATTCTTTCATAATGTCCAACTTTTTAACTACTGCCCACTAGTTTGGCACTTTTGTGGGGAGGTAAATACAAAAAAGATAGAGAAAATTCAAGAGAGAGCACTAAGGTTCATCTATGAAGACCATTCAGCAAGTTATGAAGATCTACTCTGCAAATCAAAATTACCATCTTTAAAAATAAGAAGAATGCGATCTTTGGCGATTGAAGTTTTCAAAATAATAAATAAAGATTGTCCTGTATATCTCCATGATTTGATTCACTTAAAGGAAAACACTTACTCTTTCAGATACCAGAATACAGCAGATCTACCACATGTAAGAACAACTGCATATGGCCTACAATCCTTCAGGTATGCGGGTGCTAGGCTTTGGAATGAGCTGCCAGATGAGCTTCGAAAGCAATCATCTTTAAATCAATTAAAGAACTTGATAAATTCTTGGTCTGGCAGCTCATGCCAATGCTTTGCCTGCAAAACCACTTAATCTATGTTCATTATTTTTTTGGTTTGTTGCTTTATTTTCAGCATGGCAAATTTATTTTATTATCTTTACTATAGTGCTTCTGCTGCTTTGTGCTAATTTTAGAAACTTTATGTGATTTTACTGTGCTTTCTATGTGCAAACCATTTTATTTGTGCTTTCGTTTTTATCTCACAATTGCATGTATCAGTTTAACTTATACGATGCTTAAAGAACTTTTGTGCTGCATGGTTATATACTGATATGAACTCTTGCTTTTTATGTTTAATGTTGTGTGCATGACTCGATATGTATGTTTTGTTTTACTTGTTGTTATGTCGGTTTTAAAAGCTCTTTAGAGCTTATGTTTGTAATTGCTTGCTTATACCGACTCTAAATAAAGCTGTATGTCTTATTATGTCTTTATGACATTACGTGACTTTAGTGACGTATAATGAGCGGCCATTTTGAATTATTTTGTCCCATTAAATTGCATAGGTGCTTCAATAAAGTTCAATTTTCTCATAAATTTGACCCGTTTTTTAACTTTTGCAAATCAATCCTTGGTATTCGAACATAATTATATCTTTTTTTATAATGTTGGTTCTGACAGGTTTTTTTTTGTGTTTTTTTATTTTATCAAATTTAGGTCTCTGGAGATTCGTAAAAATCGTAACCGTGACTTCGCAAATCGATTCAGAATATAAAAAAAACCATATATCTTGCGAAAAATTCTACTTAAACAGTTTAATTATAAATCCAATCTATCGTCGATTAAAAAAGTGAATTTTTCGGGAATTTTCAAAATGGCGGATGATGAAAATGTTGCATCAAATCCTGGATTTTTAAAAATAAGACTTTCCTTGATTATATTTAATTTTTCATGCAGAATATCTGATGTTTCTGTTATTTTCTTTGATGTTATATTGATATGATTGATTTCAATATTTCTTGATAAAAAAATATTATTTCAAGTGTGACACGGGAACATTTATTTTGACAGATATCCAGAATATACTGTTCCCAGAAAATAGTTAAAAATAGAATTTATAATAAATTTTTTCGCCTCTTTCTTTAAGGTGTTTTCCCTGTTTAGTGTATAATTTATCTTTCTTTAGAAATATATTTATACATTCCTTTTAGAGAAAAAAATGTTTTCGTCCCAAGAGAAAAAAAAAAACAATGCCCAACAATTATTATGGATAAATATGCTATACCTTTAAAATATCATGTCCCTTGACGAACAGGTGAACTCTGACTTGGGTTATAATGTTTCATAACAATATATGGTCATATATTTGTCAGGGAGACGTGCAAACCAAAAGCAACCAGGTGACATTAACATTCTGTGTATACATGTGTTGCAAGAGTTTAAATTTTGTGATATCATGACAAACGTTTTCATAAATGTACAAATAAATATCTTCTCTTCCCCGTGCCAAATCAGAAGAAGTATGTATCATAAGAAACTTTGAGAAAATATGAATATTATGAAAATGTCTTTAAATTTTTTTTTTGCTTACAAAGCCTGATAATTATTTTAAAGGGGCACTAGCTATCAAATTCATGTTCACTGATTTTAGTCAAATTTATAACAATGTAAAACATTTATCCAAACTATTAAAAGTCTAAAATAAACAATTAACAGGCCACGGGCATGAAAATACGTAGCTTCGTTTCGTGTGTAAATTAGTCAAGACGCTAGCTAATTAATTATCGAGTTGGCCTCTAAAGTCATCTGATAACCATTTAAGCGATGTAAACATAAATATAGATATAAATAGATGAAGCAAACTCGTGCTGTTGGATTATTCTAGGTCTGTTTATTTTATATTATAGATGAAAAATAAATAATTATCATTGTTTTTACCTGCAGAAGAATGATTTCTTTGTGGATCGAATCAGTCCATCATAGGACTTTTTCACTTTCAATGTTGACATTCTTTTCCTTTAAATAGCTTTACACATACAATTCACGTGTTATCTATCTCAAGCTAAGAGGATAATTTGAAGTTCACATGAATACGGATTCAATAAGGTCGAATTATTCACTTGCAAGTGAATAATTCATAATCAATGGTTGTTTTTTAGCTTATTTTGACATAATTGAACCATACTGGCCGCTAAAAGCGAATTATTATTTCATTAATGATTGAGCAAAACAAATAATATATTGATTTTTTTATATATCTCGTAGCTAGTGCCCCTTTAAAGAAATATTCTAATTCAAATTTTAATTTAAATGTTTTTTTTTTATTTTAAAAATTAAACGTGATTTCATTGCATATGATTTTATTATTTGTTTTTTTAATTCAATACTTTAAGCAAAATCCAGGCATTCAATATCGATATTGAAAGTTTAACTTGTATACAAAAATATTATTGTAAACATTTCAACAGAGACATATAATACAATGGCTCTGATTTCAACAACCTGACAATATTTATCGACACAGTTATCGGTCCTGAATAAGTCTGATATAGTTGGTTATGCTTAAATGATTTTTTTTTCAGTTTCAATAAAATAGTACAAATATGTCTGTAGTTTCTTGCAATCTTTATAAAATATTTATATTTTTTTAGTGAAATCACTGTTTAAAGGCTAATATGAATTTCTGCACGAAAAAATCCTATGGCTATATATGTTTATAAAAATAAATGCACTTAAAGGGGTAATAGCTGTCAAATTCATGTTCATCGATTTGACTCAAATTATCATATTTGATTTATAGCATACCAAAACGTATTTCAAATGTATAGAAAGTCTTAAATAAACAATTAACAAGAAACAAAAAGATAGCGAACTCGTGCAATTTTATTTTTCTAGGTCTGTTTGATTTCATGCTATAGGTTCAAATTATATCTAAATCATCGTTTTTACCTGTATAAGAATTATTTTGTGTGAATCGAATCAGGTAATCAAATGGTTTACCCTTATTTCACTTTCAAAGTTGACATTCTTCTCCATTTAAAACTTGAACATGCCTAATTCATGCGTAACCAATTTCTAGCTAAGGGTATAAATTGAAGTTCACATGAATACGGATTCAATGAGGTCAAATTATTCACTTGCAAGTGAATATTTCATCAGCGATGTTTTGTTAGCTAATTTTGACAAAATTGAAGCAAACTGGCTCCACAGGCGAATTAGTATTTCACTTTCACTTTCAAGCCAGTGCCTCTTTAATTTCAGCATAATCACGAAGCGTAACGGAGTGATGTGAGTATTAGCGTTATTATCAAAACGTAACATTAGACACTAATGTCATCATCACCAAAAGGCAAACTAACTGCATCTTTTATCTTGGATTTGGAGGTTTAGAACAGAACATGTTCCAAATGCGACGGAAAGCACCCTACCATTATAGAACGTTTTACCATGTTTTAAGTACAGACCCTTTCCAATTGTCGAAGGTTATTGACCTGGGATGAGATGTAGATTTTTACCGCGAGCTTTTCAATCGGTACTTCTAATCGATTGAACACAATATAATATGTTCTGAAGCAATTTTTGAAACACACTAATAACATATCATGACCTGACAAGCATTCAATTAACCTATATTTTGATTTGATTCCATATTACGTCTATCAACCCCACTCTTTAAGGTGTTTATACATCACGAAGACGAAAACGTACTGTTAAATGTTCACCTCTCAGATCGATTGGAGTTCAATTTCGATCCATCAGAGTAGTACGATTGGTATACAGACCAAGGAGTTCCATCTCGATCCATCAGAGTAGTACGATTGGTATACAGACCAAGGAGTTCCATCTTGATTCGTCAGAGTAGTACGATCGGTAAACATACCAAGTTTTCAGACCTCTCAGATCGATTGGAGTTCCATCTTGATCCTATAGAGTAGTATGATCGGTAAACAGACAAAGTTTTCAGGGGTTTGATTGATTTTCATACCAGGTGAACCATTTGGGAAGAAACTGTAGATAGTGGGTTGTTGTTATCCATTGTAATAGCTACCGTGTGTGTAGATTTCTTTGTTGTAGTCAAGCAGTGTTGATGCTATGGTAGACATCGAACATTTCTTGATAGCTTTCGTTAAGGTTGGGGCTTTTATTGTACTGTAAATGACACCGATGATGATTTTGATTGGGGTGTTTTTTTAGTTGCAAGTGTCTTTGATATTAGATATAATACGTCAGAGCCAGTTTTCGGTGCAATATACTAAATAAGGACGACAACAGTACTGTACCGCTTTTCGAAAGTCATAAATCGATTGAGAGAAAACAAATCCAGGTTACAAACTAAAACCGAGGGAAACACATCAACTATAAGTGGAAAACAACGAAACAACAGAAACACTAAAGTGCATAAAAGACCTAAGAAATTGTAACACTCATAGAAACGAACTATAAGATAACAACTGCCATTTTCCTTACCTGATACAGGACATTTTAAGAAAACAAATGGTGGGTTGACATGACATCAATTATTTGTTCATTTTTATAAATTGACTGGTTGCAAAAGTTAAAATTAATCGAAATACTAAGCATTTTCTTATCACAGGCATAGATTACATAAGCCGTATTTGGCACAACTTTTTGGAATTTTGGGTCCTCAATGCTCTTCAACTTTGTTCTTGTTTTGGCTTTCAAACTTTTTTAATCTGAGCGTCACTGATGAGTCTTATGTAGACGAAACGCTCGTCTGGCGTATAAAATTACAAGCCTGGTACCTTTGATAACTATTTACACCACTGGGTCGATGCCACTGCTGGTGGAGTTTCGTCCCCGAGGGTATCACCAGCCTAGTAGTCAGCACTTCAGTGTTGACTTGAATATCAATTATTTGGCCATTTTTATAAATTTACTGGTTGCAAAAGTTAAAATTAATCGAAATACTATGGATTTTCTTATCCCAGGCATATATTACATAAGCCATATTTGGCACAACTTTTTGGAATTTTTGGGGCCTCAGTGCTCTTTAACTTTGTACTTGTTTTGGCTCTCAAACGGGTTTTTTATCTGAGCGTCACCGATGAGTCTTATGTAGACGAAAAACGCGTCTGGCGTATAAAATGATAAGCCTGGTACCTTTCATAACTAATTGAACCTGGCTTTGTTTTCTGCATGCATATTTGCAAAAGATTAGCAAGACTCCAGGTGTACCAAAGCCATTGCATGACTCTTTAGATCTTATAAGTTAATAGATAGATTAAACCGGGTATCAACTTGGCTGTTATTTGCAGACACAATGAATGAGAACGATCTGTATTTATAACATTTTTTTTCGTAATAATTGTCTAATAATTTATTCACTTTTAAAGACAACATTCATTTATTGTTCGTAAAGACTCGACCTGCAGAACTCTATCTGATATAACCTGTGCCTAAGTTAAGTGTCAGCTGGATCATTGTGCTCGAACCCCATCCCCACTTGAATGCCAACTACTGACTCTTTTAGCTTTTCAGATTGGCGATGACGAACAAGGGGTTAATGTTTGAAACGTGTTAGGGTTGAATTTATTATTGCTAATGAGAAGATTCATGTTGAAGAACTTAATAAACAGGTTGGCGGCTTCCTTGTACATTCTAGAAAATATTGTGCAGTTGGCAGTGACCAAACATGACTGCGTTATGAGTTTGCTCGCTCGTTACTCTTCTCTTTTTGGAAGGCACACGTCTACTCTTGGCAGATAACAACGGTACCAGGTTTATGATTTAATAAACTTAAATTCTCTACTTTGGGGACCTATCTCATGCGGAAACCACAGATTATTTTAGTCTTGCTTTGGATTGATTTGTATAGTTTCATATTGTTTTCATTGGAAGGGACCACATGAGGACCGAACCAGAATAGTATAACTTAATACAAGTTTTGCTTGATCGTTAACTTGCCAGTTAAGTCCATAAACGATCTTGCCATAATCCACCGCGAAACCAAATACGTTTTTTTAAACAATTTTGCGTAAAAGCGTTCTTTTGGTTGTAGAGACTTTGCGATGATGTAGCCATGTCTAGCTGCAAATGCAGTGTTTAAGCTTCGGCGTCAGTCGTCGAATCTTTAAACGTCAATTGGTTGAGACCTCGCAATTTGCCAAAGTTTTCGGGATAAGTAAACAACCCCAAGATAGTATTAGTACCAGGTATACCTAGATCATTAAGATATTCAGGTATTCAATCTGCTGACCGATCAGTTTATAACTGATGCTTTTAAAGAGATACAACTGATGCTTTTGAAGAGATACATGATACCACTGCTTGCAAGGGATACTTGATCTGTATCCGTGTTGCCGTTTTTCAGGCGTCGTCCTTTCATCAAAAGACAAATTTCATCCTAATGGACAAACGTAACTTGGGTTTCGATGTTTTTCTTATTTAAGCATCAGAACTTTTCAAGAATGCTTCAGTTTGGGGATCGTACTCATGGACTTGGTATTCTTGAATATAATTAACAAAAGATTAACCTTTTGTGAGTTTAAGTATTTTAGCCGCCAGGTATTTATTCATTACGATTGAAGCAGCCGTGAATGGTTATAATACCCTCGCCAGAGATTACATTGTTCAAACGAGGAGTATTTTTACTTTTAGGGGGGATGTTGTTAAAACGGGATTGGTGCTGAGGAGTCTTTGTTTGTGGTATCCTACTTCTCACTCTATGAACTACATGATCTACAGCTTTGGAAGCACTGGGTCACCCTATCTGTACAATTTTGATCTACCTCCTAATGCACGACTGATAGTATTGCCCATTTAAATAGTAATTTCACATTAATAACAATGATCCATATCGGTAGGTCTTCATACTGCCAGCCGGATAATGGCATGTAGTTGTTGATGTTTAGGTACAAATTTATAATTTTCTTTAATATTAAATCACTCTTTTTTATGTCTACTCAGCAATCTTTTCTCAGCAATCTTTTCCCCAGTCTTTTGATCCATCCCTTCCTAAGGGTCAATTAGGTCAGTGGCTTCTGTAATAATTTGATTTCCCGGATTCTTGTCTCCATCTTTTTTATCGCCATTTTTATCTATGTAGTTAATTTTTACAAAAAGCAGTGTGACACCACATTATTTTTAGCCCCTTTCAATCGATTATCGCCTTCCTTTTTTCTCGTGATGTCTGAATATCCATTTCAGCATCCGATGTTATTTTTCATGTAGTCAATTAACCTTTTCAGGCTTTCTTTTGTTTATGTACCTTAATCATAAACTCTTTATCTTTTTTATTCATTTCACTTACTTTATTCAACAGTTGATTTTAAGGTAACCTGCTAACCCCTTTTAATACATGTTGTTTTGCCTCTGTTGTTACTTTTGATAACTATTTAAACCACTGGGTCGATGCCACTGCTGGTGGACGTTTCGTCCCCGAGGGTATCACCAGCCCAGTAGTCAACATTTTGGTGTTGATATGAATATCAATAATGTGGTCATTTTTATAAATTTCCTGTTTACAAAACTTTGAATTTTTCGAAAAACTAAGGATTTTCTTATTCCAGGCATAGATTACCTTAGCCGTATTTGGCACAACGTTTTGGGATTTTGGATCCTCAATGCTCTTCAACTTTGTACATGTTTGGCTTTACCAATATTTTGATTTGAGCGTCACTGATGAGTCTTATGTAGACGAAACGCGCGTCTGGCGTACTAAATTATAATCCTGGTACTTTTGATAACTATTGTTATTGTTCTCTCGTCCCTATCAAATCGTTTTCATTCTATAGTACTTTTAAAGACCGGCATTTTGTTACAGGTTTTTTAATCGTTTAACTGTTGCAACAAATGTATTTATTATTTTTTTCCTTAAAAAAAAACACATTTTGTTTAGGAGCCAGTTGAATCCTGCCACCGCGTTCGGGATCTTCTCACTGTGTTGGTGGCCTTGGGCTGTTTTCTGTTCTTTTGTCGGGTTGTTGTGTCTCTGACGCATTCCCCCATTCAAATTCTCAATTTTTATATAATGTCTACTTGTTTGGTTAGCAGTCGACTGTTTAAACAACTTATTTTTATTTTTTTTTATTTTCGTATTTCCCCTTTTAATCAGTACTCATGATGTGATGACTATGTTAAATAATAGCAATAAAAATGTTTACCCTCCTCTGTCCGAGTATTTCATTCCATAGACGACAATCTTTAATTTCTGATGTGGAATCAAATTCTCAAACTCCAATATATTTACTCATCACACACCTCATACTTTTCTTGGTACACTTTTGCATTCTCGATCCTACCTGTTAGTAACTCTTTCAGCCTTAATGCCTTTTCTATCTTCTTTCCATATTAAATGTCTATTCTTCCATAAAACTTGAGGGATCAGATATAATAGACATATTTATTAAAAATGTATGTTCTTTTGTTTTTTATGGTTAGGGTTAGCGTTAGGGGTTTTGTAAAATAGACATTTTCCCCTTCTCAGCGAATATATTATTTTTTTAAATTATTTTACCTACGTTTATACATGTCTATTAAATCAACGTTTTCTTAAAATGCATTTGACATTAGCTCTCACTTCTCTATATACTACTATTTAATTCAAAGAAAAAATAGTGAAATTCCAAATATCTTCGGGCATAACTCCTCTTTGCAGACCTTTACAGATCTAGAGTATTAAATTGAGACCTGTTTAGTGTCTAACATTGTATTCTCACGAAGGGAATAACCGTAAAGTGTTATTAAAAATTTACATATATTAACCAACCATTAAAAATCTTTAAAAATGAGGAAATCAGAAACATTGTACGTTGAAGATAGTTTTAGACGATACAACCTACTTATTGATCTATACACACAGTTAGTTAGTCTGTTTCATCTTTAGACTTTCCTGTAATGCCAAGTAAGGTTTACAATAAAAAGTATTTTCTTGTACACAAAAAGGCAAATCAATTGGACAAAAATACTGGGATAAGAAAGTTAACTCTTGTACATTTACTTTAAATCCAGCATCGATTTCGCGGGTGGTAAAGACAATTTAACTTTTCTGCATATTTTTTGTCGATGTGACCATTAGAAAGTAAGAACAAAAATACAGAACTCCGTGGAAAATTCAAAACAGAAAATCCATAACTAGCAAAATCAAAAGCTCAAACACATAAACAAAAATGGATAACAACTGTCATATTTCTGATTGGATACAAGCATTTTTTCAAATGGAAATGGTGGATTAAACCTGGTTTTTATAGCTGGCTAAACCTCTCACTTGTATAACTTTTGCATTAAATTCAATCATATTGACAATGATGTGTGAACAAAACAAATCGACATAATAAGTAAAAATGTCAAAAACAGGGGTACATTTGTCAATATTCTGTTATAATAATCTTAATTACTATAAAAACAAAAAATATGTAACAAAGAGACACATAGAGGCATATAGACAAAGCAAATGATGCCCTGTACCAAGTCAGGATAATTACCATTGTTATATTATAGTTCTTTTCTCTGTGTGTTACATTTTGGCGTTGTGTTTCTGTTGTGTCGTAGTTCTCCTCATATATTTAATGTGTTTCCTTCAGTTTTAGTTTGTAACCCGGATTTGTTTTTCTCAATCGACTTATAAAAATTCGAACAGCGCTATACTACTGTTGCCTTTATTTGTAGACGAAACACACATCTGGCGTATAAAATTTCAATCTTGGTATCTATGATGAATTTAATTACATCCACTGGGTCGGTGACACTGCTGATGAAGGTTTCCTCCCCGAGTGCACCATCAAGATGAAATGAATGATATTTGATATAGTCACATTTATAAATTAACTGTTTACAAAACTTTGAATTTTTCGAAAAACGATTTTCTACCCAAAGAATTAATTGAGCGGTACTTGGCAAAACCATGCGGAATTTTGGGTAATTAATTATCTTCAACTTCGTTCTTTATTTGGTAATTTCAACTTTTTTGATTCGAGTGTCACTGATGAGTCCTTAGCGTCGAAATACGTGTTTGGCGTACAAAAATTGAACGTTGGTATCTATGATTGGTTTATTATATATGACTTCGAGAATCCTATACATGCAATGTCATAATTTTGCATTTTGCATTTTTCCATTATCGTCGTCTTCGACGTCGGCGGCTGCGATAATGTCCTCCTCCAACATGAACCCTGGTATTACTTCTTTGTTGTCGAATGAATTTACCGACTTCTTTCTTACAGTTCGGGCAAGTGTGTACGACATCTTTGGCACCTTTCCACAGAAATGGTAAGAAGCAACAAAGTATAAAACTGGAAAAAAAGATTGTTTTCGTTTAGAATGGCTTTATTATGACTATACATAACAAAAAGGTAAAATCACAAAAATACTCCGAGTGAAATTCAAAACTGAAAAGTCCCTAATTAAATGCCAAAATCAAAAGTTCAAACACACCAAACGAATGGATAACAACTGTCATACTCCTGACTTGTTACAGGCATTTTCTCATATAGAAAATGGTGGATTATATCTGGTTTTAAAGCTAGCTAAACCTCTAACTTGTATCATATGACAGTCGCATAAAATTCCATTATATTGATAACGATGTGTGAACAAAACAAATAGACACAAAAGGTAAAAATGTCACAAATAGGGGTACAACAGCAACACGAACCCTATCAAAAACTGTAGGTGGTTTCAGATGCTCCGGAAGAGTAAGCAGATCCAGCTCAACATGTCATACTCGTCGTTATATTGTATTTTAACATCATGACGAGTGTCGTTGATTTTACTGTCGTAAATTGAATAAATGATAAATCTGCAACACTGTAGCCAAGCCAGTAAACACTTGTTGCGACTGTAAATCTAAAATCACATCGTATTCCTATGCAACGTTATATGTGAATGTTCAAAACATATGGTCAGATATGAATTATACATATTTTTTATAACGAACTATTACTACGATATAGATTTTATCTTTTACTTTCGGTGAACAATTCTTAAATATTTATTGTACATCAAATAGATTATAAAAGGAATTCTTTAAAATAATATGTGATGCATAAAAGCTTACCCCATAGAACCAATCATTATACACCACAACCACGTGCACGAGCCTACAACATATTCTATTTCTGTAGTAATATCTGTCTGACAGTGTGGACATTTAGTACTGACGGGATGTTCATTTTGTGCTGGACTGTTGGGATCTATGGGCATAGGCATCATCATTGGTACACCACCTTGAACAATGACTGGCTGTCCATATTGATTCTGAACAATCATCTGTTGACCAAATGCTACCATACCAGGTTGAGTCATAATTGGTTGTCCGGGTTGATAAATAGCAGGCTGTCCAGCTTGATTTGCCATTGGTTGACCAACTTGATTCGCCATTGGTTGTCCAGCTTGATAAACAATTGGTTGACCTACTGGATTCACCATTGGCTGTCCAGTTTGATAAATAATTGGTTGTCCAGCCTGATTAGTCATTGGCTGTCCGGGTTGATTTGATTGGTTATATTGATTTGGCTGGCCTTGATCTGTCTGTTGTTGTCCATCTTGACCTTAATTAATATGATAGCTAACATATTTAAAGTAAAGAACTAACACATAAAAACATATTTGTATGCATATTATTTCACACACTCAAACACTCTGCCACATGCTGTCTTGGATTCATCCTTACAATGCTATAAGTACAAGCACTCACTTGGAACAAGGAATAAATGAACACTCATTTCATCCCATATACAAAGAAATATCATTTGACAAGGATGAGATTTTGGCGAATCATAAGTCCTTCGTGTATTCAATGAATATTACATTGAACAACAAATCGGAGGACTTTCCTTGTTTGTATTGTATATACCTAAGCTTCACAACATTCCGTAAAAAACAACAATACATTACCGGCTCATTTGCATGTTTCACTGAAGTATTGTCCATTAGATTGACTAAAATTCTGTTTGCAGTGAAAGAGGGTCTTTAGAAGTAATGTGAAACTGTTTACTTGCGAAGTGGGTGTGGATTCTTAAAAATTCTATAGAACTTTTGGATAATTTTAAATCTCGGAACTTCTGACATTAGTTAATTCAAAACTTTTGATTTTTCCACCCTGTATACCACCATTCCTCATGTGAAATTAAAAAATCGCATTAAAGAAAAAATCCACAATGCCTTTCGACATAAAAATGGTAGCATACTAGCATTACTTTGGGATACCATATGGCATATTTTGTTAATAGTGAACAAAAGGGTAAAAAAAATGCTACACAGAGGAACAAGTGAGCAGTATGCTGGAGTTTTTTTTTTTATCGGCAACCTATTTGTTGAATTTGGATGTAGACTTAAAGAAATAACAGACACAGCTTTTTCTGCCATACTTTTAGACTTATTCCTCGAATTTGACATACACAGACATCTCAGGACCAGAATTTATGACAAACGAGACGATTTTAATTTTGAAATTATTCATTTCCCCCACCTTAGCAGCAATATACCAACTTTACCTGCATATACGGGATAAACATTTCCCAACTTATTCGGTACTCAAGAGCTTGCAGTAAAACGTCACCAGTGTTTGAGCAGAAAGTTGATGAACCAGGGGTATGTTAAAAAGAACGTCGAGTACCAAGACCTTGTTGATAAATATTCCGTATCAACTTCACAAATAATACACGATGGTCTTGAAGTATAGATTCTGCGTACTAACTTCGTTTATAATCTTAGTAAAAAAGTTTAGTGTTCTTTTATTTGTCAGTAATACTGTTTGGTCTGTTTTTGATGATATTCATTTAACGTGGCTCTGTACTTTGGCATCCTGTCATTGTGTTGTTTGTATTAGCTTGTGTTTCTTTGATACATAATGGCGTGGCCCTTTTTTTAAGAAGAAATATACAATAAGCATATAGACAAGCGACAAGAAGGACAAGGTAAAATTTTATTTACATTCTGCAGAGGATATACCTAAAAGAACTATAGACTATATTGTATATCTCTACCTATGTACATTCTGACGTCAAACACGCGATTCTAAAATCTTTCAATCCTTTATGGGTGGATTTAACACCCATGAATAAAATACAAAAAATAAAAAAGCAATGTATGAGGTTTTTTAAATTAAAATATGCCTTTTTAGTGCTTCTTTGTTACGTGTTTTTTTCAATTTTTATTTACATTTTGTTTGTTTTTTTATTGATATTAAGATTATAACACAATGTTGACTGCTGTACCCCTAATAATGATAAAATTGAGAAGGAAATGGGGAATGTGTCAAAGCGACAACAACCCTACCATAGAGCAGACAACAACCGAAGGCCACCAATGGGTCTTCAATGTAACGAGAAACTCCCGCACCCGTAGGTGTCCTTAAGCTGGCCCCTTAAAATTATGTATACTAGTACAGTGATAATGGACGTCATACTAAACTCCGAATTATACACAAGAAACTAAATTAAAAATCATAGATTACCCATTATGTCTGTTTGTTTTGTTCACGCATCGTTGTCAATATAATGTAATTTGATGCGACTGTCGTACAAGTGAGAGGTTTAGCGCTATAAAACCAGGTTCAATCCACATAAGAAAACGCCTGTACTAAGTCAGGAATATGACAGTTGTTATCCATTCGTTTGATTTGTTGGAGCTTTTGATTTTGCTTTTTGATTAGGGACTTTCCGTTTTGAATTTTCCTCGGAGTTCAGTATTTTTGTGATTTTACTTTTCACTTGCAAATTTATGAAGCAAATTCATGAAGCTGTTCCGGATCATACGAGTATTTGGACCGTACGCGTACCCTCCGGACCGTATGCGTATACTCTTACAGTCCAACCATACGAGTACTGTGGGACCATATGTGTATACTCATACAGTCTAGTACAGAATGTTCCTTTTTTGTTTTTATCTGAATTGTTTAGGGTTTGTTAATGCCAAACATGGACATAATTTTTTATTTATTTCGGGACTGCTCTTTTTAAAATTTATTGAAAGTTTATCACAATCTTAACCATACAGGCATAATGCTATTGTCCAAATCCTTTTTTTTTTTTATCAGAATCATTTTTTGGTTTCCAAAAATCATGGACTTGAAAGGAATCAAAAGGGATCACTTTTTGAGCTTTGACGGAATTACTTCTGATTTTTTTTTACCACGTACACATTTCCGAAAAGTTATTAAGCCTACGCGCAGATAAATAATAATAATAATAATAAATAAAATTCTTTATTTAACGAATAAGTTCTTTATTTTCGTTTGCAGAGAAATCAATGTTTTTTGTTGAGAAGAGCTAACAGTGTACTTCTTTCTTATATTACTAGTGGTCAGCATTATAATATAAAAAATGGTGATGTAGACCGACTGCCAATGAAACATTTATTCAACATAATTCAATTAAGCAGATTTAAGCTACTATATGTCACCGTACGGACTTCAACTATGTCAGAGTCAAACCAAAGCAGAACAGGCAGCTATGAAAGTCTTTAAGACCCCGACATAAAAAGTGTAAACCAATTCGCATGATTCATGAAATGATAATAAAATGATATAAAAAATGATACACGTCTTCCTATTTATTTGTATTGTAGTCCTGTAATATTATGTTGTCATTTCAATGTTAATGTTAACATTGCCATTAAAGTGTGAGGTTTGGCATGCCACAAAACCAGGTTCAACCCACCATTTTTTTCCTTTAAAAATGTCCTGTACCAAGTCAGGAATATGGCCATTGTTATATTATAGTTCGTTTCTGTGTGTGTTACATTTTAACGTTGCGTCGTTTGTTTTCTCTTATTTTTGAGTGTAAATTCACATTGCGATAAGACGTGTCACGGTACTTGTCTATCCCATATTCATGTATTTGGTTTTGATGTTATATTTGTTATTCTCGTGGGATTTTGTCTGATGCTTGGTCCGTTTCTGTGTGTGTTACATTGTAGTGTTGTGTCGTTGTTCACCTCTTATGTTTGGTGCGTTTCCCTCAGTTCTAGTTTGTTACCCCGATTTTGTTTTTTGTCCATGGATTTATGAGTTTGAACAGCGGTATACTACTGTTGCCTTTATACTAATTATATAATATAAAAAATGTCCAGTATTTGACTGTCTACAAAAAATGCGCAATAAATTGCAATTACTACCTCTTGCAATGTACTCTTTATCATAAAACTTACCAGCACCTTGTTGTAAAGTTGACATCACGGTACGTCAGTACTCCAATCTTTTATAGAGTAAAGTTTGCTTTGATAAAGTTTAACAAATTAAGATATGTCATATATATATATATATATATATATGTATATACACAATATGTTCATCAAACTGTCATGGCGACATAGAAACATGCTTTTGGATTGTTTCTTCGTGGTTAAATGACTTTTGTATATCGAGAAATTAATTTTCCCATGGGTCGTGTTTAAAAGGAAATAACGATTTTTTGCTTTCATCCCATTCGTTAAATTTTAATTGATGCTGTCATTTCGTTCAGTTGTTGTGTATTATTCATGTGCCTTTATACTTCTGATAATCATTGTGAAGCTTGAAAGTATCATGTTATGTAGGTATTTTATTTCCTTTCAGTTTTAAATGACACGACATCAGTGTTAAATTTCAGGTGAAAGATGCATGCTAAGATAAATGGATACTGCAATTGAGGTATATACCAATAGCATTTCAAAATAAAATTAATTCACTAAATGTTGAAACCAATAAACTATTATCATTAAATAATTAAACAACGTAAGCTGACACTTTTCCTCGATCAACGACGAATGTACGAACAATAAACTATAATAATACAACTAAATAAATAACACTGTAAATCTCTCTGAGACAAACTTCTTAAAAACAGAGTTTGGTCATCTATCTTTCACTCTCTATAGAATGGACCTTGATTTAAAACAGGCTGGACCGGAGTTTTTAGTAAAAAAAAAAGGAGGTAGAATGAGGGACTTTGCAAATAAAAAGGCCGAAAAATAATTTATGTATAAGTTGTAAGTCAGGATATGAAACTAATATAAAATAGGTAAGATCGAATACAGTGAAAAATAAAAAGACAGGACAGAGGTTACAACTTAAAAAAAAAATGTGTCATCCTAGCCAACCCCGCCCCATAAAAATCAAGTAGTAGCTCCCTTATGTAGATCCTGATTGGTCGGGATTTCTGGGAATCAATTCTTAAATAACTTAGACAGCTTTCCTTTCATCTTCACGCTTCTACAGTTTCTTAGTTTCTTTTTGTGGAACTTTCCATAAAACATCGCACGATTAAGATTAACATTAAATGATAAGGAAATGATTAATTACTCAACGCGTATTCTTACTCTTTAGATTTTTATCTCCCATGGCCATATGGACCTTGTGAGCTATTAATGCCTCGAAGTGGCGTACGCTGTCGTCCTCGTTGCCATAAACATATTATAATATTATCCCTAGAATTCTTACTTAGTTGAGTTGATCTTAGGATATATACTATGAAGGAGCATAAAGGTTAAATGGAGCTGTACAAATAAAGTTATGACTTACCAATAATTTTAGATTTTAACAATTAAACTAAACACTGGGTAGATAAAATGTTGTCAGCATGGCCTAGGATAAAATGAAGTTGTACCGATGAAGTTTTAATTTAATTTGGATTCTAACCCAAAAAAAACCCACTAAAACCGGGTAGATAAAAAGCCGCCAGCATGGCTTAAGACTTAATTTGTTTATTTAATATACACCACAAAAACACATACAAACACAATAACGTATAAACACAACTGACCTTTTTCTCTTACGTTGAAATACATTGAATAAAACCAATACACAATCAACCGACTGAAATACAGGCATCTGTATTAAAGCTTAGTAGCGTGGACACAGGATCTGTTTATTTAATAGTTTAAACTAAATATAAATTGTCAACACTAAAATATATAATTAGACGCATTAAAATAGGTCCATCACATTATATAAATTATAAGTCCGGATATTTAGTCAGTGAAATAGACATATACCAATCCGTCCGTCCGTCCACGGTTAAGGTTAACACATAGCTATATAGGAGGTCTAAATGTTCGACGCTAGAGTTTATCAACTTTATCGACTTTTGAATTTCAATATAAAAACTATGGGTCACTGATGAAATTGCTTGTAGGGAAACGTTGGGTTTTTCTTCTTATTGAGGACAGTAAATGATAAATGGTTGACATTAAGTAAGAGAATTGCTTTTCATAAATACTTCCAAAATGTTTAATAAATATAGGGGTCACGGACCTCAATTTCTTCACAAATAAAATACAAAAAACACAAATATTACTCCCAAATTCTATTATATACTCTTGATTTTACAACATGCCTACAAAAACAGAAACTAGTAATTTTAATTAAAAAAAAAATTCGAATGTTTTTATGTTCTTTAGATTGCTATGTCTTAATATAATGTCATTATTATGATATTATTGGGAAAGCAACATCTTGATTCTAAAATAAGCATTGAACTTTTTGTAAGAGGTCGTTGTAATATTTTAGAAAGTGATTTCTGAGTTATGCCGCATTGTACAACCACGTAATTTTATCGCAACTTTCGGAAATTGTACCATCGACAAAATTCATCAGAATTTAAAATATTTATAAATTAAAAGCATTCCGTTTCTTTTAAAATTTATTTGGCTGCAAGGTTATAACTAAATATACATTAGAAACCAGGGAACGTAAATTATACAGAACTTATGAGTCGATGCTATACATACCGAGTGATAATAAAACTGATGTTGAATTGGTGTCGCTAGGAAGTCTAATATATCGTCTAGTGGTGTGTTTTTTACCACAGCGATATAATATAGATATGCATTGCCTTATTCTAACCTACCGATTACTGTCAATATATAAAAATAAGGAGTTGCAGTATGATTGCTACCAAAGTTGAAATGAAGTATGACTTTCTACCAAAGTTGAAATGAAGTAGATGTAAGCAATTACGAGTAAAAGGCCCGACATGAAAAGCGAGAAAACAAAACAATTTACGAAAAACAAATATAACAGACATGAACCAACTACAACTATTTTACTACAGGCAGAAACTAACATAATTCTGCGTGGTAAATCATGTTTGTGAGCGCCATACTCCCTAACCTAGGGCAGTGGTGTAACAGTACAAAAAAAACTATAAGGATAAGTAGCCATTGGCTTTACTGGATCGACCAAGACGAGGCACAAAAACAGCTAACATAACACAATTTATAACTCAAATCACCTATCTAAGAGTACTCGCAGTTACTGGAAGCCTGTTCAAAGCCAGTCACTGCTAATAAATGAATTATGTTCTCCATGACGAAAGTATCAATCAGTTTACGTCCAACAGATTTATCGTAAAGACGTTTCAAATTGACAGAGAGATTTACTGACATCAGATAACAGTAGTCCTTTTTATTGAAACATGATATATTTGTACTCCATTTAAATAACATATTCTTGATGGACTTCTTTTATTATCTAGCTTATGAGAGATAAAAACGATGCATCCCTTTTTTTTTGAAACACTTAAAATCCGGAGCCTAACATGACAGAAAAATTGCACTTTGATACAGTATGTTGTATTTTGTGTACCGGTCGGCTATCATTAATTTGAAGACAATCTTAGAGAAATAAAATAAAATCTCTATGAAAAACGCCACAACCAACTGAATTCAAATATTATATAAAAAAAATCAGTTAAAGCTATTTTCGTTCAAAGGTCCGTATTGAAATGGGTATTGTCAACTCGAGGTTATGTCAGCCCACTGTACAATTTTAAGCTCCCCATCAACGTATTATATTTCATAATGTATGAATGCGAACATCTAAAGAGAAGTTAATGAACTTCTGTGGAGATCATTAGCATTGAACTTAAAACTTTCTACTAAAACTAAATTAATTGCCTACATCACTTCTGCACAAAACATTTGATATCTTCTCAATGGAATAGTAAAGCGTTTCTGTTGTTTTATGTTCCACAGTTCAATGACAAAGTTTACTTTTGAATCTTTCATTAGTATACAATTTCTATTTAAAGGTGATACATCACTGTAAAAACAATAGAAAAAAACCGGCACACCAAGGACGCAAAATGTATAGATTGTAATACTAGTAGTATCATTTTTATTGTGACATTAAAATACCATGGCGGTTAAAAATTATTGCTCTCAATCATTCTAATGAATTTTTTTTAATATAATATTACGAAATATGTTGATATAATCGATATTGGGAAGTAAAACTTCAAACTTTTATTTTAAACTAAAACTGGTGGTAAACAGAACAAACATTGACAAAACCACGGTAGGGATTATGTTTCCCCCCGAGTAATTCGGTCAACCGTTTTCGCGTGCAGACCGTTTTATTTTCCAGTGAATTGTAATACGATAAAATCGATTTAGTCTTATTTCAGTGCGAATATCATGTATTTCCGTAATATACCAGCATTTTATTGAGAAGAAACAGCATACTATTTCATTTCAATAGTTTTTAAAAGAAACAAAATGTTTTACGTTCCTGTAGTAGAAATGAACACTTTAAATTTCAAATGTGAATGTTTAAGAATGTTAATATTTATATTGTGTCTGAAAAGTCGCTCATAAATCCATACCTTGCAAATGTTACTGTTTTACATGAAGATATGTGTGTGAATCTTTCCTTTATGTTTATATTTGGTGAGACTATACAAAAATATTGAATATTGAATTAACGTATACTTGAACTCTATCTATCTTTAATAGTGATAATCCAAAAATGGTATTTTAATTAACTAGTCAAAAGAGGGGTAAAGGACAAATCATTCTTCTGGATAAAAGAGCAGCCGACTTTAACCCATCAAGTCTTTGTTAATGTGCCTAAAATATACAATTACCATTTTGTAACGTTTTATAGTGCTTACCAAACGGATGTAAACACTATTTCCAATTAAGATGACGTGAAAGTATTGAATCGACTGCTATTTGTCTTCTGATACTATCAATGACGTCATTAGTTTGATATTCCCATGGACAATTGGTGTTTTTTTTATGACTATATAAGTATGCCTCTAATTATCTTAATAGAAATAGTCAGGGAAACTAGAAAATGTACCCAAAAAAAATGTATTAATTGAATAGCAAAATTGGAGAGCGAATTATTTTTTTTCTTAGAAATTTATATCTTTCTCCATACGATATTCGCTTCAGTTTGTGCTGAATGCTTTACAACTAAAAACCCTTCAAAAATGCTTAACAACAAAACCACGCTTTAGTTTTTACTCAATGCTTTACAACAAAACACTCTTCAATTTGTACTCTATGCTTTACAACAAAAGCACGCATTTTTTTTTACTGAATGCTTTACAACAAAACCACGCCTCAGTTTGTACTAAATGCTTTACAACAAAACCTCGCTTCAGTTTTTACTCAATACTTTACAACAAAACCTCGCTTCAGTTTTTACTAAATGCTTTACAACAAAACCACGCTTCAGTTTTTACTGAATGCTTTACAACAAAACCACACTTCAGTTTTTACTAAATGCTTTACAACAAAACCACGCCTCAGTTTGTACTAAATGCTTTACAACAAAACCTCGCTTCAGTTTTTACTCAATGCTTTACAACAAAACCTCGCTTCAGTTTTTACTAAATGCTTTACAACAAAACCACGCTTCAGTTTTTACTCAATGCTTTACAACAAAACCACATTTCAGTTTTTACTAAATGCTTTACAACAAAACCTCGCTTCAGTTTTTACTCAATGCTTTACAACAAAACCTCGCTTCAGTTTTTACTAAATGCTTTACAACAAAACCACACTTCAGTTTTTACTGAATGCTTTACAACAAAACCACACTTCAGTTTTTACTAAATGCTTTACAACAAAACCACGCTTCAGTTTTTACTCAATGCTTTACAACGAAACCACGACTCAGTTTTTACTCAAAGCTTTGCAAAAAAAACAAGCTTCAATTTGTATTCAATTCTTTACAACAAAACCAGACTTCAGTTTTTACTGAATACTTTAAAACAAAACAACGATTCAGTTTTTACCCGAAGCTTTACAACAAAACGACGCTTCAGTTTTTACTCAATGCTTTTACAACAAAACTACGCTTCAGTTTAAACTCAATGCTTTGCAACAAAACCAAGCTTCAATTTTTACTCAATGCTTTACAACAAAACACTCTTCAATTTGTACTCTATGCTTTTCAACAAAACCACGCTTCAGTTTTTATTCAATGCTTAAAACCAAGCTTCAGTTTGTATTCAATGCCTGTACAACACAACCACGCTTCAATTTGTACTCAATGCTTTACAACAAAACCACGCTTCAGTTTTTACTCAATGCTTTACAACAAAAACAAGCTTCAATTTGTACTCAATGCTTTACAACAAATTACGCTTCGGTTTGTACTCAACCACTTTCAACAAAACCACGCTTCAGTGTGTACTTAATACTTTAAACCAAAACCAAGCTTCAGTTTCTACTCAATGCCTCTCGCCAAAACCACACGTCAATTTCTACCCAATGCTTTATAACAAATCCACGCATCAGTTTTTACTCAATGCCTCACATCAAAACCATGTTTCAGTTTGTTCTTGATGCTTTACGCACAATTATCGTATCAGTACATGTACTCAATGCTTTACATAAAAAAAACCACGCATCAGCTTGTACCCAATGATTTACAACAAAAACACGCATCAGTATGAACTTAATGCTTTACAACACGCTTCGGTTTGTACTAAATAATTTACGCCAAAATATCGCATCCGTGTGTACTCAGTGCTTTACGCCAAAATATCGCGACAGGGTGTACTCTTTGCATGCTTTACACCAAAACCACGAATCAGTTTGTACTTAATGCTTAACACCACAACTATACGTTTCAGTTTGTACTAAATACTTTTCTCCGAAATATAACATTAGTGTGTCCTCAATGCTTTACAACAACAACAAAAAACACGCATCAGTTTATACCCAATGCTTTAGAACACAAAAACGCTTCAGTGTGTACTAAATGCTTTACACCCAAATCACGCTAGTCTACTCTCGCTTCTGTTGTACTAGATATTTTGCGCCAAAGTATCACATCAGTGTGTACGCAGTGCTTAGCACTAAAAACCACGCTTCAGTTTGTAAACAATGCTTTACACCTAATGCTTTACACCTAAACCACGTGTCAGTTTGTACTCGATACTAAAAAATAAAAACCTCGATTCAATTTTTCTCAATGTTTTACACCAAAACCACTGTTTGATCAGTTTGTTCTTAGTGTTTTACGACAAAACTACGATTCAGTTTGTACTTAATACTTTACGACAAATCTAGGTTTAAGTACTCAATGATTTGCGCCAAACCTTTCAGGACAAATACATTTTTTCCTTATAAAACCGAATATTCATGTTGGAAACATACTTGAGATTTGATGAAAAACAAGAAAGTCAAGATTTTTTTTATAAAATATGCATTTCAGTTGTGTTTTTTTTTGCCATGGTAACTCTTTCAAATTGAAATTTGTTTTTATTTTACGAATACCTTGTACCTTAATCTAGTTTGGAGTTATTATTGCCCCTACTCCTTTCCTTTTATTCCTATTTTTTTTTGCCATTCTACTCCCTAAATTAGTAATTGTAATATGGTGCCAATCATCATGAGTTTCTATAGGAATATTCATCAGGTAACCACGCAACCTAAGGTGTGTTGAAACCAAAACAGGCATACATAGGAAACTCAAAATACTTTGTGTAGGTTAGATTTTTGCTCATTAAAACAACAGCGATGTAACACATACACATTGATGATTGCCAAACCTCTTTATAGATGGCTAAACATTTATTTTTTTGCACGAATGTTCATTCGCAGGTGTGAACTCACCGATTTCGTGAAACAAATAGTACATTTTTCCGGAACATCAGGAAATTTGATTTGAAAAATGCAAATCTTAAGTTTATTTGAATCAGAATACAATTAATCAAGATTTGTTCAATTTTGCCAAATCATCAAGTTTTTTTATTTGTTGTCTAAATAAGAAATTTGGGTCTGACATACTTCCCATTATAGACCGATAAAGTATGCAGATTTTTTTCAATGAAGATATATTCTATTAAAAAGTCTATGTGGCACACCTGCTCTGCAATCGTCTATTTTGTGTCCCGCCTACATATATCTTAAATTATGGACACAATTTTCTGTAGAATATGATATCGTTTTTGAATGAATGTTCCTGGATAGAAAATAACAATTAAAAAAAACCCCGATCACTGAAGGATAGATGGGCGATCGTCACTTCGACATTCTATTTCTTTCGTAATTAACTTTTTGTTATATTTTCTATTGCATATGTTTACAGGCTGGAATAATTTACCTTATACACTACATTAACCAAATATCTATTTTTATCTAAATGCTTTGAAAATTGCTTAAAGCTTTAATAATAGCATTAGTTTTTATATGTCTTGCAAAGTCAAAACTTCTGTGTCACGAATTGAAAAAAAATATAATATATTGTTGATAGTATCTTTTCTCCTCCTTATTTTATGTTTAAACAAGAAACACATCAGCCAACTTTTAATTAATTCTAATGTAAGTACTGGTGATTTTCAGAAGTAGCAATATGTCACATCTATAATCTTCGCCAAGTATAAAACACAAAATAAATCATATAAGAATCAGTGTTACATGTTTAAATAAAATTGAGAAAGGAAATGGGGAATGTGTCAAATCGACAACAACCCGACCATAGAGCAGACAACAGCCGAAGGCCACCAATGTGTCTTCAATGTAGCGAGAAAATTCCCGCACCTGTAGGCGTCCTTCAGCTGGCCCCTTTAAAAACATGTGTACTAGTATTGTATGGTTTTCATTCACGGGGAGTAAAATATAAAATATCCTTACACGATACAATTGGTGTCAATAACCATAGATTCAGATTCAATATTTTATTATAGTCTCACTAACTGCAATACATACATCTATGATCTCCTGATAAACAGTATTGCCAAGAAGAAGCACATTGATGTTGTCATTGCGAATATTACAGCCGATTGCATTGGGTGTGTAGGTAAAGGTACTATATTTGGTTAGCTTGCTTGCTAGTTGAACCGTAAAGTCATAATTAGGTAAGGTAAAGTATCCTCCTTTAGGGGTAGACTAGTCCGACAGATAACCTTTCTACCTGTATGTAGGACTAGGCTACTTCGAAAGGAGGATAGTTTACCTTACCTTATAATAGCTTCACGGTTGAGCTAGCAAGCAAGCTAACCAAAGATATTACCTTTACCTATACACCTACCTGTTACCTACCTGTTACCTATTCTGTACTTTCCACCTTTATCAGATGAACCACTTCAGTTGGAATATCCTCTTGAAGTGTAGAATCCCTTATATTCACTATTGGATTAAAAACATCTTCTTTATACACTTATATACACCGCCACCACACTTATTTAAAAGTATTCAAACTGTATATACAGTCATATTTTAAAATCTAAAACTTGATAGATTCATCCATTGTTATTTTGTCCTTTATCTCACTTGAGTCTCTCTCCTCATCGATAGAATATATATACATCACATCTATCCACCAAGCACATAGACTGTGAAACTTGCTCAGCTCAGCAAATGTCTAATTCACATTCCTTATACTTAAACATACTCATCAAATGCAAACTGTAAGTCCTAACCCTTACACTTATACCTAGTATATACCCCTAACCAAAGAGCCTCATTACAGAGTAATTTATTCTTAAACTTAAGGTAATGAACCATTACATTGTTATTTGTACTTAAAACTTAGCGACAAATAAACATTTAAAATCTAAAAATAATATGTAAAGTTATCACCTATCATATAAGCATTAAAAAGACCACCTAACTTTAACAATCAGTTTAAATCTTTGCTTATCATTATCATCTATACCACACTCAAAAAATAAATTTCACTATATATGTCTCTATAACTTGGAAAACTATATGAACAGTCTTTATAGTAACAAGCTAGTTCTCTTCTGATGTAGACCAAAACATAAGCTGCTTGACAGGCGCTCAATAGTTGTCCATAATTGTTTTAAAAACTGGAATTTTGTACAGTCCACTATTAATTGTAATAGATTATCTTCAAAGTTAAATAAATCATCCACAAGAAGAGCATTTATCTTATCATTTAGTAGATTTCTTAGTAGCATAATGAATTTCCTTCTCACTCCTTCCAAAGAGTTACATTTTATAAGAAAGTGCATTAAGTCTTCAGATTGTTTAAAACACAGAGGGCATAAAGAACTTGTTCTATTTCCATTAAATTTTGTTCGATCAGCTTGAAGAGTGTAAGTCCCACTTATTATTTTGGCTTTGACACATGCTCTTTTAACGGATAAAAGTTCTGAACCACTACTCTCCCAGATATTATGAACTACACCAACTTTAAAGTTATCAACATTTAACATTTTCATAGATACTTTTGTCCTAGCTTCAAGAATTAAAATGTTTTTCCAATAGTCATTCACTGCGTTATAAACCAATTTTTTCCAAATATGCTTTTCTGGGACTAGATCCAGTACCTCTATAGGAGATGGCAATTCATACATTTCTGTTAATTTTATAATTTGAATAAACCAGCTTTCAGAGTCTCTTGTTTTCAAAGCAAGCTGTCTTTGAGCGATACTGCGTTCAACTGACCCGTGATTATCTGCAATGTTACGAAATAGGGAAAGCATTTTTTTGTGGATTTCAGATTCTATAGGAAGCTGACCAGTCAGGACTAAAACAGCAGAATTCGCAGTGCGTGACGGCAGATGCTGGATTTGTTTCAACAATTGTATATAATAAACAGATAGTTTTGCTATATCAGTTTTTGTTAATCGAATAATATCCAGGCCATACAGTAGCCTCGGAATGACAAAGCACTTTATCATGTGAACTGAGACCTTCGGATTTATCCCATTCAGGCCATAGAGACCAGCGCCCATCAATGCATATACTGTTTTACGAGCAGTTTGTATTCTATCTGGTACAACTTCTTTAACTCCAAATTTAGAATTTATGTCCCTTTTTATTCCTAAGTGGGTAGCATTAATTGGTGTATTTAACTTTTGGTCGTTCATATACCAGGAATGTTCTGACTTGTCTCCTATTTTCAATACACAGGATTTCTGTTCACTAATCGAATATCTAAATTTATTTGCATGGTCCATTTGAATATTAATCATAGTTTGTAGTTCATATGGATCATTAGCTATCAATGTAACATCGTCTGCTACAGTTGGAGCACCACAGTATATTGAACCTATGTACGACCCAATTTTGTTTTCCTCATAGATTTTCAGTAAAGAGTTAATAAAAACTTTATACGCAGTTGGAGACCAAACACCTCCTTGACGGACGCCTTGTTTTTCTTTAAACCCACGTGAATAATTTCCTTCCCATTTTACTTTTGTAGTTAAGTCTTCATACCATGCCCTAAATAATAACCAATTATCTCCAGATATGTTCATTTTATGCATTTCTCTAAATAGGCCAGCATGCCATACTATATCAAACGCTTTTTTAGCATCAGTTAATCCAATATATATGGGTAAACGTTTTTCTTTAGCTTCTATTCTTAGTTCAGTTACAACCAGCCCCGCTACAGTAGGGGATTCCCCTTCAGTGAACCCTTTTTGTAATCTACTTTGCTGATTTTTAATAGAGCTTTTGTTACGGGATAAATGTAGCTTTTCTATAGTTTTTCCAATAGCACTAGTTATAGTTATACGTCTATATGAATTTGGATCTTCTTTTGGTTTTCCTCCATTTTTAAACAGAGGGCATCCTATCCCTATTTTTAAATTATTTGGGACAGCAACAGTTTTAAAAATCAAGTTTATCAATTTAGTTAGTATATTTACAACTGTCTGACCTCCATATTTCAAGTGTTCTATGGTGAATTTATCAACATCTGGAGCTTTTCCATTTTTAAAAGATAAAATACATTTATTCAATTCGTACTCAGTCACTTCCTGAATCGGTTCTCTTGTACTTAAGAAAATATCAGTTAATATTTCAATGTCATTATTAACCAAATTGAAAAATTTACTATCGAATCTATCTTGCACAGATGGCGAGGCCAAATCTTCAAAGTATTCAGCCCAAGCTCCCAGAATAGAGGCTGAATTATTATACAGTCTATTGTTAACCTTCAAAATTGAAGTTGTGGATGACCTTGCATTTCTCTGCTTATTTACTAATGCGAAAAATTGTTTATCATTATTCTCATTTAATTCCATAATTTTGGTATACGTATTTTCTCTTTTCTCAGCAGCCAATCGTCTTTGGGCAGAACGAAGTTTTTTCTTTTGCACTTTCATTCGAATATAGTTAATGCTAGATTTATTATCTTTATTACCTTCATTTTTCCATTTCCAATAGTAAAATTTACCCTCCTTAACAATTTCAGTCATTTCTGGGGTCCAGTCCCTTTTCCTCTTAAATTTCTTTTTCCTTTTTGGGCATAGACTTTCAGCAGTAGTCACAATAATGTCAGAAAATTTTGTTAAAATGTTCTCTATATTTTCAGCAGTTTCAACCACAGCCACATCACTAAATTCAGTTAATCTCTCTTGAAGTAAATTTTCATATTTTTGTTTATCAATTTTATCCCATTTTATACGTAAAGGTCTAGGATCGCTAGTGCTAATATCCATCCTTTCAATACAACAGTTAATTGAAATCATAATTGGATCATGAGTGGATAGATTTTGAAATTCACGATTAAATGACAAATATTTCTTGACCATTGCACTAGTTTCTACAAAATAGTCAATTTGAGATTCATCTCTGTTATTGAAGTGAAAAAACGTACTCTGCTTTTTGCAAGTGGAAGGTATTGACAGTCCATTAGATTTTAAGAATTCATCAAAGACAATATCACGAGGTATTTTACGCTCATTTCTATGCAGTGAGGCATTCATGTCACCTCCTATAATTATGTCAGAAGTAGGCAGATATTTTTCTATCATTTCACTTAGCTCATCTAGTACAGTTTTAAAATCTTCAATAGTGATATTTCCACCTCTAGTTGGCATATAGACACATATTAGCACAAGTGGCTGTTTTACGTTGAGACGTATAGCTATTACTCTATTACATCCATCCGGTAAAAGTTCAACAAGATTTTGTAATTTTTTTGTTAACACAAATTGCAACCCCAGCATGCCCCCTCCTCCTTTCAGTTGGGTCATTTGTCTTATCATCATCAAAGCATTTTACAAGACATAAAAAGTCAGTTAAAAATTCCTCTAAAACTTGTTTTTCCCTATTATGTAACCAATGTTCCTGTAACATAATTATATCAGCTCTTTTCTCTAGCATAGATAGATACATATTATTAGATAAAAAACCTTCAATGTTAAAAGATAAAATGTTCAGCACGCTATCTATACTTATTTCATTATCATGAGGCTCTTGTACATGTATATCCTTTCCTACATTTTTGTGGATTGACCCATTGTGGGCATCATTAAATTGTCTCTCTGTGTGCAACCCAACTTTTCCTGTTGAAGACGTTGGAACCTCGGCGGTACTTGTTTCATTTGCTTTCTTGGGGGTATATATATTTGCTCCGATTTCTCGTGAAATCTTTTCCTTGCTTGTGTTTGACATTTTGATTTCCCCCTGGAATGAATATTCCCTAAAAAATTATCACTATTGTTTGTTTGACCATTAACCACAGAATTGGTCTCATTGTCACTACCACTAGTATCAATGTGAAGACTATTGGGTTGGGATTCATCGTGCCGAAATGACATACCCCCACTAAAATCTGCAAAATCATTCTGAAATTTACAGTGCTTGTTTTCACTATGTCTATCAAATTGAGACCTTTCGTTTCTACTGTACTTATTAGCATTATTTTGCCTCCCTCTATTTTGCCTTTGTCGAGACCGTGTTGATTGATTATTGTTGTCAAATCTCAAGTCCAACAGTTTATCACTTAGATTACTTATTTTATTATCTTGTTTACAAATTTCCAATTCCATTTGCCTCATCCTCTGTTCAAGAAACCAGCTTTTTAAGTTTTCTGATTCGGATTTATTACTATTATCACTAAAAGGACTTTGCCTGTTAAAGTCCGCATTCACGCTTGAACTTTGTTTTTGTTTTTGAATTAACAAAGAGTGTTCTAAATCCCTAATGTCATTTTCCAGTTTTATAGCATACGCTCTACTTGCTGCAAGCTCTTTTTTCTGAGTGGACACTTCTGTTTGTAACTTATAAATTTGACTGTCCTTTTGCTTGATTCCTTTATCTTTATGAGTAATTTCTAATTTTAGAGAGATTATTTCTTCTTTTAAAATGTTTGAACCCATTTGTACGGAACTATAGGAGCTATCACTTCTTGAATTGTCCTTATTTATATCCTCATCATTTGTGGAATTATTATTAGAAAACAGTCTATTGTCTTTATGTATTATAGTAACACCAGAAACAACCGACCCCCGAGCCATGGGGTTAATATCAGCACTTGAGAGGGACGATCTTGGCATTTCTTCCCCCTTATTTGAGTCATTACTATTATCAGAGATAGACCCTCCTGCTACACAATCAGCCTGCAAGGCTCTCAACTGTTTGCAGCTTATACAGATATACTCTGCTGTTAAATCATTTTCAATTACATGAATGTCACTTAGACCAAGTTTTTCACAGCTATAATGGACCCATACATTACATATGTCACACTCTACTGCCTTTGAGTCATTTCCACAGACCTTCTTACATGTTGGACATAAGATGTCACTCTGAATAGTTTTTGACTTAATATTAGAACAGGTCCCCACTGTCTGTTGTTTAGAACTAACCATTGACTTCTTACTTAAAATTTGTACCCCTTGCTCATCTTTACTTGCTGTGTCCAGATTACTTTGTTGCGTGTTATCTAAAAACATTTTACAATATTCTCTGATTTGATTGTTTATAAGACTAAATTTGGAGTTACGGTCAAGAATACACAATATGTCCCCGAGAGCAGTGGTTATAAATTCCTTTATATATGATTGGTTGCCATTCAAAAGGACTTTTGTTGTGGTATTAAAAAAGTTCAAAACAAATAATTTTGTGCTTCCATTATGGATCGCCAGTGATTCAGATACAATGGCACCTAATTTATCCTTAGTCTCAGTCTTATTTATCTGCAGACCAGTGTTGTTTACAACTGACTGTGTTATAACTTTGAATTCTTCATAAGCAGCAGCAGAGAAGATAAGGACCAGATTACCTGGACTTATTTCAGTTTTTACTGTATACAACCGTTCGGCAGCATCAAGCTTCTTGCTAACAGCCTTTCTTTTATTTAATTCATAATCAACAGTTTTTTCATTAATACTACTATTACTATTAGACTTCTTGTTTTTTGTTGCAGTATTAGATACAGTTTTACAGGGAGTAAACATTACTTTCTTGCCTTTAACTCGGTCACTTCTTCTTCTGGCAATTTCCATTTTACCAAACAAAGAATTTAATGAGTGTGGTAATAGATTTACACAAAAATATTTTGAGCAAAAATAACTTATCTGCTAACATGTGCTACATCAAGGACAGTTTAAAAATTAAAAACTGATTATAAAACACTTTATAGTAACACAAACTTAAAAGTACTGGCTTAAAATTTAATTCAAGTGTTTTAAAAGGTAAAATGAAAAACCTTACTACATACAATAAAATCTAAAAAATTTATCAAGCGATAAAAGGTAAAATGAAGAATGAGAACGAGTACACAGACTGTGAAACTACACAAGAATACTGATCATTTTCAAACTACTCGATTTGGATAAAATAATGGACACTAAAAGTTCGTTAAAAGTTCATTAAAAATTCAGTAAACATCAGCAACACATTGTTCTTGTGTTTCCCGGGAAAGGAGAGACTAATTTCAGGTGAAGTATAGACTTAACACCTTTGCTTTGAAAGTTTTGAAATTTTTTCAAGATGGCGCTGGGTGACGCTATGTTACCTGTCCTTCACTCGCAATGAATTTTCTGCTAAAACCGCTATTAAATGACAATAAATTGTCAAATACTTGCACTAGTGTTTGAGTAATGACACAATCAACTAATAAGTGGGTGCGGGTAAGTGTAGGCGACAGAATAGGTCAGCTCAGAAAACACGTCCACCTTCCTCCACGTCCGGTGTTGATACACTCAATGCAATCTGCTGTAATGACGTTGATTATCTTATCACAGAACGATTATGATTGCCTGCATAATGATGGCTCAGTTGCAAATATTGTAAATACCTATTCAGGACGATTATATTTTTAATGCGATATCAAGTCTGAGAATATGCTTGTTGTTGGAGAGCTTTTGTAAGCTGAAAGAGCTAAATTGGATATCATACACGACAAATATCAAAGTATCGAAACAGAGAAATACCTTAATATGAACATATGAACAAACGTGTCCTTTTAACATTTTTTCACTTATAACTAAGTCTTAGGTATGAGAGTGCAAAACAATCATTAATTTTCATCTTATTAATCAAAACTCTATGATTTCTTTGCAAACCTTTATTTCTATTCGACAGAATATGGAGAATAACAGCAATAAAAACGTAACGATTATGAAAAAGAAATTTAATTCTCATAATGCTTTATTGATCATCTAAAACTCTTGTTCTTGTTTGAAATTGAAATGTTAAGTTCTGTGAAACAACTTAAACTGCAATTAACTTCGTGTCTCCATGTCATATAGAAACAAATTATGTCGTTATTAAACTGTCAGTTTTTATGAATTACAATGATACAATAGTGAAATACCTGTAGATCATGATCAAGACCAATCTGGCAAGAGCGAACTATATTAAAGATTTGTATTTTAGCTGAAATATATTTATGAGGTGCCAAAAAAAGAAAAAGAGACTTACATCTAAAATCAAAGATAGTAAAAACGAATACAATGGTATGCTCGTTATCGAGATTTAATGTCAAAAACATCTACGGACATCTTGGGGTAATCATAAGATCGTTGACAAGTTAAAGTAAATTGTCTACACTGGTCTTAATTGTGAATAGGTTTAACAGAAACTATAAAAGGTCTAACATCAACACCTAAATATAGAGAGAAACTTCATGAATTTAAAATTAATGAAAAGTTACAGTGGAGCAGGATCTGCTTACCCTTCCGGAACACCTGAGATCAACCCAATTTTTTGGTGGGGTTCGTGTTGCTAAGTCCTTAGTTTTCTATGTTGTGTCTTGAGTACTATTTTTTGTCTGCTGGTCTACTTTTCTGTGGAAAGACCTATTGTATTTGTTCTGATTAATTTTTTTTTCCGCCACATCTTGAAATTTTTGATTTGCAATATGTCGCTTATATATTTGTTATATAGTATCGTACAGATTATGCGGTTTTAACCTGCTAAGACGAACAATTTTGTTTGTAAGAGTTATCTCCCTATTCACTGTTCTTCTGATGTGTGCATCTCCTTCGTAACAAAAAATTATCAACTAAATTTCTTTTACAAATTGTTCGTTACATCCTAAGGAATTTTTGGCTTGTTTGGATCGAAGCGATTCGATGAAATTTTATAGGAGTTATCTACCTTTACGAAATAAATTTGTCGGTTTGTTTTTTTAACTCATAAACCGTTAACCATATAACCCTGGAATGTTTTTATTTGAGGTCCCTAGGTACCAACTTAGAAAATGAGGTCAAGGTCAAAGGTCAAGGTCAAAGGTCAAGGTCAAATTCTAAATTTGTTTTTGCATTTTCTCGGACACAGTTAAAGATTCATATAAAAGAACAAGTTCAAAATGATTGCTTTATTGTTATGAAGATATGTTACATTTAGTCTGATACATTTTAATGGCATCTTATAGGAGTTAGTGTCTCTGAAATGTCTTAATATAAGGTTATTTGATTATAACTTCAACTAAGTTCATTATAAAGCCATATGACCTTGTACAAAAGATAAGGTGACATAAGACCCAGAAAAATGACAACCGGAAATGACCTTGAGAAAACCGGTAGCTATTTTTGCACTTTTTTCATATCAAAGTACTCAGAATCGATATATTTTGTAATTTAAAAACATTTACTTATCACTAAAGACTAGAAATGACTTTCTGTAAACCGGAAGTGGTCATTTATATCCGTGTTTAAATGCAAAAGTATATAAAACTATATATTTTTGTAATCAGTGTAAAAGAAGCTATCATATGAGACCGGAAGAAATATTTACTCTCCTTTAGTTCATATCAAAACCATTTATTTATCGCATTAATATAAAGAAATTAGCTTTTCAAAATTTCTTTGATGTGGAAAGACCTTCAATTATTCTATGAACAATTGGTTTTTAATTATCATTTTCTTTACAATTTAAAACTTTTTTTTTTACTGTTTTAGAAAATAAATAGAGAATGTAAGCGGGGAATGTGTCAAAGAGACAACAACACGACCAAAGAGCAGAAAACAGCACAAGGCTACCAATGGGGCTTCAGAGCAGCGAGGCTGTTCATTTAAAATTGTTAACTTCAATAAGCGTATCAATATTATATCGGTTCAAATTTTTATACATTTAATCAATATTGTTTTATGTACATGGTGTAAGTCTATGCAGTTTTATCTTGTAATTATACCATTGACCAAATCTTTATTCTTGTATTTCCCATGCAACATTTTTTCCCCATTTGTATGCATTTAAAAACGTGTTCAGATGGAATATACTGTGCCAAATATGATCATATATTGCAATCTGGTAAAAAAAAAAAAAAATTTACAGAACGTATTTGCAATATTTTCAAACCAAAATTGTATTTCAATATATTCCTTCTGACTGTACGAAAACATCATTTTTAATCATTTACTTACTTTGATGGTGGTGTTGTGTGTATGTGTGTGTGTGTGGAGAAGGGGGGGGGGGGTTTAGTGTTATAACAATGGAACACGATACCGCAGACTTTTTATACAATCTATTTTACATCTCGGCAGTGTTATTCGAAATCAATTAGTTGAATTTAACAAAACCTAAAACCGCATAAAAAGAATAAACCAAACTATCTAGGCAGATATTTATCACCTTTTTAGGCGGATTAAGTCATCTTAAAAATGTAAACACGAAGCTTTAATGGTGAAAAGTTGTACTGTTTATGCCCGAGTCAATGCAGCAAACATATCAGAGGAATACATTATAGATTTGTGTGTAGATGAATTTATTTGAATTATCTTGGTCGATGTTTATTATATTTTATTATAAACTATTTCATTTTCTTCAAAAATGTCCTCCTCAGTGATGGTCGAAAATTTTTAATATGTAATATACCTTCTCAGAAATTCTACGATGTCAATGACGCAATATACATGTTATTTTGGAATGAATAGATTAATGACATCACACACAAGATCAAAATATTCAAATAATGGAACTGCATCTAACAAATAAATAACAAAAATACTTAGAAGGTCTTATGTTCGCAAGTATTCATTAAAACTGTGTTCAAACAACCTACTATAAAAACTAGCTGTTCATAGAAAGGTCAAATTCTCCTGAAGGTGCTATAATCAGTTTTATCGGTTCTGACATGACTGATTCTGCTTTGAAGTTAGAAATAAGCGACGAAATCGTCACTTTGGAGACTGGAAAAGCTAGACAATTGATTGGTGTTGTTATCTTTAAACCATTTAATATACTATGAAGTCAAGTGTAGCTTGAATTTCCAACGTATCCATATTACAAATATAAAAAAAAAAACAAGGAGACGTGGTATGATTGCCAATAAAACAACTATCCACCAAAGTTAAAATGAAGTAGATGTAAATCATTATAGGCAACCGTACGGCCTTCAACAATGAGAAAAACCCATTTGAAGTCGTTTATGCACTTTCTTGAATGCAAGCACGTGTACTGTCTGTAAATGTTATCTTTTCAATTTAAATTCTTGAGTAAATATATTAGTGCTGCAGTACCTTATCGCTATTTGTGAGTTTTGGTAATCTGCGAGGGAAGTGCTATTTTGCGGGTTGCGGGTTGCGGGTTGCAGGTTGCGGGTTGTAGGTTGCATGCAGGTTTTTAATTGGATTGTGAAAATACATATATAAAATCTACCCCATGACTAATAAATTTAAAATCATTTCTAACAGTACACATCCTGTAGTAATAAAGCTTAAAAGTAGGGTAGAAGTTTTGGTCAGTTATCAGTTGTCAGTATTTGATTTTGTCATTTTATTATAATTAAATTCACTAATCATAATTTTAGTACACATACATGTATCGTTTGATGCTTATCATACTGCTCAATTGCTATTAATAGTTCTAAACATTGATTCTAATTAAAGTGAAAATAATAAAAACTTATTTACATAGGCTGAACAGGTTCTATCATAGAACACATTAATCTGTCTTAATCTAGTTGCATAAACAATTAAATTCCTTTCAGTGGGCATTTAACATCTTTGAGGCTAATATTAAGAAATTATTAGGTTTAAATAATTGTATATACCCTTTCTTGCATGAACATAATTTAGTGCAAGAAGCAAACACAATAACTTGCTTCCTTGTGATTCATACTTTGTATATAGATGCCTCATGTTACGAAGTTTCCGTCAGTCACATGTCAAATATCCTTGATCTCATTTTCATGGTTCAGTGAATACAGATCAGTACTTGAAAAAAAAGTAAAGATTTTTTGTAATGTTAAACAAGTGTTCGGTAAACAGGAAGTTGTCACGTGATGAATCTGAAAACGCATCACACGGTATAGCTGACTTATATAAATCCTGAAACCAAATTACAGAAATCCTTGTATTGTAGTTCCTGAGAAAAATGTGACGAAAATTTTCAACTTGGCTATCATGTGTAAAATCATACAAGTGTTAGGTAAACAGGAAGTTGTCAAGTGATGAATCTGAAAATGCATCACACGGTATGGCTGACATATATAAATGTTGATACCAAATTACAGAAAGGGTGATGTGTAGTTCCTGAGAAAAATGTGACGAAGTTTCGTGGGACGGACTGACTGACGGACTGACGGACTGACGGACTGATGGATGGACGGACTGACGGACGGACTGACAGACAGAGGTAAAACAGTATACCCCCCTTTTTTAAAGCGGGGGTATAAATAGTGTGTATAGCGCAGTGCAAACTTTAGTTAAAGATGAAACTTTATCTTGTATTTTATTTTGCCATTTTACTACAAGTGTGGACACATATGAGTGTGGATAGTATGTTTGGATGTTTGACAGTGTCTATGTTTTTCCTATATGGTGTTATTAGTTGTGTTGCACGATGACAAACAATCTGAGCATTAGGAGTGTTGTTCATTTATTATTTAGTTTTTATGTTCAAGACAGGCATGGAAGAGACATTAATTGCATTCGTTACCAAATGATTATGATAGAATATGTTCCACATCTTTGATTTTGGATACATTTTGTAGCTAGGAGAGCAACACATAATACATTTTTCTAGGTTCATTTTTTCATGATGTGTTTTTTTTTCTAAATGGGAGATGATATCTAGATTTGAGAACATGATATAAGGAGCCTGTAATTCAGTGGTTGTCGTTTGTTGATGTGTTACATATTCGTTTTCATTTATTTTTTGTACAGAAATAAGGCCGTTAGTCTTCCCGTTTAAATTGTTTTACATGTCATTTCAGGGCCTTTTATAGATGATTATGCGGAATTGGTTTTGCTCATTGTTGATGGCCTTATGGTGACCTGTAGTTGTTAATTTCTGTGTCATTTTGGTCTCTTGTGGAGAATTATCTCATTGGCAATCATACCACATCTTTTTTTATATGTATTTGCTTAATATTTGTATGGTTCTATTTATATTACTTTGTGGAGGATCACCAGTATCATTATTAAAAAAAATTGTTAAAAGGTCGAATTGTTCCTCAGATTAGAATACATTTATTGGTTTTTAGTAATGACAATGCCTGACAAGATGCTAGGGGCTAGATGAGCTAGGAAGTAAACTTCTGTGCTGATTTTTATCAATTCTTTGATAATATTTCCTCCAAAGCTGGTCGAAGCAAAAAAAAATTGACAAATATGAAAATGATTTCACCAAAAGAACTTTTTTGAGCATGCTTCAAAGACTCAAAACTGCTCCAAAAGTAATCTAATAGAATTTCAAGCATGTCAAGTGGATATTATCAACATCTACTTAATTAGTCTTAATATGTCTAAATATCTAAAAAGTTATAGTATTCAAAAGGTATTGCAAAATTATTCTCTTTTCATTTTTGTTTGTTATATAGATACAAATATAAGTGATACATGTACCACAAATATAATATTTGTTGTGGTATGAAAGTGCAGTTATTAACATTTACTGTTACAATGTTAATTCACACAAATTTATTAGAAATAAACAATTGAATGAAAAATGTTGAACATGTACAATGAAACATAGTTTTAGAAATCAATTAGGCCAGATAGGCCTTATAATTTTTTTAAAACATAATCGAATGACCATTTACACTCAGGACCAAGTCATCAGTAAGCAGTACAGATGTATTAAAACAACCTAGCATCATATTGCTAGTAGCGGGAGTAGCATTGTCGGGTAAATTTGTTCTTTTTATAAAATTTGGTCAAAGGACATATAATGTTTGGTTCAAATCGATATATACTTTTTATCTCCCTATTACACATGTACTTACATTGAAGAAAGAGGTGATACTACTTTGGCAAATCCTTGTACATGAGAGTTGTCTGTCAAATCTTTATTTCACAAAGAATGAATTGCATAACAATGAACTGAGCTCAAAGCAAAGTACTTTAATAATACACTTAGACAAAGAGCTAAATCCAGTGATATACTTTGTACTGCAGGTTCTTCATGAACATCCATTGACCAAAACCATATCTCAATAAAATGCCATACTACATGGTTGGATCAGAAGTCCTGAAAAAGACATGTTTTTTTTATCGTATTTTAAGTATATATGCACAGGTTAAAACTTTCTTGTGGTATAATCATTCAGTATCTAGCAACTATCAATTTGCTTCATGCACAAATTGATATAGGTTGAGTGCTCCTCTGTTGGAAATAAGAACACACCTCCTGGCTCCACCTAATTTAAGTCAACTGATGAAGAAACATTCAAAACTATAAAATGTTATCAAGACTTTTCAGTGTCTATTTACCATTGCCACTGAAACAGTGATATATTTGTACACATATATACATGTAAGACTAAAATTTTAAAGTACTACATATATAAGACCAAAACTGATATTCGGTCTTTACTACATCTTCATTCCCCAAGTCATTTTCAAATTTTCCAAATTTAGCTATATTTAAGCTAACTACCCCTCACACACATGTAAAGATTATCAGTTTTTCTACACATGAGTATCGCAAGATATTTGCCAGTGAGTCGCAATGAATATTTTTAGCGAGTGAGCCCAGCTAATGAGCTAAAATGAATCAAATTGTGTACTCAGTCAGAGTTGTTGATATTTTAAGGTATCTTTACAAAGAAAACCTGCAAATCTCAGTGGCAATTCAGCCCTTTTCATAAAGGGGTGTCCTCTGACTTTCCAAAGGGCTGCCCACTCCTGTCAAGCTTTTATGATTTCCTATATAATCAACTAAATTTTTCCCACCAATAGGAGGATCTAGGGGGCAGACTCCTCCCCCCCCCCTTTTCGTTGGAAAAATTTTGTTGATTATATAGGGAATCACTGAAGCATGACTGGAGCGGGCCCCACCTTATGAAAAGTTCTGGATCCGCCACTGCCACCCCCTGGGTCTGTCTATGCATCTGTTTATGGTTCTGCGTAATAGTACCAATACTGGTTTTTTTTTCACCTTCCTTACTTGGCCCTAGACAGTTGCTTATCTGGTTAAGGTTCTATCACTAGCTTTTGTTAAGACTACAGATTTCATGCGTACAAATTAAACCGGACCTCAAACGCATGTACTACAGACGAAAAGAGACAAATAAATTTATATAATAACCTTGAGTTTACTTCGACTACTGATATTCAAACCAAAAAACAGACACAAAAATATCATAAAATAGCGATTGAAAGATTGATTGCACTTTGAATGTATAGTTCAGACTGAGACACGTGTTACATGAGGAGCTGGTTTGTTTACAAATAATAATGTCACGTGATCACTCACTGACGTCACAATTTGCATCGATCTTGAAGTACACTAGACAGTTCGCTCAAACCAGGCGCGGATCCAGAGGGGGGTTCTGGGGTTGGAACCCCACCTTTTTTTTGGCCAATCAATGCATTTGAATGGGAGCATATAGCTGTAACCCCCCCCCCCCTTTTTAAAATGGCTGGATCCGCCCCTGCAAACAGTACCCATTATCATGCAACGCAAATGTGATTGGTTATCAAATAATACAGAAATAATGCATGTACAGTTTTAGAAGAAATTAGTTCATCAAATAGATTAGATTTTCACTTTTGACACGAATAGGTCGGGTTGACATTTCTGTCATCGGGGATAATATTGAGATAAATGAAATTAAACTGACCGTCAAAGATGTCTAGAGAAGCACATCTGGAGAACTTTAACATAAATAAGCCATACTTACCAAAACTACTCTATATTAATAAACCCTATGTCAGTGAAATTTCACAATGATTACGATAAACAATTTTGATACTGACGATGATGCTGGTCACGGTTAAATTGGCGCAAAAAATATTCTCACTCCTATTGCTTTACGTAATAAAGTTTGTATAGAATTGAATTTGACTGAAGTTCAGCATACAAAAAAATGTGGATATGCAGAAGAATGACAATATATTACTGATAAAGTGTGTATATATTTCTGTAAACGAAGTTGCCTGTATACTTGAGCAAAAGGATATCTCTATTTGTGAATCGGTTTATTAACCCTTTGAACCCAGGGTCGAAGTTCAAGATGTTAACATATTAACGGAAATTTTTTGGGTTGCTTTTACATCATTGAGGCCATCTATTTTCATTGCAAGGTTTCACATATTTCAAATGGAATTATAGAAAAAATAGAATGTTGTTAGCAGAATCAAAACAGAAAATGATGAACACTTGATAATTTTTAGCAATACATAAATTGGATTGAGGGTCTGATGTATTCACATTATTTGTAAAACTCTCCTCAATTATTCCTTTATTCCTGTGAAGCGTGTGCTGGCTTGCTATATGCTTTACATCGACGCCACAGTGCTTCAACCAATCGGGGAATATTTATTTGGGGCATTCGACCTATTCTGACTCAGATTTTTGCACATTTTAATCCAAATTATAGAAAAATGGAATATTGTTAGTACATATAAAATAGAAAATGATGATTACTTTTAGTTAAAGATGAATTGGATGGGGGTTCTTAGTATTCACATTATTTGTACAACTCTCCTTACTGGTGCCATATTTTGGAATTTCTGTGACCTAAATGGTTCGCGAAAATTAATATTTTTATATATAGTATAGTAATTAAACTTCAAAAAGTATATCGGTTCGATTGAAGTATTATACGGCGGCTTCACTATTGCCTTTAAAATACACCTATACTGCACGTACAAACTATGCTAGAGGTAGTCCAAATAATTATGACGTCTTGAAAGGCTATTATATTTTTTTCTTTGACGCCTTACTTCGAAGTAAGGCGTCAAAGAAAAAAATTATAATAGCCTTTCAAGACGTCATAATTATTTGGACTATGCTAGAGGAAAAACGATGATTTTTCAGTGTTATTTCCAACCCTTTTCAGATGCATAAAGCATTATATTTAGGACTATTTGGAAATGCCCTTAAATTGTATGAAGATCAAGAATAACTGTATTCACCAATTTCATTCACAAATTATTTCTAGAACGGGTTTGTTGTGACGCCTCCGGGTGTGGGAGGTTTACGCTGCAATTTGAAGACCCATTGGTGGCCTTCAGCTGTTGTCTCCTCTATGGTCGGGTTGTAATGGGTCTTTCCCACATAAGCAATTTCACACAGCAAAATATAATGAACATGTTTACTTTTATATAAAGTTTCTTTAATAAGGAAGTTTATTAGTAAATTGAGTTGTTTTTGCATCACTTAAGTAATTACATGTAACGAACTAACATAGGTCCAAGTAATGTGCAGTGGCTGATCCAGGGGAGGGTTTTCAGTTGGAACTTCCCTTTTTTGGGGTGATCAGTGCATTTGAATGGGCACATGGTTGGACCCCCCCTTTTCACAAAATGGCTGGATCCGCCCCTGATGTGTTTCAGTTTAGATTAGATTAACTGAGACAGATCCAACCATTTTTTAAAAGGGGGACCTCACCCAGGATAAGCATAGGCGGATTTAGTCATTTTTCAAAAAGGGGGACCTAATGTAAATTGAGTTTTTTCGCATCACTCACTAAACATAGGTCCGAGTAGTGTGCAGTGGCGGATCCAGCAGGAGGGTTCCCGGTTGGAATCGCCCCTTATGTGGGGTGATCAATGCATTTGAATGGGGACATGGATCCTAACCCAGGATAAAGGGTCAGTTCCAACTGATATCCCTATTGATCGTCAACAAAAAAGGGAGGTTCAACCTCCGGATTATCCCCCCTCCCCTAGATCCGCCACTGAATCGCCACTGACCAGAGACTTAATGTGTACAAACCTGACGTAAAATTATGTACTATTGAATAATAAATAATATCACATTACCTCCAAAAATCAATAACTGTTACAGTACATTTCACATGTTTCAATAATCCAACCAGGTGCTCCGCAGGGCGCAGCTTTATACGACCGCAGAGGTCGAACCCTGAACAGTTGGGGCAAGTATGGACAAAACATTCAAGCGTGATACAGCTCTGAATTTGGATTGTGATCAAATTTTTGACATTACATGTTTTTTTTTACACAAAACAAATGTCAAGATTTTACAAATCAATTAAAGATTTCTTCTTCAAACTTTTTAAATCTAAAATTAAATAGTTGACACAGCATAGGTTTCTGACACAGAATGAATGTGGTCTAATGAACTTAAAATATTTTTTTTGCCTTTGAGCAATTCACTATGCTGTTGAATATTAATCCTCTCAAAAAAATGTTTGAAGAAATTTTCTTTTTATTTATGAAATCTGAGAAAAATTTAACCCCCCCCTTTTTTTTCACATCCCCGTTTCCCTTTTTCCAAAACTGATATCAATTCAAATTTCTAATGGAGTTTGCAACAATAACTACTCTTTTAAATACATCATAAATATTAAAATGTAAAATAAAGTGCTTGTTATCACTGAATGGTAAAGATTGGTTGGTAGTAAAAGTGAATATACATTGTTTATTGTATAAAACAATAAAAAAAAACTTCATCAGCAACATTTTATATTGGCAAATTTCCAATGAAGTTATTTACATAAAGTTATTGGCAAATAAAAATAGAAAATGACATCATAGTCATGTCTGGCAAATGTCCAACATACATTATCTAAAAACATTTTAGATAAGATAAGGAAAAAAAGCTTCATCAGCAACATTTTATATTGGCAAATTTCCAATGAAGTTATTTACATAAAGTTATTGGCAAATAAAAATAGAAAATGACATCATAGTCATGTCTGGCAAATTTCCAACATATATTATCAACTTCTATTCTATACAAAGAAAGATAACTCCAATTGAAAATTAATTGCTATTGCACAATATTGTGCAATTAGATATTTCTTGCTATTGTGCAATACTGTGCAATTGAAAATTTCTTGCTATTGCACAATACTTGATATGGAATCCTGATTTGGACCAACTTGAAAACTGGGCCCATAATCAAAAATCAAAGTACATATTTAGATAAAGCATATCAAATAAGCCCAAGAATTTAATTTTTGTTAAAATCAAACTTAGTTTAATTTTGGACCCTTTGGACCTTAATGTAGACCATTTGAAAACTGGACCAAAAATTAAGAATCTACATACACAGTTAGATTTGGCATATCAAAGAACCCATTTATTCAATTTTTGATGAACAAAGTTTAATTTTGGACCCCCATTTGGACCAACTTGAAAACTAGGCCAATAATTAAAAATCTAAGTACATTTCTAAATTCAGCATATCAAACAACCGCCAGGATTCAATTTTTGTTAAAATCAAACTAAGTTTAATTTTGAACCCTTTGGACCTTAATGTAGACCAATTTGAAAACGGGACCAAAAATTAAGAATCTGCATACACAGTTAGATTCGGCATACCAAAGAACCCCAATTATTCAATTTTTGATGAAATCAAACAAAGTTTAATTTGGACCCTTTGGGCCCTTTATTCCTAAACTGTTGGGACCAAAACTCCCAAAATCAATACCAACCTTCCTTTTATGGTCATAAACCTTGTGTTTAAATTTCATAGATTTCTATTTACTTAAACTAAAGTTATTGTGCGAAACCAAGAATAATGCTTATTTGGGCCCTTTTTTTGCCCCTAATTCCTAAACTGTTGGAACCAAAACTTCCAAAATCAATCCCAACCTTTCTTTTGTGGTCATAAACCTTGTGTCAAAATTTCATAGATTTCTATTTACTTAAACTAAAGTTATAGTGCGAAAACCAAGAAAATGCTTATTTGGGCCCTTTTTGGCCCCTTTTTCCTAAAATGTTGGGACCAAAACTCCTAAAATCAATCCCAACCTTCCTTTTGTGGTCATAAACCTTATGTTAAAATTTCATAGATTTCTATTCACTTTTACTAAAGTTAGAGTGCGAAAACTAAAAGTATTCGGACGACGACGACGACGACGACAACGACGACGCCAACGTGATAGCAATATACGACGAAAAAATTTTCAAATTTTGCGGTCGTATAAAAACGATGTTTATGTAAGAAGTTCCCGCGCAAATGTCATGTGTTACCGAAACGGGAAACACAAAAGAATTGTAGGTGCATGTTGTCATTCGCATTCCGATTAATTTACACAGTTCAATAAAATATATATGTTAACATTATCTATATTGGTTTTTAATTTAGTTACTAGATCAGAAAAATGATTTGTTTCTCGCAGACAACACAAAATAATATACATATTAACTCGACACTTAATCTAAACATCCCTACAACAAAATGGGACGACCAAACAGATTTCCTAATTTTGATAAAGGTGAAATATGTAGAATAAGAATTGTGCACTCTGGAATAAGATCATAAATAAAGCCCTATATGAAGTGTAAACCAAAAAAAAATAATGTATGAAATCATTGTTTATTACATCTGCTTGCATAATAATATTGAAGTTGAAACTAACAACGATCACGTGTATCCTGTCAACCCCTGAAAAACATAATATTGTCTTCTTGACTACTTCCGCAAACCGTGGTCTGATAAAATGATATATTGTTATAGTGTATGTTAATTACTCTTATTATAAGTAATAGGATAATATATTCGGTATATGTGTAGAGTACCTTGCAAGGTCCTCATGCCGGTCAGACAGTTTTCACTTGACCTCGACCTCATTTCATGGAACAGTGAACAAAGTTAAGTTTTGGTGGTCAATTGCATATCTCAGGTACCATAAGCAATAGGTCTAGTTATATTCGGTTTATGGATGGACTGTAAGGTGTACATGTCCAACTGGCAGGTGTCATCTGACCTTGGCCTCATTTTCATGGTTCAGTGGTTATAGTAAAGTTTTTGTGTTTTGGTCTATTTTTCTTATACTGTATGCAATAGGACTGCTATATTTTATATATGGAATAATTGTAAAGTTTATATGTCTAACCTTGACCTCATTTTCATGGTTCAGTGGTCAAACTTAAGTTTTTGAGTTTTGGTCTTTTTTTCTTATACTATATGCAATAGGTCAACTATATTTGGTGTATGGAAATATTTTATGATCTATGTCGTGACGTGATATGATGTCAGTCGCGCAGGTTTTATTTGCCCATGACCTCATTTTCACGGTGTATTGCTCAGTGTCAGGTTTTTTGTGTTTTGGTCTGTTTTTCTTAATTTATAAGTAATAGGTCAATTATATTTGTTGTACGGAAGAATTGTTAGCTGTACATGTCTGTCTGTCTGGCAAGGTGCATTGGTCAATGTTTAGTTTTCTTGGTAAATGTTAAATTTATGTGACAGTTGTAATAAATAATAATAAAGTTGAAAACTAGAGGTTAGTAGACATATAACCCTGATACAAAAACAACATGGGTACAAAACTAGTACACAAATAAGAAGATGTGGTACGAGTGCCAATGAGACAACTCTCCATCCAAGACAATGAAGTTAAAGTAAGCAGTATTATTTTACAATACGGCCTTCAACACAGAACGGTCAAGTTGGCTCATTTTTGCGTCCTGATGAAAATTGGAAGTGCAATTCTTATATATATACATGTAAATTAATATTTTGACAATACATGAAAGACAAGACCGAATACAGAAATTTTCAAATGGGAAGACATGTCCAAGTAATCATCCAGAAAATCCTGGAGGCTCTACAGAGTATTTCAAATGTTTTCCGAAAAATTGAGATTTGTTTTGGCAGAAGGGACAGCTCTGTTTGATGGTCTATATTCAGTGATTCGGAATTTTTGCTTGTCTTTTGCAATTATCATAGTTTCTCAACTCTCAAGTCAAACTAAAACGTTGTTTCTTTGAAACTTTACTCAAGGACAGCACCGTGAGAACAGCAACAAAAAAAACCCAGAGATACGTGTATATGTTCAGCTCACAAAATATTTTCTAAACATAAATAATACTTCTTAGGGGCATACCTCTTTTTAATACGTCAACCTTTTTAGAACTTGTCATAGATGTTACTGACATTAACCCATTATAACCTATTTATAGAATAGTTTTATGAAAAAAAATGGCAAGAGTTGTACATGTGGGAGCGATAACAAAAGCCAGATAGACCGGCGAAGAAAGGACTAACAGACTTTCTGTATTTTTATTTTCCCTGCAGCACGTTACTAAAAAGAATGCCTTTCATAGCCTATTTATAAACCAGTAAAAAGTCTTTAATTTACCACTTAAAATCAAAACTGTGTCAAGTCTTGATGCCCATCAAGATATTGTAATTAATGTAAATTGATAGATTTCTATTTTTAGGTGTAAGTTTATTTACACAAGAATGATGTGTATTGTAATTGAATACCATGCCTTTAACATTGATCATAAAATTGTTATAACAAGTGAAACAAGTAAAATTATGTAGAATACACCATCCCATGCTTATCCCCTTGTGGCAACCTGCAACCCGCAACCTGCAACCCGCAACCTGCAACCCGCAACCCGCAACCCGCAACCTGCAACCTGCATTTTAGACAATTTCAAATATGCGATACTTGACCCGAGAATCTGCGAAAAATTGATATACTTCCTAAGATTCCAGTTACTAAAATGTTAACATATTAATATCTTGTGAAATGTATTAAGTAACAGGTGTGCATATTGTCTCTAACCAGTTCGAAAGTGTGTTTGCCATTCTCTTCCCCTTTTATTAACATTTTCAGAAATAACATCTTAACAATGGAGTCACGTCAGCAAATCCCTCTTTAGTACCACACAAAGATGGAAACCCAATTAATTAGACGATATTTATAATGCCAAACGTCTTATGAAATCTTTATCACCTGCATATTAGTAATAATCTGATATTAATTAGAGGTTTGGGGATTTGATAAATCTTTTTTTAGTGGAGGAAAAGCAGTCCATTTAAACTTACGGTATCGCTTTATTTGAAATATTTTCATTACAACCCAAGTAATTACAAAGACAAATTATCAATCTTTATCACGTAAATACGATTTAAGAATGTATTGTGACTTGTTTAATTGAAATTTCCAAATAAAATGTGATAGTTTTTCTAAAATGTTCTGTGAAAATTGTAATTAGATATTGAATCAAGATTTTACCAATAAAGACAAATCATGAAATTAAACATAAAACACTGATGTATCGACAATAACATGTGATTTGAGCATATTTTTTGTACATAATACTCAATAAAATGTCTTCATTGAAGTGGATAGCGTTTAAGTAATATTTTTTATTTTTAATATTGCAATCAAATGCGAAATTTACATAAAGATACACAGTCGCAAGACATTTACTTCTGTATAATTTAAGACATTTTTTTGAAAAAAATAGTAGTCTTTTCCAAATTGTTTTTCATAAAGACGTGTTTTTGACCGGAGTAGAAATATTGCTATCCCCGATGGCAGTCTGTGGAATAAATACCAGACTGTCTTGAAACATATCAACTTAACATTTTGTTTATGTATTTTAACATATGTTTTGGGATGTATGCCTAAAATCTAAATAAAGCAAAATGAAAATAAAATAAGTTTTACATTCTCAAGTTCAAATGATAATTTCATTTTATGCTCAAAACCATTTTAAGGTAGCATTTTGAGATCAAACTCTCATTAATATCATCGTGGTAAAACATATATCAATCAATCATTCCATTTAAACATATTAAAAAAAGAAGAAAAAAAGACAGCACTTGTACAAGAAAAAATAGATAAGCAAATACAAAGTATTTAAAAGAAAAGAAAACATTAAGGCGGATACCTGTTAAAGAATAAGTCGGAAAAGACGGACAACACCATGCAGAAACTGTGAACAAATAAGTCGGAAAAGACGGACAACACAACAGAAACTGAACAAATAAGTAGGAAAAGACGGACAGCACCATGCAGAAACTGTGAAATTTTAAGTCAAAAAAGACGAACAACACCATGCCGAAACTGTGAACAAATAAGTCGGACAACACCATGCAGAAACTGTGAACTAATAAGTCGAAAAAGACGGACAACACCATGCTGAAACTGTGAACAAATAAGTCGGAAAAGACGGACAACACCATGCAGAAACTGTGAAATTATAAGTCGAAAAAGACGGACAACACCATGCAGAAACAGTGAAATTATAGTAGAAAAAGACGGACAACACCATGCAGAAACTGTGAACAAATAAATCGGAAAAGACGGACAACACCATGCAGAAACTGTGAACAATTCAGTAGGAAAAGACGGACAACACCATGCAGAAACTGTGAAAAAATAAGTCGAATAAGACGGACAACACCATGCAGAAACAGTGAAATTATAAGTCGAAAAAGACGGACAACACCATGCAGAAACTGTGAACTAATAAGTCGGAAAAGACGGACAACACCATGCAGAAACTGTGAACTAATAAGTCGGAAAAGACGGACAACACCTTGCAGAAACTGTGAACTAATAAGTCGAAAAAGACGGACAACATCATGCAGAAACAGTGAAATTATAAGTCGAAAAAGACGGACAACATCATGCAGAAACTGTGAAAAAATAAGTCGAATAAGACGGACAACACCATGCAGAAACAGTGAAATTATAAGTCGAAAAAGACGGACAACACCATGCAGAAACTGTGAACTAATAAGTCGGAAAAGACGGACAACACCATGCAGAAACTGTGAACTAATAAGTCGGAAAAGACGGACAACACCTTGCAGAAACTGTGAACTAATAAGTCGAAAAAGACGGACAGCACCATGCAGAAACAGTGAAAAAATAAGTCGAATAAGACGGACAACACCATGCAGAAACTGTGAACTAATAAGTCGGAAAAGACGGACAACACCATGCAGAAACTGTGAACTAATAAGTCGGAAAAGACGGACAACACCTTGCAGAAACTGTGAACTAATAAGTCGAAAAAGACGGACAACACCATGCAGAAACTGAAAAAATAAGTCGAAAAAGACGGACAACATCATGCAGAAACTGTGAAAAAATAAGTCGAAAAAGACGGACAACATCATGCAGAAACTGTGAACTAATAAGTCGAAAAAGACGGACAACACCATGCAGAAACTGTGAACTGATAAGTCGAAAAAGACGGACAACACCATGCAGAAACTGTGAACTAATAAGTCGAAAAAGACGGACAACACCATGCAGAAACTGTGAACTAATAAGTCGAAAAAGACGGACAACACCATGCAGAAACTGTGAACTGATAAGTCGAAAAAGACGGACAACATCATGCAGAAACTGTGAACTAATAAGTCGAAAAAGACGGACAACACCATGCAGAAACTGTGAACTGATAAGTCGAAAAAGACGGACAACATCATGCAGAAACTGTGAACTAATAAGTCGAAAAAGACGGACAACACCATGCAGAAACTGTGAACTGATAAGTCGAAAAAGACGGACAACATCATGCAGAAACTGTGAACTAATAAGTCGAAAAAGACGGACAACACCATGCAGAAACTGTAAACTAATAAGTCGGAAAAGACGGACAACACCATGCAGAAACTGTGAACTAATAAGTCGAAAAAGACGGACAACACCATGCAGAAACTGTGAACAAATAAATCGAAAAAGATGGACAACACCATGCAGAAACTGTGAACTAATAAGTCGGAAAAGACGGACAACACCTTGCAGAAACTGTGAACTGATAAGTCGAATAAGACGGACAACACCATGCAGAAACAGTGAAATTATAAGTCGAATAAGACGGACAACACCATGCAGAAACTTCGAAACTTAATGATTTTTCGGAAAAGACGGGCAACCATGGTGGCCGGTTAAAACCATTTCGCGTTTTCTCACTTCAAATTCTATAGCGAGGAAACGCGAAATATTTTTCTTTTCGATTTCATATTTTCAACTGCGCGATTTTTACGATTTTGGACTCGGACTTTTTACTGTGTGTCTGTTTATTCTAGATTGGCTTGCGATATATTGGTGGAGAGTTGAGATCTTATTAACCCCGCGACATTTTGCACCTGTGCCGAGTAAGGAACATCGGGCCTGTGTTAGTTATATGTTTTAATACATTTTGCTTTATTTATATATTTCAGAGTTAAGTGTGGCGTCCATTTCTCTGAACTAGTATACATGATTGTATTGGAGCCTGATGAAGCCTGCTTCTATGTGCTAGCTTTGTTTCGCTGTGTTGAAAACCCATTGATAACCTTTGGCTTTTGTGGTCGGGTTGTTGTCTCTTTCAGACATTTCCCGTTTCCATTCTCAATTCTGTGTCTTATAATGAGTTGTGTGAGAGTCAAAGTTGCCATCGAAGAACTATTTAAACAACTATGAACTAAATGATCTAAATGAGATGTACTTCAATTGAGAACCAACATTTCCAAGCAAAGGCTCCGTGTTGAAGACCGTACTTTGACCTATAATGGTTTACTTTTACAAATTGTGACTTAGGTGTAGAGTTGTCTCATTGGCACTCATTCCACATTTTCGTATATCTAATAACGTTACTTATGCTAGATTTTTGTAAATACTTATCTTAAAATAATATAGGAATAACTATGTAACCGAAGAATGAAAATATCAATTGATGTTTTGCCATCTTGACTAGATAATACACTACCGTTCAACCATAGGCCCTAGCAAACTTTTATTCAACCATTAAAGCATAGTTAAAGCTTCAATTGGTTTGTAATTTTATATATTAGCATGTCTCTAGTGGCCATACTTAATTCCATTTTTAAATGAACCATAATTAACTGTCCTCGACTGTTTTAATCGTCCAATTAGGCCTTGGACATAGTATTTACCACACAAAATTGTAATGTTCTATAAAATTTATCAGACAGCAAAAAGGACACACAATTTTACTTAATTAACTATGTTTAGGTAAAACAAATATTAAATCGTTTTTAACTGCTTTTTAATGTTACAAATGACCTTTACAGGAAATTGGTACTGTCAGGAAGTTAAATCATCATACTTACACTTCTTAAGGATTAACATGCGATCCAGAAAAAAATGTACAGACATGCAAGCAATAAATTTTCTATCAGACAGAATGACATTTTTGTCAAGAGTTTAAATTCAATTTCATGTCTGTGAAATAAATTTAATAGTGCTATCTGATTGTCTCCTGAAGGGTATTTGAAGGTCAATATTATTATTACTTTTAAAATTTTACATCAGCGTTTTGCTGTATAATAATAAAGTATATCTGAAAGAGTTGTGTCATGTAACTCTGGCGACTCGTTCACAAACTTTTGAAATAAGTCTTGTTTGGTTTCACAACATTTATTTTATTTCCACAATTAATTAAAAACGTTTAGTTAGAAACTAGACAGGAAAGATCTATATTGGCATTCGAAAATTACAAATCTTTCCTTTTAATCTGTATCGAAATAAGGTATCCATTTATGAAAATTTTAAATGATGTGAAAAAATAAATTAATTTTCAAGCCAAATCCATTACGACTGTGGTATATTCAGCGCTGTCCAGACACCTAGCATGCAATCAATTTAGACCTATACTGTTTAGTTTCTGGCGAAGCAAAAGTTATCATTTAACAGCAATGCTAAGGACTTGATATCAGAGAAGCAAGTACATATACTAGTACTTGATAACTGTCAGTGAACTATTTCAAACGTGCTTAATTAACTTAGTCTACAATGATAATTTTAATAACAAACTATTAGATTGCTTATATATTTATGTATGCACACATTTCAGATGATGGTAGGATCAATACAACAGTTGAAAGATTGACACATTACTAGTACATTGAAGAACACATTGAGGATGCTTCTAACGGCAATTACAAGGAAGAGGTTTCTGATGGAAGAACATGAGGAACAGATTTTTAATAGAGGAACAAACGAAAGAGATTTCTAAGGGAAGAACACACGCAAGAGGTTTCTGGTTGACGAACACAAGAAGGGGGTTTAAGATGGAAGAACACACGAAAGATGTTTATGGATGAAGATCACAAGGAGGGGGTTTCAGATGGAAGAACACATGAAAGAGGTTTCAGATCGAATATCGCAAGGAGGGGGTTTCAGATGGAAGAATACACGAAAGAGGTTTCAGATGGAAGATCGCAAGGAGGGGGTTTCTGATAGAAGAACACACGAGAGAGGTTTTAGATGTAAGAACACATGGAAGATGTTTTAGGTGGAAGAAAATAAGGTAGAAGTTTCAGATTAAAAAACACACGATAGCTGTTTTCCTGTGAAAGACCACACGGTTTCAGATTGAAGAATATACGGATGAAGACATTTTTGATGGAGGAAATGTCAATAATTATCTTAATCATTAGAGTTATAATATCGTTTAAACTTGTGTTGAATACGAATCATAAGGTATAAAGGCTACATCTTGTTTTATCAAGCAATCAAACTTAGAACAAGAACTTTTATACCTTACTTTTTCTTTCTGTCAGTTAAACATGCGTCACACTTTAAAAAAGAAAAGGCAATTTCTATTTTGAAAGTGTAAGTACCATTTTAACCCTTTTTAATTCCTCTTTAGAATCGTTAAATAATAAAAATGTATGTCAACTTATAACGTCTGACTTAAATGATGCAAACATGGGCATAGGGAAATATAAAAGTTGAACCAGTTACAAACATATCTCGCTATGAATGTATCTCAGTACCTGGTCATTATCTTTCATTCTAATATGACGTGCTTCTTTTGCTTTGTAAATAAACCCATGCTTTAAATCCAATAATGTTTGTTTGCACATGCGTATATTGACTACAGTACTGCAGAATAATGAATTTGATCAAATTGACATGCATTTAATATATTTCATTATCTTAAAACACTTCCAAACTCTTAGAAGATGCAGACTTTGTTAAGAATTCATTTATTATGACTGTAATGTGTTGCATTTGGAAATTGACATATTCGACCTACATACGACAACCGTTCATGCTGGCTGTTCAAAACTCCTCTCCTCAGTGCCAGTCGTTTGCTTCTTTACAAACAAAAAAGGGAGGTTCATTGAAGACCCTACATAATGGCTCTGCATGCACTTATACACATCGGACATAAACAAATACCTTAATTGTCCTAATCAGAATCGAAATAATTGATGCAAGCTATACTTTATTGTAGTTTTAACATGGTTAGGTATTATATTCGTGTTATTGTAGCCCTCAATATCGGGCAAAAATAATCACGAATATAATGCCTACCCTTGTTAAAAACTACAATAAAGTATAGCTTGCATCAATTATTTCTTAATTCCTCCAGCATTTGTTTGGCCTTTTGTGTACCCAAGGCAGGTGAAGGAAATCAACTTAGGAGCGCTGTTATTGGATGGAAAGGTACAATATATATTTTATTTATCTATGAATAACTGTTGTGTTTATAAATAATTACAATATAAATTTTGAAACCTATTAAAATATTTTCTAGAGAATTATTTGAAAAGACTTCCCAAATTCATGGTGTAGAAAGAAGGTGTGCATGGATAACATAAACAACTGAGCTCCGTTCACGGAAGTTGCAGTCGTGATACAATTTGGCTTCAATTTTTAAAACAGAAAAATTAAGTTCTAACACCACATATAACTGTTTTATCCAGGTTTTTATTATAAAAAGTGGTAAATTTAGAAAACGTTAATATTATCGCCTATGACAGAATAAATAGTACCGTTTACCCTCTAGTCAAGGAACGTTTAGTAACTTTTTTATATTAAAATATTTTCTAGAGAATTATTTGAAAAGACTTCCCAAATTCATGGTGTAGAAAGAAGGTGTGCATGGATAACACAAACAACTGAGCTCCGTTCACGGAAGTTGCAGTCGTGATACAATTTGGCTTCAATTTTTAAAACAGAAAAATTAAGTTCTAACACCACATATAACTGTTTTATCCAGGTTTTTATTATAAAAAGTGGTAAATTTAGAAAACGTTAATATTATCGCCTATGACAGAATAAATAGTACCGTTTACCCTCTAGTCAAGGAACGTTTAGTAACTTTTTTTATACCATACAGTTCATCATAGTCATTAGCTATTTGTGGATTGTCAATCAAACTTCCATCTCTGATATATTCTCTGAAATTTAACAACTGCAGACAGAAAAATTGCAGTTGTGCCCCAACAATCATGAATGGTTGACAGGAAATTCAAGCAGAAAATGGCGACAAAATTGATAGATCTTTCCAGCATTTAATACCCGTCCCTCGCAATATATCTCAAATATTCCATTGTTATTTACGGAATGACAATTCAGTTCCCATACATCAAAAAGACATTTCAATATTATTTTCTGTTTAACACTAAAATTTATTGACATCCAAATTTATTATCAATTTTAGTTAATGAAAGTACAATTTGACTTCTGTTATTACTTTACAGTTGAAATGAAAATCGTAAAATATTGAAATTATTAACTTGAAAAACACGTGATCCAATCGTATTGCCAATTACATTAAATTCTCAGATTCTGCTCGACTTCCCACCTAACTCAAAAATACATTAATTACAACTGATTACAACTTACAGAAGATGCCTACATCTAAAACCCATCTGCTTTTTTGAATATAAATATGACAGAATATTGAATAATTAATTAGAAGACGTATAACAGGATCCGACATTTAGACCCCGACTCACAGCACAGACGAGTGCCTTACTGACCGGAAACGTTTGCTTTAAGAACAGTAACAACTATGGAGAACACAAGTTGGATTGTTTTTGCTCTTATATTTACCTGTGTATCATGCAGCACAATAACAAGATTTAAGGTAAGTCATAAATAACTTTATATTTTCCCGTTTTACTTTTTTTTTTTTTTAGATATGACAATTTATAAATTTTAATTGATTTGAATATGTTGATATTTTTTCTTTTTCTTTCTTTTAACATTTAATGCCATTATTTAAAAAAATCATTATTAAAATGCTCGTAAAACATTAATTTACCTATTCTGTTTTTAAAAGAAAGAAGATAATTTTTTTTTTTCAAGTTATGACAAACATTTGAATATAAATAGCTCAACTTAACAAATCTATAGATATTTATATATCTAATACATATCTATCTATTCAGTGGAGGTTTGTTTCTTGAGCACTATAGATATGGTATATGTGTGCTGCGTTTAGGTTACATGGTGAATGAAGGCACTGATAATCAGCTTATGCAATATTTCGCATGATAATGAAGGAGGGATAAAATATCATATCCTTTCATGAAAAAGACAAGGTTAAGTAGTTATTAAACCGAGTACTTGCGATTCGATTTTACTTTTTTTTTCTACTGCACTTAAAATCATATATAACTTTGGTTTCTAGTTGTTAGTTATCTTATTGGTAATCATAACACATCTCCTCAATTTTATAACTCTCCTTAACTGTTTTAGATATAGAAGAGCTACAACTACTATACCCAGCAATATTGGTTGCACATTTAAGTTGTTTCAAAAGCTAGTAAACAATTACAGTTACAATGCACTATACTTCTTATTTCCATATCATATTTTCATTAATTGCAATTTAATTATATACCCAGTAACTACATATTTCCGGACTATGGTTAAACAATCTATCACTACTATTCTGAGGATTCATTATTATTTGATACCAATTTTTGTAAATTTCTCGGTTACACGGGAACCCACGAATCAAATATTCACGAAAATGCAAGTGTTCTCCAATCCACAAAAAATTGGTACCCTAGAAAATAAATAAATCCACCGTGAGTTTTCTAAAAAAACATTTGTTTTTTTTTTATATTTCTAGAACCAGATTTTAAACAACACAATTCGGTAGCAATCTGTCAATATAAAGGGTATGCATCGGTTTTTGATGTTTTTGTTTATTTTTTGTAGTTTCTGAAAATTTGAAATGTAGCGATCACGACAGACACAAAACTCAATTTAAAATATTGCTATAAGTTCCATTCAATTTGGATCCAGGTTCAAACTTTGATTAAAACTTTCAAACCTTCCTGTTTGAACAATAAGTACTGAATTAAAGACCACAGACTATTCAGTTGCGACGGAATAACGCAGGTCTTACAGATTGCGATTTAAAAAAAAATACTAAACTGTTAAAGGCAAATATGACTAACAAGATTCTTGCTATTCTTGTTCGACCATGTCTTTTATATAAACCCTCTTTGAAGATGAAATGAACACTATAAATTTCACGTGTGCGAAGCTCTTTTCTGGACTAACCTTCAACAGGCACGCTCAAAGCTCATTTAAAAGGCAAGGATGTGTAAGAATCGAAACATGTGAATAGCTATATATGACCAAAAGGAAACTAGAATTAATAATCATGAATTAATACACATTAAAAGGGATTAAATGATGACTGTCTTTACGAGCAATCGTAAGTTTGAATATGAGTGGTGATTTGATTGCATGTGAGACAACAACCCACCAGAGCACAAATGAGATGAATATAAAAGCAACTTCAGGTCACCGCACACGGCCTTCGACAATGAGAAAATCCCATGCCTATAAAAGGTCCTACATAACAAAATATAAACTAAACTTTTATAAATTGTTATTTGAATGGAGAGTTGTCTCATTGGCATATTACATACTTTAGTCGAAACATTTCTTATTTGCTTAAATATATACAAAAAGTATGAGACACAATTAACTTAAACTTTCATCCGGTAAATTATAATACAGATTTTAATATGACTAGTTCAAGGATAGAGCGACATAAATACATTGTTAATTTGGGAAAATTAAAGAACTCGCATGTATTCATACGAATAAGTTGACGAATTTAACCATACGGTTATTTACCCATACAGTTTGGTAGCAATTCAGTTGTTTAATATCCCTATCATAAAATGTCCTTGTTCATCGAAATTCCAAATACAGTACTTATCAAGGTCAGGAAAAAACATTGTTATCGAATAATTACGTAACACATGTATATATACAGGTTTCAAATATAACAGATCAATGTACCATCATCGCAGTGTTCATTAACCACTAAAAGTATGCAATTGAGAATATTCAAAATATTTTGTAACAGCGGCTACTTTTAGTTATAAATTTAACAAAAGTGAGATGTTTCAATAACACGTTAGTCTGTACTAACATTAATTTTGTTTTTAATACATGAAAACATAACTCAAAATATCCAGACCTTTGCAACAAATGTTTACTGTTTGGTCTTTTCGTTGTACTGTTATGAGAGGTTTCAGCACTCACATAAATGTTATAACTCCTGCACATACTCTGTGTGTCTGTTTCAAATCAAGATCAAAAAGTCATATTACACCTAATAATTTTTGAATTAAGCTGTAAGAAAAACATAAATACACAATTTCATAATTATCTTTCATAACAGGATTTTAATCTAAGAGATTACAAGAACAAAATGGTTCTTAAAAGTTCAAAAATATCTAATTTAAAACTGTCGCCCTTATAGTGTATTACACGGAGCTTTAAGAAACCTCTTGTTACGACTGTATTACTGTACTCAAGTGTTAATATTTTGCACTTCTAATATCAATTAAAATTTCATCTGAACTTTTAGAAACCGTGTTTAATTTACTACAAAATCTTCGATTGCTTGGTTCTATAAGTCATGAAGACAATGACATTAAATTTTATAGAAAGCTCAGCTCTTTACGAAGCAATATCGGAACTCTTTAATACCAATAATTTTGTTTAAACAAGTTTTATTGCAATATAAAAATGAGGAGATGCAGTATGATTGCCAATGAGACAACTACCCACCAAAGACCATAAGACGTGGATGTCAGCAAATATAAATAGCCATTCGAGCGTTAGTAATAAGCAACACCCATACCGTATAGTCAGCTATAAAAGGCATGACAAAATTCAAAAAGGAAAAACCAACTGTTTGATTTATTAACATTATATACTTTCATACCACGAACTCAATCCACGCAGTTAAACTGTTAAAAAAAGTATATGTTGATTAGATGTTCTAGTTTGATGAATGTTTTTGCCGCTAGATGCTCCAAACAAACAATAATCTGCAGCAGAATTCATTCGTTTTCATTAAATGAACGGAGAAATCTACTTCGTTTTAATATTACACCAATATTAACAAAACTTTAAGCTTAAACTTTCAATAAAGATCTTCACTGATTTGTAAATATATAAATTGACTCTGTTTCGTTATGTAATTGTCATTCAAAGATGATTGCACCAAACAAACTCACTCCTCTGATAGCTAAATAACAATTTCTATCAAACTCATCATTGTCAGTGAGAAACTGTGATAGCAAACCTTACAAACTAAAAATGTATTTGCGGTGAAGTTAACTAGTTTCACAAGCTTTGGTAAGCACTACAGAATGTTCAAATTATCTACCTCTTTTAAGTTCACTCCTAGATAAAGACATTTTAAACGACGCAATATTAGTTTACCATTTAATAAAGTGTGATATTTTTGACCTGCTGGAGCGCGGTTGTTTGTCGTTTTTCTAGAAGCAAGTATTGTCCACACGAATGTCGATATTCCAATTTAATCTCTAGTTAAGACCGATGTAAATTAACATACAATGAAATAAACTGATAACAGATAGTAGTAAATCAATCCCCATATTTTATACTATAGCCAATATACATGTTTGGATTATTTACTATTATAACTTGACTTCACAATTTGAATTTTAAGGATAACAAGATCCACTTTGAAATCCCTGCATTTAATTAAGACTCATACCATGAAAGCATTAACTGTTGAATTCGTTGAGCATGCACACAAGGAGCAATATATAGATTTCGGTCAAAATTAGATTCTTGGCAGTAAACCCTATCAATGATTTCCCCAATTCATACGTTTTTAAAGTAAGCCTTTGTAACTGTATGTTATTCCAAAAAGTCATTCTGAACTTAAGGTTATTTAAAATAAGTTATTATAAACTTTATGTTATCTAAAACTAGCCATTGTAAACATCATGTTATTTAAAATGAGACATTATACATTTAATGTTATTTTAAAACTGTTATTTTAGATGAATCAGTATAAACTTTAAATTATGTAAAAAGAGTAAATTTTAGTCTTCAAGTTATCCAATAAGAGTCAATATGAATTTCAAGTTATTCAAAATGAGTCATTATCAAATTCATGTTATTTAGAATGATACATTTTAAAGTTTCTGTTAATCAAAATGAGTCATTTTCAATTTCCTGTTATTATAAATTTGTGATTATAAACTGTATGTTATTTACAATGAGTCATCATAAACTTTATGTTATTCAAAACGAGTCTTAATAAACTGTATATTATTCAGAATGAGTCATTGTGCACGTCATGGTTTTTGTAATGAGTAACTATAAACTTCATGTTATCTAAAATGTCTAAAATGTATTTAAATAGTCAGTATAAACTTTATATTATTTAAAATGAGTCATTGTAAACTTCAAGTTATCAAAAAAAGATTTCTTTATTATAATTTCAGGGATTTAAAATTAGTCATTATAAACTTTATGTTATGAAAAATTAGTCATTACGAATTTATGTTATCTATCTATATATATATATATATATATCTGTATACTCATTAAACCATATACATAGGTATAGAGAAGACAATTATGTACAATATTTACAAGAAGACAGAACAAACAAAATAGTTGCTAAGACAATATATGAAGTCCATTTTAGCCAAGAGCACATACACCTGTGTTAATAATCTTTATGAATTTACATAGTTTAATCAATTCTGATTTGTTTTTGAAGACATAGTCTGTTTGAATTTGACAATATTTGCATTTTTTAAATAATAATGTGACAGACAATGTTTCCTGTTTTCTTCAAAGTATTTACATTCTAATATATAATGCAATTCATCACCAATATCATTTTTGTTACATAGAAGACAAATTCTATTGTTTCTAACTATATTGTTCCATCTACCCTGTTCAATAGGGAGCTTTTGATTTGTGGTCCTAAATCTACACAAATCTATAGACAGTTTGTTCCCAAGAATTTCAAAATAACCTTCTTTTCCAAAAAAATCTTTAAAAAGATTGTAATTTAGTGCTTTTGGCGAGTTTTCAAGTAAAGAATGCCAGACTTGTACATACTGATCTTTAAGTCTAAGTTTGATGAATGAAACTCACCACTTGCAATTAATAAAAGATTGCGTCTCCCATACATTTGGGATACCATATTCGTTCAGAATAGTCTTTATTCTGTTTAACCATGAACAATTCATATTGTCATTAATAGACATGTGATAGCACAATTTATATAAAATATATGATAGTTTTGTCACTTTACCAGATTTTAATTTCCCCCAAAATGAAACCAACCTATTTTTTATGTCCAAGTCTATAGGATATCTCCCAAGCTGCCCATAAATAATATAATAGGGTGTAGATGTTTTCAGACTAAATAACAATTTACAAAATTTTAGATGTACCCTTTCAATCATGTAGTTATTGCCAATACCCCATACTTACTTCACAACCGGACAGTAGTATTGACTACCATTTTATCAAATAAATCCAGCTGACTACATATAGAAAAATTATGTAGACGACCTAGTTTTAATACTTCGCAAAGAGCCTTGGAAGCTTTTCCACATTAAACTGTTTTGTTTTATTAAAATTGCCTGTTCTTGTTAGAACTATTCCTAAGTAGTTAAATTCATCAACAATATCCAATGTTTTGCCATTAAATAAAAATTGAAAATTACATCTAAAATGAGTCATTGTAAACTTCGTGTTATTTAAAATTAGTAATTATAAACTTTATGTTATTTAAATGTTATTTAAAGTGTGTAAGAATAAACTTCATATTATTTAAAATGAGTGATTTTAAACTTCACATTATAAGAAAAGAGTCTTTATAAACTTCAAGGTCATTATAAACTTCATGTTATTTAAAATGAGTAACTATAAACTTCGTGTTATTGAAAATGAGACATTCTAAAGTTCTGTTATTTAAAATTAGTAACAATAAACTTTGATGCTATACCAAATTCTGCATTATCTTAAAATCAGGAAACTTGCACGTTTTCTAAAATGAATCCTAATAATAATGTATGTTCATTATAATACTTTATTCTGATTGGCCAACTGCACATCACGTGTTATTCCGTAAGCAGTTGCATTGCTCAATACAACTTTTCATTCATGATAACACGTGGTCGAACAATAAAGTGCACAGGTGAATTAAATAAAAAAATATATAAAATTCGTGTTTTCATGATCATAGCTAAAAAAAATGTAATTATAAGTATTGAATGCTTCTTTTTGTAACTTTATAGGGTTGTAAAAGCGTTGACCGTGCACATATTTTTAGAATGAAGCGCTTCCGCGCTTCATACAAAATGTACTTCGGTCAACGTTTTTACACCCCAATAAATTTACAAAAAGAAGCATTCAATTCTTAAATAAATTTCATATTATTTTAGGTGAGTCATTATAGATTTATGTTATCTAAAATGAGTCAACATACATTTTTGTTATTCAAAATGAATCATTATAAACTTTATGTTTTCAAAATGAGTCATTATATATTTTCCTTTTATTCAAAATGAGTTATAGTAACTTCATGTTATTCAAAAAGAGTTATTATAAACTTTATGTCATTTAAAATGGGTCATTACAAACTAAATAGTATCTAAAATAATTCATTATGAATCTCATGTTATTTAAAAAATCATTATAAAATTCGTGTAATTCAAAATGAGTTATTTTAAACTTCATGCTATTTAACTGTTTAATGAACTCATCATAGATAACAGGATTGAAATTTTGTATTTGCGTCAGACGCGCTGTTCGTCCACAAAAGACTCATCAGTGACGCTCGAATAAAAAATAGTTAAAATGACCTGAAATGATTAACAATGAGATATTATCAAACTCATATTATTCAAAATGAGTCATGCTAAACTTTATTTTATTTAAAATTACTCATTAAAACCTGCATTCTATATAATGTTATTTACAATGAGACAAACACTTTGTGTTATCTAAAATGAGTATTAATAAACTTTATTTTATTTGAAATGAGTTAGTATAAAGTTTATGTTATTCAAAGTGAGTCTTGATAAACTTTTGTTATTCAAAGTGAGTCTTTATAACTTTATGCTATTCAAAGTGAGTCTATATAAACTTTATGTCATTCAAAGTGAGTCTTTATAAATTTTATGTCATTCAAAGTGAGTCTTTATAAACTTTTTGTAATTAAAATATGTAATTATAAACTTTAAGTCATTTAAAATGAGTTATTTTTAAACTTTATGCTTGTTCATATATAATAGATCAATGCTGTATGTTGTAAAGATTGGTTTTCGTTGTTTCGGAAATTTCAAGCGCCTCTTTTCCCTCTTGAATAATTGAAAGTTGCTATTTAGAAGTTTCCCACACAGTCATACAAATAGTCAGTTGAAATTGATTGTTTAATTCATATCAAATTTATGTTGACTTCGAGAGACCCAATACGGAAATCAGTTGATCCTATCGTGGATCGTGGAGTTGTTTTGTCTGTTTATAGATATTTATTTAGTATGTTTAGTACACAGATTAATATTAAATGGTGAATTGACAAAATGTGTAACTTCTTAGAAAACGTAATGATGATAGAATCTATTAATTACTTGTATAAGCCGATATAAGTATAAACTTCCGAAATGTTAAAGTATGAATGGCAATGAGGGAATGCATTTATGACTGCTATAACATGCATCAACACGAAAGCTAAGTATTAAATTCATCGCAAATATTTCCCAACGTAGGAATTAACTTTAGCTAACTGTAACTTAACTTTCTAAAAATTGCTCCAAGAAAAGAGAATAAACGATTGCAACGAATTAATTCAAACCATAAGAGACACGGAAGTCGCATTATTTGTAAAAATAAAAGAATGAAAATTAAGTTACAGTTAAGATAAGGGAGTAATTAGACTGTCTATGCTTCACACTATGAGACATGGGAATACTATTTTCAATAAGAAAATTCTCACTTTTAAAAAGGACAACGCATAAAATGAATAACCTCAACCTTGACGAAAGTCGCCGGAACTATTGAATACGTGATGAGTCTATCAGAAGAGGTTATAGGTACAACGGTACTATTTATTCTGCCATAAGCGACAATACTAACATTTTCTAAATTTATCACTTTTTATAATAAAAAACTGGATTAAACAGTTATGTGTGGTGATAGTACTTTATTATTCTTTTTAAAATTTGAAGCCAAATAGTATCATGATCAACTTCCAACGGAGCTTGTTAATGTTATCAATGCGCAACGTCATTTTACACCAAATTTAGTATGAACTTTTGGAAGTCTTTTCGAATAATTCTAAAGGAAATAATTCAAAAGGTTTTAAATTTTTTATTGTACATATACACACAGCGATACATACATAAATATAATGTACTCTTACATACAATCACAACGCTCCTAAGTTGGACTTCCTTCACCCCTATTGGGTACACAAAAGGCCTACTTATGTTGGGAAAATGTAATAGTGCCGTTTACCTTATAAGAGAAATGAAGAGATAGTGTAAAAATAATCAAATTAACTAGAATCCATAAAACACAATACAAGATCGAGAAAATAAAAAAATAGAAAAAAATAATGAAGAAAAAACATCATGATAATTTATTAGAAATACATGCGCACATGCAAACAACAGACAACACTGAACACCAAAATAAGGCAGAATGACTTCCGGTGAATACCTGATATGTTTGCATGAACATGCCGTATCTTCTTTAAAGACCACACCCTTCGTCTAAACTGATGGTACTCGTTAATGCACTGTTCCTATAATGCATTATTTTTTACTGATCGGGTAACATATATTTACAACAATAATGTATCATAGATTGACATTGAACCATTATCATACTTTTATCAAAACTCTCTGATACCGGTCAGCCAAATGGATCAAGAGTTTATAAAAAAAAAATGCATCGAAAGGAGTAAACCTCTTATTGCTTGAATTAGTTGAAAAGATTAATCATAGAGACAGTTATTGATTCGTATTCGTAAATTTAACTTTCATCTCTGTAGTTTCATGGTAAAATCAGTTCAAACACTCGAGAAATTATGCATGGTAGACCATTTAATTTTGTACGAACCGGGTAGCATACACGTTGGATTGTGGTTCCATTGATGTCGTAGTGACATTTTGGAATATAAGATGCTATTCATTATCTCTGAAATTTCTTCTGCAGTCTTATATGATTATCGTATTTTCTATATGGATTAGACCGCTCATTTTACTATTTGAATTGTTTAGCCCAGTAGTCAGCACTTCGTTGTTGACATGAATATCAATTATGTGGTCATTTTTATAAATTTCCTGTTTACAAAACTTTGAAATTTTCGAAAGACTAAGGATGTTCTTATCCCAGGCATAGTTTACCTTAGCCGTATTTGACACAACATTTTGCAATTTTGGATCCTCAATGCTCTTCAACTTTGTACTTGTTTGGCTTTATAACTATTTTGATATGAGCGTAACTGATGAGTCTTATGTAGACGAAACGCGCGTCTGGCTTACTTAATTATAATCGTTGTACCTTTGCTAACTGTTTACACCACTTGGTCGATGCTACTGCTGGTTGACGTTTGGTCCCCGAGGGTATCACCAGCCCAGTAGTCAGCCCTTCGTTGTTGACATCAATATCAATTATGTGGTCATTTTTATAAATTTCCTGTTTACAAAACTTTGAAATTTTCGAAAAACTAAGGATTTTCTTATCCCAGGCATAAATTACCTTAGCCGTATTTGGTACAACTTTTTGCAGATTAAGATCCTCAATGCTCTTCAACTTTGTACTTGTTTAACTTAATAACTATTTTGATATGAGCGTCACTGATGAGTCTTATGTAGACGAAACGCGCGTCAGGCGTACCAAATTATAATCCTGGTACCTTTAATAACTGTTTACACTAGTTATTTTGGAGCCCTTTATAGCTTGCTGTTCGTAGTGAGTCTGGCTCAGTGTTGTGATGATGAGTTTTCTCATTGACACTCATATCACATTTTCTTATTTACATTCTGTTATGAAACATTCTCTGCGTTTAAAAAATTCGCCTGAATTGTTTTATCAGATTTAATAATGTGATCTAAATCTTATCATTAATTTTCAGGATCCTCTTCCAATGTGTGATGAAAATATCGTGTGTTCAAAGATAAATGCACTATCGTACTTGACAGAAGAAAGGCACTTTTTCAGTTATGTCACATGTCAATGTCCAAGCGGTCAGAAGTGTCCAAAAGCTCCAGGGAAACAAACGATTCTAGTTGAGGAAGGCTTATGGTAAGTTTTCAATTGTGAATAAAGGTTATTGTTACAAATTGTTTATTGCAGCAAATGTTCATACAGTTGTGTTGTAACTCTCTGTGACATTATGACAAGTTTGACGAAGTCATTGATTCGATTACAAGAAGTTGAACGGTCTTTTTTATGTCTCCTAATTCGAAATCAAGACGAAAAGCACTAATGTCTTGTATAGTATTCACCAAACTCGAGAAAGTTAAATAAAAAAAAAATACAGAAAAAAACAAAAAAACATAAAAGTGTTAATTTAACCATAGTGCACGATGCTAACCATTAGCATATGATTGATATAAGATTAAATAAAAAATAACGGAAAATAAAATTACTAGCTACATATTTAGACATTCAAACAATAATATAAATTCAATTTGTATTTCACAAGTCGATCATTAGTCATCTTTTATAAAATTAAAGCATCACGAATCTGTCCGACGTCATTTTCACCCATTATCAAAGTATTTAGCCGATCTGTTGAAAGTTTTATAAACACAAAAGAAATGTACATTTAACAAATTTAATCTGTCAACTGCTATATATTGCATTATCATTAATAGATTATGTCCTCCCAAGGTCGCTCAAGTTCAAACTCGTAGCGTTCAACTGGAGGAAAAGCATTCCGTTTTATTCCCAGAAGTCTAATTCCTACAAAGTAAATCGGTTTGATTTTGCCAAGTGAAAGGAATTATGACGTGGAAGACTTTCGTAGTCGATGGTTATATCTGCTTTATTTAACAAACTAAAATAATTTAGAAAGAGTCTTCTAGCTTTGAGGTCCATTAATTTCAAGAAACGTTGATAGTATGTATTTTTTTTCTAAACAGAAGACTACTCTTTCACTTAAATAAATAGGATCACCCCTTTGACATTTAATGAAAATTTAATGTACTTTTTTCACTAATTGAATACCATAGATATTCATTTTTGTTTCTAATTAATTAAAATTGCACTTAAAACTGTAGTGGGGAAATCTATATTTGTTAGATAGTTGCAGCCTTAGTTTTTAAGCACAAAGAAAAAAAATCATCATTTCAAATATAAATTTTATCATTTGTTTGATATTTTTTTTCATACATCAATTATATTTAGAAAACAATTACATGAATGCAAACCTTACTTACGGATATAAGTTGCGTAGTTTTTCAAAATAGTTTTAAAAAAAATGTACGTGATGATGAGTCTTGAAAAAAACACTTGCTACCTATACGGATTTCTTACATTCGAAAACAATATCAAATAAAAACAACGAAATCACAATAAGGTATGTTTATGTAAAAGAAGCACATGTATACATTTGTTAGATGTTTATAAATCGCTTAGTATAGACGTGTGTCTCTTAGTAATATAAGCAACAGCCAACTATTATTTTCAAATAATTCCTCTCTTTGATAACACGTATATTTCTATTAGTCGGTACCAAGCAAAAAAGTGCTATGGCTAATTGTTTTATCTCGCAAACACAATGCTCATCTGCATCTCGTAAGTGAATATAAGACGTATATCTTCTCAAGTGTACCATTGTTTGTACTTTTGCACCGTTTATGAGAAAGTTGTATAAATATTTGAATGTCCAAACGTTGTGATAATATTTTTGTGAATTAATTGCATTTCACTCCAAAATTCAAAATTCGTTCTTGTTGTTTAGAAGTTACCACATTTAACAGTTATAATTCGTATTAGAAGAACAGATATGTGATGTAGGTTAACGTCAGTGAAACAGTAAGGCAACAGAAATATAATTCAAATTGTATTTGAAAGTTTCTTTTTTACCCTATTATATTGAAAAAGGGTATATGAAGAATCAGTTCTTTTTTAACAATATTTTTATAATGTTTACCACTGACATTTCTTAAACCTGATATTAAAAAGTTCAGTGAATGTTTAATTTTTCCATTAGTGTGTGTAAGCTTTCTCTATCCGTATTGAAATATACAAAAGATAGACGAAAGATGCCAATAGGACATTCAATCTCATAAGTGTAAAAATAAATTGACAACGCTTGAACAAAAATGGTAAAGACCAAAAGATAAACAACAGTAAACAACACACAACACAGAAATCTAGCGACCGAAGATCACGAACCCCATCAAAGATAGGACTCTTAGGTGCTTCGCAAGGATGAGTAAATTTTGTTCAAATGTGAGTAACAATCCTCAATCAAGGAAATCATGGTAGGAAACAAAAGCCCTAAAATATTAAGTGAGAGATATATACTCCATAAGTAGGTGCTGCTGGAATGGTGCTACATTAAATTGGAAAGTTCCCAATCTGGAAGCTGAAATCAGTCTTTGTTGTTAGTCTTGTTCTTTCCCGACCTTCATCGTCAATTTCTAGATAAGAGTCAAAATATGAGTCAAACATAACTGTAACTAGATCTGTTGTACTCTTTATTTCATGTTTGATGGGATAGATGGGTTCAAAATATTCACCAAACTTTGACCTATTTAGTGAGAAGACACCATCGATATAGGGGAATGTAAAAAAAGCATAATTCTAGCTTCTGCTGTTGCAAGTAGCTTCTCTATGAAGTCAGCCTCATACATTCAAAGGAACAAGTTGACAAGGAGAAGATTTAGAAATCAGATGTGATATGGTTACAAATGAGACACCTCTCCAAAAGAAACTAAAATAACAACTACAGGTCACCGCGCGGCAATTTGTTTTCCATGGGAATGCCGATTGTTTGTTGAAAAAAAGGCTTCTCAACGTAAATAAAAGCAACAGTAGTATACCGCTGTTCGAAATTCATAAATCGATTGAGTAAAAACAAATCCGGGTTACAAAATAAAACTAAGGGAACACATCAAATATAAGAGGAGAAAAACAACACAACAGAAACACTACAATTATGTTGTCAATTAAGAAATCAAGCATCTCGATAATGTCAGGTTAAAAAAATGTTCAATTTGAATCAGAGTTATTATTTTTTAAAGCATGATTCAACCCTCCCTAAGACAAGATATTTATATCTACGTTAGAAATTCTTTTTAGAAAACAAAGCAGACCAACTCTTTCAATTTGTCTAAAGTTTAAAATGGGTAATACTTGTGTAAGGTATAGAAAAAACAAATGTTATAATACTATGGCAAGATGAATAGATTCATGCACTCTAACAGATCTTTGGAATTCTAACAGATCTTTGGAATTTATTAGTATCCACAACTGATTCACGCCACCTTTAAAATATGTTGTTTCATAATGAATTTGAAGTTCGGTTTTGATAGCTAATAAAATTGACGTTAATAATTCAGAAAGATGACCTCTCGATACCTAATATATTTATCAATATATAAATTGGTGTGAATCAGATGAGGATACAATACTGAAAAATTGGTATAATTAATAAACATTCGTCATGTAACACCGCTGCAGACAAAAAACGGCGATTAAGATGCAAATATGTTTCGAAAAACACATCAATCCTTTAGCAACCTAATTTATTCCATGTTTAACGACTTGTTACTTTATTCGTATGACATAGGATTCCCATACCACTTTTCATGACGAAAGAACATATGCTAGCTTTTTTAAACTCGCGTTCCGCTGTACATATGATGTCCTCTAAATAAATAATTTTATGTTTTGCTACTGTGTTGAACGCATATTCGATGGAGCTTGAAATAAAGGATAACAAAGATACAGTTAAGTCTGCTTCATATCTTGAATTATAATCTAGAACTTGAAATTTGTATGTAGCTACACTACAAACATGAAGGTAATTAAAATCAATTAATCCGTCCGTAAAATAGACTCAAGAACATAGTTTACGACTAAGTAAAATTTGGACATTAAAATACATGTAGTTTCCTGTATAAAGAGTATATGTTCCGGTTGTTATAATGTACCAGGGATTGCGCTTACTTATGATATCCTTGGTAAATTGTTGCTTACAAGAAAACTATTGAACCAAGGGTTCCTTTGGTAATTTGGAAGACGTTTCGTCGTTAGTTTTACGTTATTATCATAATTTGTTTGACTGTTATGGAAAATCTATGTCACCATGAATTATAAGTGTTCAAGGTCCCCTTTTTTATCCTAAATTGTGATATCACCGAATAGGAAGTTTTCATCAGAGACCAACATGACGGGTGTCATTAATGAAAAAAGTCTGCTTACACTTCCTGAGCATTTTAGATCAAAGTTTTGTTTTGGTGAAAGATAAGTAGTGTTATATAGGCTGCTATTGGTCCTAAGTTATTCGTGTTTTGCAATTCTACTGTCCCTTTTATCGTTATGATTTCGATTTTTGTTTGTTTGTATTCTGCACCTTTGTTTTAATCGACCTTTGCGGTTCAAAGCATTGATTGAGCAGTCCTTTTTAGTTATTTTATGGAACCAATTGGAGTCCAAAATCGCCCGCCTTCTCATCCGACCGCCGTGCAACACCAGACAAAAGCTTTAGTCAAAAATATGATTAGATATAGAAAATATATACATGACTAAAGTATCTATAATAAAAATCGATTCAGTTTTTCTCTTATAAATGATGTGTTTTCCTCGGTTTTAGTTTGTGACCCGGACTTGTTTTCTCTCAATCTATTTATGACTTTTGAACACCGGTACACTACTGTTGCCTTAATTTACTAGGAAAATGGTCTGATGGGAACATTCCAATAACATTTTAAGTGCTGTGTTACGTACTGAATAAAAGTTATCAATTTTATGAAATTTTATACAACTTCAATTAGGGTAAATTAATGGATTTACATTTGTAAATTGTGAGATTGTGATATCATTTATCATTAATTTGACGATTTTTTTTAGAAGAATTTTATCAGCTTTTATTACCGACTTTTTTCGCTTAGAAAAGTTTACTTTTCATTATTGTATAAAACTGCGTTAATGTACGAGTTGATAAATCATATGAATCAGTCCAATTATTTCTTAAAGGTTATCTCTTATTTCTTTTGTAAATTGGTGGCATATTTTAGGACAAACACGTTAATTTGAGATGTGTTTGTTATGTGTTTTGTATAATTTGAAAAAAATAACTATGTCTAATTGACATTGTTTGTGTAAATATTAAACATTCATATTTCTAAAAAATATCAGATTTAGTAAAAACCAAGCAATAATTAAATATCAAATCTAGAGGAAGAAGGATTTCAAAAATACACTGATATGTCGATATTAATGTTGTATTCTTATGCTGCTGTTTAGCATAAGTATGTAACCTGTACTTATCCTATTTTGGATACTTTGTTACAAACTGTATTGTCTTAACCACCTCGCATTTCCTCGGAGTTCAGTATTTTTGTGATTTTACTATTTTGTTAGGCTTAATATCTTCAAGATGAAATATCAGTCCTATTCAAAATTCAAAACGGCAAACCTGTATAAAATATCAAAATCAAAAGCTGAAACACTTCTTACGAATGGGAAATAACTGTCATTTTCCTGACTTGATACAGGCATGTCCCTTGTAGAAAATGGTAAATTAAACCTGGTTTTATAGCTAGCTAAATCTCTCACTTGTATGACAGTCGCATTGACTACTGTTGGTTCAACGTTCACGAGTGCATCAGTACTGACATGATTAGAATAATACAATAAAACTGCGAAAGAGAATAAATGATAATTCTCTTTTTATTTTTGAAAATCAGAATGCAATATAAACTTATATAAATTTTTTTTTAGAATTTAATAAAATATCATTCTGTAAGCAATAATTGTGTCTTACATATTTCCTTTAAATCATCAAACTTGTTTCATTAGGTACAAATCTGAATTGCCGAAATAGTGTCATTATAATGACTTCATGTTTAAATTCGGATTTGAAGTACATCCACAATACATGTTTGGATACTATCTTTGGATATTAAGATATTTGTTTTTGGGTAAGATTTAGGCTCATATCAAATTTTGAAAAATGGCAATATTCAATTGCGTTTTTGACAATGTGGGTTCATTCAAACTGACATTTCTGTACCAAGTATTCCAGATTATAAATCCTATGAATAGTATAAATCGCTAAACCTGTTGACGCAGTCGATATCGTTTGTCTGTAGTCCTTCAGGTTTTTTTTAAATTTTACCTTGCTTTTATATTAGGAATAAATATAGATGGTACACCGGTTAACTTCTGTTGCCTTTATTTAATTAGTATACCGAGAACCGGTCTTTTGAGTTGTTTTGAAACTACATTATATGGAAGAGATGTGAATCATATAAAGATACTAAAAAACCCGACGAACTATTAGAATATCTATAAAATCTTAGTCTAGAGCCAAAATATTTTATCAAGGTCGATATATTTGATCTTAATATCAAAAACTGCTGCAAGAACATTTGGCCTTGAAGAAACAAGTTACGACTTCAGTATTCAAAATAATGGCGACTTTGAATCACAAAACAATTAATGAATGCTAATGTTGACAAAAGTGGCATCATTTACAGACTAAAGGCAGACATTATCGTAACATGTAAATTGACATCGAATATTCGGTTGAGACAATAACAACAAAAAAGTGACATATATAGTTTGACATTTCAGAAACCTTTTTAAATATAGGAAGTTGATATACGACCAATATTCTAAACATATCATGCTGCAGTCTTTAGACAATGATTTCCATGTATTCTTCTAAGAAACTTTTGAAAAAAGCTTTTTGAATGGATTTAAAGGTATTGTTTTTTTAAGTATGTCCTATTCACTAGTTTTAATATTGGATTGAATATCTAACTGGTTTCCTTTTACATGAATGATTATTGTTCCTATTCTAAATGCGCTAAACAAATCAACCAACTAATATATTTCAGGTAATTGATTCCATGTAAACAAAAAATGCTACTTAACAGGAATATTCAAGAATATGTAAATCATAACCACAAAAGAAGTCAACGATTGCATTAATGCTATTGTACCAACAGTATGAGTGATACATATTGATGGATAAGATTAAGAATGTGGCCTCAAAGAACATTTATAATATTGTTTTTATGAATGCCAAATTTTGCACTTGTCAATACTTGGTCATGGATAGAGAAGAATTTTCTTTGATACACAAGTCCCCACAATTTTATGTTCGAAATCATTAGTTTTAATTAAGTTACTTTTTACAGAAATTATGAATATCCGTTTCTTTTTTAATCTTTTACTTGTAAGACGTTGCGTTTTTCTCTTAACGAATCGTGAAAAACAATTCTAAATCGATAACGCATATTTCATTGGTGTGTTATTGTTTTTATATATTATTATATATAATAAAACATAATAATAATTTGTAGGTATGGGCTGTGTACTCCCGTTTCCGAAATGAGACCCTGTATACCAGGAGAAACAGCAGAAAAACTACATGTTGATATGGATAGAAAAACAAACATACAGGTTTGTATGAAACTATATTGCAGACTTACAAAAGTTGCAAAGTCGTCACTTATATAGTTTGTTATAAGAAAAGCCCCGATCACAACAGATCGTACGATTTTTTTTTATCGTGGAAGATCTTTAAAATAGTCGTGGTGCTGTCGTGCAAAATGTCAAAAAAATATGTGTCGAGTGGTCACATCAGCTACGACATGTCCACGATGGTTCCACGATGGGAACAAGACAGAAAAAAAAAGAATTGTAATTGAATTTCGTGGGTTTGTCGCAAGTCGGTCGTGTGACAGTCGTGCGATAATCGTACGACAATCGTGAGTTGTTAGGGGCTATTTTCAGGTTTTTCATGTCGTATGAGCGCGTGTTACTGTCGTACTACTGTCGTGTGACTGTCGTGCCACTATCGTGCGACTGTCGTGCCACTGTGTTGCGACTCTCAAAAAATGCTCTTGAAACATGCCAGGCTCCATCCGCCTGAATCCAACGAAATCATCGGCAGATTCCCGCTCCAACTCTTACATCAGTGCAATATACTGCCAAAACATCAGGCGCCGTTCGATCCATGGCCTAACCCACAAAAGTCGGGCGTTCCGCTGGTTCCTATACTGTGAACGGGCTCTGATCAACGCTAACAGGACCATATTTTGCTCTTGTTGTAGTCCGACAAGGCTCCTATTCAGCAGTGCCAAGCATAATCGTTCTAATTAAATAGCCATCCTGTTTAAACAGTAGACGGGTTTTTTTTCATAACTCATTCCCGTCGAATTGTAGTCTTCTAAATACAACGAAAATATGATGCACGACGAACGTACCACTGTCGTACGACAGACAACCAATGTTGTGCGATCATCGTACGAAATTTGGTATTCGTGAGACAATCATGCGACTGTATCACGGGTGTTTTGTGACAGTCATGAGATTGTCGTACGACTGCCGTGCGATGATTGTTTGATTAAAATGCATTATATTGATACCCACGACAATGTGTTTATGGCAGGACAGTCACACCACGATTGTAAGACACTTTCACGACAGCCACAAGACAGTGACACGATTAAAAATCGTAGAGCAAAATAGGTACATGTCCAATTTTCGTCCCACGACACACGACAGCGCCACAATGCTCAAAATATCGTGCGACTATCGTGCGATTGTCGTACGACGAGCACCGATGACCTGCGATTCGAACAAATTGCCTGTCGTGGCGCTGTATAGATGTGTCGTAGGTTCGTTGTGACCAGGGCTAAAAAGAAACTATTTTAAATAAAACAAACATTTTAAGGAAATATTTATGGATATATCATAATAAATGTGCCTCTACCTGTTGGTGAAGAATGTGTCCAGGAATGTCCAAAAGTAATGATGAAATAAGTTATGATTTGAGATGTCTATAATCTACTTCTTTTTTAAAATTGTTTCCCAAAATTTCCAAAATCCTTCACTGTCGGAGAGTGTGAAATAAATTTTTAAAACTTCGTGAAATATGATGTACCCGTATTTTCTATATAAACTGGATGCCATACAACGACAACATAGTGTAAGTTTTTTTAGAAGAAATAAAATGATAAAAGACAGCAGATGCAAACAATATATATCATAGAGCAACGGCGAGTCCATGTACAGGAATAACAAAAAATCTTTCTTTATTAGCGCTTCTGTTAAAATGCATGCTAGTTTGATGTTGATGCCAGATATTGTTTGGCCGAGCATATAAGGAAAATATTTAGAATATCGGGCGTTTCAGCGACATATAATCTTCATTCAAATCTATTTACTTCCAAAAGTTTTATCCCATCTAAGACATCATTATGATCTCACAGCTTAATCTATTCTGAAAGAGTATCTACGTCTTTTTTTTTAGCGTTTATCCCATTGCCTACCAACGCCTTTAAAACAATAGTATATGATCACAAAAAAAATGTGTATCATCATTGTTTGCGTTGGTTTTTTTTCTAAAATAACAACCTGCATCTTGCGATATGTTTAATTTGTTTATTTTCCTTTTCCATGAACAGAATAAGAAATACAAACAAAACAATCTACGAATTTTAATGTACATTGTGCAGTGAGCATGATTATCTTTTTCGAATTCTAAGATTTAACAAGATTTATCAACTTTTCTGTCATTGGATACAGATTCTACTTAATAATTTTTTTTGGCAGTTTGCTCAAATCAAAATATTTTAATCAGAAGCCTAAATACAACTTCTTTAATTTTTCTTAAAAGATTTGTTATGAATCCAAGAAAACAAAACAGAGTTCAGTGACATGTGCATTTCTAACACGCGATGATTTGTTATGGAATATATTATCGTTTACCAAATAAGAAATGACCTTTCAAAAAAGACTGAGGAATTATTATAACTAATTTTAATGATATAGAATATTGTGCTTAAAAGTATTTAAAGCAGTAAAATCTTCGATCCATATGTGTTATATCTAATTGGTTTATGATGAAAGTAAAGGAAATTCATTGGGGGAAAGCCACAGATGTTTAATTAATATTTGATGAAAATTTGCTCATGAGTATAGCTATATTTCTTCAAGTTCTTAGACTTGTTTTTGTGTATATAAGGTCTTTAGGGGGTTATTGAATATAACTACAATGAACAAAATATGTAGCTACTACCCCGAATAATAGGTGAACACGATCTATAAGACGAGTTTACTTTGAACAACGTACACGCTTTGTAACCACGAGTTTGTTTTCACGTTTCTTAATGTCAAATACAGAATTCGTATATTTACCCTTTAACCAAATCGGATATTGTTATCCAATTTCCAACGCTATTTAATTGAAAACACCTTGATTTTTTATGAAGATTCAATCACATTTCGCGGAAAACAGAATGTCATTATCCCATATTTCACAGAAAACAAGCAATGTTGTCTCTTGATTCTATCGCACTTTTTTCATGTGTGTTAGTTATGCAATTTGACTGTATGACATAAGCAATACACATGAAATTAAATATCCAAATCTTAAACTCATTTTTTTGGATACAAAAAAAAACACATTTTATATAGCTTGTCAAGAATTGTTGAATTGTTAACAATTTATAGTTTTATCAATTGCAAGCATGAAATGACGTCCTTTTTAATTGCCGGGTTGGTTTTGATTTCTAAAAAGGCAAAAATAGTATACCCTGTTCAGTTATTAAAAAATATAGTAAAATTGCCAGAAATATCCTCCATGTGGTTATTAAGAAAAGTTACTAACAATAAACATACATGGCATATATAAAATGTATCAAATCTATTTTTACAGATCAATTGTATTTGTCCAGCTCATGAATTGGAAGTATTAGACCGAGGGGAATCAGCAACCGAATGGGTTCGTGCAAGCAAACAGAGTGGTCTTACTATCCATGAATTGGTGTGCGGTGCTGGTGGTACGTACAATCAACAACCATTTTAGCTCACCTGGCCAAAAATGCCAAGTGAGCTTTTCTCATCACTTGGCGTCCGTCGACTGTCGTCCGTCGTCGTTAACTTTTACAAAAATCTTCTCCTCTGAAACTACAAGGTCAAATTTATCCAAACTTAGCCAAAATCATCATTGGGGTATCTAGTTTAAAAAATGTGTCCGGTGACCGGCCAACCAACCAAGATAGCCGCCATGGCTAGAAATGGAATATAGGGGTAAAATGCAGTTTTTGGCTTATAACTCAAAAACCAAAGCATTTAGAGCAATTTTGACATGGTGTAAAATTGTTTAACAGGTTAGGTAAGATCAACCTGTCCTGAAATTTTCAGATGAATCGGAAAACCCGTTGTTAGGTTGCTGCCCCTGAATTGGTAATTTTAAGGAAATTTTGCTGTTTTTGGTTATTATCTTGAATATTATTATAGATATAGATAAACTGTAAACAGCAATAATGTTCAGCAAAGTAAGATTTACAAATAAGTTAACGTGACCAAAATGGTCAGTTGACCCCCATAGGAGTTATTTCCCTTTATAAACAATTTTTAAACATTTTTTGTAAATCTTAGTAATCTTTTACAAAAATCTTCTCCTCTGAAACTACTGGGCCAATTTAAATCAAACTTGGCCGCAATCATCATTGGGGTATCTAGTTTAAAAAAATGTGTGCGGTGACCCGGCCAACCAACCAAGATGGTCGCCATTGCTAAAAATAGAACATAGGGGTAAAATGCAGTTTTTGGCTTATAACTCAAAAACCAAAGCATTTAGAGCAAATCTGACAGGAGGTAAATTTGTTGATCAGGTCTAGATCTATCTGCCCTGGAATTTTCCGATGAATTGGATAATCGGTTGTTAGGTTGCTGCCCCTGAATTGGTAATTTTAAGGAAATTTTGCCGTTTTTTGTTATTATCTTGAATATTATTATAGATAGAGATAAACTGTAAACAGCAATAATGTACAGCAAAGTAAGCCTAAAAACAAGTCAACATGACCAAATTGGTCAATTGACCCACTAAGGAATAATTGCCCTTCATAGTCAAATTTTAACAATTTTCATAAAATTTGTAAATTTTCACTAACATTTTCTACTGAAACTACTGGGCCAAGTTCATTATAGATAGAGATAATTGTAAGCAGCAAGAATGTTTAGTAAAGTAAGATCAACAAACACATCACCATCACAAAAACACAATTTTGTCATGAATCTATCTGTGTCCTTTGTTTAATATTCGCATAGACCAAGGTGAGCGACACAGGCTCTTTAGAGCCTCTAGTTCTTCCTCTACTGGCAATGATTATGAATAATTCAATGTTAATTTATAATTTTATATATATAGGACATCTCACCCTAAGTTTTTCAAAGCACCTGAGATCACTCCCAGTTTTTAGTGGGTTTCGTGTTGCTTACTAGTCTTTTTTTCTTTTTAGCCATGGCGTTGTCAGATTATTTTTTACTTATAGAGTTTGAATGTTCCTCTGGTATCTTTCACCGCATTGGTATCTGAATCACATGATCTAAAATATGTGATTGATATAATACATCAAATGCTAAGTTTAGAAATAAATATTACACCGAAGAAACATTAAGATGGGATAAATCTGCTTGGATACTATATTATTTTCATTTGTTTTTCAGGTTCCACTGATATGGAGAAGAGGAAAGGGCGAGGTTTTAGGAAGTTCTATTTCTACAAAAAGTAAAAGAAATATACTTTGCAGCACATCAACTCATAAAATGCATACCAAAAACCTCACTGAATCCGTAAATTTTCTCTTAAAAGTTCATTGAAAATAAACCATACGTTATAAATAAAATCTCATACGTAACCGATAGTTTGATGATCAACATGCAGAAACATTTGTTTTATCTGAATTAATGTATCTGATCACATTTCTTGTTTATTAAAATAAATATTGTGGTTTTCCCCGCTGTATTTTATATGGTCCATACAACTTTGGAAAAGTCTTATGTCATATTCCCTTCAATTCTAAAAGAACAAAGATAATTATAATCAAACATCAGTACCTGCAGTTGTTGGTGGTGTCAATATTTGAGAGAACTTTTTGTTTCAATATAATAATACTGGTACAAATATGATTGGTACCTTCCTAAAACAAGATAATTCTTTCTTTGTTGGCAATTCAACGTAATAAAGAAAGTTTAACTTATTTTTCCAACTCGTTTAATGTTTATACTGGAAAAAAGGTACTCCTAAAGTATTTAGTATCACGGTGATTCTAATAAACGGTAGTGATTGCTGCTGAAAGAGGTAAATAATTATGATGCAAACTTTGTTGGAATATGACAGGCACAATAACATTACTATGTTCACAGGGACACTATCGAAATTTTGGGTATCCTATACAGAAAAGGAATACCAATACATCATTTTTAATTGAATTTGTAGAGGAACATAAATTTAAGCAACAGCAGTCGATCGATGTTCACGTCTCATAAATTGATTAAGACGATACCAATCACGCTACTAAACAAAACAAATCTCAAAATCTTCCAAAAGAGAAAAGCGTCACCCGTTATTGCTTACATCATCCGCCAACCGAATACACATTCAGTCAAAATTTCACAATCGGGAATAGAACACACTCGGTTAATCAACATAGTACTCTTCCGGTTAGTTAATATCTCAAAACACAAAAAAAAATAAAAATAGCGAGTATCTTTTAACAAATACGTCTTATTGGTCAGCCATGTCTTCCGTAATCGAGACCTTAAATTCCATGCATGCTGATTGTACACACTATAAATTGTTCAGGATGTTCTCCTTAGTCAGTGTCGTAAGAATATATAATGGTTTTATAAGTGAATTTTCTATACTTTATTAACTTTTAGATAGCTATATATCAGATGCATTAAACTAACAATAGCTGTATATCAGATGCATTAAACTAACAATAGCTGTATATCAGATGCATTAAACTAACAATAGCTGTATATCAGATGCATTAAACTAACAATAGCTGTATATCAGATGCATTAAACTAACAATAGCTGTATATCAGATGCATTAAACTAACATACACTCAAAATCAAGTTGTTTGTATTTGTCTGTCTTTAAATGATGATAGAAAATCAATAGTTTGGTGTTTGAAAATAGGTGTAGCATGAGTCTTCACAGACCTTTAAATTTCTTGATACTTTTGTTTCTATATAAACCAGTTAACAACCATAATCCATACGAAACAAGTAAAACCACAAATACCGAAATCCGAGGAAAATTCAAAACGGAAAGTCCTTATTCAAATGGGAAATTCAAAAACTGAATAAGTCTTTTCTTTAACGTTTTTCCCTTCTATTTTTTGGCACAACAGGCCACAGACCACAATTAATTCCTCTATCAGTTCTTTATAACCTTTTGCATCATTAAAAAATTGCACCATGCACTTTTGTCCAATTTTTTGTGTGTGTAATGTTTTGTCCTAGTCCAAATATATATCCAAAATTCAGAAAGATTGAAGCAATCACTTTTACAAATTTAGCCAATACACATCCATACCCCTATTGACAAGTCAAGAGATGTTCCGAAAACTGTAAATATCACCTTTTTGCACTTGACCTAATCACTCATTCCATATCAAAATCAGTTAAAATACAACCTCCAAAAATTTATTTGACCTCTCTTCTTTCATTTCCACCCAAAAAGATTTAAGGAATGAGTGAGGAAAGGAAAGAAAAAAAATTAAGGAAAAATACACTCTAATTAAAAGGAACTATATTCGTGGACAACGAAAAGCGGGGTCATTAATTGTGGTCTTGGGCCAACACTCGACTGAATTCGACAGTATATTAATGTTTCCAGTTAGTTATTTCGCCCAGTAATCTATAAAGTTGACTTTTTGATGACAAAATGGATGCGTCGACAGCATAAGCGTCTCCTGCTTTTGCTTACACCACCGGTCGATCGAATCCACGTTCTGTCAAAAGGTAAAAAACGGGAATAAAAAAGAGTCGGTTAAATAAGAGATCAGAATACTATTCTGGTATCGAAATTTTTAAGACAACAAACAGATGTTGCTAGTAGCTTTACACAGATGTCCAATCTTCAATTGTTCTTCTAAATCAATCTGTTGGAGATTTTTTTGTGTAAGGAGAAAAAAAGTAAAATCACACAAATACCGAACTCTGAGGAAAATTCATAACGGAAAGTCCCTTATTAAGTGACTAAATCAAAAGCTCAAACACACACATACTCTTGTTTATGAAGTCCGTACAGTGGGAAAAGAGGTTACAGTTACCAAAAGGATCGTCATATTCATAAGTCATAAACGAATAAGCAATAGATTCTATATGAATTCTGCTTCGTGTGGTAACAAAAACTAGTCAGTCAGTATGGGTGCACAATTAGTACCAACAGAAATATCTGTTGAAATATAAATTCAACAAACACAATAAATATAGCGTAATTAAACATACTATAAATTTTCAAGGATTTTCTCCTTAGTAAGTTAGAGATAATGGTTTTATAAGTGAATTGTGAATACTTGAAACATTTAAAGAACTTTTCATAAGATGCAATTCCTCACACACGATATTGTTTGGGTTTATCTGCTTATGAAACAACAATATATATTTTTCATAGAGGTAGACCACCAACATTTTTGTTTTTTGTAGATAAGTGTAGCATGAGTGTTCGTGCACCTGTAGCGTATTTAATTACTTCAGTTTGAATCAACAACCTCGCATTCGAAATTTATACGTCGAAAAGGGTACACATGTCTATTTTTCACGTTTTGTTAACTTTTTATGTTTCCAGTTTAGAGGTTTTACGGCTTGAGGCTGTCGCTTATCATTCAGTTTTGCTTGACGTTAACTTTTTGTTGACAAAAAAAATCGAAAACTATAATAAGGTTTATTGTATTGATATGGAACTTCTTTGTGTTCAATCAGAAAATTGTACCACAAAGTCGTCAATAATGAATTTCTGCAACTCCTGTTTGTAGATGAAGATTTTGTCGAAATATTTGTTGTATGTTAAAGGCGACAGAAGTTAATCGATGCTCAAATCTCGCAAATCAAATCAGAAGAGAAAGATAAAAGCAACGAAGAATTAAGGAGGCCTCGCATAAACTCCATAATAAGCGATATCGGGTACGTTAACAATTACAATCATATTAAATTATAATCCTTGTACCTTTGATAACTATATAGGGTGTCGCATCAATCAGAAGTCTTCCTTAGTCTATGGAGGGGTCTTTCAAGGGGATTCTATCTTTTTATTACTGAAGAAAACAGTTATAATTGCAAAATGTGTTTTTTTCAAAAGTGAAACTTTATCGATTTTTGATCGGTAAATTAATTAAGCTATGCTTAAGTAAACAATATACAAAATTTAAATTGAACGGGAGAGATCCGTTTGCGCCAAAAATGTGTCCTTTTGCGCCACAACTTTTTTTCTCCAACGCTACGTTTGCGCCACATGTTTTAAAATAACATGGTATCACTTCACTTTATTGTCGAAAACACAAATATTGAAGGATGCAATGCATAAAACAGCTCATGATAATTCTTAATAATAACAAAGCACTGTGTCATCAACATGTATGGCTAAAACATAATTAGTCTAAATAATTATGACGTCTGGCAAGGCTATTTAAATTTTTTTCTGGGACGCCTTCCTACAACGTCATAACGCCGAAGCCATTTTTTACGTCTGGAGTTTGAGAGCAAATTTTGCGGGGAACTTTGACACCTAATTTTAACAAGAAATTTTTTATTGCCGGTTAGAAATTTTTACGTATTTACAAAGTCCTACCTTTTTTTGTGCTTATTGATGTAAAATATTTCCAGAAATATCCAAAAGAAAGGATAAAACAAGATACGATTCCATTTGAAGTGGGGGAATATTTATTTTGTTTGGAAATGATTTCCCAGAATGACCAACGACACGTGACTTCCGGTGAATATAAAATTTAAAATCCGGTAAATTTTAATGGATCCGAATTTCCGGAACGTTCGATTTACATTATCCGGAAATTCGGGTCTGTCAAATTTTAACGGATTTTAAATTTTATATTCACCGGAAGTCTCGTGTCGTTGGTAATTGTGGGAAATCATTTCCAAACAAAATAAATATTCCCCCACTTCAAATGGAATCGCATCTTGTTTTATCCTTTCTTTTGGATATTTCTATATATATATCAATAAGCACAAATAAGGTAGGACTTTGTAACTACGTAAAAATTTCTAACCGGCAATAACAATTTCTTTTTAAAATTAGGTGTCAAAGTTCCCCCCAAAATTTGCTCTCAAACTCCAGACGTAAAAAATGGCTTCGGCGTTATGACGTTGTAGGAAGGCGTCCGAGAAAAAAAATAAAATAGCCTTACCAGACGTCATAATTATTTGGACTAAAACATAATCAGCAAAAGCTTCTTTTTTCTTCTTTATTAGTACATCATTTTTAAATATTCAGCAAAGTAATACGTTTTATTCTCTCTCTGTACATTGACTGTCTAATGAATTTTAAGTCATTTCTCTCCAGATGCTCATCTTCATGGTGAAATATCTCCGACTTTTTGATACTTTTAAAGCCAAAAATAAGAATAAATATATATTAACTATTAATATTTATGATAGATATGTGTACAGGTAAATTGGCGCAAATGAGTTCCGAATAATGGCGCAATTGATACATTTGGAAAACAAAATTTGGCGCAAATGATACCCCTGAAAAACAGTAATTGGCGCAAAAGGACTGCTGCCATTTGAACAAGGGAACGCAATTTCATCTTATAGAAAAGAGTTTTGTGTTCAGATTATGTTATTTTTAAAATAATCCAATAGTCAACTCCGATATGAGAAACCCCAAAGTATAATCAATAAATTGTTATAAATAACGGTGTTTATTTCCATGACTATTCTCGATATGAAAAATTTAAATTCTGGAGATGCAGAATATAAGTGCCAAATACAAATGGTATAGATGCTACGTTTGTTTTGTGTAAAAGCAATAAAATTCAACACATTGCAAAATAAATCATTGACAATTTCTAGCAATAACAACTGTTTTTACGATTTAATATTTTGCAATGGAAGTTAAAATTAAATATTAAAAGAAAACTATGCTGCCCTTTCATTTTTGGAAAAAGACTAATTTATTATTTCCTCAATTGAAATGTTGATTCTATCTAGATCATTGTGTTTAAAGGGGCAGTAGCTGTCAAATTTATGTTCACCGATTTTAATCAAATTCTTATATTTTATTTATAACAATGTAAAACATTTATCCAAACTATTTAAAATCTAAAATAAATAATAAAAAGGGCACGAGTCCAGATGCCATCTAATTAATTATCGAGTTGACCTCTGAAGTCATATGATGACCATATTTAAGCGATGTAAACATAAATATAGATATAAATAGACTAAGCAAACTCGTGATGTTGGCTTATTTTAGGTCTATCTAATTTCATTTTATAGATGTAAAATAAATGTTTATCATCGTTTTCACCTGAATAAGAATGAATTCTTTGTGAATCTAATCAGTCAATCACATGATTTATCTTTGTTTCACTTTCAATGTTGACATTCTTTTCCTTTAAATAATTTACACATACAATTCACGTATTTTCCATCTCAAGCTAAGGGGTTAAATTGAAGTTCACATGAATACGGATTCAATGAGGTCGAATTATTCACTTGCAAGAGAAAAATTCATAATCAATGTTTTTGTCTAATTTTGTCAAAATTGAACCATACTGGCTGCTAAAAGCTAACAATTATTTCACTATTTGCATTTCATTATTGATTGAGCAAAAAAAAAATATTAGATTTTTTTTATACATCTCGTAGCTAGTGCCCCTTTAAAAGAAAATTGTAAAGTTATGTCCAACTATATAAATCTAAAACCCGTATGCATTGCTCGACAACACATAGTCATGTCCACAAAAAAAAAATAGACAATTGTTTTTAAATATAATTTATTGACGAGTCAAATGGAACAGATTTTAATTCGAAAAGATGAAAATTGAGCAGCACCATATTCATTCTGGTAAATGTATTTCTGGCCGTGTTTTCATTTTTACAACGGATTAACAGTCTCTATTGAACTCAGTTAGAGGTTTATGCAAATCACAACCGAAATACATTTATTTCCATTATGTATTCAGGATTTTGCACTCGACGAATAAATTGTCATTCTGATGTTTTATTAACAGAAAAATAAATGTATTGAACACAAACAAAACAAAAGAACACAATCAAATATGTCATAAGTTACTAAATGCATTCATTGATAGAATTGTTTGCCTAAACATTTAAAATTCCTAATCCTTCTATACAGATTTGTTGCGAGACATATCTATAGAATTTTCCCAAACAGAGTTCCTATACAAATAAATACAACACACAGGAACACCTCTTCTTTAAAACAGAGTTCTCGTAAGAGTTTATTATTTTGTTTAGCGTGGATAAACAACACCAGCAATGGTATAATTACATGAAGCAAATCCGGAACCATTAAAGCTATGTTTCGGACATTTTGAAAATCTGTTCCTTTTCCTCTTATTACATGTGCAATGAACTGATCCGTTCCAGCAATGCAAATATGCATCGTATTTATACTGACCATAGCCAAAATCTTCCAGGACACAATCGGATTATTGTTATCACATAAGTTTAGAACCAAACATGTTGCTACAATTTCCGTGATTGTAAATAACATGTGATGACTGTAGTAGTCATAAAAGTCCTCATTGTAATAGCTGAAGTATGACCACCAAGAGTAATAATGAGGATATACATTCGCAAGAAACAATACAAACATAGATTTTCGCAAAGACTTGTTAGATATGATTCCAACTAAGTACTTTAAACTCTCATATGCCATGAGAATAAATAACACAGTAAATATCCATATTCGATAAGTTTGCCATGTAACATTAAAATATACATGTTTATAACCAGAGTTGCCTGGACTCTCGTAAATACCTACAAATAAAAAAAATAGTTCTGTTATTTTACATTGATTAAGAATAAACAATAAAAAGCATGAACATGTATAAGAAAGTTGTTGTCGGTTGAGTATTTTTAGTGAAAAGTAAAATCACAAAAATATCAACTCCGAAGAAAATTCAAAACAGAAAGTCTCTAATCAAATGGATAAATAAAAAAAAGCTCATACACATCAAACAAATGGATAACCTCAGTTTTAGTTTGAAACCGGATTTGTTTTCTTTCAATCGATTTATGACTTTCGAACAGCGGTATACTACTGTTGTCTTTATTTAACAACTGTCATATTCCTGGCTTGGTATAGGCATTTTCTTATGTGAAATGCTACATGTATTGGGTCATAAATTCGAAACTTATTTTGCAAGCAACATGATCTGCACTAAACTAAGTACAATGTTTTATAACATGATAATATGCTGACGTCAAGTTTCATTTGTTATATTGGTTACATAAGATATTTATGTTGAGAAATAGACAATGAAGTCTCAATAACTCGGATAAGTGAAATTATACTGGGAATTCGCCTTCAAAATGTTTAATCAGGAACATATCGGTTGGCGCATCACTCAAAAATGAACCAATCAAGGTTTTGGAAACTTTTGTCGGTAAATCAAATAATTTCATACACAATTTCGGTTTAATGTGTGAATGATCCAATTATTACTTCATGTTATACATTATTTGATTTTAGCAGTCTCTGCTATCCGTAGATAAGAAATCAGAACTATCAGTGGTAGTCTCTTATGTGTTTTGTAATTTCACTGTTTTTTTAATAAGGCGTTATCTTAGAAATTGGACTAAATGATAATTATTGTTTGATAACGTTTTCAGATGCGATTTAACGCCCAACGAATGAACTTGATAATATTGACTGGCTTAATGCGGGGTTCACACATTGGCGATTATTGCTCCCGTTAGAGATCAGACAGCGATACGACACGAAAAGTTAAAAAGTCGGATTACTATCCTCAATTATCTGGAATGTCCTATCATTGTTTGAACGAAGTCGTCAGTTTAAGTTCGTAACAGATTCCTACGGGTCGGGAAGGGTCCGAATAGTTCGGCGAAGCACCCCGACAGTTAGGTGTGTCCCGTAACATTCGGGGAAACTCAGCCGATTTTGTCTAGTCGGATTACAATCGTGCCTATGTCGTGACAGATTCTGCTGTATCGGATCAAAATCCTAACCATGTTCTGTGTATTCTGGACGGTGTCCTGTGGAACGGGAATGATCTGGAGAAATTTTTTATTGCTGTTATTCTGCCGATTGAGTCCAGATTGCATCCAGATTTTGTCGATTGCGAACCGTTTTTGCCGAACCCGTTCCGGAACAGTCCCGTTATTAATACGAAATTCGTCATTGATACCCACGTCAGAGTCCGGCGACAATTACAGAATACAATACGACTGAGACCAGACAAAGCCGTTTGCAATGCGATAGAGCGGACCGTGATAGGATTACGTTCCGACAGTACCTGATCATCCCGAGTTTGCCAACAGTTTTCGAACGGATAACTTCCGTCAGCGTCGGTTAACTGTCTGGTCACTGTTTGATATATGTCGGATTACATTCGGTACAATCGGGACGCAGTCGTGACAGATTCGGTCGGATTTTACCAGACGAAATATACAAATTGGATTAGAAGCGGATTGAGAACGGGATTATCGGGATAATTCGCTTGGAAACGGTTCAATGTCGACGCTTCCTAAACAATATCTGATTGATGTATTGATTAAATTATTTGTTTTACAAATTTTAATTAAAGTTTTGAACAGCGGTATACTACTGTTGCCTTTATTTATGTTTCCATCCACGATTCACAGGATCTTGATCAGACTTTTGACAAATTTTAATCGGGAATGGTCCTGTCAAGGACGGCAGTAAAAATCGTGAATGTGTGACCCCAGCTTTACAGCCTTCGCACAGTCGGCTTTACTTCATTTGGGTATTATCTTTTTATATCCGAGATATTGTAATGTACATCTAATTGGTGGACTTCTGTTGTTTTCTGTCCTTTGGTCGGGTTGTTTGTCTTTGACACATTCCCGATTTCCATTCTCAATTTTATCTATTTTCCACCAATCATATAAATGTAAAATATAGATAGAACAAGACTTACTAACTTTCTTACCTCTAAAAACTGTATCAAAACAAGAATTTTTACAAGATCTTCTATCTATCTTAGGCTTTCCTGGAAATATAAGCCGATGTAATACGCCTGCAACAAAGAAAGAAAAACACTTTCCTTTACGAATTGTCTTGTGTTTAAAAAATATGAGTATCTGTATTAATTTAATGTAAAAACGAAGAAAAATGTAAAAATGTAAAAATACCAAATTACCTTTTATAAAATAATACATGTTAATACCAGAAGCGATTGGTCACATCAAAACATAAAAGCTTTCAACTAGTAAACGAAATTCAGTTTAAACGACCATTTTGGTCTCATACTGTGGTAAAAAGTAAAAACACAAAAATACTGAACTCCGAGGAAAATTCAAAAAGGAAAGTCCAAAATCAAAAGGCAAAATCAAAAGTTCAAACACATCAAACGAATGGATAACAGATCCCCTTAAAATTCCGAAACAAAAAAGTTTATATAAGAATAAGTTGTGATGATTGTCAATGAGAGAACTCTCCATCATAGACCAAATGACATATAAATTATCAACTATATGTCATTGTGCGGCCTTCAACAATGAGCAAAATCCATACCGTATAGTAAGCTATAACAGCCCCGAAATGAAAAATGAAAATGAGGTCAAGATAAGATCAATCTGCCAATACGGCATGTGGTCAGACCTTTCACCCATTCCATACACCAAATATAGTTGATCTATTGCTTCTATTATCTGAGAAACGGACTTGACCTTGTTAACTTTAACCTTGCTCACTGATCTATGAAATAAGGTCGAGGTCAGGTGAATCTTGTCTGATAAACATGTAGACTCTGTAAGGAACTCATAAACTGAAAGCTAGTTCAAATTCGATAGCAACTAATATCATATCATTGTTAAATGCCCTAAGCATGTCTATGATTTCTTACATCCACTTTATTTGAACTTTGGTGGCTAGTTTAAATAACAGGTAAAAATGCAACAAGAAAAAATGGTAATATAAAACATAGTAATTCATCTTTTATCTATATCTATTATAGTTATTTTACAGATAACAGGCAAACAAGATTGGGTCAGATGAGCATATCAAAACAAGATAATGAAAAAAGAGCTTCTTTTCACCATCAACATTTAAGTCTCCCAAACAAAGTTTGGAGACTTATTGTTTTTGCTCAGTTCTTCTTATTTTTATTATTCTTCCGCTTCTTCTTCTTCTTCTTCCGCCACTTTAAAAAATGAACTTGTCCGCAGCGTTTCTCCAAAACCGCTTGTCAGAATGACTTAGGATTTCATAAAATGGTAGACTAATATGTCTAGGTGAGCCATCAATCTTTCGTTTGTGCATTAGGGTCTCTTAAGGGGTATTTTGGGGGGTAGAAAGGAGGGAGGGGTTTACTATAGAACCCTATGGGATTTTATTTTCAAAAATTTTCAAATGAATATAACTTATAAACTGTAAGTGATAGATACATGCAGTCTTCAGAAATGATTATAGGACAATAAAACACATCACATGAAATATAGGGGGAGTCCCTGGGGGGGTCATCCCCATCCCCTTCAATTTGATAATATGCTTTTATCTTGTAAACGGTCCAGATCCCGACCCCTAAACCATATATATTCTTGAATGGGACCATAAAACAAATCAAATGAAATTAAAAGGAGGCCCGGGGGGTCATCCCCACCCCGTTCAATTTGAAAATGTGCTATTATCTTGTAAACGGTCCAGATCCCCACCCCTAAACCATATATATTCTAGTAGGGGACAATAAAACAAATGAAATAAAATAAAAGGGAAGTCCCTAGGGGATCACCCCACCCCCTCTTGTTTGAAACTTTTAGTAAACGGTCCAGATCCCCACCCCCTCTTGTTTGAAACTTGTAAACGATCAACATCCCCAGCCCTAAACCATACATATTCTTTTATGGGACCATAAAACAAATTACATGAAATTAAATGGAAGTTCCTGGGGGGTCACCCCACCCCTTTCAATTTGAGAATTTACTATTATCTTGTAAACGGTCCAGATCCCCACCCCTAAACCATATATATTCTTGTAGGGGACAATAAAACAAATGAAATGAAATAAAAGGGAAGTCCAGAGGGGGTCACCCCACCCCCTCTTGTTTGAAAACTTGTAAACAGTCAACATCCCGTCCCCTAAACCTTATATATTCTTGTAGGGGACAATAAAACAAATGAAATGAAATAAAAGGGAAGTCCCTAGGGGGTCACCCCACCCCCTCTTGTTTGAAAACTTATAAACGATCAACATCCCCACCCCTAAACCATATATATTATTGTATGGGACAATAAAGCTAATCAAATGAAATTAAAGGGAAGTGCCTGGGGTTGTCCCCACCCCGTTCAATTTGAAAATGTGCTATAATCTTGTAAAGCCATATATATTCTTGTATGGGACAAAAAATCAAATCAAATGAACATGGGACCATATGAATGGGGAGTTATTGGAGCTTTGTTTGGGAGACTTCGTAACAGCATCCTGTTACAATTACTTCTTGTTTAAAGTACATTTGTTCAAATCTTTGAATAAGACTTTTTGGAATAATTACAGAGAATGAAATAGTATCAATATTTGCTAAGCTAACAGTCTTAATGTGATCACGTGATTCAAAGTAAAGGTAATGTAATGATAGAAATCAGACAGTGTAGATTTATATTTCTTTCCTTTGCAAAAAAAAAAGAATGTCAAAATTCCAAAAAGGAAATTGAAAAGTGTCATTTTATTGCCGACATCTCCTTTTAAATTTCATTATTTCTAGTATTATGTAGTTAGTCTGCGAGACATGTTTAAGAATTTAGAGTCTGTCATTTAATCTTGACACAAGAAAATAAATTGTAGTCAGATATAGAGGCTTAGCAAGATATTTTCGTCAGTTTTGCGTATTTTATAGTTAAAGTGAAAACCTTATTATTTTTATAACACCAAATTTATACTCGAATCATGTTCAGTAATAATCAATCATCAAAGAAGTTGATCATTTTTTAAAGATAGAGAATATGTTATTGGTATAAGTATTGCTTAATATTTATAAAATTATTAACCACACAATTTCTTCAAATTTCATGTTCATGAGAATATATTTTATAATGTGGCGGAGTGTTTATATCAACCCTCCCCATACCTGGTATAGTGGTGCAACAGAAAAATCAGAAAAACAAACGAAAAAATCAATTGTAAATTTGACTATTTGATTGGCACGAAACAAAATAAAACTAATATAAAGACAAAAGACACAGAGAACCAACATAAGAGGCCTCGCAGTTACTGAAGGGTAGTTAAAAGACAATCACAACTTATAAGTAAATCCTTTTCCCCAAGACTTTATTATTAGTTTTCTACATCTGTATTCTGGACAGACAGAAAAACAAATTTCGAATATAGAAGCATGAGAGACATAAGAACTTAAAACAGTTAAAATGATACTCGGTCAACAATTGTTTCTATATGTAATAATTCATATATCTTCAACTTGAGACAATGTGCTTGAGACACGTTTGTCTCTTTATAAATACAACTACAAATAAAAACAAATTATTGAAAGATGAAACAACAAAAATATCTAAAATTGAAATTGTCATATTCTTAATATCTTACGAAATTTGAAAAGCAGCAATTGGTTTAATTCAAATTCAATCTACACAACTTGATGAAATGCTGTATGACATTTTAAAAGTCTAACTTTAGCTGTGAAAGCATGTTTGTACGGTATTAATTTCTCTCTGACGCTGCTGATTATAGAGCGTCGTGAGTTCACTACTATTCTTTATTTGAAAACAAACATTAAAGTAACAATAGATTTTAAGAAATGTTATGCATCATGGAACAATAAATTGTCATAGAAAACAAATTATCTTGAATTAAAAGAGAAACAATCTTTAAATTGTACAATTTCAATGATCTTAGAAAATCTAAGATCATTTAATCTTAGATTATAAGAATTATAAAATGAGATGAGATATGATTGTTAATGCAACAACTATTCATCAGAAATCAAAGGAATATGATGTACACAACTATTAAAGTACTGTACGACCTTCGACAATGAGCAAACCATAATTTGGTATAAAATGCCAAAGCAACATGAAATGAGAAATAATTTAATGATATAGATATCAAGATCGAGGAAAGGGCAGTGGTCATTGTTAGTTTTAGCTTTATTTAATATTTATATATTTTGCATCACTTCCCCTCATCTGTGATATATACAAGAGGTGTGGGTAAACGTCAATGAGAAAGTAAGCAAATAACATAAAAATATAAAAGCTATCAAAAAAAGTTTGAACTTTAAACTTTTTGACGGTATGTTAACTTCAACACTTTATATAAAAACTTACCTAAATGTATGTAAGGTAGAGTGACGATAATAAAAAGTCCAACAAAAAAAGTTATTACTTTTTGTTTGTAGTTTTTCACCGATTGTTCACTAGTGTTGTGAATTGTGGTTAATCTTTTCTCAACGTAATTTTCCATGAAATTACCACCCGTCTTTGGAAAGGCCATTGCAGCAGTATTATTTACCTGAAGATACATACAAATAAGGAAATAAGGAGATGTGGTATGATTGCCAAAGATACGACTATCCACCAAAGTTCAAATGAAGTGGATGTAATCAATTATAGGCAAACATATTGCCTTTAACAATAAATAAAACCCAGACCATATAGTCGGCTACATATATAAACGGCATGAAGAATAGATTTTCTGAAGACATTTTTTTACTTTTCTTTCTCTAAATAAAGTAATTGTTTGATATTTGAAATATGACGTTCAATTTATAGTTTGCATTCAAGACAGAAAAATCAGTAAACACGTAAACTAAATAAATGACATACACCAGGACTTGATACTTCTCATTGTTAATCTACCAGATTAGCTTCATTGTTTGCCGTTCTTTCCATGGTGCGAATTTCTAATTAATTTAACAATATTTCGCGGCTGTTTTTGGCACAAAAATCCATGAAGGGGAAAACAAAATGGATATATTTCGCAGAAACAAAGACTCCCCTACACTCGTTACACGTCAAACAGCATCATTCAAAATGCAACGCTAGACAAAACACATTACAATTTTACGATATTTGGACTATTATTTCTCCTAGATATAATCAGACTGCATAATCATTGCAATATTAATAAATGAGATAATAAAATATACTTTTCCCAGTCCACTTGTATTTGTAGTATTTGTTTTTTATCCATCTGATGAGTAAGGCCTTTTTCAACTGATTTTTATAGTTGTTCTTGTTGTACTGTTACACCACTGTACCCGGTTAGGGGGAGGGTCAGGATCCTGCTAACATGTTTAACCCGCCACATTCTGTGTGTATGTGCCTGTCCCAAGTCAGGAGCCAGTAATTCAGTGGTTTTCGTTTGTTTATGTGTTACATATTTGTTTTTCGTTCATAAATTAGGCCGTTAGTTTCCTTGTTGGTACTTTTCTACATTGTCATTTTGGGGCCTTTTATAGCTTACTATGCGGTATGTGCTTTGCTCATTGTTGAAGGCCATATGGTTACCTATAGTTGTTAATTTCTGTGTCATTTGGTCTCTTGTGGGGAGTTGACTCATTGGCAATCATACCACATCTTCTTTCTTATATTTCCTTTAAGATATCACACATTAGCAGTACCTAGTTTTAATTTATACTGAAAAATGTTCAAAAATGGGTGGAGTACGTTTTTAAAGTAACACCAGTATCTTGCAACGTACATTTTGACATATTTAGACAATCACAGAACATGAAAATAATTTATCAAATATAAGATCCGGGTTGTCCGAAAGTGCGCTGTGTTACAAAAGTGATATAAATAGTATGTACAAAAATTTACTAGTAATAGATTGTTGTATGTTTACGTCCAGTGAACAATACTTCAGGAATATTGAGGACGAAACTGTTTAAACAATTAGTGTAATCGTAAGGTAGGTTACCGTGTTGTTGTGATAGCTCTTTAGTGTGCAGAGAGTGTGGCACTTTTTACACGAAGCATCGAATTAACATCACAGATTATCTGAGACCAGATTCGAACCATTGCGAACCATTGCGAACCGTTAAAGACGAATCAGCATGCTTATCTAGATGCAGGTTGTACATTCTTTTATATTATTCTATTTAACCGACAATCAATGTTTTCATTTTACACGCCACTGCTCAGAAATTGTATTTATGTGATTGTATATTATGTATCTTATTTTTTGTTTATTCATGTTAAGCGCTTAGGGTAATTTTTCAAATTATATAATGCGCTATATAAATATTGTATAATAATAATAATAATAATAATAATAATGCATATAAAAAGAGTACATGAGGTGAATATAGTTTCTTTAATATAAATAATTTCAGTCTACCCTTAAAACCTTGTGTGTAGTTGTGTGCAATTTCCACCTAATTAGGATGAGAATATTTAAGTTTGAATCGTTCTAGTGAACATGTTTGACATGCTCGTCTGGGATTCGATTAGTCCAAATAATTATGACGTTTTGGAAGGCTATTTTAAATTTTTGCTTTGAGGCGTCAAAGAAAAAAAATATAATAGCCTTTCAAGATGTCATAATTATTTGGACTAGGGTTCGATTAGTCCAAATAATTATGCCGTCATAATTATTTGGACTAGGCCGGGTTCGATATGTATGCGATTGCCGCCCAAACTAAAACTATTTAGACTTTGGGTACCATTTAAATAAAAATCTCAATTTCAAGGCCCTATTCTAACCATGCCTGACCCAGAAAAGCTGTTCACGACATTGTTTACACTTAATTCAATCAGTTTACATTATAGAACTTTACACAACTTGAGGTCCCGATACAGCCTGTAGTGTAAATAAGACGGTATGTTTTCAATATTCTGACAGCTGTTTTATTTATTATTCCCTATCTATATCATTCTGTGACACTAAATATGTCGTGTCAATATACAACGCACATGTATTTCATAATGGGACCGATAATCTTTCTTTCCTGTATGCAATTGCTTTTCTATAAATCGTATACTTACAATAGACAACGTGAAATCAAAATCGAACTAAATATTGACCTAAATATCACTTCCGTAAACATTCAAATACAAAGAAAAACTCTTCTATCAAGATTAAAGTTCGTAGCAAAAAAACATACACACGAAGAAGACATTTCATCAATCTACAGGTAAATCGACATTGGTTGTGACAGGTAAATTATACGTGCTGTTGGTAAATATCATGTATTTATTTTCTTTAATACTATAGTGTTAACCAAAGATCAAGATGCTTATAGTTTTTAATTATCAAAATTAATATTCGCATAGACATATGTGTGCATATACTAGTTAGACTGACAAAACGCTATTTCTTCAATTTATTTAACACCACATATTTTTTATAATTTCGTTACTGTCACCGAGTAATAAGTTATTGTTATTAAATATGGTGTTACCCATTACATACCAATAATTAAATATTTCGGTACACATTTAACATTATAATAATGATTATATTTTTTTCGTTGTTCCTGGGAGCCAGCATAATTTATAGTCCCACACTGCCAGATTGTATTCTTTTTATTTAACTCCATGGATATTTATTTTTCAAAACATTGACTACATTCTAAATACTGTTTTAACCAGAATTAGAAATACTATTTCATTACAGATATCAACCACTGCCTTGTGAGATGTGTACAGGAACAGTATATGTATCAATTCAAAGACTAAAAACAATGAACAGTATTAGAAATAACATGCGTATCTATATATAAAAACTTGTTTTTAATTACCCTCCAAGAAGAACTTTCAAAGTTTAAAACATGAATAAGCAAAGGATGTTGAAACAGAACATATCTTTATTTTGCCCATTATCCAAAAAAACTATTGACAACCAGGACCCGTCGATAAATACCATCATAGACGACACCAGTACGGCACAAGTTCTCGTCAGTTGAAATAGCATTTACATAATCCTGTAGTTCTTCTTGTCCAGATTTGTTCCTGTTTTCATATCTGACATACTTTGGATATGTGCTTCTTGAGAAGATTGAAAAGAACCTAGCATTATTCTTAAAATTAACGATCCGCAATATAGATGATGTCTAAAATAATTATAGCCATCACAAAATTTATTTAGAACAGCTAGTATGAGTTTATAATTATGCAACATAGAAATAGAACTAGGTTGATCAATTTGTGTAAATTATAAGAAGATGTGTATGAATGACAATGAGACAACGCTCTACTAGAGACCAAAATAACGTAGAATTAATCAACAGACTCAATAAGTCATCGTATGGTTTTCAACAATGAACAAAACCCATACAGCATAGCAAGCTATGAAAGATCGCAAAACGGCAATTTAAAACAGTTCAAACGAGAAATAGGCATGATTTGTGTACAAAAACAATAAAAGATGAACAAATATTATATACAGCAACAAATGACAACCACTGAGTTACAAATGTATTTATAAATGTTTCTGTTATAGTTACATATCTCTCTTTCGGGGACATGCTGGAAGAGCTCATTCTTCAAACCCTTCCATGCAATATGATGTATCATTTGCACATGCAATGGAATAAACCGAGGAAATAAATAAATAACATTTGAGGGATACCATTCCAGATATGACTTAGAAATATGTTAATATAAATCTTTATTGTAAATAAACTCATCATAGATACCAGGACTAAATTATTTTTGTATATACGCCAGACGCGCGTTTTGTTTACAAAAGACTCATCAGTGACGCTCGAATCCTAAAAAGTTAAAAAGGCCAAATAAAGTACGAAGTTGAAGAGCATTGAGGACCAAAATTCCTAAAAATTTTGCCAAATCCAGCTAAGGTAATCTATGCCTGAGCGAGGTAGAAAAGCCTTAGTATTTCAAAAATTTGTAAACATGCAGTTAATTTATAAATATAACCATATCAATGATAATTCATGTCAGCACAAAAAGTGCTGACTACTACTGGGCTTGTGATACCCTCGGTGAAATAAATCTCCACCAACAGTGGCATCGACCCAGTGGTTATAAATAAACTCATCATAGATACCAGGACTTAATTAATTTTGTATATACGCCAGACGCGCGTTTCGTCTACAAAAGACTCATCAGTGACGCTCGAATCCTAAAAAGTTAAAAAGGCCAAATAAAGTACGAAGTTGAAGAGCATTGAGGACCAAAATTCCTAAAAGTTTTGCCAAATCCAGCTAAGGTAATCTATGCCTGAGGTAGAAGAGTCTTAGTTTTTCAAAAATTCTAAATTTTGTAAACAGTTAATTTATAAATATAACCATATCAATGATAATTCATGTCAGCCCAAAAAGTGCTGACTACTGGGCTTGTGATACCCTCGGTGAAATAAATCTCCACTAGCAGTGGCATCGACCCAGTGGTTGTAAACAAACTCATCATAGATACCAGGACTTAATTAATTTTGTATATACGCCAGACGCGCGTTTCGTCTACAAAAGACTCATCAGTGACGCTCGAATCCTAAAAAGTTAAAAAGGCCAAATAAAGTACGAAGTTGAAGAGCATTGGGGACCAAAATTCCTAAAAGTTTTGCCAAATCCAGCTAAGGTAATCTATGCCTGAGGTAGAAAAGCCTTAGTATTTCAAAAATTCTAAATTTTTTAAACAGTTAATTTATAAATATAACCATATCAATGATAATTCATGTCAGCACAAAAAGTTCTGACTACTGGGCTTGTGATACCCTCGGGGAAATAAATCTCCACCAGCAGTGGCATCATCCTAGTGGTTGTAAATAAACTCATCATAGATACCAGGACTAAATTAAGAAATTACACCCATAATGGCAAGCAATAACAATAAAAATACATACATACAAGAATACAACTATCTGAATACACAACAGTGAGCTTAAACCTACTCCATTAGTGTCATGAACCTGTCTATCGCCCTCAGTTTCAAAACACTGTTTAATAAAAACGAATGAAAATTGTTAACCGTCTATTTTAAGAAAATGTCATTAAGTAAAGAAACAGAAACAGGAAATAATAGTTCCAATAGGCAGTTATTTAATAACCAATATATGTTTACAGATTTATTCCTCAGAATGTAAAATATACAAACAACTTAATTTGATAGAGCATGATTTAATTTTGTTTTGCACAACACGTATAACGAATTTTGGGATATTTCTTTCAAAGTGATGATAGAGTTATTTAGCTTTGTACGATAACACATATATATAAAGTCCAGGTTCTTTCAGAAGAAGGATACTATGAAATTGAATATTCGTATCGAACAAACCATTTGACATCAATTTCAAAATTGATACTTTTCTGAGTCTGGCCGAAAAGTATAGTCTTTTCACGATAAAGATTGATCAAGATTTCTACTCTATATTAATATAACCACATCATTATGTTTATAAAAAGTTGAACTCAATTTTTACATTTTTACCTATTATGTCTGTTTGTGTTGTTCACACATTGTTGTCAATATTAATGGAATGTCATACAACGACTGTAATACAAGTTAGAGATTTAACTAGCTATACAACCAAGATTAATTTCCACCATTTTATACATAAGGAAATGCCGGTACCATGTCAGGAATATGACAATTGCTTTCCATTCGTTTTGTATGTTTGAGATTTAAATTGATTTTGCCATTTGATAAGGGACTTCCCATCTTGAATTTTCTTTGGAGTTCAGTATTTCTGATAGATCACTTTTCACAAAAAACATGATTTTGTTGTTTACATTGAGAAGGTTTAAATCTCGCAAAAGTTATTAAACAAATTCATATAGTGACTTGCGAGTATTATTAGTACATGTACCCTGTACTTAATTTCCGTTAAAGGGGCACTAGCTGTCAAATTTATGTACACCGATATGACTCAAGTTCTCATTTTTGATTTATATCATGTAAAACATTTATCCAAATTATAAAATAAACCATTTACAAGGCATGGGCTCGATAATAAGTAGCTTCGTTTCGTGTGTATTTTAGTGTTCACGCCATCTTATTAACATTTGAGTTGAACTCCGAAGATCTTCAATGGTCATATATATAAGCGATATAAACATAGATATAGATATAAATAGAATGTTAACTCGTGCAGTTGGATTTTTCTAGGTCGGTTTAATTTCATATAATAGATTAAAAATATATGTCAATCATGAATGAAATTTTGTTGATCGAACAAGTGAATCAAATGATTTATCTGCGTTTAACTTTCAATGTTGACTGCCATTCTTAAATAACTAAACACACACTATCCATGCGTTATACATCTCAGGTTAAGGGATTAAATCGAAGTTCACATGAATACGGATTCAATGAGGTCGAATTATTCATTTGCAAGTGAATTATTCATCATCAATGTTGCTTAGCTTAATTTGACAAAATTGAATTATACTGGATGATAAAATCGAATTAATATTTCACTATTTCACTATTGTTAATGTTTAAACAAAAAAAGTCATACTCTATATTTTTTTATATATCTCGTAGCTAGTTCCCCTTTAAATGATTATGTATCAGAAATCTATCCGTTATTTGCAAAATAAAGCATTAGATTTTAGGTTAACATATGTAACTTTGATCATGGAAAGGGTATTTAGGTTGCAATATCGAATTGTTATCGACGAACTTCATGACATAACTAGTTTCCGATTTCGATTTCAATGATGTCATATCTTTAACAGATGAACCAGTGTGAACTAAATTGTCTATGTCGACCACTTAAGCAGATGGACATTTGGGAACATAATTTGTCAATATTGACTCGATATCGTCTATATCTTCAATAGTCATAGTCAATTCACTGAAATCACACATTTTTTAAAACGTTTTTAAAAGTTTTATCCGAAGTCGTACAATATAGGCTTTACATCGAAAAATTTCTAAACTAAAGTTAATTAGATGAAATAAGAAAGAAACAACTTAAAGTGTCGATATCGAATGGATATAGTCCATATCGACAGCTTAAACAAATAATCCAGGAGAAACAAAATTGCCTTAATGAATCACTATATAACATAAACATTTGGAACAACAATGGTTGAATCGATTTCTTCAATATCGTCGATTTCAACTACTTCGAATCAATAAATGCATAAAGTGAATACACATAATCAAATAATTTTTTTTTAGATGAGAGTTATTTCACAGGTCGATATCGGTATCTCAAGCAGAATTCATTTAAGTAACTAATTTAGAAAAAAATGTTGAGGTATTAGCTATATAGATCATGTTTCTACAATGGGCTTAGATAGGGATGAAGTGACTACCGCTATTATGACCTCATCGTAAAATTGAGAATGGAAATGTGGAATGTGTCAAAGAGACAACAACCCGACCATAGAAAAAACAACAGCAGAAGGTCAACGACAGGTCTTCAATGTAGCGAGAAATTCCCGCAACCGGAGGCGTCCTTCAGCTGGCCCGTGAAAAATATATACTAGTTCAGTGATAATGAACGCCATACTAATTTCCAAATTGTACACAAGAAACTAAAATTAAAATAATACAAGACTAACAAAGGCTAGAGGCTTCTGACTTGGGACAGGCGCAGAAATACCTTTAGCCAATGTAGAAAAGTAAACGCATAACAATACGCACATTTAAAATTCAGTTCAAGAGAAGTCTGAGTCTGAAGTCAGAAGATGAAACCATAGAAAATAAACAAAATGACAATAATACATAAATAACAACAGACTACTAGCAGTTAACTGACATGCCAGCTCCAGACTTCAATTAAATTGATTGAAATATTATGATTTCATCATATGAACATCAGGCACAATCCTTCCCGTTAGGGGTTTAGTATCATACCATCATAACATATATGAGAAGAACATAACCCGTGTCATGCCAACAACTGGTTTTTGAATAAATGTGTTTCCGATTCAAAGACCCTATAAGTGAATCAATATTAATGCCAAAATATGCGATCTTTAATGACCTGACACCAGTATCGTAACTATATCCCTTCTTAAATTAAAGGTTTATTTAAAGGTTTTGTTAGTTTCTGAGGTGAATTCTGACATTTTTGTGCTTTATAAAGAATATTTCCTTAAAAAAATTGAATGTGAAATACCTGAACGTATAAGAAGTCTGCATGTTGAGCTATATTTACGAATGATGTCCTTATACCGATGATAAACTTTAGTAAATGTTTTGACTAGTTTGTGATATCGAAACCCCTGGTGTAATAATTTTTCAGTAATACATAAATTTCTCTCGTGTCTTGGAAAACATCGTTTTCATTGCGAAAATATAAAAAATAACACACAAAATACGGGGAAAATGTAAGAAAAAGAGGAAATTTAACTGCTACAATATTACATCCATTTTAACTATATTTTACAGTAAAGGAACACCATTGTAACACAAGCCATGCGTATACTCTTTTTTGCCTAACATTTTGATGACATCATGTCGTGTCAGCTATTATAAATACACAAACTTTATTGATAAAAGAAAACAAAAAGTACTTTACAAATGATTTAAGACTTAATTTTATCTTTTGTGTCATATTAAATTTGTTTTCCGTATTCCATTCCATTACTGTTGTCGAAAGAATTTTTACAATATCTCTTTTCAGTTAAAAGCCAAATTTGCCAATTCCGGAAGCGCAAATTAGTCGAGTTCAGTGTTACCTATTTTTCAATTGTACCACTTTTTGTCACTTTTAAGAAATAATTTCTCTTGACAAAAATGTTGTCAATTAAAATTCATACTGTTAATGTAAGAACTTATAAAAAATAGGTAATAATTTAAATATATGATGTATTAATTTATCTATTTTCTTGTATTTAGGTGTACATATATGTGTGAAAGGAATTACTGTTAGCCAAAGACTGATTATTATTCTATTAATATTGTTACATTAGCTTGTCAAATGTCAAGGATCATAAATACTCCATGAATAAATCATATCTACATGTAAAACGATTCATAATAATCATTGCCTTTCGCTGGATCTATAAAATATACATTGTGAATACGATTTAGGAACGTCGAGAACAAATAAATTGGAATGCGAATTATGATACAAAACAAACAAAAAGTGGGGAAATTATTCAGTGTGATTCGGTTAATTTACAGATAAATTATGACAATATATCCCTCATGGTGTATAGTTTCATTCATCCTACAGTTGCTGCAACACATAGTTTGTGAAAATCAACGTAAGTATAAATTCTGTTTGGTCTTTCTCAAATTTTAAAAGTTTACTTGTAGTTATAGCTATTCTCTAGTCATTGTACTGTTTAAACATTGGTCTTGTTATTGTACTATTTGTAATTCTTTTTTAAAGAAAATGAAGACACTTTTTTGACGTTAAATTAATCCTTGTTTTTAGTTTGAAGGTAAAAGATGTTTAACTTGAATGTAAAAGTAAAAGCAACTTACTGTAAAGTGTTATTCAAAATATGATTAAAATATTTTATTTTTCATCCGTAATTATTCTTAAAATATTTTAATTTTTATCTGTTATTTGCATGTTATAGTGGCATTTAAAAAAAGAAGAAAATGAAGGCACTTATTGACGTTAAATTTATCCTTATTTTTAATTTGAACGGAAAAGTAAAAGTAACTTACTATAAAGTTATATTCAAAAGATTATTGAAATATTTAATTTTTCATCTGTTATTTGCGTGTTATAGAGCATCAATTATGGTTTAATGTTTTCTTTGAACAAGGAAGGAGGTGCTTCATTCTTCTTTTCTTTACTTTTCGTTGTTGTTTCTTTTCGTTGGTGCATCAAACTGTGCATGGTTTAGCTCTGTAAAAAGTAAAATAACAAAAATACCGATCTCCACGGAAAATTCTAAATGGAAAGTTCTTTAGCAAATTGCTAAATCAAATGCTCAAACACATCAAACGAATGAATGGATAACAACTGTCATATTCCTTATTTCGTATATATATACAGGAAAACTCCACCATTTACATTTAATCCAGCTGGTCACATTGTTTAACTGTTGTCCTCATTCATTACATTTGGAATCAAGGTTTTCCTCTACTCTGCTGTATACCAAATCTTCTTAGGTGTCTATGATTCAGAACATCAATAAAAGCGCTGTCCATTTGGCTTTTGTCAAGTGTTGTGTAAAAAATTGTGTCATAGATTCTATTTCTCTGCTTTTACATTTCGAGTTTATAAGATATTTTGCCGTTATATATGTTTTAGCAGACGTAAACAAATGTGCTTAAAAGTGACACAATATGAAATGATAAAGAAAGAAAAAAAAGTATATAAATGTCATACTGAGTTGTCGTTACATATCAAAAGTAACTTTAACTTTTGCATAATTAAGTAGCTTTTCATTGCTGATAGAATTTCTTTTTTAGATTTGAAACAGAAAAGTAATTGGTTAGGTAAAACAGCTCTTAATGAAACACTAAAACGGATTACTGTGACAGAAAAGACTGAATTAGAACCTGTTGTTGAATTTCATGACGATTTAAAATTATACTTTCAAATTGACTCTCAGTTTGATAACAGTTCCAATATTCGTTTAAAAAGGGACATATCGGGTTTCATAGAAGCAAACAATATTCAGGCAGAACGAATTAAAACGAACAAATTGTTTTCAAAACACGTAACAGCAGATATTGTAAAAGCTAACAATGTAAAGTCTATCATCATTTCGATTGGCAAAGCTTTCTCGCTCCAGAAAGTTCGGAGAAAGTCAGACAACCGAGAGACCTATGTTTTAAACAGAAATGGGATCGATCCAACAGACACTTCTGTTACAATCGTACTGAAGCGTGACGATAGTGATTCTGTTAATATAAACGGATATAACTCGGATACAATAAGACCGAAAAAATACGCCAGTCAAAAAAGTCTATTTGTTAGAAATCCCGTGCATAAAACGGAAAAATTATCTTATTTTAATACGAAACAAAACGTAATGAATAATATCAAGACAACTACAACATTGGGTTCTCTGTTGCAAAATACGTATATACAAAAACACCATTCAAGTAAACAGGACCAAATATCTAAGATAAAACCACGAAATTCATCATTTGTTAAGAGAAAGGATCGACCCATTAATACAAAATTTCGTAGTGAAGTAGTTCCGAATCTACAAAAGAAGAGGAATATGAGGCAAAACTTGAGAAAAAAGAATTTCATGCTCGGGGGACAAAAAGATTTACAGAACTCAGCAATGATAAGAAATACCATGAACTTTCAAGATACTAGTTTATCACCACTTGGTAACACGCCCGTACAATTAAGAAAAAAGCCCTCTCAAAATAAAGATATGCGCACGCATCAACTATTCAAAGTAGAACCAATGCATACGCAAACTGGTCGGTTCCTGAAAGCTGGCAAACGAGCCCAATTGTCTGATCGTTCGGATGTTCGCTTAAATGGAGAGACAGATGGTATCATGAGAGCAGACGATACACAAACAAATCAACTTACTACAAATAATTTGTTTGCCAAAACAGTGACAGCAGAAACAATAAGGGCGGGAAAAATTAAATCAGCGCATATATCTATTGGCAAATCTCCATTACAGAAAACAAACTGGTACAAAGATAACCGCAAAATGTTCATTTCAAACAAAAATGGAGAAGTTCATATGGAGCCATCTGTATCAATAATGCTAGGTAGTAATGGACCTCACCCTATCAGCATAAATCAATATACAGCTGATGATATGAATTTATTGAATCGTAAAAATGTATTTGTCAGGAAACCTTTTAATGATGAAAATCATCCTTCAAGTCGTAATAGAATAAGGAATGACAAAAACACTTACAAGATTAGACCATTATTGGATACTCCGTCGCCAACAAATATAATCAACGAAATAAATAGATCAAAATTAAAATATAAGAATCACGATTTAATTCAAAGTGATGGTACCCAAAACGAGAATTCTTTCAGTGATTTTGACAGTTTTGAAATGGCAAGTGAGGATGATTATAGTGAAATCCACCAGTCTTCAAAAGCTTTCAATCATGCAAAGCATGTAAATTATTTTGATTCATTTTACAACAATTTTGGAAGTGAGTTTTCAAGCAGCGAAGAAAACGGTAAAGAAAAAGAACTGGATATTAATTTTATACAAGCGGACGAAATAACAAGTGATACTTTAGAAAAAGATAAGGACAAAGTATATTCAACAAGTAAACATTTACAAATGTCGGAAGCGGATGATTTTTTATTCAGTTGATACGACACTATGATTATTACAGTTAGCAGCGTACACATGTGTTTTACACTGAGTGTAGTTGAAAGGACATCACGTGTCGATTAACAAATAACCACTGACAACTTACCATAGTCAGTCGGAAACCCGGTTGAAATAGAACAAAAGAATCGAAGCTCTTTGTTAGAGACGGCGATAAATGTGTACTGTATTGTTTACTATAGTGACAAAATTTTTAAAAGTTAATAGAAACAAACAAAATTACAATTTTCTTCTCAATTATGAGGTGTTTTATTTTAAAAACACCATTTGAATAAGTTTTTAATTTATCTAGTACATAGTTAAGCAGAACAATTAGATTTCAAGTCGACGACATGGGTATCTTTCAAGTTGGATGAAGAAAATGCATAACCTCCGATATTTTGGAAAAAATTACCACGGACGGAAAACATCAATCTTTTAGTTCAAAAATGTTCGTGTCTGCTCTTCCATTATGTGACTCAAGAAAATATTAAAAAAAAAAATGGGTAACAATTGTATCGAAAAGAGAAAATCGAGTGCACCTTTTTATGTTAGGGCGTGTTTGAGTTGAATATTTTTTCTTAAAATCGTACAAAGTAAGATTATTTCATGTATCGTCTCGCTTCAGATTCTATTGTTTTTATATATCAAAGCTACAGATTGAGTTTATAACACAAAAAAATAACAGTACTACAAGCTGAAATATATGGCTCAAGTGAAATACCTATCTAATGAGTCACAAAAACAGAGAAGGTGTGTTCGAATAGCCATTTTTTACTGAAAGTACTTGACGACAGTCTTTCAAGTTGGATGATGAAAATGCATATCTTTGAAAAAATATAATTTTTTGTGTGTGAAAACTAGGGTTTATAGTCTTTATACACTAAAAAAATCTAGTCTGCCCTTCCACGAAATTTTTAATTAGAATTTTTTAAAACGTTTATGAATTTTCGAAAAATCCACCTGACAACCGATCAGACAATAGTTTTAAGTTGAATCAATGCAGACAAGATCATTAACTGATGCTCATTAGCTAGTTGATACATTTGTCTTTTAAAATACAACTGACATACAAGGATCGTAATAGTGCAATGTGGATGAATTTATCGGTTTCCATGAGCAAAATTGGTAGCGCGTCATCCCTACAATGGCTTCCATTTCTACGATTGCGAAAATCAACTGGCGTAATGGGTAGATAATTCTGACGAAGTAGAATCCTGACTGATAGTCATTTCCTAACGCTCCGAATTCAAAATGAAGAAAAGAGGGATATGCAGAAAAGGATTAAAATGATTTCTACAGACAGTAGTTCAGAAAATCATGTCAAATTATACCATTCATGGATAATCTGATTCCATCAAGTAAAATTAGAAGTTTCATTGTCATGAGTTCAACTTTCATGAAGCAAAACGACGTATTTAGGGAAAATCTGGTGCAGAAAAAATGGTACCGTTAACGTAATTATTACCACCAATTCGATACCTCTGCTGGTGGACTGTTATTTCCGCGAGAATATCACAGGCCTAGTACTGGTGCAGCCACTAATTTGGTAATGGCTCACTGGCTTGAACATACGAATTTTGTGATGTTAAAATTTGCTGTCACAAAAGACCATACATTTTTCTTATGTTTTAAAACACAATATCGTTAAACGCAAAACGTAAAACAGAACTTCGGCCAATTTAAATTGGCTTGCATGTACACGGATCATCAAAAGCTGTTTTACGTTTTGCGTTTAACGATATTGTGTTTTAAAACATAAGAAAAATGTAGCCAATTTTGAATAATCAAACACACACCAATACGCTTAGTACAACTTAGTTTATAGAAGTATGAGTCCGATGCTAGATTAGCATGATTAGGTAATAGAAGGAACTGAGCAAAATGACAATGATCAACATAAATGTACAAAGGATTACTAGCAACTACTAGAATAAATGTGTGTATTTCTGATGCAAAAGCCCTATGAGTGTATCCATACTAATTTTAAATTATGATATTCCATCACATGAAAACATTTTTGTGTATTGTATATAATATTACCATGAAAAATGGGATGTGAAATACCTGTAGAAGTCTCGTCATTGATTAATATTCATGAATGATGTCCTTGTTTAAAATTTAGAAAATGTTTTGACAAGTTTGTGATATCGATTTGCATGTTTTTTAATTGCGTATTTAATTCTACGTTGTTTTGGTCTAGATCGACAAAGGGATAGGTTTATGAGCACGTAAACTAGATAAACTAGACAAACTAGACAAACCTAGTATCACAATTATGTGCATGATTATACCAAACCGGACTATCTGGAATCAGTTTTGTTCGTTATTGTTCGTTTGTAGATCTAAAAACATTTTCGGAGGAGTCGATTGTTGTTAATTAGTTAGAATAAAGACTCCTTATACAACATCTTAGAAATTAATGTAGTCAGTGCACGTGGCGCATTTAGAAATACACGTCATGCAATGTTTTATCAACAACATTCTGATTGTATTATGATCTACACATCGTATATCCTCCATTGAATACAATACAAATTCTAAATCAAATTTTTGTGATTATCTTTCATTTTAGATTTTGCAGTTAATTCATTGAATAACATTTAAAGCGTAAACAGTCAATAGATAATCATTGTCAACCAAAGTCATGACTTTTTTTCAAACACCCAAACTGAATAGATCTGAAGACAATATACGACTTTAGTAAGTAATTGTTTTTTTTAGTCTACATGTGTTTCTTCACATTGAAATTGAGTTTTTTTATTTGCCGACTGAACGCCGCCGATTATTTTGTATATATATTCCAGTCAAAAAATCCTTTGTACATGTAAACTGATTATTCCTCAGTTATAGTACGGGAAGGTCAAGCAGTTTCAGTGTGACATGGTATGTATGCAATATACATGTTATTCTGTCATCTGATAATGAGGTAATGAATGTTCATGTCTTAGTATTATCATCAATAGTTTTCCGTAATCGTGGTACTTTTAAGTTACATAACGGTACATGTAATAAAGGTCAAAGATTTCTCATTGTTCTTTGTTTGTCTCATTGTTCATTATAAATATGTAGGTTCTTTTATAACTTCCTTGTTGTATGTGAATAAGTGTAAAGTACATATTTACGAAACATCAACCCAACAATACAAGTTTATTAAACAAGTTGCTTTCTTTTTTTTTCAAAGAGAAAGAAAAGCAATACGTTAACTCAAACCCTCTGACACCACGACCACCAAACCATAATTCATTGATTGTGAATAGAATGAGATAATGATGATTTTGAAAAAGGGAAGTTCATAAAAACGGACAAAATGAAACGTTATGAACTAGCGGAACGAGTGGAAAACAACTGTCAATTCCTGACTAGGTACTGGCATTTTCCAATGAAAATGGTAAATTAAATCTGGGTTTATTAGCAAGCTTATTTTCTTGACGGCAGAGTTTGTCTCTCACTAACGGTTAAAATACATTACAATAAGAAAGTTTCGCTCACTAACTCAAGGTATGAATCCGTTTATATAATTGATTCAACAACATTTTGCATTTTAGATTAGAGTTTCTTCAATAAAATTAAGAATGGAAATGAGGAATGTGTCAAAGAAACAACTACCCGACCAAAGAGAAATACACAAAAAAAAAAAAGCCGAAGGCCAACAACAGGTCTTCAACACAGTGGGAAAATCTTGCACCCGGAGGCGTGCTTCAGCTGGCCCCTAAAATGTGTACTAGTTCAGTGATAATGGACGTCAGACGTAACTCTGAAATATATCAATGAACCAAAATTTAAAGTCATACATGACTTACAAAGGCCACGGCCCCAGAGTCTCCTGACTAGGAACAGGCACAAACTAGAGGCTCTCAAGAGTCTGTGTCGCTCACCTTGGTCTATGTGCATACTGAATAATGGACACAGATAAATTCATGACCCAATTGTGTTTAGGTGATGGTGATGTGTTTGTAGATCTAACTTTACTGAACATTCATGTTGCTACAATTATCTCTATCTATAATTAACTTGGCCCAGTTACTATAGTGGAAAACATTTTGTAAAAAGGAGTAGGTCCGGTAAGGGCTGATTTCGGCCTCAATTTTCAAATTAATCTAACGAAAGATTTTAGACATTTTTTAAACACTTAAGTGTCTAATTCAATTGATTCAATTAGTTTATGTGCAAGGTTTTAACTGATTAAGTCATTAAAAACGCTCCGATTCAAGCTTAAATATGAAAAATCTATCAAATATGCGAAAAATCGTCAATTTTCAGATGGTTTTTGTCAAAAATGAAAGTGGCCGCATCCGTGTTCATCATCAACCTTTATATATATTGTGTAATATCATCAAATACAACTTACATTTCAATATTATGGATGAACACGAATGCGGCCACTTTTATTTAAGACGGAAACCGTCTAAAATTTTACTAAAATGCAAAAATTATGAAGATTTCAGTAAGTTAGCATGACTTAATGATGCTAGTGCTCGATATATGTGCATTGTATTGTCAAAAACAGCCCATCTTTATGTAGGAGAAGCATTCTACTTTTCTATACATATCTTAACGATTACATATTCACAATTTTCTAAAACTGCTATATTTTGGGGCCAAAAAGGGGTCTTACTGAACCTACTCCTTTACCAAAATTTACAAAAATTTATGAAAATTGTTAAACATTAGCTGTAAAGGGCAATAACTCCTTAAGGGGTGGGTCATTGACAATTTTGGTCATGTTGACTTATTTGTAGATCTTACTTTACTGAATACAATTGCTGTTTACAGTTTATCTCTATCTATAATAATATTCAAGATAATAACCCAAATCTGCAAAATTTCCTTAAAATTACTAATTCAGGGGCAGCAACACAACAATGGGTTTGTCCGATTTGTCTGAAAATTTTAGGGAAGATAGATTTTACCCTAATAAACAATTTAGCCCCTTGTCAGATTTGCTTTAAATGCTTTGGTTTCAGAGATATAAGCCAAAATCTACATTTTACCCCTATGTACTATTTTTAGCCATGACGGCCATCTTGGTTGGTTGGCCAGGTCAACGGACACATTTTTAAAACTAGATACCCCAATGATGATTTTGGCTAAGTTTGGTTAAATTTGGCCCAGTAGTTTCAGAGGAGAAGATTGTTTTAAATAATTACTAAAAAATTTTGAAAATGGTTAAAAATTGACTATAAAGGGCAATTACTCCTTTATAGTCAATTTTTAACCATTTATGGGTCAACTGACAATTTTAGGGGTCAACTGACAATTTTGGTCATGTTGACTTATTTGTAGATTTTACTTTGCTGAACATTATTGCTGTTTACAGTTTATCTCTATCTATAATAATATTCAAGATAATAACCGAAAACTGCAAAATTTCCTTAAAATTAATAATTTGGGGGCAGCAACCAAACAACGGGATCTCCGATTTGTCTGAAAATTTCAGGGCAGATAGATGTTGACCTAATAAACAATTTTAACCTTGTCAGATTTGCTCTAAATGCTTTGGTTTCAGAGATATAAGCCAAAATCTACATTTCCCCCACTATGTTCTATTTTTAGCCATGGCGGCCATCTTGGTTGGTTGGCCGGGTCATCGGACACATTTTTTAAACTAGATACCCCAATGATGATTGTAGCCAAGTTTGGTTAAATTTGGCCCAGTCGGTTCAGAGAAAAAGATTTTTTGTAAAAGTTTACGGACGACGGACGCGGGAAGCCGGACGACGGAAGACGGACGACAAGTGATGGGAAAAGCACACTTGACATTTCAGGTCAGGTGAGCTAAAAAGCGGCGAGGTTTAACATGTTTTTTGATATCTCAACCCTCCCCTACACCTCTAGCTAATGTAGAAAAACAAACACATCAATACGCACAGTGAAACTTAGCTTACATGTAAGTATTTGAATTTAATGGAGAAAAAAACCCTGTATCACCGAAAAATTACAATTATTTCCAAAACTTTCTGATAGCTACAAGAACATCATTCGTTATTATAAATCAACGCACAGACATTTTATACGTTCAGGTATTTCAAATCACATTTGTTATGGTAATATTCTATACTAAAAACCATGAAACATATCATCATTCACCTTAAAAGCTTTCAAAATCTTTAAACATATTTATTCACAGGGGATACATTTACGATACTGTTGTCAATGCAAGTCATTAAAGGGGCACTGGCTGTCAAATTCATTGTAACCGATTTGACTCAAATTCTCATATTTGGTTTATAACAATGTAAAACATTTATCCAAACTATCAAAAGTCTAAAATAAACAGTTTACAGAGCATGGGGTAGATAATATATAGGTTCGTTTCGTGTGTATTTTAGTCCAGACGCCATCTAATTACCTATCGATTTGACCTCAGATGACCATATAAGCGATGTAAACAAAAATAAAGATACAAATAGATTAAACCAACACGTGCAATTGCATTTTTATAGGTCTGTTTGATTTTATTCTATAGATTAAAAATAGATGTTTCTCATTGTTTTTAACCATAAAAGAATGATTTTATGTGCATCGAATTAGTTATCAAATGATTTACCGTAGTTTCACTTTCATTGTTGACATTCTTTTTCTTTAAATAACCAGTACACGTACAATGCATGCGTTGTCAATCTCTAGCTAGGGGTTAACTTGAAGTTCACATGAATACCGGTTAGAATGATGATGACGTTTTCACTTGCAAGTGAATCAGTCAAAAATTATGTTTAATCGCTTATTTCAACAAAATTAAAGGAAATTGATTGCTAAAAGCAAATTATTATTTCATTATTTCAATTTGATTAATGATTGATCTAAAAAAAATCATACTTTATTCTTTTATATATATCGTAGCTAGTGCCCCTTTAAAGATGTCACTTTTCCTGGAATAAATATGTATCGTGCCATGGTTAATGTTTTTTAATATATTATTTTTGTTTTAATAGTCTGGATTAAGATAATTCCACAATATTGACCATGTACCCCTATTTTTGACATTTCTACCTATTATGCCTGTTTATTTTGTTCACACATTGATTTCAATATAATTGAATTTTATGCGACTGTCATACAAGTGAGAGGTTTAGCTAGCTCCATCATTTTTATACACAAGAAAATGTTTGTACCAAGTCAGGATTATGACAGTTGTCTATTGATGTGTTTTTGATTGTGCAATTTTATTACGGACTTTCCATTTTGAATTTTCCTCAAAGTTCAGTATTTTGTGATTTTACTTTTCACTAATTGGACATTTTGCATAGCAACAACACCAGTTGTTGGCAGGGTACGGGTGATGTTCATGATCCAAGAGTTTAACACCTAACATGAAATATTTGTGATTAATTTTCATATGAAAAGGACAAATTATTTCAAACAGTTCAATTGTAGTCTGGAGCTGGCAAGTCAGTAACTGCTAGCTTTATTTATTTATGTATATCAATGTCATTTTGCTGAGTTTCTCCGGTTTACTTTTCTGACATCGGACTCGGACTTATGTTTTACTTATCGTTTTGCAATTTGCGTTTGATTTTTTCCGCATTGATTGAAGGTATTGGGGAGGGTTCAGATCACGAAGGCACGTTTGATCACGCCGCTTTTTTGTATTTGTCTTTGTAACGGCAAACAACAACTTGTTATTACATCCCCTTGTTGGGTGCTTCGATGTTCGTAGGACAATCTAAATATCTGATAGTAAGAAAAGTGACCACAGTACACTACCGCCAAAAAAGTAGCTACATACATATGTTCTGAGTTGAGTATTTGACAAAGATAGATAAATATCAAACAAAATTGATAACATATATGATCTCCCAACATTGAGGAGAAAATTAATGATATACAATGTAATAATTGTATACTTAAAAATTATAAACCTGTAACGAATGAACTAAAAGCCGTTTAATATTGTCATTTTTCATAATGAAAGTTCTATATATATATATGTTATGATTGATTGTTGGTTGCTTAACGTTATGGATATGAATAAGAGTTACGGTCACTTGGAAGTCCTTCAGTCCTTCTACATATAACCTAAACAAACATTTACTAGATAAATCTTTTAAATGACAGATCTTGCTATGGTATAGCAAACAGAGAGGAGTGCTTCATATGAACCACAACAACAACAAAAAAGTTAAGGCGACAGAAGTTCACCGATGTACAAATCGGAACTAAGAAGAGACACACAAATGAAAAATACAAAAACCCAGGTAATCGATATACTCATAAACGGAGCAAAATTGAGTACGTCGACAGGTTAAGTGGCTGTTCACACATCAACCGGAATGCAAATTCACTGCGAATTCACACACAATCAAAATATAACAGTCAGGAATAGGACACAATCGGTTAAATTACTTTTCGGACAACCAAACTGGTTATTGTCCGTACATTCAGAATTTGTTCGTCTTTCTCTCAAACTGTATATTTAGTAGATCAAACATTTACCAGGTTTTCACTTAGAGAAGCACGATATACACAAAATTGTTCAATCATTGATAAAAGTGAAATAGTGAAATAATAATTCGCTTTTACAGTCAGCATGGTTCAATTTTGTCAAAAGAAACATCGATGATGAAAATACTCTTGCAAATGAATAATTTTACCGCATTGAATCTATTTTCATGTGACCTTCAGTTTAATCCCTTCGCAAAAGATTGATTCGCATGAATTATGCGTGTTCAGCAATTAAAAAGAATGTCAACATTAAAAGGGAAACAAAGGTGGATCAAATGATTGACTGATTCGATCCACAAAAACTTAGTCTTATATTTATATAAACGACGATAAACATATATTTTTAACCTTTGATATGCAATTAAACAGACCAAGGAAAACCAATTGCACGATTTCTCTATCTCTATCTATGTTTATATCACTTATATGATCGTCGGCAGTGATCGGAGGAAAACGCGATGGTTAAATAGATTGCGTCTAAACGAAAATACACACGAAACGATGATACATATAATCGAGCCCATGCCTTGAACATTGACTAGTTTAGACCTTTTTATAATTTGGATACACGTTAACTATGTTATAAATATAATATGAGAATTTGAGTCAAATTGATAAACATGAATTTAATAGTCAACACCCCTTTATTATCTGCCTGATGTGTTGTAATATATGGGGCCAATTGTTCATTTTGATAATTAAATGTTTAGTCTTAAAGCACACTTAAATATTTCCAAATATGAACACATAAGTTTGATAAAAGTGACAGCGTCATAACGTAATGTCCCTGCACGTGTTACTTACACGGACGCGTTTACAAAATAGAAAACTTGCCATTTTCGCATAGATATGTAAAGAAATGGTGATGTTTTTCTCGAATAATAAAACAATATTGTCTAAACTGTAATATACACTATTTACGACGTACATGAAACTGATACAAAAATGTCCGGTGACGGTAACTGTTCGCTGACCGGAAACTGTCATCGTTGCAAGCGTTCCACTCATTCTGTAATTGTTTTTCAATTTATAATTAAAATTGTTTTAGTTTAAGACATAACTTACATGACTTATTCTTTTTCATTTTGTTGGAGGATATGGCTACAATGTTTCAGTGAATTGGGTTCTTTATTGTATTTGTGAAATCTTGTGAAACGACCCAAAATAAACACAAAAAACCCAACATATTCACTCGCAAATTATCTTTGTATTCTTGATTTATTCACCATAGACACAATGCGGATAACTATTCCTCAATAACATTGATACATATATTATATTATTTTAATTCATTTACAGAAATAACATAAACGATACAAATTTTTCGTCACCAGATGCACATTTCGTCAATCAATGTCTCTTCCGTGATGCTTGAGCCTAAAATATTTGAAAACCCAAAGCTTATTAAAAGGATGAACTGCTATAAACGGAAAAGTAAATAAAGTATAGCCAAAACCGGGTAACAAGGAATCTGAGCTTTGCACGAGGGAGTGCATTCATCAATAAAAAAAAACACAATTAAAAAATTGAAACAGCAAAGGAGTAGGTCCGGTAAGGGCCGATTATGGCCTCAAATTTCAAGTTCATCTGACAAAAGGTTTTGGACACTTTTTAAACACTTAAGTGTCTTTTTCAGTTGATTCAATTAGTTTATGTGAAAGATTTTTTACTGATTTAGTCATTAAAAACGCTCCGAAACAAGCTTACATATGACAAATCTATCAAATATGCCAAAAATTGTCACTTTTCAGATGGTTTTTGTCAACAACGAAAGTGGACGCATCCGTGTTCATCCTCAACCTTTATATATGTTATGTATTATCATCAAATACAACTTAAATTTCAATATTAAGAATGAACACAAATGCGCCCACTTCCATTTAACTAAAATTCTAAAATTGTGAAGATTTCAGTAATTTAGCATGAGTTAATGATGCTAGTACCCGATATATGTGCATTGTAGTGTCAAAAACAGCCCATATTTTATGTAGCAAAAGCATTCTACTTTCCAATAGATAACTAACAGTTTACATTTTAACAACTTTGTAAAACTGCAAAAAGGGGTCTTACTGAACCTACTCCCTTTAATAACACAAAGTCCGTATTTTCATGCCAGTACCGAAGTACTGGCAAGTTGGAAAGAGATACCCTTGTCGACTATCAGTCCACAAGCAGAGGCATAAAATAAAATTTGAAGAGCACACATCATGATTATTTTGCTGTTCTTTTACAGATAAACAAATACAGTGCATTAAAAACTGAGTAGTTTTACACTAAAATAATGGTAATTTTGTCATATAAGGTTGTAAAGGACAGACGCCGTTACTATTTTTGGTTGATTGTTTGTTAAGGCAAAACGTCTCATTGCCGCACAATAGTGTACCGACGGTTATATTGAACGGGATTGTTCACATTCAAGCTCAGAAGGTATACACAGATTAAAGGAGACAAATCGCTTTACCCGGATATTAGTGGTTCTGACTTAGAGGCAATTGTATTTTTATGTTATGGTCTAAAAGAATTGACTAACATTAGTAAATCTATTTTCCAAATACAATCAAAGAAAAGGGATATTCAAACTAATAGAAAAACAAAAATTGACAACGTCATGGCTTGAAAGGAAAAAGACAAACATAAAAACATAGTACACAAGACACAACAGAAAACTAAAGACTTATCAACATGAACCTCATCAAACAAAGGAGGTGATCTCAGGTGCTACGGAAGGGTAAGCAAACCCTGCTCAACACGTGGCGTTATCATCTTATTTTTTTATGCATGCAAAATAATGTATTGTCTGATCTTTCGCCATCATTCATGGTTTAAAGTGAATACAATCCATCTTTTCATTAAATAACCTGATTTTTTTTCTGAGGAAAACGCAACTTCACTATATTGTACTACCTGGCACAAAACGATTTCTTTCTAATATAGCATGCAATCATAGTTTGAAGAAGTAAGATGCATTGATAACCAAACCTTAATTTGTAAAAAATGATAGTCCACCAGCAAAGGTATCGATTTAATGTTGTAAAATATGAAAACAACACGTTATAAATATCATGCGTCAGAAGCGGTTTTCTGGATTAACCTTGATCAAGAACGCTCAAAACCGAATATTTGGAAGCCAAGAATATGTAAGAACCGAAACAGTTAAAGATCTATACGACTAAAGAGGATATAAAAATAGTCAAACTCATCTAAGGTCAACTTTGCCTGAGGGAGTTGAAACCTTAGTTTCTAAATAGTTTCTTTATTTACAAATTTCAGAGTTGCCTCGCTTTTGACGTGGATTTGGAAAAACGGTATCACACTAACTGGACTTAATAGTTCCTAGTGTTTAATTGAGAACGTCAGTAAAATGTTTCCAATGTAAAAATGGATTACAAAAAATGAAATGCAAATACACAAAACACTAACAAGACAAAAACTGAAATCGAAATAATTGGACATAATGGTCTCAACACTTTGATTGATATACTAATAGCACTCTTACAAGCAAGTGAATTCAGTATTCAATTCTCTAGGCAACATTTTGGATAATGTTGTAAAAAATTAAGGACAATTTTCCAGAAAGGATAACTTACTCTGACCATCACGTAGAACACAATGAATTCGATTAACAAAATCTCAATCTTCAAATAAAGAAAGAAATCAGGTCGGAAGCAACATAAAATCTGACTAAGATAAACCATCGAAATTATTTGCAGGCGTTGCAGGCGTTGCACATCCAGTTGAGATGACAGGTAAGGCAACATAGTTGTTAAAACAGAAAATCACATAATTGATGAAATGCTATTGAAAACAACGTTAAAATGCCATTTGGATGCGGTTTAAAACTAACCAGTAAAAAGAAACTTTGGAAAGCGGTAGATTGACGTCAATTTACCACATAATTATTACAATGATTTAGAAATTATCAATATAAAAAAATGTATATCGAGGATAAGAAAAAAGGCTTGAATGTTTCCTTTTTTTAACATGTTTGGTGTTTGTAAAACCTCAAGTAAAATAATAAATACCAAATATTAAAAAGAAGATGTGTTATGATTGCCAATGAGACAACTGTCCACAAGAGACCAAAGTGACACAGACATTAACAACTATAGGTCACCGTACGACCTTCAACAATGAGCAAAGCCCATACCGCATAGTCAGCCATAAAAGGCCCCGATAAGACAATGTAAAACAAATCAAACGAAAAAACTAACGGCCTTATTTATATTTAAAAAAATGAACGAAAAACAAATATGTAACACATAAACAATCGACAACCACTGAATTACAGGCTCCTAACTTGGGACAGGCACAAGCATTAATAATGTGGCGGAGTTAAATATGTTAGCAGGATCCCAACCCTCCCCCTAACCAGGGACAGTGGTATACCAGTACAACATTAGAACGAACTATAAAAATCAGTTGAAAAGGCTTAACTCATCAGATGGACAAAAATACAAGTGGAAATTTAGTATGGAAATGGAAACACGAAATAAATATCTAGTCAATATGTGTGACCACGGTAACTTCAACAACATTCGGTTTAATTGGATAACGAGAGACAATCGTGTTTTTTTTTTCCAAATTATGAACGACCCTATGGCATGGATTTTATAAAACGTACAAAAGTGAACAAGGCAGCTTTTATTCCTGCAGACAATTTTGCTCTGCTTTTTAAGGTATATTTCTCCCTAATGTCCAAAAGAGGAACGAAAGATACCAAAGGGACATTCAAACTCATAAATCTAAAACAAACTGACAACGCCATGGCTAAAAATGAAATGTCTGCCTTTTGATTAAAATGTTTCATTAATCAAATTCAATATTCTAGTTGTTGTAATTAAAAATATCACTTTATAAAACAGTTACGTCTTACGCGTATTTTTTCTGGATTGGTCTTTATTGGGATTCGGGAATAGGAATAATCAAATCCATCTAAGATAAACTTTGACGTTTGAGCCTTAGTTTTTATTAATTTCTAATTTATTGGCGAATAATTAATGAAAACTTTGTTAAAAATTGTATCAGTGCCAAATCGCCAACTATATTTTATTTTGTGATACCCTTGGGGACAAATAGTCGAAAATAAAATAAGTCATAAGATTGAAATTGTTTTAAGTAATTTTAGGGAAAACCATAAATGTTGACAACGATTCTTGGTATCAGGTTGTGTGTTGTGTCGTAGTTCTCTTATATTGGATACGTTTCCCTCAGTTTTAGTTTGTAACTCGGATTTGGTTTTTGAATTTCGAACAGCGGTATACTACTGTTGCCTTTATTTGATATCAGTTTTGATTGGTAATAGTTTAAGAAAAAATCAACAGAGCTTGATTACGAATTGAGTTTAAATTGTTTAATTTGATAGACCACCACAATCTCTCCAAGATCGCATATAGGTTTTGCTTTGTGAGAAAGACAAAATTTAGACGAGAAGCTCTTTTTTTATTGCTATACTTACTATGATATAAGACATGAATTAATTACAATTACTTCCTTGATTTGAATAAATATAGTGATATTGAACAACTCAATAATTTAAGTACAACGCAGTGGTGAACCAGACATTTTGAAAGGGGTTTGTTTCAGCCCCCGGAACACCATTAATCATTAACATAATATATAAAAATCGAAAAGAGTTGAAGTACCAACTCCCGGAACATTCACTGGCTCTGTCAATTCAACGAGATAATAATCTCTAGCCAGTAACACCATAATTCCCCAAGGGTATCATCAGATCAGTAGTCAATACTTCGGTTCTAACATCATTTATATCAAACCTATGACAAATTGTCAGATTATAAAATTATAAATAATTAGGAAATCATAGTTTCAACTACCGAAGGCAAGGTTAACGTTAAATGGATTTGGTTACCATTTCAGGCCTTTTTGGTTATATAGCTTCGCAGCTGTTTTGTTTATTATAACATGTTTATTTGGCTTTGAGCGTTCCTGATGCATGTAAATTCAGACATAGCGCTGCGGGCGTATGCCATTTGTAAATTGTTGTGACAATTTAATTGTATAGAATTTTACAGAAGCAACCGTAAAACTGATATTGTAATACGAAACAGTGTCTAATAAGTAACTCAACAGAAGAGATAACTATAACTATACGCTGTAAGATATCAGATTTAACACTTGAATACATCTATATGAAAATAACGAAAGCTATACTCCTTTATAACACTCTGATAAAACAACCGATTTTATTCACTATTTACTTAAAGAATATAACTAAATGCTACACTCTTTCAAAGTATAAGTACGTTTGAGTTGGTCTGAAATTTACTTGACACCTCTCGACTGTAGTCTGAACCATACTTAACAGTCTGAACTTGTACTCGACTTTATTCCGCCAGAACAATTTTATATGTGTCAGAAACATACTCGTCCTAGTCTGAACCACATCTAACCTAGTTTCAACCATACTCGACCTAGTCTAAATCATATTCGACTTAGTCTAAATCATATTCGACTTAGTCTTGACCAACCTAGACATATTTGTATTTTATTAATTTATGAACTATTTTTAACAGTTATTTCCCTTTTCTACAAATTCTAAAAACATCAAATGATTTTAAAATCAGTATGTGGGAATTCTGTTAATTTTTAAAATATATTTACTGGCGTGTGTGAATAACTATAATGAATATGTATCCAATTTTGGTCTTCAATGCTCTTCAACTTCGTTCTTTATTTGACGTTTTCAACTTTTTTTTTTATTTGAGCGTCACTAATGAGTCTTTTGTAGACGAAACGCGCGTCTGGCGTATATACAAAATTTAGTCCTGGTATCTATGATGAGTTTATTTACTACCACTTGGTCGATGCCACTGCTGGAGGAGATTTATTTCCCCGAGGGTATCACCAGCCCAGAAGTCAGCACTTTTGTACTGACATGAATCATCATTGATATGTTTATATTTATAAATAAACTGTTTACAAAATTTTTAATTTTAGAAATACTAAGGCTGTTCTACCTCAGGCATAGATTACCTTATCTGTATTCGGCAAAACTTTTAGGAATTTTGGCCTCAATGCTCTTCAACTTCGTTCTTTATTTGGCATTTTAAACTTTTTTTGGATTCGAGCGTCACTGATGAGTCTTTTGTAGACGAAACGCGCGTCTGGCGTATATACAAAATTTAGTCCTGGTATCTATGATGAGTTTATTTTCTGCTAAAATTTAACTTTTCAGAATTTTAGGATAGTGTAGACCAACATACATCATTTTATATATGTATAAATTTGTATTCCAATCCTAAATATAAATGACATCTTTATTTGTATAACATGCGTGTACATGTATTTTTGTTGAAACATCTTGTACAATTAAATGTTTTGTCTATAATTATAATCTCAGTTGAAGATGTGAAATATTTGATGAATAGGAGGTAACGGAATTTAAAAATAGTTGCAGTATTTTAGAATTTATATTAGTAAGCATTTCAATTTAACAAACAAAAAAGTAGAGGTTATTTGGTAAAGTATTGTTCAGATTGATCGAGTATTGTTCAGACTTTGATCGCGTTTGATTTAGACTTAAGGTCGAGTATGGTTCTGACTGAGAAAAAAAATTAGGTCGAGAATAGGTTAATACTGTTTCAGACTGATCAAGTAATAGTTTGGATAGTTTTTGCAATTTCAATTGCAAAGATTCAAGTATCGTTCAGTTCGGGGTCGAGTATTATCAAGTAAAAGTTATAATTCCTTCAAACCGTTGTTCGGTAACCATGAGTTCACTGTAATACATATTTTTTTAACAAAGGCTACAAACTAAATAACAGACAATAGAAATAATCGTTACCTGCTCATATTCTGGCATTGCTTAAGATCGTGTTTTTTTTACTGTTTCTGACGTCTTCGCACAAAATTCGTTGGATGTGTACTTGTTGAAAAACTAGTCTTCGATACATGATTATACTATTACTAGTAGTTGTAATTGACTTTCAAGTAGCTTTTTGTAACTTCAATTACTCTCAGATCGGAGTTTTGTATCACAATTAAGTCCGGTTGTGTGCTTTGTGTCAATCTATAAATAAGTTGCACCCTTTTTAACTGATTTTATAGCTTGTTGTGCTGTTACCCCACTGTCCCGGGTAAATGGGAGGACATGGGTTTTTGTTGTTTATTTAGATAAATAAGTCTGTTAGTTTTCTTGTCTGAATGTTTTGATGGGTCATATAACGCTTGCAATGTGCAATATATGTTGCTAATTGGTGTATGCCTTACTGTGAAATATAGTTGGTAAATTCTATGTTCTTTGGTCTGTAATGGAAAGTTGTCTCATGCGCGTTTGAAACACATGTTCCTTTTTTAAGTTCTATCACTCAATAACTAAAACACGTTGTACCCTGCCCCATTCTGTATGTACCCGTCCCAAAAAGTCATGTACCTGTAAAAAGTAAATAAAATAACAAATACCGAACTCCGAGAGAAATTCCTTTGTAAAATGACAAAATCAAAATCTCAAAAACATCTCACGAATCGAAACAACTATCATATTCCTGACTTGGTACAGGCATTACCTTATGATGAAAATTTTGAACTAAACCTGGTTTTATCTAGCTAAACCTCTCACCGGTAAACAGTCACATTGAATTTCATTATATTGACAAAAGTGAATGAACAAAACAAACAGACATAGTATGTAAAAACGTCAAAAAATGGGGTACAACAGTCATAATCGTAATACATTCTAAATCAATATAAAACAAGTAACTGTTTCAACAATAAAACACAAAATGGCATATAGACAAAGTTAATAAGCAAAAATAAAAGACAATAATTTAAAACTGACCATAACACCGCACTAGCGCATTTGTGTTCTTCTTTACTTTCTTTAAGGAGAAAACTGTGTTCTAGGTAACACAATTGCAAAAGTGCTAATTAAATTATAATGCAATTCAAAAGATAGTGTCAATTGACTCTTTTTGTTGTTTATAACACTCCTTGTGTTTTAAAGTAGTCTAGGATGAGTGCAACTTTCTTCAAAATAAGTTGATAAAACATTTTGAAAATGCAATTTTAGAGACACGAAACTAAGAGGAAGTTGTAAGATCTTGACAACACATTAAACAAGACATTTGATAAAAAAAAAAAAAAACTATGAACAATACTAAAAACTTTATGCCGGTGCAGTAGCAACATCAATTACAAAATTAAAAAACAATATATATATAAAAGTACAAAAAATGTTTGCATTTGTTTGCACCTGTTCTAAGTCAGGATCCTGTTTTTATATTTACAAAATTGGATGATAACCAAAACATAAAATACATTAAAGAAAAAAAAGTATTGTATAACAAACTAGTAGAAGAAAAAAACATTTTTTGTCTCTCTCTAGAAACGTTTTGCTTTTATGTATATATGTATATGAAAGATGTTACGCTTAATGATTTCACATTTGACACAGCACCTTAAGTAAGTAGACCGCAGATGATTTATCTACTTATAATATCATACATAGTTAAAGGTGAAGATAATAAGGTAAGTATCTAATTTATCTTTCAGCCTTAAGAATATGTTACAGGAAATATGTTTACAAATATGGGCCTTTTTCTTTATTATATTGGAGATATTAATAGCTGTATTGTGGACTTTTAAAAACACATATTTCATTGACAAAAAAGTTTCCGAAAACGTCACAGGGAATACTATTAAGACTGTGGTTGACATCAGGTGCAAATATTATAATTGTTTGTTAATTGCAAGGTCAGATAATCATGGTTCTTGTTAATGATCTTTCCATTTGTAAATATTACACATACTATACAAAATATGATAGTATAACTTTCGCCTTAAAAACATTTTTGACCTTCTTAGAACTTTTACTAAATATTTAACTCTAGAGATATGCTGAAACGATCTTGAAGCGACTTCTCTTATTTCCTTAATTTATAAATTATAATAGCACATTGACGTTAACCATGGAGCTATGAGCTACTATTGTTGACCGATATTAAATTATAGTTGGCTGATATGAGATCACAGTAGTGGAGCGACAATTGCTATATGTACTCAATGCCTTTCTAAAGTAATTGATTTTTGCTATGTTCTTATGTGATTATTTTTCAGTTTTCTCAAATATAATAGTATGTATATACATATGAAGCCTCGACCTTGTTTGGTGGAAGGTAGTGGGTAACCCGGTATGTCTTGTAGTCATATATATATATATAATATAAGTGCCTGTAAATAGCAGCACATGACATACAAATCTATGAGAGTGTGGATTAATCAGTACATAGATTAATTCAATTACACAAATAAAATTATAGATTGCCTAACAATGTAATTTTAACACACTATTTAGTATGTTAAAATTACATTGTTAGGCAATCTTTATAATATATATCTATATATATAAAAGTCTATAAAAAAGACCAACCAGCAAATTTACTATGTATCGGATCGTCTAGAATGGGCGATTCTATGCAGGTAAGGAAAAAATTATATCAGTCTAAAGATTTGCACAACGGTACTGATATAAGATGTTATAATACGAAAAATATGAAAGCTCATTTTCGTATTATAACATCTTATATCAGTACCGTTGTGCAACTCTTTAGACTGATATATATATATAATATAAATATTACTGACTGAACATACCCATATTTATTTTCCTTTCTTTCACACGAATCCTGAATTGTGTGCTTATCTAGTCGATTTGAACAAGTGAAAATACATCATTTAGGTATGTATCACATCTTATGAAAATAATTCTTAACTAAAAAGAGAAAAACAATTTGTCAAAAACAATTTGTAATCTGGATTCAACTCGTTGGTGTAATCTCGAAACAGTCTCCACTTTAAAAATTGCTATCAGCTAAAATACTGATTTAATAACACGGTATTACAGAAGAAGAAAAAAATCGAAGGACAATTTAATTAATCAAACATACAAGTATTATTTTATTTAAATACTGACAAACTTTTACAACTAAGAAGTGCTAGAAAAACTTATATAACATATTATTGTACATAACACACATTGTATATATACATATATACAAGCATAAAACAATTTATCATGAACTTATATGACAAGAGATGAGGTAGTTTACTTTCATGTAAACAATAAATTGTGAGGTTAACACAGGAAATGCAACATGTAAAACCTGATTCAAAGATAAAAAGATAGGAAATCAATAGCGATATTCAATAAGAGGTATGTAACTATTGATTTAAACAGACACAACTAATACAATGCATTTATATAAGTTCCAATAACAAATATATTTTAAACCAAACGAAGTAATGGACATCCTTGCCGTATATTTTGTTCTTTTTTAAAAACAATTCTAGGCATTAAATGAATAAAATGAAGTATTGGAATGTAATAACTTAAAACCTCAAAAGCATCTTTAAAAATAAGTGAGCTGACGTATTAAAGGAATAATGCAAATGATATAAACTCATAGTGTTAGACTTAAAGGGAAGAATAACAACTGGTTTACTTGGTTTTTTTTATATTATTTGAACGTGCTGTTTGAAAGGGAAAGCTATTTTAAGATAAGTTTTTTTTAATATACATCTTTTTGATTAATTTCATATCAAGGATAAGTTAGCAGAATGAAATACATATATACGATACTTCCATTGTAATAACTGTGTATTGTGCTGTTCATTTGTGCGTCTTGCAGTTTTATTTACAATTTTAGACAGAACATTAAAACAAATAATAAGGCGCTGTTCTTGTTTCCTCATTCCAACTTTTGATTTACTTGTATTTTTAGTATGTCTTTATACTTGTAGCAATTATTAATTCTACAATAAGTTATGATTACACTAAAACAAATGATTTTATAACATGACCTTAAAGTGTTATATTCTTATATTAACTTATATTTACATCTTATGTAGATAGTTAGGAGACGACAAAAATCTTTGTAGGGAGAGGTTTCTTTGTTAAAACAACAACCATACTATAATGTACAATTCTTGTGACAAAGATATTAATTACCAAAACACGACGAAAGCAACATAACTCACTGTCTTTGTAGTGATTAAGTATGACAGATTGACGCCTAATCGTATTAGGTTTTTTTTTTATAATCTGTAAAGTTTTTTATTTCCCGATTGTTATTTTTTTCCATTCATATACACAATGAGTTGTAAGTTTCATGTCAGATGTTTTTCTATTATAAACAACGCTTTAGATCTATTTTCTGCTTATAATGTTGTTTCAAAACATTTAAATGTTTATGTTTAATAACACAAATAAGAAAAAAGTCTAAAATGAAATGGTTGTATATCATTTTAAGTATCAATTACAGGCATACAACAAAAATGTTAAAATTTTGGAATATTAAACAAATAAAAAAAAAAAAAAAAAAAACATGCGTTAAAACTGTTCATACTTCATTTTATAAATCATAAATAAACAAATATTCACGAGTTTTACTTCTCTTTTACATGTTTACAAAAATCCCCTAATTTGTCGTTCGTTTGACATTCACATTTGTCTTGTTGTAATCTATATAATGTAAAACTCTAATCGTGATTATTTTAAGACTTCCGTATCAATTCAATTTCTTATAGACGGATACTCAAAGCACATTGGATCTCCTACACTTATTATGTTTTTATTTGACATGTAAATGATAGATGTCATTAACAGAAATGTCACAATACATTTGAATATGATAGAAATATATAAAATAGTCCCTAATTACACGAATAAATGTAAATTCAATTCATTATTTGCTATTAATACAGGTGGGTATTTACCACATGTACTCATAGTTGTATATCTCTAGACACAGTTCTCGAAGAGCTATCACTGCATTTTGTTACAAAGGTTCAACTCTAACATTTTGTGGATAAAGTTTAGACGAAGTATAAATATAATAACATCAAATACTTTTTTAAAAGCACTACAGCTTACATAATGTGCATTGAGGATTATTCTAACATATAACACATAAATAATGTTAATAGAACCTCAGAGTTTACAGAAATTGTCTAACTATGATTATTAGTGAATATTCAAGGCAAAATAAAATAGTCAAGGTTTAAAAAACATTGTAGAAAAATTGGTACGTTTTCTTTATCTGAGTTGATCATCACATTGTACTGTGTATTGAAACATTCATTTTAATTACAGATTTCTAACTGCAACATGGAACGGCGTATTTGAAAAAATAAGATGAACTATATCATCCATTGCATGCTGTTAATGACAATTGTAACAACAGGATTTGCTTGTCAGAAACCAAAATGCTTCATTCGAAAAAAGCAACTTCCTCCAATGAATATATTAAATAGAAAAGGTAAAAGTTTATCTACGACAGCAATACTGTATCATATAAAAGTTCCACACAATCTTATTGAAGGTTGTTATGTTAACACAACAGAATACTTCAAAGAGTTCAACTTAAGCGAAGACACGGAAAATATAGTCGTTTTCATCTTTCGATGTGGTCAAGTTCACCCGATATTTCTGACAGAATATGAGGGCAAAAAATATTCAAATATTCTTACTTATATACAGGTTACAAGGTGTACAATAGGGCAATATGACATTCAACAATTTACCAGTGCTACGACTTTGTTGGTCATTACCATGCATGAAAATAAGTATGATCCTAGAAAGGATCCATGTTTATCTTATTCTAGAAATATGTCAAGCTGTGCGGGTCTGGAACGTGTAAAAGCTATAGCGTTAACTACCCCACCTAATACCACAACATCCAATATGATTGAAATATTTAACTGCACTAATGTTTTTCCAAGAATTGCAGAATTATCATTATCATCTCAAGGTTTAACAGTATTTCCAAACGAATTCAAAAGAAAGTTTCCGAACATCCAAAAATTGGAATTGGAAAAGAACAAATTATCAATTCCTCCAGAGTTTCCATGGAATGACGAACCAGAAATCATAGGTTACAATTTATCTCGATCGGTTTACCAAGATAATCATTACACAGTACCTTATCATTTAAAAGTTCCTAGTAATGTTTTCAGACGCTATTTAAACCTTAACTTTAATGAAATCATCGACTTACGAACCTTCGAATTTTCAGGAAGATTAGATATGATATCAATTAAACATAACAACCTAAGATATATAAACGAATTTACGTTTACAAAACTTATTGGTTTACAAAGTTTAGATTTAAGTGAAAATTTATTAGAAGAAATTCCGTCTAGTTCTTTCTACGGATTAAACGGTTTAAGGAATCTAAATTTGAGGAACTGTTCATTATCAAATCTGGACAAGGACACATTCCGTGATCAGAGGAACCTCATTAATCTGGATTTGTCTTCGAATGCTCTTACATCACTTCCTCACGATATATTTTCAAGACTTGAAAAACTGAAGAGCTTACATCTTGAATTCAACAAGCTGACGTCGGTTCCATCAGAATCATTTCCTATTCTAAGTTTACATCTTGAAGAGATTGGTTTACAGTATAATCCAATTTCTGAATTTCCTATAGTCGTTTTTTATTTACGTCAGCTGAAGAGAGTAAATTTAGGATACACCTATATCAACTTTAACAATGTCAGAGCTCTTCTTGAGAATGTCGATTATACATTTTTATTAGAAAGTACTGTTGAATCAACAGCAACAAACAATGTCGACATTAATCATAGATTAACTAAAACCAGGAAAAGAATGATAGACCTTACTGGTAGTAATGTTACTGGAATAGGATACGATACACCAGATGAAAAGGACATGGATAGTAATATTACCAGAACAGGATATGATAGGAAAGACAAGGACACATATTTTAGAGTGATTCTGCAAAATTTTAACATTATCTTAGACAAGAATGACATATTGTGTGACTGCAGAATAATTCCTTTTTCGAAATGGATAAAATCGCAAGTTGAGATGGGTGCGTTTAGTGGAGATGAATATTTCTTTTCTGACTGGAAATGTAAACGACCAATCGGGTTAAAAGAGAGACCTTTGCTCAGTGTGACCGAAGAGGAAACATACTGCGAAGTCGATGTAGAATTCTGTCCATCTGAATGCAAATGTTTTCGGTGGTCTGTTAGTGATATTATAATAGTTGACTGTCGAAATAAAAGTTTGACAGTTTTTCCAGAAAAACTACCTGCAGGAACTTTAGATTTATGGTTTCAAAACAATAACATAACACATATTAAAACAATGAATTATTTCGCTCGCACTAGAGATGTCATTTTAAGTCATAACTCTTTAAGTGATGTAAGCGATGACATTATCAATAATTTTGGAGACGCTGTTAGGAAACTTTATTTAGATTCTAATTATTTGATACATTTGCCAAAGTTGATACAACGACTATCAGGAGTTCAATTTCACATTAAAGATAATCCTTTTGTATGTGATTGTAACACACTGTGGATGAAATCGTGGATCTTGAAACATCATCATATGGTGTCCGATTGGATGGATGTCGCATGTGCTTATGGAAATGAAGGAGGACATCAGTTGATATCCGTGGAGGATGACAAGTTCATATGTCTTGAAGCCTTTGATACTATTAAGCATGTAATTGCACCGAGTGTTTCGTCATCTGTGTGTGTTCTTCTGTTTATAGTAATGTTAGCATGTGGTTTCGTTTTCAGATTAGAACTGAAAGTTTTAATTTTCATATACTTTGGTCTTCATCCCTTTGACAAAGATGAAAAAGATGAAGATGAAGATATAGATTGTATTATTATACATTCTAAACCGTTAACGGAATGGGTGATGGAACATGTGGTTGCTCCGTTAGAATCAGAGGACAAAGCTTACATAGTTTGTGAAATGTCACGTGATTTTGTAGTCGGTTTTTCATACCAAGAAAATATCTGTAGCATTGTAAGGCGAAGTAAAAGAATGATTTTAGTACTATCGGAAGACTTCTTAGTCGATTCTGATATTGTCAAAATAGCATGGAATGAAGCACAGGATAAGATAAAAGATATGCGCACGAATTATGCTATTATAGTTTGCCATGAAATATCGATGAAATCGATAGATAACAAAGACCTTAAAAGATATATAAAAAGGGGAAGATATATAAATACAAGCGACAAATTATTTTTTGAAAAAATTCTTTATCTAATGCCCCAGTACACTAACATTATTCAAAGAAGGTTTCCAAATCTAAGAAAAATTGTTCTTGAAACTTACGAGAATGAAGATGGTTTAGATACTGAAGAAGTGCATGCTTTTTTATCTTATTCAGACAGAGATATTAATATTGCATTGAAGACGCTCACACCTATTTTACAGGAACAAAGATATATTCTTCATATTCCTGATCGAGATTTTATTCCTGGTGCTTCTAAAGAAGAGAATATTTTAAATGCTATCGATATATGTAGACATACAATTTTCCTTTTATCAGGACCTTATTTAGAAGATGAATGGTCATTATTTACGTTTCGAACTGCGTCCGAAAAGTCGATCAGACAAAAATGTAATCACATGATCGTAATAGTAATTGATGTCCAAGAAGATGTATATATGGACGAAGAAGTTAAGTATTATATAAAAACACATGTGACGCTTCATGTTACTGATCCCTGGTTTTGGGAGAAATTGGCAAAGGCATTGCCAAGCAATCAGGACAATAAGGTTCAGCTAGAAAATTTAAATAACCGAATAAATGATCAAATTTACCGACAAAACTCTGTCGATGATAGACAATTGGAAGAAAATGGAAGAAATATATACCGACAAAACTCTTTAGATGTTAGACCATTGGAAGAAAATGGAAGAAATATATACCAACAAAACTCTTTAGATGATAGACCATTGGAAGAAAATGGAAGAAATATATACCGACAAAACTCTTTAGATGGTAGAAATATATTCAGACAAAACTCTGTAAATGATAGACCATTGGAAGAAAATGGAAGAAGAATAAACCGACAAAACTCTTTAGATGATAGACCATTGGATGAAAATGGTAGAAATATATACCGACAAAACTCTTTACATGATAGACCATTGGAAGAAAATGGAAGAAATATAATAATGAATTGTCTCCCTTTTCAAAATATAAATGAAATCCAAGAAAATAACAATGAAAACAAACAAGAGGATGGCGCCTTAGAAACAAGGTGTTAACTATAAACATGTCACGTTCATATGAACATTGTAGACAAATCATTCTTGTTTAGCAGCATTCATGATGACAAAATGTTTTATGATATTTTTTACACCGCAAGATTATTATATTGGGCTTTAGTAAATTCATAAAAAATTATAGCAGATATGTTTAAAATTTATAGATCATATTTTAACGCTCAGACCTGGCGAAAGTGTAAATTTCTTATTTCAATAACATGTTGACTGAATTCACTCTATCACATCGGTTTAGTTACATTAGATTAGACACACTGTTTTGAATCAAAACTCTTCCATCTAGTATACTTTTCATCATTAAATTATTGACTGAAATTCGAATCATGATAAGAAACACAGGCAATGCAAACACACAATGGTTAACAGGGAATTAATGAACGGTTAATAATACAAAGAAAATTCTAACGAAGTTTAAACTACAAAAGTACAAGTTTTCTGAATTGTAATTATTAAACTATTAATAAGTAAGATAAATGTATCGGACATAAACAGGACACGTTTTACATGTTAATATGTGTCAACTATTCAAGCCGGCATGTAAAACATTCTGCACTGCAGATCAATCCAGAAAACGATATCAAAATGTAACCCAGATAGACAAAACCTTATGTGAGGTATAAGGACTAATTAAAAGGATAACAAATTTGGAGAACTTATATCAACAAATTTTGGAAGAAAATTAGTTGTTATTGTGTAATGAACATACCCAATAACGGCAACAGTAGTATACCGCTGTTCGAAATTCATAAATCGATTGAGAAAAAAAAAAAAAAAACTGAGGGAAACGCATCAAATATAAGAGAAGAACTACGACACAACAGAAACACAACATTAAAATGTAACACACACAGAAACGAACTATAATATAACAATGGCCATTTTTCTGACTTGGTACAGGACATTTAAAAAAAAAAAAAAAAAACTAATTCGTCTACAGATTTGATTAAAATTTACATTAATTATCTTACTTTTAATGTAAGAAATATTTAGTAAGATTTCATGCATAGGAATAATAAACCCCCAACGATCGCAATGATCGGTCGCGTACACTTTTATAAGCTTCTAGCACGAAGCTTTTTATCAAGCTGGTGAATATGCAAAAAGAAAATGTTTACTTCTATTTCCATAAGGATGGAAGAGGGACGAAAGATACCAAAGGGACAGTCAAACTCATAAATCTAAAACAAACTGACAACGCCATGGCTAAAAATGAAAAAAGACAAACAGAAAAACAATAGTACACATGACACAACATAGAAAACTAAAGAATAAACAACACGAACCCCACCAAAAACTAGGGGTGATCTCAGGTGCTCCGGAAGGGTAAGCAGATCCTGCTCCACATGTGGCACCCGTCGTGTTGCTTATGTGATTACAATAGCTTCCTTGTGAGCAGCAACCCTCTATCAAGAAAATCATGATAGGAAATGCAAGCACGGGAATATCGTATTAATTGGGAGATATATACCCCGTATGCAGGTGCTGCTGGAATGTTGCTACTTAGAAATGGAAAGTTCACAATTGGAAAGCTGAAATCATCTCTTTTGTCGTAAAGTTTTGTTTTCAACCGACCCTCATTGGAAACTATGCAACTTATATTGCAACTCTTACTGATTTTAATGTAGAAGTGGTACTAATACTTATATTCACCCTTTTATCATATTTGAATGTCTTTTGAAAACTTTTTTTCCCGTAGTTTAAGGTAGTAAAAAGATTCAATCTTATAAAAAAATAATAAAGGTGTGATATGGCTGTCAGTGTTAGACTATTCTTAAAAATTAAACGACAAAGACAGACGTGAACAATATAGGTTACTAACCGGTCTTCAACAATGGCAAAATACATATCGTATGGTAAGCTATAAACTGGCACCGGGATGACAGACTGTAAATCTATCCACTATTGAAAAAGAACGACAGCACCCAGATTGCAGGCTACTTGCTTATGAATCAGGCACATAAAAAGTGTGGCGTGGTTAAACATGTTTATATGCGCTCAACCGTCAGAATAGGACATTAATGTCATTACACAGAATGATTAACAAACTGTAGTTAGACATCAATTAAAAAGATCTTGACTCATCAGATCGGTTCTAAGCAATAAGTAAGAATTACATTAGATCTACATCATTTGGTCATTTAGACATCAATTAATAAGATCTTGACTCATCAGATCGGCTCTAAGCATTAAGTAAGAATTACATCAGATCTACATCATTTGGTCATTTAGACATCAATTGAAAAGATCTAGACTCATCAGATCGGTTCTAAGCAATAAGTAAGAATTACATTAGATCTACATCATTTGGTCATTTAGACATCAATTGAAAAGATCTTGACTCATCAGATCGGTTCTAAGCAATAAGTAAGAATTACATTAGATCTACATCATTTGGTCATTTAGACATCAATTAAAAAGATCTTGACTCATCAGATCGGTTCTAAGCATTAATAGTACTGCAACAAGAGTTCATTTTTTTATACTTTAATGGTCCGGAAGAACACACACCTAAATTATATATCGATGGAAAGAGGAAAATGTGTACAATAAGAAAAGTTGGGTCGTAAAAATCCAGAGTGGTCACAATTTTGTGAAATTGAGGTCAAAGGTCAGACTTAAAAATATCAACATTTCAACCACAAGGACAAAAAGGAGAAATATTCTGATATTTATTCAATAGAATGCTACAAAAACGATTCAATCATAAGCATATGCTATAAACGATGTTAATTTTGCATCTTAAAGGTTGCGTATTTTGTGAAAATTAGTATCTAGTTATAGATAAATACATATTGTGTATTTGCAAAGTCTGGACAGAGCAGTTATAACGCAAAATATACTATAGTCACCCGAAGCGAATGCGAGGTTTAAAAAAAATGAGTGTAAAACAGTCAGATTGGTGCATGATCATTTTTTTAGTGGGATAATCCTGGTAAAAAAGTTAACTCATTAATTTTTTAAGGGAAGGATGAAAAATTATACAATGCAATACCAATATTCTAATGTTGTAATTCAAAATCAGTCATGATCCTTATATAACTTTTAAAAGCGACACACAATAGCTCAAGTTTTCATAAAATAGGGACATGAATCAATCTCTTAGTCATCATATGCGGATTCAGTACGCGTATTAGCATTACAAGACACTTCCCTTTTTTATAAGAACAAGTTCGGCGCAGGACAGAGTTTGTTCAAAGCAAACACAGTTTTTGAGTACAAATGCTATCTGGAGCGTAAATACCGTCATGATTCGGTCAAACTCGTCAGATATAGTCTTACCTTTGCATAGGAAATACTAAAGAAATGGGAGTACAAAGTTTCGATCAATGTTCGTGACCCATATTCCCATGCATATGCATATGCATGATGTATCTGCACTGCCAATCCCAAATGTAATGGGGCGAATGTGGCTACAGAAACGATTGATTTTGTAATAGCCATACATTTACGAATTTTTGTTATCTTTAAGGACAATATACGGTTCAGAAGCGCCTTTGTGTTATTTTTCATCAATTAACTAACAAATGAACTTTTGAGCCTAGGCTCCGTGTTGAAGACCGGACCGTGACCTATAATGGTTTACTTTTATAAATTGTGACTTGGATGGTGTGTTGTTTCATTGGCACTCATACCACATCTTCCTATATCTATTAACAAGCTATGCGGGCATCATTTCCATAGAAATATAAAAACGAGGACATAGCTCATAAGAGCACTGGTGGCAGGGTGAAGTAATTGTTCTTCTTTTAATGTATCCTTGATGTTTTCAGACACACCTTGGTGTAATTCTGAAAGTCTTAACATAGACTTCAATTTTCCTGCAGCAGATATGGCATCCCCTAAATTGAGTTCAGAGCTAAACTCTATATTTCATATCCCTTGGCCCCACTGTGTCTGAATTGCGTAGTTTTCTGGGTTTTTTTTTAAAGGTTTGTCTTTTACACAAAAACCCGGTTTTCATATCCAAAATACAAGGAAGAAACTGAGCGCGAGATCGTATAAAAGTGTCAGGTTGTGAGGATACATGTCGATCAGTTTGATCACATATATGGATTTCTGTTGTTTCTAATTTAAAGTTCCCCAAGGGTGACTGAGGGAACGAAACATGATCACTTGGTCTTCTCCCGACCGGCAGTAAAACGAAGTGGAGCGTCCGTTTGGCTGTGCGGGATGTATCAAGTTCGCAGTCACGTCCGGTCAGAATAGCGACGTTAAGTCCGATGCCTCGTGTAAAGGGAGTGTCACGTTCTTTGCACATTAAAAACCCTTGCATCAAATCTTTGAGGAAGCCGTAGGTGGCATGTTGCAATGGAAAATTTCTGTCCCAATCCAATATATCATCATTTTCCAGCGGCAGTCTAAATTTTCCCGATCATCATCCCGAATGGCCTCTATTATGACAAAACCTACCTATTGTTTTTATTGTTAACTTGTTCTCGTCCTGAACATGCATGAAATATTTGTCACTGGACGTTAAGCAACCAACAATCAATCAATCAATCTAATTTAAAGACGCACCAATTTTGCCTGCTGGTGCAAGTCTCATAACATCACTGATGATTCGCCCACTGAAAGCAGAATATTAAGAGAAGTTGGTTTTAGCATCACCTTGTCACACACCAAATCTCTTCGAATCTTCAATAGTACTTTTCCCCCGACCACTTGCATGCATATTAATTGCTCTGAGGTTAAACATTGACATACAATGTATTTTCACACAATGTCAACTATAGTCATTATCCGGGAAAACCTCTTATCCGAAGGATTTGGTTAACTTTTATATAAAGTCAAAATTTTATTAACAAAAATATAACTTATTTACAGAAAATACACGAAAGAACTACTATATATATTCAAATCACTCAAAAATAAATTAACTTCTCCTACAAAATCTACATAATCCTCAAACATAATCACATCGAAACTATCAAATTGATGGTGAAGGAAAAAATAAATGGGGGAGCTGATTGGCGGATAGGAAATTTCCGTAATTAAAAAAGGTATACAAATGATGTTTTTATTTTTGAGTTTTTGACAAAATTGTTTGGAATTTGCCCAACAAAATTTGCATGCAGTATCGAAATAATATGTTTTGTCCTCTCAAATGTCAAATACTATTTTTGAATCATATGTTTTCTCGTTTTCAAAGAAAAACGCGTTAAATTTCTATCTAAAAAACAGCCAACTTTAAGTTTGAAAGTTTTACTTGGAGATGGTATTATATTTATGTCTTCATCATTCCGATGATCCTTGATGATTATGTGCATAGAAAATATTTACGAAAATAGCGGGAAATTTAACCAAAAAATATATTTTTGGATTTTAAGGTAACTACCCAAAACCGTAAATTGAGGGGTACACCCATTAAAGGGATAAAATACAAAAATGTGACCATAGAAACTTTTTACGACCCGACGGAAATTAAAATATAGATATTATTCTATCATTTAAAACAATTTGCAGCCGTGTGTTATTCCGGACCATTAAACTCGTTAACTAAGCGTCTTTTTCGATGTCAGTTGCAGTACTATAAGTAAGAATTACATCAGATCTCTATCATTTGGTCACTGATGGACGGTTGTCTCAATGGTAATTGTACCACATCTGCATTAATCTATACTGTAACTAGTTCTCAAAGCCCAATTTCAACTCACAAATAAATCATCTTATCCCACATCATAATGTTTAAAATCAGTATTGTACACCTCCAACAGATAAAGTGTAGTAAAGGATCCATAAGCAGGTTTTTCGTTTTGTAAATAGAAAATTTCGTAAATGCATTTGTTGAAAAATAGTACTAAAGACTAGAGAAAGTATGATAACTTAGACAAGATTTTCCTTTAAAAATTACAAAAAACAGTACAATCAATTAAATCTCTCGAACATATCTTCAAAATGCCATATTTGAAATTCGACCACAGATGTCATTTTACTCTCATTTAACATATATGTTTCACTCATATCAAAGTCTTTCTATGACAAATCTTGTAGTTAAGGTATCATTTACTACATTGAATTTGAATATATATACAAAATTTAAATCTCAAAATCTGTATTCCCCTTCTTAGCTTGACTTTGCGGGTTTTGTTTTGTTTAAAACAAAAGTGTTTCAATTGCAATAACAGAACAACAATCATCATAAATTAGTTCTTTACAAAACACAGAATGATATTTGACAAGGAAATACTGTAACTGCTCTTACTTTCCTGGTGTGATTACATTCATATAACTATATCCCAGGCAGATACTAACATTTTTAGTTTAATGTTCGTTATACAAATTTTAAACTTTAAAATTGAGAATGGAAATGGGGAATGTGTCAAAGAGACAACAACCCGACCAAATAAAAAACAACAGCAGAGGGTCACCAACAGGTCTTCAATGTAGCGATAAATTCCCGCACCCGAAGGCGTCCTTCAGCTGGCCATTAAACAAATATATAATAGTCCAGTGATACTGAACGCCATACTAATTTCCAAATTGTACACAAGGAACTAAAATTAAAATAATACAAGACTAACAAAGGCCAGAGGCTCCTGACTTGGGACAGGCGCAAAAATGCGGCGGGGTTAAACATGTTTGTGAGATCTCAACCCTCCCCCTATACCTCTAACCAATGTAGTAAAGTAAACGCATAACAATACGCACATTAAAATTCAGTTCAAGAGAACAGTTTAACATACATTTATCGAAACTCTAAATCATAAATTAATCCAAAGCTAATTCACAGTAGTGTTTAAATGTAATTGGCGTTTGAAAGAGTAAATTTGACCTTGACCTTTAAGTTCGCTTCAAAATCAATAGAAATCCCTCAAATTTGTAACTACCCATACTGACCACGTGATACTGACGTTTGGTTCATCATCAAAAAATCCTTTTCATCATCAATGGTCATTCTTTTTTTTTAAATTATTTATGTGACATTTGTTCTGGTAAATAAGAAAGAATGACCAACTGTTACCAAGTGTAGTTCCAAATCCAAGTGCTGCTTTCAGAGATATTGCTATTGTTAACTTTTTGACATATATTTCACACGAGACCCTCACGGTTGATTTTACTTGTTAAACATGAATTTCAAAAGGGCAGAACCCCAACTTAACTTGCATTCAGGTAATTAAACTTAACACTAATATTTAACGTGGTCAGTGCATTTTAGCATTGCACAGGATCTTTTTTTCTGTTTTTGAAGATCATATGTGAAAAAATTGATGTTAGTCTTCGATATATTGATTATTTTCTGAGTTGTTATTGACTTTGAACACGCTTTCAGTAACTGTGAGCACCCTCAGATTGCTACTTTGTGTGTTTTGTGTCCATTCAATTGTTTTTGTGAATATTTCGTATTCATCTGATGAATCATGCCTTTTTAAACCGATCTTTGTAATTTATTCTAATGTTATGCTGTAATACTAATGTCCAATGTTTGTGGGGATTGGAAACAGCAAACATGTTAAATCCAGTTGCATTCTGTATGTGCTTATCCAGGAGCCTATAATTCAATGATTGATGTTCATTGCTGTATATTGTATTTGTTTGTTTTTTTTACATAAATCATGAAATTTTCTTTGAATAAATACAGCTGTCATATCAGTGCCTTTCATAACTTGTTATGAGTTACAAGTTCTTTTCATTGTTAAAGGCAGTACAGTTACCTTTAAATGCTAATTTCTACATAATTTGAACTGTGGTGGAAATTTGTCTCATTGGCAATCATACTACATTTTCTTATTCATATATTAACATGGAATAATTTTAGTGATCAATTAAGAAGATTTTATAATTCATTTTTTATTTGCATAGTTAAGATTCAGTTGCATTGCTGTTTTAATTAGTACAAAAATAAACATATTATATATTAATAGAAAATAAATCATAAGCAAAATCATGAAAAATTAAAATGCAATCAAAATGTACAAATAAAATAAGATACTTCAACAACTAAAAATATAACTTACAATATCAATTTTAAACCCCTTTTTTTGGTTTGGATTCTTTATTTATCAAAAAGCTTTTCAGCTCTTTACAATGTGTATCAGGTCTTGGATTTTTTTTAAATTGTGGCCTCAAACACCACTAGAGACAATTACTTGGGAAATATGCATGTATGCACAGTTAAATAGATACATTTAATGTTATAAAAAACATAAGGAAGAAAAAAGTACTAAAACAAAAAAAGTATGCATATTGATATGGCACCTTGATCTTCTGCATTACATACGAATGCAAAGAAAACTTTCATGAACTTATATTTCTCTCTTTTAGATTAACAAAAACAAATGGATCCATATTTATTTACAACTTCTGAATATATTGTAAACACACAATGATATGTCTTGCCTGCTTTGTCAAAACAGTACTACTGTTAATTCAGAAATTAATGTGTGCACTTATTCTGCATACAGATATATATATATCAGATATCAGAATGTGAGTTCTTATTATTGCAATACTCAACATCTGAACTGAGGGAAAAGACCTCATATTTATATGTTTAAGTTAAGATGCATAACGCTAATGTATGCAACAATTTACCAAATGTCAAATATATATGTATCATTTAAAGAAGTTAAAGTACTTATTTTGAAATAGATTTCATCAGAAGACATTACACCAGGTGTTTAAGACTGTCTCTGCTCACAAAAAGTATTTCTATGGCTGGCTTCTTCACAACATGTCACCAGAGAAAATGAATTGCAGAAAGCTCACAAATGTATACCTCGTTTTACCATTGTTAAATAGATATGTTAAATTCATTTGTACCAACCAAAATAAATTATGAATGATAAATGAACCAGACAGAAATCTTTTAACATAAAACATAAAATAAAGACATTTAGAAGTAACGATATTTACAATAGAAAAGTGGCTTTAATAGTTTACAATATATATCATGCTGGCCAGTAGATTCATTTGTCTGGTATTTCCTTTTTTTCATCCCCCTGTTTTGAAATGAACCTATTTACCAGACAAATGAAATTACCAGACTTGAGTGTATGTCAATCTCATATATGCCACAATGATAGACAAAGTGAAACTGAATTTTTCCTCTGAAGATTCTGTATAATTTTTGTTCAAATAGACTGTTATCAAAGATGAATTATTGGCAAAAATAAAGACTTTATTATTTCAAAGATAGGACAATTTCTATGTTTTGCAATATTAATAAAAAAAATATCATTTGAAAAAAATTAAATTACTGTAGGTGTAAAAGGATTCATTATCAACGTCTCTGGACTTGAAGTAGTAATCATTATCAAGGGCAGAGAGATGAAAATAATGAATAAGCAAAACATTATACACCACCACCATAAATAAGTGGGGGTATAAGTACTAAAAATACAGTCAAATATGTAACAATCCCTGACCTTCTTACATCACAATTTAACAACACATTTATCAAAATATAACAATAAATGACTCAACAAAACATATAAGTTCATATATACATAGAGGCAAAGCTTGTAACAATGTTTTTGTCATGATACTTTTGTCTTGACACACAAGCTGAGGTAAGCAGAAGATTACAACTTAACAATCTAATGAGGCATATACATGTTGACAAATTTACTCTAATGCTTGCTGCCTTGGAAGAAAGACAACTCTTACAACTTTAAACTGACTTTTATATTTTGCTTTGAAAATCTGTTGATCTTAACTTAGACCTTTTTATTTTCAACGTTTCATGTTTACTATGTTAAACCTGGAAACTCCCTTTTCTTATATATATGCAAGATTTTTTTTATTTTGGCTAACCTCTAAATTTCTTACTCTCTTTTCAAATTAAACTCTAAGAAAAATAGTTCATATAATTTGCTAAAAGGTCACTTTATGATGAAAATTCAAGAAGTTATTCCGTCATCAATAACTCATAATATAAAAGCCTATTTTTATAAAGACCTTGACACCATGGCAATAAAAGTAAATCAGTATTTATTTTGTGTGTGTGTGTTATTAAGGTATTGTTTAATAAATGGTTACACTCAATTTAATGTACAGTGAAGATTTAAGATGCAAGATTTGAGCACAACAGTGCCTTAAAGCTTACAACTCTAATTTGATATTCTAACCCTGAACTTTGACCTTAATAGTTCATTTGTTTAAAGCTCATTTTGTGGCCAAGCATTGTGATTTCATACAAATTTGGTAGTCATGGTTCTTAAAATTTCTTGAGATTTGTTTCTATAAAAGTTTTAAAAAATCATGACAACAAACATCAGATATGAGGTAATTCAAGATATAGAAAAAAAATGATATGACAATTGGGTAGGAAAAAAGGATCTTTAGGGGAAAAGAAATATTCTATTTTCTCTAAGGTAGGTAGATAAATGTCAATATGACAGAAAAAACAAGTTAAGTCAACATGTTGTTTTTAATGATAAGCATCAGCACTATATGGCATGGTCTAAATCACTTAGTGATCCTTTTTTCGTTGTTTAGAAAATTAATTAAAGTGATAATAAAAAAAATAAACTTCAGTGAAAATAAAAAAAAAATATACTTTAAAAGATATTTAAAAGGTTTATCAAACATATAAGTACATACCTTTGCATAAGACAATACAATATTCTACAATCTTTCAAAAATAAAACTGCATTAACAAATTAAATGAAATGATATGATAAACATTATAAACATGAATAAAAGTTATATCACAAGTTTGTTTTCTGTACAAAGGATTTCAACTGTAGAGCATCACCACTATTTGTGACAAATTTCTCCGTCTCTAGGGGAGATAACTCCTTCAATGGAATCATCGATTCCGAATGTGGCTAAAAAAAAAAGAGAATAAAGATATCATCATAATGAACATTACAAACTTCTGAATGTTTAGAAAATTATACAGGATTTTATTTCCCCATGTGATCAATGATACAAAGCTAAAAATGCAAATGCACTTACACACCTGTAACAAAAAATCAAATTCAAATTAATCATTCTACTAGTTCAATGTCTAAGCTTTTTATTTCAATTTCCCAGTATTCTGGTGAGAACACAGATACCAAAACATCACACTGCAATACTGACATATGAGAACTAATATTCAAGGAACCCTCATGTTCTCCCTATAACATTGTTAGTTGTATAGATTGTTTGTATCCCTTATCCTGTTTTAGTGGTGTTTAAATAGTCATTATTCATAGTGTCTGTATAAATCTGTACATTTACTGGATATGTATTCCTATTATTGTGACTTCCATTCTACAGTCAGGGGTGCTACTTAAACAAGTGATTTCATTATCACCTATTTCAGTGAATTTTTGAATTCAGTTATCACCTATTTAAGTGATTTCGGTGTTTCTTTTGATCTTCAAATGCTAATTTCATTGATTTTCCATATTTTTACAAACTTTTCTATAATTTTCCTACATAAATCAATTATCCCTTTATCTTTAGATATCAATTTCACCAGTGCACTTGGGCAGTAAGTTACTGCAGTGCGCTAATGCTTTTAAAAGTACCCTTGGGAATTGTTCTGTATTCAAATATTCATTAACTACTCTTACTATCAGACAAAGGTCAACAATATTAGGTGACATGATTGGTTTTCTTTAGAATTAAATTGATTTATTTTAAGGTTATGTCCTGGGGCCCGTGTCAACAAAGCTGTCAATTTTCTTAGGTTGGTCTTAGGACACGTCTTAGTCCTAAGTCAGGTTAACAAAAGTCTCCTAAAATAAGATATGTCCTAAATTTGGTCCTAAAATTAGGATATACAAATAGGTGTCTTAGGATAGTCCTAAAGGTTACATTGTCCTTAAACTTAATAAAAACAATAAATATAGCACCAACTCAATACTAAAAATACTAATACAATATCAAACTATTATACTGTTATTAATGAATCATTTTTTTTTTTCAATATTTGTTAAAGATTCAATTGTATTACATCAAATTATTTTGTGCTGTTTATTTTGAAAATATTAAAAAAATACTATAATTATAAGCAACCTTTTTTTGACTAACCAAAACGGTGCAATATTAATTTAAATATGGGGAAAAGTTGACTTCTTTTTTTTAACTAATCCCAATTTAATACTTGTAATGAAATCGAGTGGTCCAAAGTACAAAACTAGTTTATGTACTAAAATTGCAGCATGAATATCCCATTTAACAAAGTTTTGTGACTATTTACTTTTGTTTTCGTATTAAATTTATCTATATCTTTTATCATATTTAATAACGTATTTATTAGTATTACGTTAATACTTCAACTTTTATTTTGCTTTAATTGTTTCCATATAAGAGAAGATGCTAAAATACCATTAAATCTATGGCATAGAAATCTCTACATATTTTTTCAATTAAATAAATGTGTTAGGATGGTCCTATGACCATCGTAGTAAGGACTGTCCTAAGACAGCTTTGTTTTACATCCTAAGACATGTCTCAGACACGTCCTAAGACCATCCTAAATAATGTCCTAAGACATATCTTAGGACATATCCTATGATACTTTCATTGACACGGCCCCTGATCTATAAATTATTCCAGTTTTTGCATATTCAATTTTAAAAACTGTAAAAACTGGCAGGCTTATCAAGCAAATGACAATTTCTGCATGAACATGGTTGTTTTTTCAATGAAATTCTGGTCTTTTTACCAATAAAAAAATCAAGCTTGTGGGAAAAATATCCCAAAAATGTTATAAACACTTATTGAAGTGATTACATTTTAACTTATCAAATTACTTGTTTCAGTGATTTTGAAAAGTCTGTGTGAAAAATTCACTTGTTTAAGTAGTACCCCTGACTGTTCTACATAAGAAATTGTCTGTTTATATGTACATGGACATATACACATATATCGCAAAGATTTACATCACTTCCTTTTTTCATATGTATGTCATATTCAGAAAAAACCAAAGTGATCTCATCGAGGCTCACCATTGGCTCACAATGTACTGTCCGTTAGATATAGAACTATTAACCTTAAGTGGTTGTCTACTGACCTAGGACCAAATAAAAATATCTTCAAACATGAGTTCAACTTTTATGGAAGGTGAAAAAGATTTCTTTATATTTAGATAGAAAAACATGACCACACACGCATCATAACTTGAGTTCAGCTGTTTTTTTATTAATTTATTTTGAAGTTGTTTTTTGTGTTTTTGTAGTCTATTTCATTTCATTTCTATTTTGTACCACTTTAATTTTCTGTCTAACTTATACAAATGTTAAAACTATGTAATGTATGTATGCTCTTATACATTGTGTTTTTAATTATGTTAAATGAAGACCTCAAAAGTTCTAATTTGTGTTTATGCAAATTAAATATATTAAACCAAACACATGTAATCATTAATCATATAGGGTAACAATCACCTATATATTACATAGATTACAAATCTAAACCCTAATGTAAACCATGTGAAGAAATGTTTTGTAGTGCTAAAAATAACATATTGAAAAACCAGTATTTGTAATGAGGAAATACTTTTTTTAAAGATCCTAGTTATCCTTAACCAATAAGCTACAATAGTAATTGAATTTTGATGGCTGTTGGTTTTTTATTTTAGAGTCCACATTTACTCTATGGAATTTTTAATTTTGAAACATAAAATACCATGATAAAATTATATCTTGCAAAAATTCATTTCCAAATTCTTATACATGAAAAAAATAAACCACCTTCAGAACAAAGGCATGGACCCAAATTCCTAACAGTCAATCAACACACTGTCCATTCATTTGATGTGTTTTATCATTTGATTTTATCATTTGACTTTGCCATTTGATTAGGGACTTTCTGTTTTGAATTTTCCTTGGCGTTCAGTATTTTTGTGATTTTACTTTTTACATGTCTTATGAACATCGTAAATGCCAGGGCTTCAATATTATTACTTTCAAATATCTCCTGTTGAAGGCATCAAATATACAGATATCCCACTTTGTTTAAATAAGTGACATTGTGATTGGTTTAATGCCATTTGGTGATGACCCCCTATGGCTCTGTACTGGGTCAGTAAACTTTAATATGGAGTTCATGATGTCACATCTACTATTAACAGTGATGTCATAAGTTAATGTTATTGTAATTCATAGTTTGGTCTTCATACAAAACTTGGCAGGAAAATTACTGTGTGCAATAAATTAGTTATATGGTTTGCTACTGACCCCCTACAGATTCATAGAAAGTTGGTGAAATCCATAGGAGATTCCGCTTTTGCCTCATCCCCTATGGATCTGTAGCAAACCATAATATTTAGCGTATAGTAAAGACCTCTTGCATTGACATTTCAAAAATGAAAAATGCATAAATGTTGATATATATCTGTGTATTGGAACTTGTGGTAAGATCAGTGATTGGCTGTATAAATATGAATCAAATTCAGTTGCAGTCAGATGTTTAAACATGCATATCATTCAATGTAGATTCTTTATACATTTTGGCATGCTGAAAATTTACAAATCTATAAATTGTTAATGATAAGTAAAATCCCAATAGCATTTCTTTTTTTTAAATTGATTGATACTGGGCATCCTCAAGCTGAGTTAAATGTTAGATTAAAAAAATAAACCAAAATTTGTCTAAATTTCTGTCTATCAATTAATTATATGACCTTGACTTTTAAGTAATTTACCTCAATATAAATATATGTCTTCTTTATTCCATGAGGCACTATCACATAAAGTTTGGTTATTGTTGGAAATACATGTATGGTTTAAAAGATTACATTTGGAAAACCAAATTTGGCCACAATTTTAGTCTATTACAGTGAGTTGACTGTTAGTGTTGCTCTCCACCAATTGCAACTCATTCAAAATTTTGACCAAATTGCAATTTGTTTTATAAAATCAAATTGTTCAACTGGTCAGAAATTTGAACCAACTGCTGAAGAAAACCACAGCCAAGTCATGAAGTGCAAGGTGATAAAATAAAACATACTTACAATCCTATAAGACTTTAACTCCACTTTAATGATGTTGTGACAAAATTAGTTTATCAGTTTGTATAGTTATATCATATTCATTTCCATGCTGAAGGGGAACTGTTTATTTTGAATTGCTATTAAATTGTCCAAACTAAGCTTTTCATAATATGTTTTTTCTTTCTAAAAGTATTCAATATTTATAAGAATTTTAAAGAAAAACCATATGAAAGCTTAGTTTGGACAATTTTATAGCAATTCAAAATAAACAGTTCCTCTTCAGCATGGAAATGACTATAATATAACTATACAAACTGATAAACTAATTTTGTCACAGCATCATTAAAGTGGAGTTAAAGTCTTATAGGATTGTAAGTATATTTTATTTAACACCTTGCACTTTCACATTTTGACTGAACAATTTGTTCAATATTCTGACCAGTTGAACAATTTGGTTTAATAAAACAAATTGCAATTTGGTCAAAATCTAGAATGAGTTGCAATTGGTGGAGAGCAACACTAACAGTCAACTCACTGTAATAACTGCTGTGACCTAAACCTTAGACCTAATGATCCCAAAATGAATAAGGTTTTTCCTTATTCCAAAGAAAATTCTCAAAACCAAATTTGATGGCCCATAAGATTTTGCATGAAAACTGAATCTTGACTCCCAGACATATTGCTGGCATTCTTACCGATTATCAGGTTGTCTGCATATTGGTATTTTGAAAACTGATAATTGATTTATCAGGATGTATTTCGGTCTTTTGGAAGTGTTTTCAACGTATTTGAAGTCACAAAGCCAATATATGCAATTTTATAAAGACCTAAGCAGAGTGATAGAGACAGTGGGATGACCTATAATACATATTAAAAGAGTTTGTTGCAACTTAGCTTAATATATATTGCCCTTTCACTTGGATTTAAAATGACAGTAAACATCCATAAAATGATAAAAAAAAAAAACAACATTGATAGAACATTGATTTTAAAATCATCTGCAGAAAAAACTAGAGGCTCTCAAGAGCCTGTGTCGCTCACCTGTTAATGTGTTTACTGATGTCGGCCATCTTCGTTGGTAGGCGGGGTCATTAGACACTTTTTTTTTAAATAGATACCCTAGTATTATGATTGTAGCCAAGTTTGGTTAAATTTGGCCAAGTCGTTTTAGAAAAGATTTTTATACAAGTTACAAAAATGACGAAAAGTTGTTCAATATTGACTATAAAGGGCAATAACTCCTTAAGGGGTCCTCTAACAATTTTGATCATGCTGACTTATTTGTAGATCTTACTTTGCTGAACATTATTGCTGTTTACAGTTTATCTCTATCTATAATAGTATTCAAGATAATAACCAAAAACTGCAAAATTTCCTTAAAATCACCAATTTTAGGGCAGCAACCAAACAACAGGTTGTCCGATTCAACTCAAAATTTGTGAGGGGATATATCTTATTCTGATGGACATTTAAATCTTGAAAGATTTGCCCAAAATGTCTTAGTTTCAAAGATATAAAGCAATAACTGCATTTTACCACTATGTTCTAATTTTAGCCATGTCGGCCATTTTGTTTGGTAGGCTGGGTCATCGGACACATTTTTTACAACTATAAACCACAATGATAATTGTGGCCAAGTTTGGTTAAATTTGGCAAAGTAGTTTTGGAGAAGAAGATTTTTAGAAAAGTTACAAAAAATGACAAAAAGTTGTTAAAAATTGACTATAAAGGGCAATAACTCCTTAAGGGGTCAACTGACAATTTTGGTCATGTTGACTTATTTGTAGGTCTTACTTTGCTGAACATTATTGCTGTTTACAGTTTATCTCTATCTATAATAGTATTCAAGATAATAACCAAAAACTGCAAAATTTCCTTAAAATAACCATTTCACAGGCAGCAACCCAACAACAGGTTGTCCTATTCGTCTGAAAATTTCAGGGCAGATAGATCTTCACCTGATCAACCATTTTACCCCATGTCAGATTTGCTCTAAATGCTTTGGTTTTTGAGTTATAAGCCAAAAACTGCATTTTACCCCTATGTTCTATTTTTAGCCATGGCGGCCATCTTGGTTGGTTTGATGGGTCACGCCACACATTTTTTAAACTAGATACCCCAAGGATGATTGTGGCCAAGTTTGGTAGAATTTGGCCCAGTAGTTTCAGAGGAGAAGATTTTTGTAAAAGTTTACAGACGACGGACGCCAAGTGATGAGAAAAGCTCACTTGACCTTTCAGGTCAGGTGAGCTAAAAAAAAGACATCTTCATAACCAATACATGTATACACAATTGCTAATGAAACGACATTCAAACATGCCAATTACAAACAATAAATATGTCATGTATATAAACATACATATAATACTACATAACTAGAACATGTGCATGTTAATTAGGTAAAAATTGATATGGTTAACATACACTGGATATAAATCACTAAAAATTTACCTGTTATCCTGTTTACCATGTTAATGAGAAATATATAGTCATAATTTTATGTTAGTTCAAAAGCTATATGTATATATATATTCATAATCTTGTGTAAGTTCAAAAGCTACATGTATATATATATACTCATAATCTTATGTAAGTTCAAAAGCTACATGTATATAAATGGTTTAGTTATAGGTGTCAGCCCTCCAAAGATGGGAAAGTTAACAACTAGAAAAGAAAATTAATAAAGAAAGGATATTGGATACATTATTTGTCTAATGACTCATGGTAGAAAAAGCTTTCAACAACAACAACAATTTAGGTTGTTTTCAAATAGAAAAAAAGTTTCAAGATTAGAAACAGCTTCCAAAATTGATTGAACTAATTCACCTAATATGTTATACTCTACTATCATAATCAGTATACTAACTTACTATCTATAAGATAAAGTAATAAAACACTCTTATATATGAACTATATTACTACCTTTCACTGATCTCATAATTCCAGACTACTGAAAACTTTGAATTAATAATAACACAAAATCAACATGTTTGACAACTCCGAAATGTACTACAGAAATTTCATAACTTTAACTTCAAACACAGAAATTTCATAACTTTAACATGAAATACCGGTACAGAAATTTCATAACTTTAACATGAAATACCGGTACAGAAATTTCATAACTTTAACATGAAATACAGATATTTCATAACATGAAATACAGATATTTCATAACTTCAACATGAAATACAGAAATTTTATAACTCTAACATGTAAAAGAAAAGTACAACATTCAACACAGACAACACAAAAAAACTGACGATAGAAAAAGCTGAACCTGAAAGCAATATTTGTGGAACTGTAAAGCAATTCTGTTTCCATTGGGACAATAGGAAATGTCAAGTTCAGTTTTCACAGTGTCTTTATAGAATCTTTTGTAATTCTATTTACATCATTGAATTTTAAACTTTGAATGTTTACATGCAACATTGAGGAGTAGAATGACAGATTTTTACAATCTTAAGTCTTGCTAAAGTCTCTCTTATATACTTCAACAACAAAAATAACACTTGTGAATCAGCAAGAACCAGCATCATTACCTTACGATAACCAGGTGCTCCACAGGGTGCAGCTTTAAATGACGGCAGATGTCGAACCCTGAACAATTGGGGCAAGTATGGACACACACATTCAAGCTTGATACAGCTCTGAATTTGGATTGTGATCAAATTTTTGAAATAATATGAGTTCTGACACAAAACAAATGTCAAGATCTTACAAATCTATTGCCCGATATTGTGCAATTAAAGATTTCTTCTTCAAACTTTTCAAAAATTTGGAAAAAAAAAATTTGAAAACTACTTCCACCCCCCTTTTTTTGCAATAAGTCCAAAACCTGACATTCCTTTATACATAATTCACAAGAAGTGTAAGGGAGGTATATCTGAACATTGTATGTTAAATGTTTTTGAGTTACCTCCCTTACACTGCTTTTAAATTGTCTTAATTGTCCATTGACCAGAAAAACCTAGTTTTCCCCCCTTTTTTGCCTTTAATTCCAAAACATACTGAGCCATAACACACCCCCCCCCCCCCCCTCTGCCAAAGTCAATACTAACCAACCCTTCATGGTATGGAAACTTGTGAAATAATTTCAGAGAGCTTCATACACTTAAACACAAATTATTGTTTGAAAACTGCAAAAATGCTTATTTTGTGCACCCTTTTTGGCCCAGAATTTCTTAAAAATTGGGACCATAACCTCAAAAATCAATCCCAACCTTCCTTCAGTGGTGTTGAACCTTCTGGTAAAAATGTATAGAGTTAAAACTTAAGTTATTGTCTGGAAACTAAATGCGTCTTAAACATGATAGCTTTATAAGACGCAAAAAAATTTTGCGGTCGTATAAAAACTGGCTAACCAATACAGCCAAGAGTGCTAAATTTGTGTTAAACATCAACAATCAATCAATAAAGATTAGGAGCCTCTTTTGTGATTGAAAATTGAATGGTAAAGAACCAAAAATTAAATTATAAAATAATCATTCATTTTTTTGTATCTGATGATCATATGTCCAATTCCAGTTTAGAAACTGACTAAACATTAATATTGGAAGCAAAAAAATATTGAAAATATTAGAAAGCGATAATTAATGTCAACTTAAGAATTAAACAGATGACTGTCCAAAACCTGCAAACTTTGGTGTTTCCCAATTCATGTGATTAAAATAAAAATAAACACTTTGTGTGAAAACTGTAAATGACAAACAAACCTACTAGAACTAAGTTTTGTTATTTGTGTTAGTAACCAAACAAGTGACACACGTTACCTAATATTCATTATCCATAATGTTAACGGTAGACAATGTAAGTTTCCCTGCACGCTTCGTAAATGAAACCGAATATTTATCTTCATTAGATTGGTAAGCCTTCAAGCAAAACAGGACAAAAATAACAAAATACACAAAATACATTAACATTTCAGAGGTAACAAATCAGGGTACAATTCTATGCTGGAAAACAATGCATCACATAAAACACAAAGGCGTAATCCATGTTTCAATTTTTCATTCTTTAGGTAATAATTTACAGATAATTTTGTATTTCATCGTAGAATTGATACCCTGACATGTTGTCTCTCAAATCATTCAATGCTTTACCATTTTCATAGCAATATACTTGGCAATCAATCTATGAAATGTAAAATATTTGTAAAAAAATTCTGAAAATATAATTGCAACACAATAACTAATTAGCGAATTAATTCGTTTTTTGCTGGCTATATTTAAAATATACAGAAGATAGGAATATTATATTTTTGTCAGAAGAAAATAAACTAATTGAGCTTAGATTTTAAAAGTTTCTGCTTATATGCAACATCAAATTTTGAATACAACTATGTGGATAAAAATGCATATTCCACCGTCTTTAAAATCCTCCTTCACTGCACATAATTGGTTTAACTTCATGAAATAAACTAAAAATAATTTTAAAACGAGGAACAAACATCCCTCACAAAAACAGGTCAACTAATAACAAAATGATGTTGACTTACTATTCTCTGTGGTGGGGTTTTACTTGTATTTGTCTTGTCTATATGATTTAATCAGAAAGTATAGTACAAAAAAGAGAAAAAGCAAATAGTGCAATTTTAGGGCAAAACATACCTGTCCATTAAAGTTCAAAATTTAAGTTATTTAATGTGTTGACTATATACTTAAAAGCTAATTGTTAATTGTGCTGCATACGCTTCTTTGCTTTGCAAATATTCCTTACAAGTAAAGGGAATGAATAAACTTTTAAAAAAGCTTTTATTATGCATTAGAGATTCCTGTCAAAAACAAGTCAAAACATTGAAGCCAAATGTTCTCTATCAAGCAATTATGCAAATTGCACAATTACTAAACTAGAAGTTTGAAAGCTGTTACCTTTAGTTACCTGACCCACAAAAATATTTATGTTTATTAGATAAGGAAACCCTGTCTATGCTGGTAAAGTAGCAATTGTTTACCCTGTCAATGTCTTATCTCCCACAAAAAATTGTCAGAAACACTTTGTTATTTTATATGGCAAGGAGTCATTAACTGCTGATTAATGGTGTCTCGTCATGTAGAACAAATCATCATTCTAGCAACATGTTATAAACAAAAATTGAGGGTGGTGAACTGCCATCAATAACTCAATCAAAGATTGGAAGGAAAAATAATTTGACCTCTCTGCCAGGAATTAAAAAGTCTGACTTTGTCAAGTGCATGGTAAAGTAAGTGACTGTCATTAAGGTCTGCTATTTCAGTTTATATCGGTAAGGTAGATTACATATAACAGGGATGGAGGCTTATATGTTTTGATAGCATTCGGGTGCTTCATTAAGATGAGGTAAAAGCCGGCAGTTCCTGGTTTAACCTTATAACAGACACAACGAGCCAAATTTTTACTTCTGATAAAAAACTTAAAGGGTCAATCAAAAATTGAAGTGTCTAAAAATTAATCTTCTGTCAGACCTAATGTCTGACAAAACTAAAACTTTCAAATGCTCAGCAGAACTTGTTTTAATCTATTATCCAAGGAACTGGGAAACAAAATGTATTTTGCTTCTAAAAAGCATTAAGCAGTTAAGGGCAAAAAAATAAAAAAAAAAGCACTTACATATGATTCTATAGACAATCATATCAGTCTGTTAAAACCATCTACCTAAAATTCAAACTTTTAAGAAAATACCATTCAAAAAAAATTTGAATATTTTTTCATTTTTTTATTTTGTATAATTCAATAGGGTTGGCGCTTCTAAAATTGCACTATTTTTGCCATGAGCAAACGCCACTTCACAAGAGATATTATTTTAAAATTGATATATGCACAAGTTTATATAATATTTGAAGTGTCAATTCCCAAAATAAATCAAGCAAAGGAAATGTTTTAACTTTTGTGTTCAAATTACCTTTTACATTTCATTCAGTACAAAATGCATCCAGAATCCTTTGCCATTCAGGAAGTGATATCCTGTAAGAAAAGGAAGGTATGAACCCATTTGGATACCCATTATCAAAAATGGTCAATGGTAAAATTAATTTCATTTAAAAGCTTTTCAGGATTGGAGTTCTCAGTTATTGTCTTCGCTATTAGATACCATGTAGTACATTTGCATGTAACTTTATAGTTTCAACCACAAAAATGTATATGTAATAAGAAAAATAGGAAAGCGGAAACTACTTGAATGGCAAAGGAGTCCTTTTAGTAACTTAGTTATATATATGTACCCATATAAGATATCTAATTATTTTTTGGATGCACAATACAAAATCTTTACATTTATATGTTTAGGTACCTACCCTTCTGCTATCATTCTTTGTCCTCTGTATATCAGTAATACACCGTATGAGAATATCAGGTAACAAGGCAATCACAATCAATATGATCATACACAACCATATTGGTCCACACGACACATGCACAAAAAATAAATGATAAAAGTCTTGATGGGTAATGATCAAATCTCTGAAAATATAATAATAGTTTGAATCATTATCTCTCAAAGTACATAGACATCAACTTACCTATAATAGGGTTAAAGTAGATACTTAATAATCACTTATATCATCAGGCCCTGTACACAAATACAGTAATAATGTTGTTTACCTCCCTTTTGTTTTAAGAAATCCTACATGTATTGATTGATTGTATGCAACTGTCGCACAAGCGAGAAGATTAGGTAGCTTCTAAACCGGTTTAATTCATTGTTTTCTACACAAAACAGAGAATTGTTTAGATTAAGAGAAAACAACTGTCATATTCCTGACTTTGTACAGGTATTTCCTTATCAAGCATTTGAGGTGTTTGAGCTTTGAGCTTTGCAATTTTGGATAACCTAATGGACTTTCCTTTTTGGATTTTCCTTGTAGTTCAGTATTTTTGTTTAATAAGTTTTTAAATGATTGAAAATCATTGAGTTGTTCAATGATTGATTGACACATTGAGACTTCTCACAACTAAGCTTCCAAAATTTTAACATAAGTCCACCTCTTGGTGTGGGATTTTCTTGCTGCATTGAAGACCCATTGGTGGTCTTGGGCTGTTATCTGCTCATTGGTCAGGTAATTGTCTCTTTCACATATTCCCCTTTTTCATTCTCAATTTTATAATGCATTTGTTATTTGAAACAAATCATTTCATTCAACATCAACATTTTTGTGAAATGGATAATTGGATAAATATAGATTATTACATTGATACAAGTGGATGATCGGATTTATCCAATCGAGATAGTTAAATTATCAATTTTAAAGTCCAAGCTTTGGCGAGGAATTTATTATTCAACTATCGAGATTGGATAAATCTGATAATCAACGCGTTACTATGTAATTATCTGTTTCTCTTATGATTAAAAGATAAATTTTCTTCTTTTCTAAACCAAAATCCCCTTCCAGTGCCTTCCACTTTCCACCTGTTAGAAAATTTTGATCAATTCAGGGAGCCGAGAAAGGTTATGACCCTTTGACTCAGCCAATCATGCTCTGAGATCACCGGCAGCCACATGTTGATTAAATTTTTACATACAATTGGTTTGGAAAGGGATATATTTCCATAGAATTAGAGAATTGGTTTTAATAATCCAACCAACTACCTAGGCGTGTAAAAATACATCTAAAAATGAAAGATAATGCTAAATCTAATGTAACAAGTCTACTTACGGCCACAACAAGCCAGTATAAAGTGAAGTCATTGCAACATTCCCCACAAAGGCAAAAATATAAGAGAAGAAAATTGGTGCACTCCAGTAATATGTTTCTAATCCAAGCTGAAAAGATAAAATGTAAAGCTGTCAAATGATCCATTTATGATAAAGGGTTCAACATTTATTCCCATTAGACACTAGTTTTTTTTAGTTTAACAATTCCATTACATTATGAAAACATTTTAAAAAGGATAAATTTGATTTATATTTTGTAACAATTATTAGCTCAATATTTGCAGTTTCCAAATTCTTATATCAGTTGTGTGAATTTGAGAGTAGTCTCAAGGGAAAAAAATAGATGCTGTTAATAGAAGCATGCATTATCTACTGTCATACATAAAGCTAGATTTCAATAAATAAATGGTTTTTGTCACCAAAAATGTTCAATAAATGTCAGTGATTTATATAATACTGTGCATTTCACAATGATGTGGCATTAAATTGGCAAAACAATAAAACCTTTTGCCAGAATCAGTTGGTCTTTGTGGGTTATTTAAACTAATTTAAGTTGAACCCTCCCATTGAATAAATACAATAGCTATTGTTCTCTGAGGAGTTTTTTCACTGGGACCTTCAAATTTCTCCTTCAACCTTTTCAAATAATGGTATTTTTACAGACATTGTAAGTACATGTATTTCTTTTTCAGAAGATGAGCATTCATTACCTTTATATTAACAGCTAATACACATGTTATATACACTACTGAGCCAAGCATCCAGTTGTCCATCATCTGAAAATAGTTTACAATTTTTTCAGCAAATTTATAATTAAACAAATTATTTAACCAATGGTAACATTACCATGGTTAAAATTCTGTTGCTCAACTACTTTTTAACCCTCTGTTACATAAGTTACTCTTGGATAAATTCTCAGTGAACATTAATTTTCATTAAAATAAAATATTCTTTTTCTCTAGTCCTTAAAAAACTGTTTGATCAATAAATATGATCACTTGTTAAACATTTATTGAATAGTACAACAAAGTGGATGTGATATTTCTTGAAAAATGCTAATAATTCCAAAAACTGAAAGGCAAAACCTTTGGCAATATAATAAACTGGAATTTGCTTGTATTCGCTTCACTCAAACAACCAGTATGGCCCAATTTTGTAGGGCAAAATTCTGCCCTGGAGATTTTAACGAGATTGGACGATACTTTGTTACATAGCAATGTAAAATATCTGAACATGTAAACAAACAGAACAATTTGTTTCCTAAGGCAAAGAAAAGCAATAATTATACGTTAAATAATTTCCTATTCATAATTTAAATCATCTATTGCATTACATAAAGGGGGAAATATCGAAAATGGTATCAACTTGACATAAAATACAATTCCGCTAAACTTCATGCATGATTTTGGCACATCAACATGACGTCATACAAAATGGAAACTTTTGAACTGAAGGCTATGGTTTCAACAATACATTTTAACAAAAAAATTGTTCCATACAAATGCTGGAAGGAAAAAAAGAATATTCCTTCTGATTTACGATAAATTTCATGGATAATAGCATTAAAAATAAAACTTCATGATGACAATATGTGAACTGCGGTATAATACACGTAATTTTATTGGACAACTAATCAGATTCTACTATAGATCTGGTCTCACCGGCTGTCTATGAACAACATGTAGTAGTCAGCCGAGAACCAGCTTAGCAATATAACTACATAGATGAAAAAAAAACCAATAACAATAGATAATAATGCTAACAACATTCATATTCAATCTCTGTTTTATTTACATTCATTTACATAGTCCTACCTTTCCATTTTTATAAAATGTAATGTCGCCGTCAAACATCAGAAACACACCAAAGAAAAATATGACAGCGTGCCATAAACCTGAAAGATAAAAACAAATATAGAATGTACTACAAATGTATAAGTATGATTCAGTGAATTAAATTTGAAGTAAAAGATGTCTTATTTTAATTCCAATCTAAGGTTCCTTTTCATATTTCAAACAGTACCATACAAATGTAGACATGAAAATTGCTAAAAATGTTTTTTTTTTCATATATCTATTTAAAGGGGCAAAAATCCTGTTAAATATTCTGTCTGCATGGTTCCAAGACATTGTTGATAACAGCCTTTAATAAAAACTTTTCAAAATTTGACAAGAAGAGTTGGTGCAAGGATGTTAACTATATATGCAATGTTCAATATAAATTACATTTCAAAAGGTCATAACTCCTGTTAAAATAAAATATCAGCACACACTGATTTTCAAACTCACAAAAAATATTGCAATATAAATTTCCTAACAATCTTACAAAAAATATCAGCTGATACTATTGGAAGTGCATGCATTTAGAGTTATGGTTCAAGAACATTACATGTTTTTTTATATTGCTTTTGTTATGACTGATTTTCATGGAATTTAAAAAAAAAAAAAGAAAAAAAAAGAGTGCTCTTGCTGAAATATGTTGCCTGCTTTACTTATGATTAAATTTAAGTGGAAAATAATAAATATTGATATTTTATTACAATTGTCACATAAACATTATAAATGTTGTATGAAAATGAGGTCACAGTCAGATGAACAATGTCAGATAGACATGTACACCTTACAATCATTTCCACCACTAAATACAGTTGACCTATTGCTTATAGTACCAGAGAAACAGATCAAACCAAAAAATAGCTACATTGAAATATGAACCATGAAAATCATGTTAAGGTTATATAATCCTACAGGACAGACCTGTACATGATTCAGTGAATTAAATTTGAAGTAAAAGATGTCTTATTTTAATTCCAATCTAAGGTTCCTTTTCATATTTCAAACAGTACCATACAAATGTAGACATGAAAATCGCTAAAAATGTTTTTTTTTTCATATATCTATTTAAAGGGGCAAAAATCCTGTTAAATATTCTGTCTGCATGGTTCCAAGACATTGTTGATAACAGCCTTTAATAAAAACTTTTCAAAATTTGACAAGAAGAGTTGGTGCAAGGATGTTAACTATATATGCAATGTTCAATATAAATTACATTTCAAAAGGTCATAACTCCTGTTAAAATAAAATATCAGCACACACTGATTTTCAAACTCACAAAAAATATTGCAATATAAATTTCCTAACAATCTTACAAAAAATATCAGCTGATACTATTGGAAGTGCATGCATTTAGAGTTATGGTTCAAGAACATTACATGTTTTTTTATATTGCTTTTGTTATGACTGATTTTCATGGAATTTAAAAAAAAAAAAAGAAAAAAAAAGAGTGCTCTTGCTGAAATATGTTGCCTGCTTTACTTATGATTAAATTTAAGTGGAAAATAATAAATATTGATATTTTATTACAATTGTCACATAAACATTATAAATGTTGTATGAAAATGAGGTCACAGTCAGATGAACAATGTCAGATAGACATGTACACCTTACAATCATTTCCACCACTAAATACAGTTGACCTATTGCTTATAGTACCAGAGAAACAGATCAAACCAAAAAATAGCTACATTGAAATATGAACCATGAAAATCATGTTAAGGTTATATAATCCTACAGGACAGACCTGTACACCTTACAATCACTCCATACACCACATTTCTAATAGTATCTAAGAAATAGACCAAACAACAAAACCTAAGCATTGTCCAATGAACAATGAAATTGAGGCCAAGGTCAGATGAAACCTGCCAGACGGACATGTACACCTTACAATCATTCCATACACCAAATATACTTGACCTGTAATTGCTGACATTTCCTGAGATAGGGAATTGTCCACATAACTTTAACCCTGATCAATGAACTCTACCTGAGGAAGATGTGTATGTTACCAGGAACCCATATACCAAATAAAGTTATCCTATTACTAGTATATGAGTATTTCACTTAACAAAAAAATATTATCCTATTACTAGTAAATGAGTGTTTCACTTTTAAAGCAGTCACTGAACCATGAAATTGAGGTCTAGGACATGGACATATTGCAGATGCAAACTTAATAACATGAGGTATATATGCAAACAGGTATGAAACATCCAGGTCTTCTACCTTTTAAAATATAAAAGCTCCTTTTGCAGCTACAGCCTGGAGGATTGTAATCCCTTAAATGTTGTTTCAGGCAACACAAAAACAAAGAATCTTGCATTTAACATGTTAACATAAACTTGATATTAAAACTTCATTGCCTAACATATTTTTTGATATCTCATTCAGATTCTGATGAATGAAATGACTAATATTATATGAATGATCTTCTTACCTAAAGCATTCCACTGTATGAAATATTTTTTACTTAATTTGCAATTTCTTGTGATTGTTCTGAAAGATAAAAGGTTCATGCATTTCTAATGCCTAAGTACAACAACAAGAACATAACTGAAATGACTGTAGATAAACTGTGAATATATATTCGGAGTATAGCAGGAACTAGAAAACAGTTCACATCAGTCTTAAATCTTTACATTGCTAATGAGCAATTGACACTAACATTATTTTAATGTAAATTTACATTTTTCACATAAAATAATTTAATAATTTAGATGTATGAAGCTGCCTTAAAACTGTTGACTGCATTTACAAAAAATCTATTTTAAAGCATATTTTGTTTACATTAGTTTTATTTGTATTGATTCAAAAGCATTCCAATTTAGAGTTGTTCCAGAATAAAATGCATTGATGGGACGGTTGGCACTCACACTAGTTATTTGTGGGTGGCTACATTTTCTTTAGAATTTTGTAAAAAAATTATAATATGGGTGGTGGGGGTATAAAATAGTGCATCACATCCCTCCTTGCATTTAAATCTGGAACAGCCCTAACACGAAGAAATTATATCTTAAAACTTAATCAACATGTAGGGCACATTTACTACAGATACAACACCACACTTGGGTAACAATGAGACAGAACACAACTGCACACAAATAAACACATAAAAAACATGAAAACATGAAATATAGTAAAATCTACGTACTTATAAAGCTGTGGCTGCTCTAATAATGTTGACTGTTTGGTATGCTGCTCAAACAAACTATACAGAAATATTGGTAATGATGTGAATGTAATGTTGTAAAACATCAGGTAGAATGAATCAAATATCGACTGAAAAGAAAAATATTTTCAGGATAGTATTTCTTCATTAAATACATATTGAATTAAATTTATTGTTTCTTAATTTCAGTTAAATCATTTACGAACAGTCTGTATTTTTTCACAATATCTGGGATGATTTTTTTTAGTTATTTCAATGTTCTTTGTAAGATATCAAACACTTGGTACTTAAACCTTTATCTGTTTCCAAATGTCTATGGAGTGCAAATGTATACAAGAGTTCTGCATTGCATAGAGTTAACTGCCTGGTCCAGTGGTTATTGTTTCAAGAATATTCAGAATTAGAATTTGAACAATAACCAATATGAGTTAAAATGTACAAGTATTTTTAATTTTAGTTTCTCTTATATATTTCTGAGTTAAGTATGACGTCCACTATCACTGAACAAGTACACATTTGTTTAGAGGCCACCTGTAGCACGCCTCCGGGTGCAGGAATTTTGTCTGTATTGAAGACCCATTGGTGGCCTTTGGCTGTTTTCCGCTTATTGGTCAGGCTGTTGTCTCTTTGACACATTCCCCATTTCCATCCTCAATTTTATCAAAGACGGAAAAAACATCTCACTCTACCTAAGTATATACAAGCAGTTTTTACATTTCCAATAATTCGTTTATGCTTGATTTACATCAACCTCTTAGCAAGAAATTAGATTTTATATATATTTTTTTAATAAAAATATGGCAAAGTATAGAGATAAGAGTATGTTTTTTAAATTTGTCAAAAAAATTTACTCACCTGTTGTGAAAATGCAGAGAAAAACATGTAAAAAAATTGAGCAGTGATAAAAGCAACATTCTGAAAAATAAGAAATAAAACACATGAATTACACAATCTAAAAAAACTAACTTTGAATGACATAAATAGTATTGGTTGAAAAAAATACAAAATTGTAACTTATATACAATATTGAAAAATAACATTAGTATAACTTTTGCTGTTATCTTTCCTATATCATACAAATATTATCTACATTTACACACCCATTTCTTAAAGAGGATTTGATAGCACTGGATTCTAAGTTCTGAAACAATTGGCAGCCTTTAGACCCAGAGGCCTTTAATTGTAAAAATATATGAAAATGAACTATTGCACTAATTATTCATGCTGAGTTTCATGCATTATCAAGATCAGTAATTTTGATACTAGTAATTTCTCAATATAAAAACAAGGATATGTGGTATGATGGCCGATGAGACAATATACACCAAAGTAAAAGGGGAAGGAGGTAAACATGTTTATATTTCTAAAATTTTAATGCCAAAAACATCATATCTTGTTTATTTCCAATAAAAGAAACTTACATGAACTTAAATGGCAATACCTTGCATAGACTCTTATACTCTGACAGGATTTAGATTATATATATTGTAAATCCAGAAATTACTGTGCTTGCATTTATTAATGCCAAGAATGGACAAAAATTAGACTTACTATTGTAATTTAAGGAAATCCCCATACTGATGTATATATCAGATATCTGAAAGCCAGTTCTTACTATTGCAATACTCACATTGTCACATTATTAGCAATAATAAAAAATTATAAATTTATCATCACGAAATATTGAACAAGAGTAGATGTTATGATGTAAAAGAAATGACAGTTATAGAACATACCTTATAAAAGAAATAGTTGACTAGAGTAGATATTCTGTGGTAAAAGAAATGACCATGTAACAATAGCATTCTATTTAGGAATTTAAACTTAGAGAATGCATAGTCACTGTTCCTCACTGCTTGTCGACCTTCTTTTCCCATTATGCCTAGAAAATAAATTCGTTTTAATCTTTACAGTTTTATGAAGATAGTCAGTTTCAATGTAAGTATAATATCTAATAGTGGTATATTTGTAGGCAGTGTTTTTATATAAGCAGTGCAAATTTATTGAAAACTGTAAAAAAAATCATTCCTATAATCATTTTGTACCATTCTATTTAGAAACACAGGATATCATAAAACTACATTTTTTAACAAGGATTTTTGTTAAAAGATTCAGACAATATTAACACTTATCTAATTAAAGTTTGATTTATTAAAAATGCTTTCAGATTATTTCACAAAAAAACATTATAATACTCACCTAAGCCAACATGGGCCTCTTGTATCATACTAACATCATTAGCTCCATCCCCTATTGCAGCTGTTACTGGAGCATCCTTACCTGTCTTTATCAGTTTCACAACCTGTAATATATAGGTTCCAAATATCAATTTATACTAAATGTTTCAACTCAAGATTTGTTCATATGTCAACAAAATTGTAATACAATTGTGGGTGCCCTATATTTGCTGTAGACACATTTTTGCCAATTTTGTGATTTTCTTGTGATGCATATCAAGATGGGGGTATTTTTATGTTTGAAAAATGTCCATAACAAAGATTTATATGCATTTCATATATTTTAAGTACAAAGATTGATCTATCAATGCTAAGAACAATGACCTTTGCATGAAATGACGAACCCCTTTTCCTTATATAGAAGAAATATAACAGTATTTGTTCCTGACAGAAACAGATAATATAGCATTGTTTATAACAAAGTTAACAGAAGAACTTCTTATGTAAAAGCAAAAAGGAAGGAAAATATGTTGACACTCGTGATCAATAAATGTCTGTAAAACTAAAGTACCTATCATTCTGTAAAACTAAAGTACCTATCGTTCTGTAAAAGAAGATTGTCTATCTTTGCAATTGCTTTCTGTTAAGAAAACTTATTGAAGTTCTCACTATGGGGATATGTGATGGATAGTTTATTCTCTAATTTTTGGGCTATTTTCGCATTTCCTTACCGATGTGAGAAAAATATTTCTCATCACTAGTGAAAAATATGTTCTCGGCAAATGATTGGTTGAAATTTAATTGTGACGTTAAATCCTCTTCTTTTCTTCTGGATTTTCTTATTGTGATGTCATGAAAAAAGGCGACCATGCCTGATGAGGTCACATCAAAAGTACACAACTTTCCTCAAATCTATGAAAAGGAAGGATAAAAATCATAAGAGAAACAGATTCCACCACTGTAACTCATGTATTACGATATTTCTCCACTCTTCAATAGTTAATTTTTAATTATTTAAAAAGCTTGACAAGCATCACTACAACACAAGATAGCTTCATTTCCATGGTGGTACGGAACATCGAGTGAATTGGTGATAAGAGATAATTAGAGCTATAACATGTTTTAAAGGAGATTTAATTTGTAAGTCTACCTACCTCAGCTTTCTGTAATGGAGACATTCTACAACACAACACAGCTACACATAAATGACAAAGATCACGTAGTATATCACCATGGTCATATAGAGCATGTGATAAAGTGGTCCCATCTATGATCAGTGCATTCTGTTTTCCTTGAGAAACATTGATCTCTGCACTGAAAAGTAAAATAATATTTGTTGCTGTTTCTTTAAATAATGAGTGGACATGTAACTTGCGCAATTTACTAACAATGTAAGTTTCAAAATCCCCAAAAAGTCTTACATTTACAGATTTTCCACCCTAACTAATTTACGTTAGAATTGTATGTCCTTACCTTATCATGTGTTTCCTGACAGCTTCAGCACATTCTATTGAATCAGTTATTTGAGTCAGTTTAAACTTGGTCATTCCTTGTTTAAAATGACCAGCTGAGTGACTTATATTAACTGCTGTTTCTTCTTTATCTCCTGTTAACACCCAGACCTAAAAAAAGAAGAAGAATTAATTTTAATGCCTAACTGAATTTCTTAAATTTGATCCATATAGACATTGCCATCATATAAATTGCTTTATGGTCAATAATTTTTATACATAATGAAATAACAAAAGATGCATCTTACTGTTCATTATTACAAGCCATGCTTTATAACCATACACATATAAAACCAGCCATTATAGTTTATCTATACTACTTCTCAAGCTCTGAATCAATGTTAACTAACCTTAATACCAGCCATCCTTAAGGACTCTATAGTCTTAGGAACATCTTCTTGTAGTTTGTCTTCTATTGCGGTTGCACCTAGGACATGTAGTTCATTCTCCATAAAGTCAAACACCTCAGCTAGTTTCTCCTCTCTATTCTGTAAGGATGTTCTTGCCTCCTGTAGCTTATCATCAAATAATGCTATGTCTTTCTCTGATAATTTCCTTTGAGCAAGTACTAGTGTTCTTAATCCAAACTGTAAGAAATATAAAAATGAAAGAACCTTTGTGAGCAAGATTGCATTCCCTTCATCGTCACTGAGCAAACAAAATCTCATGAGGAATCAGTTATATGAAAGAAAAAAAAACTATCGAATAAGAATGATTGCAATTCATGAACAATTCAGTATACTTACCATCAATCTTAGTGAACAGACTCCAAGTTCCTAAGTTCAAAAGACCCATAACTCCTACAAAAGTCAACTGATAAAAAAATCTTGAGGACATATGTCCTCATGTTTCAATATTGTGTCATATTATGTTTCACGAATTGCTGTGTGGTTTCACAGGAGCTGCAATAGTGTATTTGGGTAAAATTCTTATTTTGAAAGAGCCATAGCTCCTGCAAAAAAACTGAATCATAATTTCCTATCGATTTGCACATCTACATACTATAAACAAACTTATTTTTCGCAGATATTTTATTTCGCTTTTTGCTCTTTCTAGCCCACTTCGCGATGTTCAAATTTACTTGATGTAATCAGATTAGTAAAAATCCAAATTTTACATATTTGCGTTATTTTTCGCTCTCGAAAAAAAGTTGGTTGACAATATATGTACTTAGAATGTTCATGTATCTACAAAATTTGAAGGAATTCTGTTGTGTGGTTTCACAGGAGTTGCGATGACAAGAATAGGACTGACAGATGGACTGATTGACTGACTGAAATACAAACTAATGGACTGATGGACAAATGTGTCAAATCATTATACCTTACGCAACTTTTTCACATTTAAAATTTCTTCTGCCCTTATCAACTGTGTACTCTTGGAACTAAAAGATTCAAGAAAAAGTGTTGTGCACCATCTGTTTTGTGAGACCTTCAGATCTATAATTCTTCTGTTTTATTAAGAAATGTTTATATGAATCAAAAGATCTGATAACACCTAACTTTATTAACTTACTGTAGCAAACTCATTGACATGTTGTAAAGTTATCTGTTTCTCTCCTTCAATCACTCGGTCTAAAATAGCTGACTCAGCACCCTTACATAATAAATATACTTCTCCTACAAATTAAGATAGTGGAAATAACATTAAATCAAAAATAACAAAAATCACTGCAGATTATACTGGGAGGAATGACAAAAAAATATCCAGTGCTTTTTTTGTTTAATATGTATGAATTGAAATTTTGTTTATGATCAATTACTTTAAATTATAAACATGCCTTTAAAAGTGAAAGTATTTGTCTGACATTAAAACCCTTGTGCACATGCTAAAGATTTGATCCCACTGTGATTTTTTTTATGAATATTTGTAGACAAGCTAACTATCACCCTCCCCTGCAACTGTATTGTATGCACCTTAAATAACATCTAACACCTCTAATAGAGGACACACTTTCCTTTTGACATTAATTCAAGACTGTTAATATCAATATAAAACCTGAGATCAAATGTCATTATGTTATCAATTTCACTATGTCATGAAAATATGAATAAAACCTTTAACCTTTCACCTATATCTTCAGCTTGAAAGGATTTCTGCTCTTAATGCACCCACCCTTACAATTGATTCAAAGCTCTGACCAGGATGACAGGAATTGTTTAACTAAACCAAACATTTTAAACCTACCTTCTTCATTCTTGATAATGACACTCATCCTCTTCCTGGTAGGGTCAAATTCTAGCACATGTAGCTGTTGGTATCTCTTCATTTTACCTTTAAATGTAATCTCTAGCATGCCATCCTTCAGACCATGAAATATTATTGCATACCTGTATTAAAAACAAATCATAACTTTTTAATACTACAGTACATTACAAAAAAGTAAAACTAATTGACACTCAAATTGTCATTGAATTTACAAAGGGGTACATCTGTATTGCATTATTAGCATATTGAAGTAAGTGAATTTTATTATCTCCCCTTTAACATGTTGGAACAGGATAATACCCCATATGCACATCCTCATATGGTGTTCTACAACTAGTGTAGTTTCATCAGTGTCAGTCTTCCTGTAAAAGGAAAAGTTGTGCTAACAAGGACCAAGGACAGACAGATGATTAGTTTCATCTTTCTAGGCCTCATTCTAGCAGTATTTGAACATGGAAAAACTTTTCCTTATCTGTTTTTTTACTATACACAGTAATTCTATACTATAACAAATTTTATCAAAGTATCTCACATTGAATCAGCTGATTGCAGTACCTTGAATTTACATAACCAAAGAAGGACACACTTGAAAATAAGCACAATTCAAATAGTACCAACTGCTTATGGTATATGAACCAGATTCGATCACAAAATATGTGTCAGTTTTGTTTAAATGAAAAAATTATAAGTCTATTCCCCTTATAAATCAATATGAATTATCATGTTAAATTACAACAAATAATGATTGTCCAAGACTTAAAATCCAGTTAAATTATAAGATATATCTGGTTTTCAAATAAATATAAGAAGATGTAATATGAGTGTCAATGAGACAACTCTCCATCCAAGTCATTATTTGTAAAAGTAAACCATTATAGGTCAAAGTACTGTTTTTCGACACGGAAAATAGTCCATATGGTAAATAAAATCTACTGACCTTCTACAAGCCTCTACAAAAGCCTTTTCATCAGGTGACGATGACTGGTACTCATACTCAATACCAGTGTGACTATAAACATAGGCTGCCCCTGTCTGATGCATCTCAGGGTGATCCACACGTACTGTATGACATAAGGCAAGTAACGCAAAAAATTCTTCTATTTCTGGCTGTCAAAAATATAGATGGATTTCATTCATATTTCAAATGGTAGCTAGGATTATCAGCAATATTCTAAATTGATAGCTTTACCATGATCATATTTAAACACTTGATTCTATTAAGTGATTAAATGTAGGAAAATATTTGAATGATAGGATACCATTACTCATAACATTGCTCACACCTATTCAGGTTTTAAATATTATTCAAAAGATTTGTTCTTTTTTATTATCTCATGAAACATTATATCATTAAATGGGAAAATCTGTTATTTCTGGACTACTGTTTTAACTGTTTTTCAGAACAAATAGGTAAGAATTGCTGCAGACATGTACTGTGTGAAGGGAGATAACTGAGTAGGTGATAGGAAGTTGAGGTGAGGTGAGGACACATTTCAAGTCAATGTTATGTTTCTGAGTGATTTACAATGGTACTTGATATTCAATGTATTCGCACTACTTCATTTATAACTTACATTAAATAACAAATAAAAAAACTGTAACTGTAACTGATTCAACTTAAATTTACAACATATATTGAAAATCAAATCATCAATAATTATGGGAGTATTGCTAAAACAATATCAACCACAGACATGATCATTTTCTGATAATAACATTAATATACTGATCATAATGAAATGTTTAAACTCAAATATACATATATTCATATCAAAATTATACCTGAATTTGACTATTTACTATGTTAACTTTTAAGAAACTGAAGAAGAGACAATAAATCATGTGCAAAGACAAATTTTGTTAAAAAAGCATGCTTAGAGCAATCAATCAGAAATCAAAATGAAGTTTTTATAAATTATATATTAATCTATAATTGATTTTTTGTTGTTGAGAAACTCAATGAAATATATTATAGATCTGAAATACAAAATACAACATTTGTTTACCTTCCTACTGATATCTAACAAATAAAAGAAGTGTGTAGGAATATTGCATCAATTATTTTCATCTTACAATGTCAAAATTTAATGTGTAAAGCATTGAAGCTATTTAGGATTGCTGATGCTATAAGGAAATTAATTACCGTCCAGCATCCATTTTCCTACCATACAGAACACATTATTTTTATAAGTTCTCATACATATATCAGCTGTCAAATCCTTGTCTGTCTTACTAATATGGTAGCAAATTTAGTATGAATATTATCATCCATTTTCTTTGACCTATAACCCTTCTTCTATTCACAAACTGTGCTATGCATACTACAACGGTATCTAGAATTTTGTATGCAAATTATTTTCATTAAATTTCATTGTTGTAGTCATAACCATGAGTTTTATTTATATATACTATCCAAATTAGCTATTTTCTCAGAAACTTAAAGATGACTTTTTGTTTCTTCTATTGAATCAACCTTTTTCAATGAAACCAAACTGATTATGTCCTTACTGTAAGTTTATGTACAGGCATACTCTGTGCTCCCGAAAGAGACATTTTACACAGCATGCCTCCTACTTCTTCATATTTCTGACCATGTATAGAGCACTGCCTAAACTGCATATCGTTTTCTGTCAAGGTACCAGTCTTATCAGTAAACAGATACTCTACCTAAAATTAAATTACATCATTTGTATTTGTTTAAGAGTAACCTTTCTTTAATGGGCGAACTATAAACAAAAACAGGACAATACTACATGCTGTACCATATATCCATGTATAAAGACAAGACTACTTGGTCCAATAAATATATATGGGCATAGGTAGTCAACAGGGGTTACCACACTTCTTAATTATAGAGGGAAGTAGTTTCTTCTTCCAACTAAACAGGGAGAAGTGAAGACCCAACAAGGAGAGTTTAGAAAAAATTGATGATCATAATAATGCCTTTCATGCGATATTTTGCCAATATAACAAATTCTCATAACCTTTAAAGAACCTTTTTATGACACTATTTATTTATTGTCTTTTTGTCGGATTGAATTGATAAAGGAGTTCGAAAATAAGGCATTGAATTTTGCACTCTCAAAAATGATCTGTTTAGATTTGTGCATATTTCTGCTCAATAAAGTCCAAAACAAAGTCAAGCTCCCTACTCCCTACTCTGCCTAAAGTCCAAAGTTCTTATAAGTCCTAAATTTAAAGTTCCTATGTGTACTAAGATTAAAGTTAAGGCTAGCAAAATTTCATGGCAAAAAAAAACAACACGTAACTGAAAATTTTATCATAAAACTGTGTTAATTTTGCACCATTACATTTCAACATTCAGTAAGCCATAAAACCTCTGTAATAACCTTACTATGGCATTTTGGTCTAACATTTCTTAACTGTTAATACAGAGAAATGTCTCACTTTTCTGTAAGTCTGATAGTGAAATGCATTTGATGAAATTCGAGAGGCTGTCAAAGCGACAGCAAACCGTATTTATTAATTTTTATTTGTGTCCTGAACGGCAAAAGTCAGAATCGACGTTAATGAACTTGACCTCCGTTTTACTATCAGTAACAACATATCAAAGTCTTAAAAGCTTTGGTTGAAAGGTTCATGAGTAAATGCATGGACACAACTGGAAATGCCATTTTTCAATCTTTCAAGAACCATTACTCCTGAACGGTAGAAGTCAAATTCGTCATTATTGAACTTGACTTCCATTTTGTTGTCAGTAACAACATATTAAAATTCTAAAAGCTTTGGCTGAACGGTTCATGGGTAAATGCACGGACAACATTAGATGTGATAATAATTCAATTCAATTCAATATTTTAGTTCTAACCTGGCCCAGTTCTTCATTAAGATCAGAAGTATTAGCTTTAGCAGGCTGGTCATTCTCCTCGTCATACATCTCAAGGTCCCATCCTATAAACATGGAGCCTACAAACTTCTGTACTTCTGTAGTCCAAAAGAATTAAAAATACTTTTAAAACATCAATATACTCTACATCGCACATTTTTATAAGATCCTATAAAATAAACCTTCAATATTCTGTAACCTATAATAAATTTGTACTTCGTTGAAAGAAATCCTTGAAAATTGGTATTGCACAAACAATAATGAATCCACAATATTTAAGTTTGGTGGCGATACATGGTCTTTCATTTCTTAAAGGTGTGTTACAGATGGACATTCTGTGTGGTCTGCTATAAAAGGTCATGACATGAAAAATATGTTACAATTCAATTGAGAAACTTTCACAGCTGAGATTTAACAAACAAAACTATTTACCAAAAATAAAAGACCATGATAGACCTGGACCAACAACAACCCCTGAATTTCTGACTTTCTAATAGTGTAAGTATTTCATAAGTACACAGAACTTACCTACAGTAACATATAATGATATAGGTATGATATAGTTATATAGCACCATAAAAGCCAGGAAATCTTGTAAAGCTGACTTTACCTGAAATAAACAAAGGAAGGAGCTACGACATTGTTCTCATATGAAATAGGTTTGATTTAAAATGGTTTAAGTAATTATAGCTTATCAAATATGTATAATGCTAAAAGTTCATTTCAGTTTCAGCAAGTTTTTATTTATCATAAGTTTTGTTTGTCAGTGTTTTTTTCCATAATTACTTTGATGAAAATTTTAATTAACTGTAAACTAACATCAAATATTGGAATTCAGAAATTATTGATATTTTTTTCATTATTGTGAAAAATGTGATAGAGTTATAATCGCAATAATTTAAACTCACATTTTGAAATTTTTTATATGAATTAAACAGGATTTTCTCAATTTCGCAGAAATTAAAATCTCATTTTAGTCTTAAATGACACAAGAGTGCACACACTGACATGTCTCGCCTTCTTTACTAATCATTGATATTGTATTGATAGTCCTAAATATAAAGCTTTATCACAACTGTCACATAAACTTAACATAAACCAAGAAAACTAAACATTGACCAATGAACCATGAAAATAAAGTCAATGTCAGATGAACCCTGCCAGGCAGGCATATGTACAGCTAAGAATTCCTCCACACAAAAAAATATAGTTGACCTATTGCATATAGTATTAGAAAACAAGAATGTGTCCTCAGTACACGAATGCCCCACTCGCACTTTCATTTTCTATGTTCAGTGGACCGTGACATTAGGATAAAAACTCTAATTTGGCATTAAAATTAGAAAGATCATATCATAGGGAACATGTGTACTAAGTTTGAAGTTGATTGGACTTCAACTTCATCAAAAACTACCTTGACCAAAAACTTTAACCTGAAGCGGGACAGACGGACGAACGGACAGACAGACGGACGGACGGACGAACGGACACACAGACCAGAAAACATAATGCCCCTCTACTATCGTAGGTGGGGCATAAGTAGGTGGGGCATAAAAAGACCAAAACACAAAAACTTAACTATAACCATGTGCACTGAACCATGAAAATGAGCTCAAGGTCAGATGACATCTGCCAGTTGGACATGAACACCTTACAGTCCTTCCATACACTGAATATACAAGACCTATTGCTTATAGTATATCTGAGATATGGACTTGACCACCAAAACTTCACCTTGTTCACTGATCCATGAAATGAGGTCGAGGTCAAGTGAAAACTGTCTGACGGGCATGAGGACCTTGAAAGGTACGCACATACCAAATATAGTTATCCTATTACTTATAATAAGAGAGAATTGAACATAACAAAAAATCCGCCACCAGATCAATATCCCTATGTCAAGCTTTCTATAACTAAAGTTGCAGGCTCGACAAAAATCACAATAATAAATGCAAGCAATAATTTCTGAATTTACAGTATGTTTTATTTTTTTCTCCTATTGAGTATTCAGATGGAAAGTGAATGGTATGTTTATATTCAATGTACAGAATAAAATAAAAGTTTCTATAACTGTAAATTCAGAAATTATTGCAATGTTTTTATTATTGCGTAAAATGCAACAGGGTTTTAATCGCAATAATTTAAACTCACATTTTGAAATATCTTATATAAATTAAACAGTATTTTTCTCAATATAGCAAAAATTAAAATCCCTTTTAGTCTAAAATGACAAAATCACAATAATAAATGCAGGCAATAATTTCTGAATTTACAGTAATTAAAATGACAAAGATATTGGGTTTTTTAAAAAGAATTCCACTAATTATTAATTTGAATTCTATAATAGTAGATATCGTTTTTGCTTCACCAGTTTGACAAAAAATAAGTATGTCTTACAATGAAATCTTAAGCTCCTTCCATCTACAATTAACTCATCTATTTTAGGATGAGATTAATATAAATAGTTAGAAATAAATAAGAGATTTGGAAATAGGTGAATTGGAGATTATTCATGCACATAAACATAAAACTCATATTTGTATTTCCTTGTATACTGTTCAAGTCTTAAAAATACATAATATTATAGTGTCAGGTTCCCTAGTTGGAAGTTGTTCAGTGGAAGATCCAGTGGGGGTTCTTGGGGTTGGAATCCCCCCTTTTTTGGGGACAATCAATGTATTTGAATAGTGACATATAGTTGGACCCCCCACTCCCCTCTATCAGGGGTTGGATCCCTCCTCTTTTAAAAATAGCTGAATACACCCCGGTAATTCAGTATTGGATGTACTTACTGTTAACTTTTTCTCCTCCTTAATAGTAGGGAGGTACCATGAGTTCTGCATGAAGTCCTGTCTGACATACCAATACTTCAGAATTGTTGATAGTAAAGCTTCAGTTAATAATATCCCAATGAAAGCCAATAGGAATGTGTTGAGTCCCCTGCAACAACAAGAAAACAATATTTAGATAAGGGGTGAATAGAGGGCAACATGCTCATCATTTGAATGAGTGTTTTCTAGTACAGTAAATCTGACTAAACCGAACCCTTTCGGGACTTGAGATTTTGCTCAGTTTTGGCAGGTATTCGTTTTCATCAGGTTCACAATGCATAAAATGTGATATGATTGGTCTTCAGAACAAGTTTGGATTAGACAGGTTTCCAGTTTATTCAGGGTTCTGTTTAATCAGGTTTCACTGTATCATAGTCTTGAACATGAAACAAATCAATTTTATTTTATTTTTTATTATTTGTTTCACCCTATCAGGTGTGTATTCAACAAAGACATTCAAAAATGATATAATGTAAGGTTAATTTATTCCAAAAATAGTGATGATAATTTCTTTTCACTAAATTGGCTAGAATTTTTAAGGCACATCTAGTTCTGATGGTTTTTGATATAAGCCACAAATAAATGGTCAAATTTACTTTTTATTAGTTTATAATGTACCACATGGAATAATTAGGCATGCACAACCTTTCCTCCATTGCAATTTTAGCATCTTTTATGAGGTGAATCGTACAATAATAAAAAAAAGTTCCATGTCACAGTAAAATAATCAAATGCTGCTCTGTTATCTCTTTATTTTTATTTACCTTTCAACTCTAGAGAATTTGGTAGATTTAGCTTTAGAATTTAAGGCCATCTTTGTCTGTGAACCCGTATATACTGCACAACCTGCAAATAAAACTCTAGAAACACTATTCTTCTCCCCTTCTGTTATGAGAACAACATTTACAAGAAGTAATAATCAGTATAAATGGCCTCTGATCTTGTTTATGTCACTAAAAAAATATTTTCAATGTTACTGCCTTCTAAAGTTGGTTGTAGATGAACAGACTTTTGCCCATAACTGCTTCATAGCTTCAGAGGCTTATTTGATTTAAAAATATTATAGTTTTTATTTCATAATGACAAATTTGAAATGGTTTATTATCATTACTGACAATTTGAATTACAAAATGTTGATAAAAAAGACCATTACAACGTAAATGATGTATTACATAATACAACTATTTCAGTCTTAAAATACTTCACATATTAGTTTTCTCACCATAAACATAAGGTGTATTTTTAAGTCTGGCACCCCTAAGTAACACATTTTCTGGTCCCAGTGGTTTCATAACATTTTCACTATTTTTGTGTACTGTCATTCTGCCTACAAACTTGTATAGATCTGGCATGGGTTGTTGACATTCTATCATAGCATGTAAAGAACCAAAATCTTCATCCGTCTGGTAGTGTTTGGTATCTGGTATACTGAAATGAGTCTAAATACAAAATATAGAAAATATTAAAATTTTAAATATCTAATCAATAGTTCATATTCTAAAGATAATTCATTATCTACTAAACCTATAAAATCTATACATCTTTCATAGAAGTTAGAATTTAGTGTTCACTTTAAGAGTCTTTAGGTTTATCTTCAAATACCGGTACATGCGGTTGTGGAGGAAATATTCTCTTTTCATTCATTATATGCTTTGGCCTTAATATTTAACATTAAATAATCACAACGTTGCTCTTGACTCATGATTTGCATAAAACAGAAGTTAACTGACAATCTTCTGGATATGTATTAATAGGCTTATGATTTGCAACAGACACGGTCAGAAATAATGTTGTGTTGGCAAATAATTCACAACCCCTTCAACATCTGTGGGTAGATCTAACTATACTGGTTTTTTTTTAAGAGTACGTTTTTCATATACTTTTCAGAATGTTAATGGGTATGTCTAATACGGTGTACATTTTTTTAGACATCATCCTGAAATTGATTGGTAATATCAAGTTAGGTAGTTGTCTACCTTTAGATTGGTTTCTCCATCCAGATTTGCTGTGGTAACATAACATTTTCCTTCTGGATCATGTGATGATAACAATACCAGATCACATGGAAAGCTGTGGTTTAACTTGACTTTTACTATATCACCAACCTTAAAAAAAAATATCTAATCTCTATTACTTCCCTTTGACAGTGATTATAACAAAGGGAATATCAAAACATTGTATAAGTTAGGGACGACATCAAAAGTTCAATGTAGGATAAAAAACTTAATTCACATAGTTTTTTCGCTGACCCCCTACTTAACTTAATTTGGGAAAAATTGTTTACCTATACGGATATATGTAAAATCGATTTTAGATTAACAAAACTTGCAGCAATGTTGACCCCCACCCCCAAACTATTCGATTTAAGTTTTTTATCCTACATCGATCTATTGATGTCGTCCCTTACATATCAAATGTGTGTATTTTTAAAACTACATGTATCTAATTCAACATATAACTGTTACTTTTAAGTTGACTGGTCAAGTTATTATCAGTGACCACTATCATTTTTTTAAATAACATAAGCGTTGCAAAAATATTTGTTAACTCTTTCATTATTATATCCAACGATACTTCTTGACTATACTATGGACACAATTGGACTGTTTGGCCTATAATATTAGTTTCCTAGTCAACTCAAAATATTCTGGGGAAAAAAGAAACTATCTACTATCATTACAGATTAGATTGTATTTGAAAAAAAAGATGGATTAAAAAGATAAAGAACATACCAAGGGAACAATCATTTATCATTTCAATAAAAACAGACAAACGTACCCTTTTTCACAAAATGATGACTATCTATAAATTACAATTATAATAAAGATATTATATAATATACCTTTAAGGTAGATGGGGTGTCTAAATTATAATCCATCGAATTTCTTAATAATTTGCCAAAATGTAGTTTATATCCTGCTTGTTTAAGAACATTAATAAAAAGAATGGGTCACCGTACTTATTTTCACACTACAGGTTGTGCAAAATTGTCAGATTTTGTATAGATTATGCATGGAAAACCCAATTTTCGGTCATAAACGAAAACTACACCATAGAATTTTGAGATAAAATATAAGAAGATAGCTCCAATAATATTCTTTCAGATAAGAAGAAGAAAAAATAGGGTCACCGGACTCGTTTTCTTGCTACATAATAAAATGGGTAAATTCCTAACACATTCTATTGTAAAAGTAACACTATCTGAATTATCTGCCCTTGCATTTGAGTTGTCTCCCCTTATTTGGCAAAGTTTGAAAAAAATGAATCAAACAAAAGTATTTGTTTTTTGGTAAAATACAACCCTAAATATGATAAAACATGGCATTTTCTATATCATAATGAAAAATCTTATACATGAATTACCTACTAATCTTAAAATTTGCACATTTTATCAAAAATCTAGACCTTGTTTTCTGGTATTTCAAAATCCAAAATCGAGGAAGACACCCTATCTACCTTAAAAGACAAATTTCAAAACAAAACCCATTAATCACTTCTAGATCCTAAATCTGTAAAGTTTATGAGCAATAATTTGCTTTCTTGACAGTTGATCATGTAATTGCCCCAATCATCTATGATTCAAATCATAGATGTGAAACCTAAAGATCTATGATGAAATCAATTAATCAAAGAATCCTCTAGGTTATTTAATTTTCTTATCATTGATATATAACAGGGATACATATACTCTTGATTACCCAATACACTTGATATCTATCATGAAGATTGATAAAACAAACAGTTTTAGATAAATATCATGTTTGATGATCATTTCAGATTTGTTCAGTACTTGGCAACCATTTACACCTGTCTATAGTAATCTACAGCAACAGGTGATTTGTGCTGAAATAGATTATTACAACAGGTGACTTATTACAGATTTCAAGGGCTTAACAAATGATAAACAACCCTCATTTATTTTGGACAAGTTTAGGTTAAAAAAAAATGGGCATCCTTAAGCTCATTCTTATATTCTGTTATTGTTAAACTTTTCTACATAAGGTGGTAACTAATGGTAAGAATCTACTAAGTAATACATGGGTTCATTTAGGTTTTTGGCAGAGACAATTTTAGGCTATTAACTCCATCAATCCAGTATCTAAAGCATAAGAGAAAACTTAACCCACAAAAAAAAAAAACTTTACTTCACAAGAAATTATTGTTCGAATAATTTTGAAGAAAGGCTAATGAGTGAAGACAGAGGAAGGTACAAAATTTTTAAGTTATTTAAAAGTATTAATAACCATAATAACCCATACAATGTATCTCAGCAGTAACAAACTTGACCCTTCATGACTCTCTTTACATATATATATATATATATTGATCATAAAACAGATGTGTCCTAACTGGCTCTGGATTATGGGAAAATAAGTAAAGTATAACATATAAATAATTGGACATGATATTATAAGAAATAAATATTTGCATATTTGCTATTTTTACTAGTTTATTATTTCTTGATAGGCCATATGTGTTACAAAAAGTATGTTTGCAACCACTATAAATGTATTTCCCCATTAATTAAAAAAAAATGAAAAAATAATTCAAAGTCACTGGACCATATCCTAGGGAGCAGAGCCTAAAAATACAATGTATTCATCAAACTGATATGAACTGATTGTAATATAACTTCATACAAAATATAATCAATCTATCAGGAGTAGTTCCTATCAAAATAAGCATTGAAGTATCTTAATTAATTCAAAGTCAGTGAAACATGTCCTCCCTGAAATCTAACCATATTTTTCAAAACAAGTCAATTCAAGTTTTTTGCCTGGCTGGTTTGTGCAACATGATTTGTGCAATGTATTTGTTTGCTATGTTACACAGTAATCATTTAGATTTACATATTTGTTTCTCATTTATATTTTTCTCATTAAAACTATTGATATAATACAAGACAGGGTCTCGCCACACTTTTCTCTTTACATGCTATTATGTTTGAGAACTTCTTATTCATAGTGGACTGCAGAGGTAGAATCATTTGACTTACTCCAAGTTATTACAGTAGAAACAATAGATTTGATAGAGGTAATAACAGGGGCAGATCCGAAAACTGTAACAAATTTTGATTCCAATGTTTAATTGCCAGCCTGGGTGGTTTTGTGGTAGCATGCTTCTGAGTACAGGAGATAAAAGGTTTTACCATGGTGGCTCAAAGCAAAGACTGCAAAATTGGAATTTGCTGATTCTTTGTTTAGAATGTAGCATTAATGTAGGTGTATGAGCTTGAAGGCTTGTAAAAGGAATGTGATTGGTAAGGTTGACATGTATTCCAGCAGACTATTTCATTGTGAATTAGCATGTCAAAAAAGTAGACTCTAAGTGATGTTCCATTTATATCATAAACATGTTGTAGTCCTAAATATGCATTTGATTTGCCACTGGACATTCAACAGTCATCTATTATCGTCACCATCATTTGTCTTTGATGTCTGTGGGCAAAAATGTAAACAATCATAACAAGGTCTTGGGGTAAATCATAATGCACATGCTTCAGTGATAATCCATTTAGTCATTTCCACCTTATCGACGTATGTAAATACATTTTCAGGAACATTAGCTCACTATTTGAATGCCCACTTTTGCAAATGGTTATCATATCAATTGCAGACAATTCTAGAATGATATGGCTGTTGGGAAAATCAAACTTGTTGCATATCTTAATGCTCTCAGTGATGACTTCTTTTATTTTGCCAGAAATACACCATAATTTTACTTTGGAGAAAACCTGCTTGTATAAACAATTAATTATAATCAAGATCAGTTTTAGGTTTTCATGACATGCTAGGTCCATTTGTTCGTAGTTAGGTCTGGGCTGATTTGTGTTTTCCTTAAGAAAATGGAAAGTGGAAATTCAAAAAAAGTAAACAAATTAGGTCAAAATTTGAAGAAAATTATAAAGAGGGTTGTAAAGGACACAGACATTTGTATGAATCTGAACTGATATACATTTACACAACCCACAGAAAATAGAGGTTCCAAAGAGCCTGCGCCACTCCCCTTAGTCTATGTGCATATCATAAACGAAGGACACAGATGGATTTATGACAAAATTGTGTTTTGGTGATGGTGATGTGTTTGTAGATCTTACTTTACTGAACATTCTTGCTGCTTACAATTATCTCTATCTATAATGAACTTGGATCAGTAGATAAAATATTTTGTAAAAATTTACAAAATATACAAAATTTATGAAAATTGTTAAAAATTGACTATAAAGGGCAATAACTCCTTAAGGGGTAAATTGACCATTTTGATCATGTTGACTAATTTGAAGGTCTTACTTTGCTGTACATTATTGCTGTTACAGTTTATCTCTATCTATAATAATATTCAAGATAATAACCAAAAGCTGCAAAATGTTCTTAAAATAACCAATTCAGGGGCAGCAACCCAACAACGGGTTGCCTGATTGGTCTGAAAACTTCATGACAGAAAGGTCTTGACCACATTAACAATTCATCATGTTAGATTTGCTCTAATTGCTTTGGTTTCAGAGATATGAGCCAAAAACTACATTTGACCCTATGTTCTATTTTTAGCCATGTAGTCCATATTGGGGTCATCAGACACATTTTTTTAAAACTAGATACCCTAATGATGACTGTGGACAAGATTGGTTAAATTTGTCCTAGCAGTTTCAGAGGAGAAAATTTTTGTAAAAGATTACAAAATTTTACGAAAAATTGGTCAAAATTGACTATAAAGGGCAATAACTCCTTTAGTGGTCAACTGATAAATTTGGTCATGTTGACTTATTTGTAGATCTTACTTTGCCTATCATTATCGCTGTTTACATTTTATCTCTTTCTATAATAATATTCAAGATAATAACCAAAATCTGCAAAATTTCCTACAAATTACTTATTTCGTGGCAGCAACCCAACAACCGGTTGTCCGATTCATTTAAAAGTATCAGGGCAGATAGATTTTCACTTGATGAACAATTTTACCCCATGCCAGAGGAGAAAATTTTTGTAAAAGATTACATAAATTTACAAAAAATTGTTAAAAATTGACTATAAAGGGCAATAACTCCTTAAGGGGTCAACTGATAAATTTGGTCATGTTGACTTTTTTGTAGATCTTACTTTTTTGAACATTATTCTTATTTACATTTTATTTCTATCTATAATAATATTCAAGATCATAACCAAAAACCGCAAAATTTCCTTAAAATTACCACTTTATGGGCAGCAACCCAATAACAGGTTGTCCGATTCATCTGAAAAACCTGATAAACAATTTTGCACTGGCAGATTTGCTCTAAATGCTTTGGTTTCAGAGATATAAGCCAAAATCTACATTTTACCCCTATGTTCTATTTTTAGCCATGACGGCCATCGTGGTTGGTTGGCTGGGTCAGCAGACACATTTTTAAACTAGATACCCCAATGATGATTGTGGCCAAGTTTGGTTAAATTTGGTCAACTAGTTTCAGAGGAGAAAATTTTTGTAAAAGTTAACGATGCCGGACGACAGACGCCGAACACCAATTGATGACAAAAGCTCACTGGCGTTTTGCATTTCATTTGCGCCGATTTTTTCTTTCATTTGCGCCAATTTTTGTTTTCATTTGCGCCGATTTTATTACAGGTAAATTACAGGTGAATAGATATAAGAAGATGTGAGTGTCAATGAGAGAACTCTCCATCCAAGTCATGTTAATTTTCATTTATCATTATAGACCTCTTCCATTTGCCACTTGTTCAAATGTAATGAATTGTCAATCACAACATGTATATAACTGTTGTCCCTTGCTCACCACTGGGAGGTGGAAGAAGGCCTACAAGATACATCTCCAGACTTTTTTCCTTGTTGACCGTATCCGTAGTTCTTTAGCATCTGTCTTTCGGACATTTACCACATGGTTATGCTCGATCTGTGTTTTGACAATAGAATCCGTGGTAACTCTGGTTTTACACGATTTTATGGTACATTAGTAAGATATGTAGTTATGTTTGAGAACACTGACCTTCCGATATGTATGGCCCTCGATGATTAAAGAATTTACTTCTAGGTCCGTTTCAATGTTCAATATGACCATCAAGTTACAACGAAGTTCCAGAACAATATAAATCAATATTAACTTGAACATGGATGAAAAACAATTATAACCAGATTTTACCAATGGTATAGCACAGTACATGTACAAGTTTTAACTTACCTGTAAATCTAATTGGGAGCAAATACAAAATCGGCGCAAATGAAAAAATGAAATCGGCGCAAATGAAAGAACGTAAATTTTCAAAATCGGCGCAAATGTCATACGCCCAAGCTCACTTGGCCCTGTGGGCCAGGTGAGCTAAAAAGGTGAGAACAGGCATGAAGCCTTGGGTACAGGATTACGAATTTTGATAATAATCAGAACGATTGACAAATTAATTGGAATAACAGTTAAATATTTCAAATATAAATAGATAAAACTAAAGGAAGAAAACACAGAAAATTGTTTTCATTTTGTAAAAAAACCATTTTAAGATAAATCAATTGGATGGAAATTAATAGAATGATAAGTATATTGTTAGTTGTTTAAATTGGTAATTATGCTCTAGATTGTGCACCATCTTTGTCAACCTCAGGGGGTGTCATGTGCCCCCTCTGGGTCCACCTCTGAATAAATATGTTACGACAGAGAAATTATATGTACATGACATTTGTACCTTTTAAATTGTATCAAGATAACAGATATGATAAGTAAAACCCACACAGGTAGATTACAGGTAGATTAATAACCAGGTGATTTGTTAAAAAGGTTGATATGACAATGATATAAGCAGGGGCGATAGGCAGGCCTGATATAGGTCGTGAACTTTTATGGTCTCACAAAAATAAAATGCATCATGACATGTCAAGATATCATACTTAACTAAAAATTACCAATCTTTAATAAGTAAGCAAATATTTTATGAAGTGTACAACAAATATTCCCCTAATTTACATATTGTTTAAACTTTAAAATTACAAGGAAGACTTTAAAATTAGATTAAAATTAAGGTTATTTCCTAATGATAAAATCATAAACTTTAAAATAATTGTGTTTTAATTATATGACATGTAAAAACCATCCCAATTTAATTAAAAGACAATTACATAGTCCATTAAACACAATTTTAAACTATAAAACAAACACAACAGGCTATTTCTCACTATATTTTTTTTTAACTGTCATTTAGAAGGAAACTATTTGAAGGGGCTGAGAAAAATGTTATGAAAATTTGAAATATTCCCGTTTTAAATATACAAGTTTTTAAATTACACTAGATGTACTGTATTGTTCAGTGATCATAACCTTTTCAAGAAATATTTTGAAACCAGGCATTTCAAACCTAAAAATACATGTTTTATCCTAAGGACAAGATTAAATGTGCAACCAAAATAAATTCTTTTCTATTGATTGATTGATTACCGTGATATCCATGGATTTAACTTGTGCCACCTTGCCATCTCTAACAACATATGCCTCTCTGTTATTAACTTCATTGTCAGCTTTATGTCTCAGCCGATCCTCATAACCCTACAAATAATACAATTTTATAAGTCTCTTATGGTTGACATGTTTAAAAGGATTTTTCTTCATTTCATTGATCAGTATATTTTGTATTGCATTGGTATTGTGAAACAATTACTTTCAATAAAAGATGATAAAGCAACCCAATGACAAAAAAACAAACAATATCCTGAGTTCAACAATCAGTTACAACCTTTACTTTAGTTCACACTTCAAAACATTCAAGTATAGAGAAAATGCTGTCATCTAACAAAAATTTCAATGACCTCTCATAGAAATTTTTTGAATCCGAAGATTATATTAATACATGTATTTCACTTAAAATGACAGATTTTGATTGGCTAATAGGCGGAAGATAATTTACTCTATGGCATGGCTCAGCAGGAGACAATTTATTTAAGATCACACCATTGTGAAGACATATATGAAAATGATAACGGATTGTCCCTAGTTTTGAAGACAATGTCAGAGTTGTACATTATGCCCTCAGAACTCTCTCCTAGACTGTTGAAATGATAACGGATTGTCCCTAGTTTTGGCGACAATGTCAGAGTTGTACATTATGCCCTCAGAACTCTCTCCTAGACTGTTGAAATGATAACGGATTGTCCCTAGTTTTGGCGACAATGTCAGAGTTGTACATTATGCCCTCAGAACTCTCTCCTAGACTGTTAAAATGATAGCTTTACCTTTGTTGTTTGTAACTTTGTTCTCTTCATTATATCATAGTAAAGATACAGTCAATTCAAAAGATGATAACGACAATAACAAAAAAACAGTTTAACAGTATTTTATAAATGTAATGTGTAATTTTATACATAAGGTGAGACGTAAATAAAATATTGAATTATAATAAATAAAATAACACATAGCAGAGAGGGTGATAGAGCAGATTGTTTCCCCTTAAAAAAACATTGTCAACCTTGAATTATCCTTTATTGACAATGTTTTCTCAGGGTAACAATCTGCTCTATCATCCTGTCAGCTATGCGTTGTTAATATAATGTTGTATAACACATACTATCTAATACTATTTAGAGATAATTTCCTAATGCTTGTATGGTAAAACTTTGGTTGGCATATTTTTTTTGTATATAAACATTTAATCAAGCTTTTTAATTAAGATTGACATCTTCGAACAATATATATAGGCATAGTTAAACCTGTATATACTAGTATTATATTTTAATTTGATTGGACATTATCCCAATTACAATTGTACAATGTACAAACAAAGCAAGCAAGCTAACCAAAGTATTTCTCTACATGCATTACGAAATTAGCTTTAATAATAACATTTTCATGATTTTCAGAGGATTTGTAAAGCCATTATTTTTCATATGTTTTCTTTTCAGATACAGCACCAAAAAAAGACCCTTGATCAAGTTAAACTGTTTTTAAAAGTATAATATGTATTAAGTTGACATTTTATTTTCATTAATAAAATGAGTATGAAGAAAACTTTAATTTGGTAGAAGACATCACAGAGAATTATTCATGATATTTTTTTAATTGTTCTGTTTTCATATCTTTGCAGATTCAGATTCAGATTCAATAGTTTATTAAAGTCTCACCACATACAACATGATTAAAACAAGATACAATTATAAAATTAATTATACAGTAAACATAGTTAAAACAATTAAATACATGTATGTGCCATTCTTAAAAGAATTATGAGAGACTATTAAAATACAAATAATACTTATTCGTTTTATAAAATACTACAAATACAGTAGTTAATGATATAAAATACTGTTTCTCCTTGTTAAAATGTTATTGCAGGTTTTGGCAACAATATTACAAATATTGGTATTTTTAAACATATATATAAATTTTTCTTCATCAGACAAGTTTAAAAACATATCATTATGACACAATATATCAATAAAAAGTGCATGTCTTAGATCTTCATACAAGGGACATTTTAAAAGTACATGTTTTTCATCCTCTAAAATATTACAGTTAAAACAGACTCTTTCGTCTAGATTTTTTCTTTCATATCGACCAGTTTCAATTTTTAATGGTGCTACACCACATCTAAACTTTGAAAAAGCACTATGATGGCGCTGTGGCATTTTCTGTAGCAAATATTGCTCAGTGTTATAAGTATGTTTAAAAAGTTTATATGTTCTCAATTTACAACCGGTACTATATGAAAAAATTCTTGTACACCAGTCTTTTTTATATTTATCAAACATTTTCTCTTCTAACTGAGATATACTATAACTATCAAGAAAATTTTCATTTATTTTACAATATCTTTCAAAATCAAATGATTTCAACATCTCCATAACTTTGTAGCACCAATTTTTTAATTTACAACTACCTTTCATCACTGACCATTTAAAAACTTTATAATTAATTCTATTATTGTCCATTTTTGTACATTTGGACCAGTGTCTAAAAATATTTATCCACTGTTTAACACATGGTGGTTTCCAGCCCATGTCACCTGACACAGCATCGTTTGGGGTATATTTACCCACACCCATGTAGAAACGCATGGCGCGATTCTGTACTGCAGTGATGCACGAGAAATCTCTTGTGCCCCAAATAGACGAGCCATAATTTATGACTGACCAAACCATCGTGTCAAATAGCTTTGTGTAGATATTGTGCTGAAAACCACCATGTGCTTTACATTTAACAATAAGTAAACCCAATGCCCTACTTGCTGACCTGGCTACAGCTTTTGCCATTAATTGGTAGTCTAAAAATTCCGTTAACAATAAACCTAAGTATTGGTAATTTGAAGCATACTCAATATTTTCATCATTTAAACTAAAATGAAAATCTGATCTGGCTACAGAAGGATTTCTAAAATGTATAACATTTGATTTTCTTAAATTTACTTTTAAACTATTATGATCACACCATACATTTAAAACATCTAATAATTTTTGTAAATCCTCAGCATTTTCTGCTAATAAAACTATGTCATCGGCATACAGCAAGATAGATAATTTTTCACCATCAATATTAATACCAATGTCTAACAACTTTATATCATCAATTAAATCATTAATAAATATATTAAACATTACTGTTGACAATACACAGCCTTGCAACCTATGAGTGCAAAATTTAAATTTTCATATTCATAACTATGATGTTGCTCCATTGACAAATATGTATGTAAAACTTACCTAGTTAAAAGTAATGAATCACATGATTAAATATTTTCTTGAAAAAAAGTGAATCTGTTGTCAATCATTATGTTACAAGACATTCTGTTTTTAATTACACTGTCTTATAAGCCATGGTTCAGTCGCTCTGTTATATATTATTATAGATATTTTTATGTACATAATTCAAATATTAATTTAAAAAGTTTTGTGGTGTGACGAAAATTTTGATAAAAAAAAGTATCTACTATTTTATTCACTACATTAAGTAAATATCATAAATGTATGAATGTATTGGCTAAAGCAGACAACCATTTGTATTTTCTAGAAAAAAGGACGAAGTGAAACCCTAAGTTTGGCTAAGTAAATATTTTTAGTTAAAAAGTGTATACCTGTTTAATCGCTGTAACCACTACTACAAATACCAGTGGTGTAATACTAGTGGCTGGACTAACTGGACTGTCAATAATCAACTGTAATAAACAATTTACATACAAGGTCATTTAAGGTACACAATAACTGTATATACCTTGAGTAGACTGTAACATGGGTATTAAGATATAGGTACACAATAACTGTATATACCTTGAGTAGACTGTAACATGGGTATTAAGATATAGGTACACCATAACTGTATATACCTTGAGTAGACTGTAACATGGGTATTAAGATATAGGTACACCATAACTATATATACCTTGAGTAGACTGTAACATGGGTACTAAGGTATAGAATAATGGCATTTTTGTTTTTTATACTGACCATATCAGCAAGAATATCAAGCGATCCAATTTGTATTAACTGTATTTTTCATTGAGAATATGAAGTAAAATGAAATACACTACTTTTACATGTACCATTGCTTAATTGATGCAGATTGACTTCAGCATTTAACGTTGATTTGTGTCTTTTTATTGGTGAGATGTCCATTTTTTGTACATAAATTAGGCTGTTAGTGTTCTCGTTTGAATTCTTTTAAGTTACTTTTGTCATCTCTGGGACTTTGATAGCTGACTATTGGGTATGAGCTTTTCTCTTGTTGAAGGCTGTACAATGACCTGTTGTTGCTTATTTTTTGTGTCTTTTGGTCTCGATAATCACACCACATTTAATATTCTACCGTGAAAACCCTCTGGCAAAGAAAGTGTAAAGTAATTAAAATTCTGTCATATCTTTATCAGTCTCTTCTGATTGTCACAAATATGCAGCTTACATATATGTAGAAAATTACCGGGAATGCTGATATATATGTATATATATGTAGAAAATTACCTGAATGAATCCTACACAAAGGAAATAGAAATTAGCTAATCTTCTAAACTGTTCAAACAGATTTTTAGGTATGAAATTCCATGATGTATACTGTAAAATAAAATTATTTATGATTTAATTCATGATCATGATGATTATATTATCTCAAGCAATTTTACCTTTATATCAGATGTGGGTTACAAGGAGCCAAGATTCTTACAATCAGATATTGTTTTTGTAATAAACAATTGTGTTTTTGAAGCATTGCCACCGTCAATAATTTTGGAAAAGATTTTATAAGTTTAACTAACTTGTGTCTCATCTGTTTTGCATATTTTAGCAAATAAAAATATGTTTAAACTAGACATTCAAACAAACAACAGTGGCAACCCTTTTAACAATGAACTCTGATTACTTTTTATTTTGCAATACTAGCTATATAGTAAAATGTCCCAGAACCATTGACTGCAATTATGCAATTAGCTTCTTACTATCAATTTAGTATAAAGCACATTATGCAATCAAGATAACCACTTGTAAACATCTTGATTGTCAGCCAATACAATATAAATAATAAAGAATCAAAATCTAATCAAAATCATTATTTCACTTAAGAACTTCATTCAAATAATCTTAAATGTATTATATTTTGTTTATAAACATAACGCAGTGGCTCCTACTACTTTATCATATTATGAACTAATTCAACATACGTTGAATAAACATCACTGAAAGAGTAATCCATCACAAGAAAAACAACTTTTCCAACAAAGATGACTACAGATTAAAACTTTTTTTCTATTCATTTTTTCTTTAAACAATAAGCAACATCTTTAAATCACAAATCCATGATTAATTTGATTGGTCAGAGAGGAGGCCCAATTTTTCTCTCACTGATAACCTCTACTCTCATTACAGCAACCATTGGCAACTGGTGGTACATTGTATTTCATCGCAATTACTAAAAATTTAGCAACACGGCAGCTTCTGACTGAAAATAAAGTAAAATAAAATCTTGATTGATCTTTCAAGATGGTTTTTTCTTTATCTTCTAAAGTACTAGTTATGTTGGGGAAATTTTAGACAGCTTATCCATTTTCAAACTTTGAAGGAATGGGCCAAAATTGAGAACGTCACAACTTTAACAAATTTTTGCACTTGGTCTAGTTAAAAATGTATACATAGCATAAAATTGTCAAAATAGTAAACCAGATGGCATAATTGATTACATATGAACAAAAACTGAAAACACAACTAAAAAAAGGAGAGAAAAAAATTGGGAAATGCACTTCTTCCCACCCCCAAATTTTAATATTTGTTTTAATTTTCATATTAGTCAATTTAAAATACTTTTAATTTTCTACAAAGATAGGAGCTTTTTAGTTAAAACCACCATTAATATCAATGAAATTGTTGCAAAACTTTCTTTCAATAGTATATGACTACTTTCATTGGACCATTATCAAGTATTTCTACATTTGAATGAAACAAACTTTTGTTGAAAGATTTATAAGCAGCATAATTAAGATAATGCTGATGAGATATAGTCAAAGAACTTAAAAACAAAGAGGTACCAATGTGTGTTTTTCTTGTAAATATTAATAGCTGACACAAAGTATGTACACAGACACTATGTTAGAAATATTCACAGTTTTTGACTGTCAGGCAATACTACTGTAATCAAGAAAGTTTATCAAGTATTTCTGACATCAGATCAATCAACTTTCTTTCATTCATTCTATACATTTTTTTTTAATTCATCATTTTTTGCCTATAATAATAATGAGATGTGGTACATGTATGATTGCAAATATCATACCACTATCAACCATAGCCATAATGAGGATAATTTTGGCATCTACACATATAGGTCACTATACATCCTTTAACAATGAACATTATCCATATGCATTGTCTGCTATTAAAGGCCCTAACCGACATGACAAAATGTGATACAAGTAAAATAGAAAACCCAAAACAGGAATAATCCAGTTGTTATATTTTGCTCACAACGATCATTCCTTTAATCTGGAGAACAATTACCGTAAATGGGTGCTGAATTATTTGAGTTAGTAAGTATTTGCCTTACATTTCTATTTCCTATCATGAATTGCAAGTAATTAAAATATGACAAAAGTTAACATAAATGAAAATGAATATATTTAACAAAAGCATGTACATGTATGTACATACTGGTAGTAAAGGGCTTGAAACAGAGATTTCCTATTTAAAGCATTGTAATATAAAGGAAACAGGCTCTTGGCAATCATACCACATCTTTTTTATCTTTATCTTTGAAGATGTTTTAGAGTTTTGTCAAATACCATTGAAAATTGAACAAACAGGAAAGTAAATACGGAAACTCAAGGATGAAAAAAACAATGTAGGGATGTGGTAAGAGTTAAAATAAATCTGATTGATAAATGAAAACAGGAAACCTCATAAGGAAAGGGAAAAGATGAAAATAAGAAACCAACTTATTTCATGGCTTCAGCAATACTGAATTATATATATGGAAATTATAAAGATCAAGATTTAAAAATTGTGATTTAGGGGCAAAATTCATGATCAGCAGCTATCTAATTACAGGTTAGAACTAGAAGCTATGGAGCCTGTGTTACCTGCATCATCGACAATGACCACTTTTTTTTGTTGGAGAGTAACTAGATAGGAGGCAAAAAAATGCAAAAAATGTCAAAAACTATCCAATTTAGGGGCGGTAAAAACTCAAATAAAGAGTTAACTGGTGATATCTGCCATTCAGCTTATTTGTAGATCATTTGTGCTACTTAAAGTTTCTATCTATCTACATGTATTGTATAATAGTTTTAAAGATAACAGGAAATTTTTTGGCAATATTGACATATTTGTAGATCCTGTTAATTTTTGCTTTTAAATGATTCTATCTACATTTTTATCTATTAAAATTGTCTTAAGTCTAATATTTGGCTATAGATCTAACACAAAAAATGGGTAAAAATCATCAACTCTATTCAGATGATTTGGTCACGAGACTTATATGTAAATCTTGTCTTACTGATCATTTTTGCTTTTTAAAGTTTCTGTCTATTTATTATACTTTTCAATATATTAAATGCACACAAAATATTTTTTTACGCCAATAACTATTTCAAGAAGTCGTGTAACAGTTTTGACTTAAATGAATAATATGTAGAGCTCAACAATTTAAATATTTTTGCCATGTCAGATTTTCTCTATTCATAGTGTTTTTTAATTAACTTGGAATTTACCAGTATGTTCTATTTTTTGCAATAATGGCCATCTTGGTTGATGAGCAAGGTCATCAGATATTTTTTTTAAAACTATGAACCTTAAAAATAATTATGGCCAAGTTTGGTTCCATGTTATTCTTGTTCGGTTCTTCAAGGGATAAATCCAACAGTCTCTTTAACTTAGATGGTCCCAACCGCAAGATTATAAACAATGAACGATTACCTGTTAGGTAATGATGTGTATAGAAGATTAGTAGAGAAAACTGAATGTGGATAAGGTTTATAAGAAAGATATAGGTCCTGTGCCAATATTTTAGTAACAAACCTGTGAGAACAAATTAATGTGCTGTCTGATCTGAAGACTTTATTCTAATACTCATAAGAGGTTGAAATGACATGTAGGTTCAAAATTGGAATTTAGAAATTTCTATGACATTTTCCTTTAAAATATATCTATATTCTGTATGGACAATATTGTAGATAAAACAAAAATTGTGTTACCTTTGAAGATATAACTCTATTGTCAGGATATTTGTGAGGAACAATTACCTTTGAAGATATAACTCTATTGTCAGGATATTTGTCAGGAACAATTACCTTTGAAGATATAACTCTATTGTCAGGATATTTGTCAAGAACAATTACCTTTGAAGATATAACAACTCTATTGTCAGGATATTTGTCAGGAACAATTACCTTTGAAGATATAACTTTATTGTCAGGATATTTGTCAGGAACAATTACCTTTGAAGATATAACAACTCTATTGTCAGGATATTTGTCAGGAACAATTACCTTTAAAGATATAACTCTATTGTCAGGATATTTGTCAGGAACAATTACCTTTGAAGATATAACTCTATTGTCAGGATATTTGTCAGGAACAATTACCTTTGAAGATATAACTCTATTGTCAGGATATTTGTCAGGAACAATTACCTTTGAAGATATAACTCTATTGTCAGGATATTTGTGAGGAACAATTGCCTTTGAAGATATAACTCTATTGTCAGGATATTTGTCAGGAACAATTACCTTTGAAGATATAACTCTATTGTCAGGATATTTGTCAGGAACAATTACCTTTGAAGATATAACTCTATTGTCAGGATATTTGTCAGGAACAATTACCTTTGAAGATATAACTCTATTGTCAGGATATTTGTCAGGAACAATTACCTTTGAAGATATACACACGTAACTCTATTGTCAGGATATTTGTGAGGAACAATTACCTTTGAAGATATAACTCTATTGTCAGGATATTTGTCAGGAACAATTACCTTTGAAGATATAACTCTATTGTCAGGATATTTGTGAGGAACAATTACCTTTGAAGATATAACTCTATTGTCAGGATATTTGTCAGGAACAATTGCCTTTGAAGATATAACTCTATTGTCAGGATATTTGTCAGGAACAATTACCTTTGAAGATATAACTCTATTGTCAGGATATTTGTCAGGAACAATTACCTTTGAAGATATAACTCTATTGTCAGGATATTTGTCAGGAACAATTACCTTTGAAGATATAACTCTATTGTCAGGATATTTGTCAGGAACAATTACCTTTGAAGATATAACTCTATTGTCAGGATATTTGTCAGGAACAATTACCTTTGAAGATATAACTCTATTGTCAGGATATTTGTCAGGAACAATTACCTTTGAAGATATAACTCTATTGTCAGGATATTTGTGAGGAACAATTACCTTTGAAGATATAACTCTATTGTCAGAATATTTGTGAGGAACAATTACCTTTGAAGATATAACTCTATTGTCAGGATATTTGTGAGGAACAATTACCTTTGAAGATATAACTCTATTGTCAGGATATTTGTGAGGAACAATTACCTTTGAAGATATAACTCTATTGTCAGGATATTTGTGAGGAACGACTACTTCTACATGTTCTCCAGGCAGACGTTTGCTTCCTACGTAGACAGTCCTATCACCTTGTATTGCTTTCTTCTTACATTTACTCTACAACAAAATATGAATAATTTGTAACACCAAAAATATCTAATTATTTATATACTTCATTTTTTTACATAAATAAGACCTTTAGTTTTCTCATTTGAATTGTTTTACATTTTCTTATCGGGGCCTTTTATAGCTGACTATGCGTTATGGGCTTGGCTCATTGTTGAAGGCCATACGGTGACCTATAGTTGTTAATGTCTGTGTCATTTTGGTCTTTTGTGGATAGTTGTCTCATTGGCAATCATACCACATCTTCTTTTTTATATAAACATATTAAAATGAGGTTTTGTTTGTAAGACATCTTTTCATTTGCTTGAACACCTCTGGTTTTATGACATCAATTTATGTTGCAATAGAATCATTCTTTTCTTCAACATGCTCATCTTGTACAAAAATCTTTGTCAAACATTCTTTCTTACAGTACTGAGGTATGTATCACTTTCATCTCTTTCATCATATTCATTAACATCAATGAATTTATTATATCCATGCAATGAAAAATCAAGTATCATATCAAAAGGAAAACAATTTCATTGCTTTTCATCATTAAAACCAGTTTCTTCAATAACAGCACATCAAACTTTCAGAAAGCAAAGCGAAAGACGACTTATGAGCAGTTAATTTTATTTTTTCAAATTCTGTTTTGGGTGTTAATCCATCATGTCTATTATTTTTTTTGATATCTTAAATTCTAATTTTATTCTGATAAAAGACTTCATAACATTTTTTTTGTTCAAGATTAATCTGAGTCTTTATGGTAAAGATGGTAAAGACGGATATCATAAATCAGAGGTCTGTCCATACATGATACAAAACTGGATCACCATGACCATGATGACACATGCATATAGATCACTAAAAGTCAAATTGTACAAATGTTAACTCATACCACTGCAAACATGTACACTGTACCATTAAAAATATACAATATAAGGCCATAAAAAAGAATAGGTTTGTTTGCCCAAATGCTGCCTACCCAGAAAAAAGCTGCCTACTCAAATTCTTTTATTGTCCTGATTTGAAGAAGTTTTTTTTAATCAGATAGGCATGAAGACTAATAAACACACAATACTTCAATTTCTCTTTTTGAAAAAAAAAAAAATGCCTACCTACCTACCCACTGTCTCAACCTTTGGGTAGGGTTTGGGCAAACCAAAATATTTTTAATTGTTGCCTAAATGTGTTTAATGACTTGTTTTTGCAAATCTTGATAAAACATAATTGATACCACTGATTCCTTTTACTTAAAAACATAAACAACTGAACATACAAATTTTTAATGAATAGTTTTTGCAAATCTTTATAATAACATTAGATGCATGTTTCATTATAATACGTTATTCTGATTGGCTACTGCACATCACATGTTATTCCTTAAGCAGTTGTATCACACAATAAAACTTATCATTCATGATGACACGAGGTCCCATAATAAAGTGCACAGGTAAATTAAATAAAAACTTGATGTAAATCATGTATTTCATGATCCTAGCTAAAATATGTAATTAAAAGTATTGAATGCTTCTTTTTGTAACTTCATAGGATTGTAAAAGCATTGACCGTGCGCACATTTTTAGAATGAAGCGTTTCCCCGCTTCATACAAAATGTGCTTCGGTCAACGCTTTTACACCCCAATAAAGTTACAAAAAGGAGCATTCAATTCTTAAATAAACAATACATAAATCATAGACTAAATTGAATTGTGTGTTACGTGTATCTTTAGTAACATCCAAAACTAAATTAAATGTTGATGAAATTGTTAATTAAGTATCTTGTGTATGTGTTGGGAAAATTACAGTAATACATTTGTATGCATGATATATATACATCATGATTGAATATATATATACAAATTTTGCTGATTTTTCATACATGTATGTTAGTGAAATTGTGGCAAAATTAAACTCATTCTTTGACTTTGTTGTGATATAAAGCCTAACTAGTCGAGATATAATCAAACTTTTGGTGGGTTATCAACACAAAAAAAACAACATATCAAATCAAACTTTCTCTTCTTCATTCAATTATAAGCCAAGGAACAATCATTTTATAAATTGGGTATTGTGACTTTCAAATCATATACTTTTAATCCCTTTTGAGACATTTGTGAGATATTCAATTAAATGAAGATATATATATTCATCATTCAACACCACTAATGATGATTTGAGTGCAGTAAATAAGTTGATATGAGTTTGCAATTATATGAATTTTAATACTGCAGTCCGAGTTTGCTTTCAGTGGTATGAGTTGACATTGGTGCGAAGTTTGCAATTATGGTACAGGATAACTATACTTAACTCATTTACTGATGCATGTTGATAAGTTAGCAGAACCACAGCAACAGCATATATATTAATTATCTCTTGGTAACACAACACACCTTATACTGTACGTAACATGTCATACACACACATACATGTACCAATTGCTCATCATATACATAAATTTGTAATTTCACAGGCACTTGTTTCTATCCAGGGGAAGGTTGACTATCCATATATCGCCCACGGAAGTTCTATAATATACTGATAGTCAATCTTCCCATGGCACCACCGAGGAAAATTTGGAATCCTTGCAAAACAACTGATTATATATGGTATTGCGAAACAGGACTAGGGATCGGATAAGCCACCTGATTCGTAACTAACTAGCAATATTGTCTATGGATTCAAAATCAAAACATATAAATCAAAATATTACACTGAAAAGTATCCCATGTTTGAGAGATACATGTACCGGCAATAACTTATCTGGTGGACTTTTTTTTAGTTTTTCAGTTTTTCATATTTTGTGAATTTTCAAACTGTTCCAACTTCTAATTGTTCATAAATATAAACAGTGTGATACTTACAAAGCAATCATTCATTCTTTCACGTAACACCCGCACCCATGTAAAAACTTTACTGTCCAAATTTCAAATACACCTCTAGCCTACTTTGGGCTTTCCACTTCTAAAGGTAAACAACATATTTTTGTTACGTCCTGTTTTGCTTTCACTTCGTGTACAATTAGGTAGAAATATCTAGAGAACTTCCGAACGAACAGAGACGTCTGCTTTAGGGACCGTTTCAAAACACCGAGTATGCAGTATCCATCCAGGAATTGCATATTTAAATATACAATTCCTTTAAATAATTATACTCAAAATTATTAATTGCAAAACCCGTAAGAGAACATCTTGGATAACAGTTAAAAACCATCCATCCAGTTTCCGTAGGCCTAACCATACCAGATATATCAGAAATGAGTACACACAAAAAAAAACACAAAAAAACCTACCAGATACCATTACATGACAGAGGAAAATAGGGAAAATGGAAGAATTAAAGCAACAAAACCATCCTCCCCTCATTATTAGATATGTCAAAGAATCATCTTAATAAGTTTGAAAGGAAAGTGAGTCATCAGACAAGATGTGAAATCTGATTCCAGAAAAAGGTCGCGAACGGTATTATAAAAACAAAATACCTTATAAAACAACAAAGAGTATATGTGGATAACTGCGGCTAAATACTGAATTGTAACAACTTATAAAAAAGGGGGGATACTATGTGGTTATAAAAAAGAAGTCGAACACATCTTTCTATATCTATATATAAGCATTTTATCATAAAAAAAAAATCGAACTAAAATGCCCAAAAGGAGAGAGCTAGTATACAACAACTATTTTTTTTCACAAATGACATATGAACAGCAATTACGAACAATAAAATTACCAATTTTAACTGAAATCGCATGTCATCGTTTCTCACTTTTTTTTGCGATATTTTCATTTAATTTGGAAAATGGGGTGACACGCGGAACATTGATATTTACAGTTAATCAGAAAATCAGAAAATAGAAAATAAAAAATAGCAAAATAAGCAAATAAATGAAAGGAAATATGATTGAGCTCTATCCTTACCGGTAAGTATTAAGAGACGTATCCAATTATTTTTAGAACTAGAGAAAATTCAACAACAAGAGACCACAAATATATATAACTTGTACAAGACACACTCAAGACTTCAAATCAGACAAATATTCATACACACAAAGAGCTATTGAAACCTGTAACAACATACCATCCTCAGTTACTCGCACTTTTTATCAGATTATTTGAATGGTGGTTAGATAAGTCCTGAGAAACCAACCACGAAAATAAGACTATATACCCATGCAATTATTATGTATCATAACACGACCGGATACCATCGTCAAGCTGTATTTTATTTTAGAACCAGTTAATAAGTTATTCTCAGAAATTATAAGTGATTCCCATCTTCGAGGACGTGACATTATATAATCAATATTAACATCAAGACCGGACACGACCTTAATGTGTACAAATTTCAGACCGTCGAGGAGCTACATAAAAAATAAATTTTATTGATAATTAAGAACAGCTAACAATACTTTGATATGAATTATAAACAAAAACAAATGAAAGACGTCGAAAGACAAACTAGTTCACAAAACACTACATAGAAAAGTAAAGAAACTGGAACAATGCAAATGAGAAAAGAAAAAAAAACTGCTTGATATATTTTATTTTCGTTTAATTTTTGCACGTTTCAGACCAGGTCCCTAATATGTATTGGCAGCACAAACAAAACAAAAACTGTCAAATATCGTTTTATACAGGCTTCTAGTAAGTATTGTTTCTGCTTTGAATAAAAATTATATACTTACTATTTACCACAAAAACTACACTACACATGCATGCACAGAAACGACTGTCATTGTCTTTTTCTTGATTTAAATTACAGTTTCACACGTGAAACCATATACTTTACTTTTTACAAGAGACCCCTTTTCGTTCCCTATTGTTGATATCTTTTTTTTTATTGGGATGTTCCTCTTGAACCTTCGTACAGTGTGTATTTCTTTTCTGTCGACACGTTTGCGAAGTACGTTTTTTTCAATGATAAGCATATATTCTAAGTTAAAGCATTTTTAAAACTCCTGAGAAACAGACAAACCAGAGTGTTGGAAGCATGTGTATATTTGGCCGGTTGTTGGTCTCTTTGACCTATTTCCCAAAACAATTCAATCTGAAAAAAAACCCGGGCCACGGTCGAATGGGGAAAAGGGGGGGGGGGGGCAATTCCTTTTTATGTTAACTTGGCCAGTTTTGGTCTTTTTATGCCCCACCTACGATAGTAGAGGGGCATTATGTTTTCTGGTCTGTGCGTCCGTTCGTCCGTCCGTCCGTTCGTCCGTCTGTCCCGCTCCAGGTTAAAGTTTTTGGTCAAGGTAGTTTTTGATGAAGTTGAAGTCCAATCGACTTCAAACTTAGTACACATGTTCCCTATGATATGATCTTTCTAATTTTAATGCCAAATTAGAGTTTTTACCCCAATTTCACGGTCCACTGAACATGGAAAATGATAGTGCGAGTGGGGCATTCGTGTACTGAGGACACATTCTTGTTCAAGGCTGTGTTGTAAACTGTTATCTGAGATAAATTTAAACTGTTAAGCGTTTTCAACCCACTGTGTTAACTGTTATCGGCACTTTTGCATTTGTTGTTAACTGTTTTTCTCAAAATCGAGGTGTTGTTACAGGGGCGGATCCAGCAACTATATGTCCCCATCAAATGCATTGATCGTCCAAAAAAAAGGGATTCCAACCACCGGACCCCTCCCCCTGGATCCGCGCCTAAGTTAACATGTTAATGGATCCCATATTGCCCCCTCTATCTAATCTATATAAAAAGCAAGAAACGAGAAACAGTAAGTACCACATCAACAAACGACTACCAATGAACAATATGTAGATTCCTGCAATCGGATTTAGGACAGATACAAACAAATTCAGCGGGTTTAAACGTTTTTAAAAGCGCGAAACCTCACCCAACCTACAAAAAGTATGTATGTATGTATGTATGTATGTATGTATGTATGTATGTATGTATGTATGTATGTATGTATGTATGTATGTATGTATGTATGTATGTATGTATGTATGTATGTATGTATGTATGTATGTATGTATGTATGTATGTATGTATGTATGTATGTATGTATGTATGTATGTATGTATGTATGTATGTATGTATGTATGTATGTATGTATGTATGTATGTATGTATGTATGTATGTATGTATGTATGTATGTATGTATGTATGTATGTATGTATGTATGTATGTATGTATGTATGTATGTATGTATGTATGTATGTATGTATGTATGTATGTATGTATGTATGTATGTATGTATGTATGTACTGAGATTCCGCCAATTAAGACGCACCCCTTGATTGACTGCAAGGGTACAGCGGATCCATGTACACTCCCTAAGGATTAATGGAGATGTGTCCTTTACAATATTATCCCACCAGAACAATCCCCACCCAACACCGCCCAAGGGAGCGTGTAGGACACCGGGAAGTCTGTTATTATGATGGAGGAAGCCGAAGTACTCGGAGAGAACCACCGGGCCGCTCGGTGGAAACAGACAAACCAGAGAGATATCAGAAGATTGATCTCCAGGTCAAAGTAGGGAACAACTTTGACCAACCGAGGCCCCCAAAGTACCCATTCTAGTTTAAACTCCGGTCTGGGTACCAGAGATGTGTGTGAGAGGGTGAAAATTACCCTTCTGATGTACTGATATTTTTAGCACCCCGAGTGAGAATCGAACTCGGGACCTTCAGCACTGTAGCCATCGGTCTTAAAACCACTAGACCACGAACTCACATATAGAAATGTTCCTTTATATGAATACGGTTCATTTTGTATTTTGAGACCACCCCTTCACAATTTTTTCGGATAGTTTCGTATCATTATTTTGCTCACAATTTTCTATGATTCGTTGCTCATTTAAAAAGATTATTTTAAACAAATTTGGTGAAATTAAAATTTTCCTTTTTCTTTCTTTTCATTCGAAAATACAAAATAACTTTACATTTCATGCGCATTGCCCGTAGCGCGGCAAAACAATCCTCTTGCAAATGGTCAATATCTGGCACTTTTTGTGCTATGGATAGGAGGGGCACAAATGAAACTGAGACATTATTGTTACAGAAACTTTGTTGTAAAATAACAGGCCTTCCTGAGGGTAAATAAACATGTTCAGTGTTATCTTCAAAAGGTCTGGCATCAAACATCCTCAGACATGCACCAAATATTTTGTTATTGCATGAATGTGTGTCCACATTTTTGTCGTTATTGAAACTGTATTGATATAAATATATCGATAATATAAGGCAGGTGTTTAATATTTGTGAAAGAGTATTAGTATTTGATCGTGATTTTTGCAACATTAAAAATGCATTCAAATGTATGTTGATCCCTCAATTAATAATGAATTTATCTGAACACCCTCTTTATAGATCTGCAAGGGTACAGACTACAGTTCGTAGGTCCTTGTGATAATCATACTCCATGCAACGAAGTTGTGAAGGGTATAATGTTTTTGACCAGTCTGTCTGTCAGTCACCGACTCGGTCTGTCAGTCCTGTTTCTTGTCATTGCAACTCCTCTAAAACCACACATCAGAAATTCAGAATTTCTTGAAACCTTTTTAGATAATACATGTCATACATTTGTAAGTGTAAAGCAAAATATTGTCCTATGAAATATTGTACAAGACAATATTTCATAACTATGTATCATGAAATATTGTCCTCGTCTATGGAAAAATGTCCAGAGAAGGACAAATTTGCATAGTGAAATCCAGTGTTCCAGCTAGGTTTTCAAAAGGGCAGGGTGCCAATCCTGAAAAAGGGCATTTAACGCGCGATATCATAATATGAAAAGGGCATATTTTAATAAAAGATGTTAATCAAACATTTGTGTTTATTCGTTGAATCACAGGTTATACAAGAACAACATCTTTAGCCCATATAGAACTCTATCTTTCTACTTTTAAGGCTGAAAAACTTGTCAAGCAGCTTGTCACACAAGTTTTTTTTATCATTGCTTGGCACAGTTGAACTTTATATGCAGTATGTTTTGAAAGGAGATCTGTTTCATACTGTTTCTATGGTCTACCACATTTGACCAGTTTCACCTTTCTACCCCTGCTGTGCTTGATGGCAATACAGCACAAAACAGCTGTGCTCAGTAAATTCACAATTTAAGGATATAAAGCAACAGTGAAAAATAGTATCAAAAATAAAGAATACAGAAAAAGATGACCAAGGCACCCTACCAACACTGCTGCTAAGACCCTCTTTAACTTTTCCCATAACTCAAAATAAATACCTAAACATATATATTCTTAAGCAAGAAGTATGGAGACACATTTTAGAATATGTAAATGGGTTACTCAATGCTAGGAAAAAAATCAGATTGAGTTATCTTTCTTTATTCGGGTGTGCTCCTTCTTTGGAGGATTATAAACAGTACGTAAATATGATGTAAATATGATCACAATATGGCGGCCGATTTTGATATTTTCGTATCAAAAATGAAGGCAGTCAATGACAAATACGTCTGAATTTTCTGTTTATTTTACAGAAAACAAGTAAAACAATGTCTTCAACGAGTTTATAATGGTTTTCCAACTTTCTGTCATTACGTTTCTTCCATGAAACTACGGTAAACATCGCAAATTGTGCCCAAGTTGTTGTATGCACATTTCTTCAAAGATAATTGCCGACTGACCGATTCTATTTGAACGAATTAATCTTGATGATCATTAATGACCCATCCGATAAACGGATTACCTATAACAACAGATTATGACACCAGTTGTAACCATTGATTAGCTTGGGGTGGTAAACAAAGTCATAATCTTTTCCCCAGGTAAAATTTAGTAATTAGCGTAGCCCATCATATCAATATCAATGTGTGAATTAATACAATATTTCATAGATAAATACTACGAAATTGTGTCCTGTTAATGGGAGGTTATATATATTTTGGTTATATTTTATGAGTATTGAGACAATATTTCATAGACAGATTGTCATTAAATTTTGTCTCATGAAAGGGAGGTTATCAACATATATTTATGTTAGAGAAGGTAAATAGGATTTTTTTCTGCGACACATACCTGTGTTTATATTTACAAAATAAGCGATTGTCAGTACATAACTTATATTTGTACAGTTTAATGTAATAAAATGAAACTTTTGTTAGACAATACTTTAATCTATAATTAACCATTTGTAATGTACATGTATCTATGCAAATTTGAAACTCACTATTAACAATCATATAAATTCTCTACTATACAAAACAATTTCGGTTATAAATCTAAAAATGTGCATGCTCAATGTGAACTATTTCTAATTGTGAAATAATTTGATTAAAAAATATTTTCAAAGCCAGTATTTCATAGTGAAGTATTGTCATGAACAGAATTTCATAGTGAAATATTGTCCCGAAGGAGGTGACAAAATGTCATGGATAAGGACACTATTTCATAATGAAATATTGTGTCCAAGACAATATTTCATTATGAAATACTGTCAGTGGACAATATTTTATATGAAAATTTGTCCGACAGACAATATATCATGGAGGACAATATTTTATGTTACATAAGGACATAATAAGTAGATGTGCATATTGACAGGAAATTATGATTCAATTTTTTGCTAGGAGTTACACCCCTTTGAACTTATTTGCTTCAATATACTACACCAGTTTGTCATCGCAACTCTTCTGAAACCACTCAACAGAATTTCATGAAATCTTTTTAGATAATAAGGACATACTATATAGATGTGCATATCGACAGGAAATTACGATTAATTGTTTTCTAGGAGTTATGCCCCTTTGAATTTATTTGCTTCAATATACTACTGCAACAGTTTGTCATCGCAACTCCTCTGAAACCATGCAACAGAATTTCATGAAACTTTGTAGATAATAAGGACATACTATGTAGAAGGTAGGTCTTTCCACCACTGAACACCCCAGGATTTTTTTCTCTTTATCTTGTATCATTATAAATGTTACCTAAATATTATTTTTAAGTTATTAATTCAACAAATATTAAAAATAAGAGTACAAATATCTACATCGAACAGAAAAGGAGAGTCTATTTTATAACAACTCAACTCTGCAAACCACCACTGGACACCTCAAATATGTTTTTCTTCTTCTATAATATATTTGTACCAATAATAAGAAAAAAGAGACAAATATATCAAAATCTTACCGATGAACAGATATCGATTACTGATTATGAATTTATTTGAATTTTATTTGAAATATAAAAAAAAAATCCATTCACACTGATGTAATCCGGAAAAAATAGTGATGAATCTGGAGACATTTGTCTTTATATTTATTAAATTGATTATTGACTTTAACACAAAAAAGATGCACATTTTAATCTAAAAATTGATTAAATCATACATAATTTAATTTATTTTATCGTTTTATTGTACAATATCACTGTTTTTCTTAGCGGTTGGTGGTTTTTATGGTGTTCGGTGGTGAATTTTTTTCTAACAGTTATTTTATTTCTCAAGTGACAATGTGGGGACATGGGGTACATGTATGTGAGCGCGCTCACTAAGGTTCTTGAAATTTTATTATTTGCTGACTATAGAGCCATTTATTTTTCGAACTTTAAAACGCCAGGTTTAGGTGGCACTTATTTCTTAAAAATTAATTGTTTATCGTCTGCTGATAGCCGGATAGCTTGTCAATGTCAAGATATCTCTTATAGGAAAACATGTGTTGGTTTGTTTATGTTGTCTTTTATTCTATCTTCGTGACTTTTGGAATAAAAAACTTTTTTTTTTATTCAAACAGAAATAAATTTCTTTCCTGCAGATTTAACAGGTTGAGAACAAATCCTCACCCATTGACAAGCAATGCATGGACAATAAACAGTAGTTTTTGGGATGTAAAATAAAATGGTATTTAAAGTATACTTAAAAGTAAAAATGAATTAATTTTTATCATTTGATAGACAATTAAACCAAGTCGGCTTATATTTAACAAGAAATCAGGGGTCAAACAATCACCATTTGCAAACAGTTGACATTATTGTACTTACATGTACATTCTTGACTTTTCTTTTGAGAAATTTTCTGAACTGATTGATTATAAACTTGCACATTTAGTATGGATTACAATGTATAGGAATATTCATTTTTATTATGTTATCAAGCATTCGAAATGAATAAAGGCTTGTTTATTTATTTTTGCTTACTGTACAGTTTGTGTATACACATGTACAAAAATGTACATAGTTAAATATGGAACTTCTGTATTATTCAGTCTACTTCTTGCTTTAGAATACGTAGGTAATGATGTATTTGTCTATTTTTGTAGATGTTATTTTACCAGTTCTTCAGCATGCATTAAGGATAGTTGGAAGGTAAGATACATGCAATCCAACCAGTTCTGATAGTTCATTTAATGTATTTAGATACCCAATATTTTATATGTGTGTACCTAATGAAGGTTAATACAAACATGTGTTGTGTGCACATACATGTATCTGTCAGAGTATAATATTTATTTTATTAATAAACTGGGAAAATATCACATTTGGTAGTTTTGTATTATGATTTCAAAAATAATACACTACCAACATGACCAACAAGTTATGATATAAATGTTTATTAGTTCATACTTTTAGCTCACCTGGCTTTTCTAATCACTTGGTGTATGTCATCATTGTTAACTATTACATACATCTCTGAAGTGCACTTCCAAAATGTAACCAAACTTGCCCACAAACATCATTAGTTCATGGTTGACAGGGCTATAAAAAAAGAAAGTAGGGATAAAATGTAAGTTTGGTCATTTATCTTGATAGCTCCAATGAAATGAGAAAATCAGTTGGGGGCAAAAATTTAAAGATGCAGTCAATATATTGTCTATTTACTTCAAAACTCTCGGATGGCTTTCAATAGGAGATATGGCCCTTTAATGACTAATTCTACCATTTATTTTTCCTGTTTACCTAATAAGATCTACAAAACTATAAAAGATAGAAAGAAACTTTCTTTACCAATATTGATTAACAAGATAAGACCTACAAATAAATCCTTGTGGTTGAAATTGTCAGAAGACTCTAAACTTGCCCTGTTATGATGATTTTTACAAATATGTTATGGCTTTGACTACTATCTTGAAAACCATGAAAGATGTTATAAGACAAGTTCTTTAAATAAGTAAAATGTTGAAATTGTTGGTTACTCTTTATAGGAGTGATTCACTGATTTTCTTAATGGATAATTTTTATACGACCGCAAAATTTGAAAAAATTTTCGTAGTATATTGCTATCACGTTGGCGTCGTCGTCGTCGGCGTCCGAATACTTTTAGTTTTCGCACTCTAACTTTAGTAAAAGTGAATAGAAATCTATGAAATTTTAACACAAGGTTTATGACCACAAAAGGAAGGTTGGGATTGATTTTGGGAGTTTTAGTCCCAACATTTTAGGAATTAGGGGCCAAAAAGGGCCCAAATAAGCATTTTCTTGGTTTTCGCACTATAACTTTAGTTTAAGTAAATAGAAATCTATGAAATTTTGACAAGGTTTATGACCACAAAAGAAAGGTTGGGATTGATTTTGGGAGTTTTGGTTCCAACAGTTTAGGAATTAGGGGCCAAAAAGGGCCCAAATAAGCATTATTCTTGGTTTTCGCACAATAACTTTAGTTTAAGTAAATAGAAATCAATAAATTTAAACAAAATGTTTATGACCACAAAAGGAAGGTTGGTATCGATTTTGGGAGTTTAGGTCCCAACAGTTTAGGAATTAGGGGCCAAAAAGGGACCCAAATAAGCATTTTTTTTTGTTTTCGCACCATAACTTTAGTATAAGTAAATAGAAATCTATGAAATTTAAACACAAGGTTTATGACCATAAAAGGAAGGTTGGTATTGATTTTGGGAGTTTTGGTCCCAACAGTTTAGGAATAAAGGGCCCAAAGGGTCCAGATTTAAACTTTGTTTGATTTTATCAAAAATTGAATAATTGGGGTTCTTTGATATGCCGAATCTAACTGTGTATGTAGATTCTTAATTTTTGGTCCCGTTTTCAAATTGGTCTACATTAAGGTCCAAAGGGTCCAAAATTAAACTTAGTTTGATTTTAACAAAAATTGAATCCTTGGGGTTCTTTGATATGCTGAATCTAAAAATGTACTTAGATTTTTTATTATTGGCCCAGTTTTCAAGTTGGTCCAAATCGGGGTCCAAAATTAAACTTTGTTTGATTTCATCACAAATTGAATAATTGGGGTTCTTTGATATGCCAAATCTAACTGTGTATGTAGATTCTTAATTTTTGGTCCCGTTTTCAAATTGGTTTACATTAACGTCCAAAGGGTCCAAAATTAAACTAAGTTTGATTTTAACAAAAATTAAATTCTTGGGCTTATTTGATATGCTTTATCTAAATATGTACTTTGATTTTTGATTATGGGCCCAGTTTTCAAGTTGGTCCAAATCAGGATTCCGTATCAAGTATTGTGCAATAGCAGCCAAGAAATTTTCAATTGCACAGTATTGCACAATAGCAAGAAATATCTAATTGCACAATATTGTGCAATAGCAATTAATTTTCAATTGGAGTTATCTTTCTTTGTATAGAATAGTAGTTGATAATATATGTTGGAAATTTACCAGACATGACTATGATGTCATTTTCTATTTTTATTTGCCAATAACTTTATGTAAATAACTTCATTGGAAATTTGCCAATATAAAATGTTGCTGATGAAGCTTTTTTTCCTTATCTTATCTAAAATGTTTTTAGATAATGTATGTTGGACATTTGCCAGACATGACTATGATGTCATTTTCTATTTTTATTTGCCAATAACTTTATGTAAATAACTTCATTGGAAATTTGCCAATATAAAATGTTGCTGATGAAGTTTTTTTTATTGTTTTATACAATAAACAATGTATATTCACTTTTACTACCAACCAATCTTTACCATTCAGTGATAACAAGCACTTTATTTTACATTTTAATATCTTATGATGTATTTAAAAGAGTAGTTATTGTTGCAAACTCCATTAGAAATTTGAATTGATATCAGTTTTGGAAAAAGGGAAACGGGGATGTAAAAAAAAGGGGGGGGGGGGGGGTTTAAATTTTTCTCATTTCAGATTTCATAAATAAAAAGAAAATTTCTTCAAACATTTTTTTGAGAGGATTAATATTCAACAGCATAGTGAATTGCTCAAAGGCAAAAAAAAAACTTTTAAGTTCATTAGACCACATTCATTCTGTGTCAGAAACCTATGCTGTGTCAACTATTTAATTTTAGATTTAAAAAGTTTGAAGAAATCTTTAATTGATTTGTAAAATCTTGACATTTGTTTTGTGTAAAAAAAAACATATAATGTCAAAAATTTGATCACAATCCAAATTCAGAGCTGTATCACGCTTGAATGTTTTGTCCATACTTGCCCCAACTGTTCAGGGTTCGACCTCTGCGGTCGTATAAAGCTGCGCCCTGCGGAGCACCTGGTTGTAACATTTTTTGAGTTTTGGACAGAAACTAAAGAATATACTGTGGATTAATTTATTTTTGTGGGTACCAATGTTCGTGGTTTGAGGAAAAGTTGCATATTCGTGGATGTTTAATTTCGTGGTTTTGACAAAGTATGCCTATATTCCTTTATAAAATCTGCAATTCGTTGAATATTTAAATTCGTGGTTTCCCGGTACCCATGAAATCCACGAAAATTGGTATCCAACGAATATTAATGAATTCACTGTAGAGAACTGTAAAGAAAAAACTAAAAGCAATACAAGATTTTTGTCATGACTTCGATTTAGTCCACAATGTTGGAGAAGTTCCATTGTTGAAGATGCTCATAGACCTAAGTGAACAACACAAGCTCTTTAGAGCCTGAGGTTATTTTATAGATATCAAAGAATACATGAGTACTGTATTGAATTTATTTAATATCATTATTTGCAATTAATAAAGTTTATTTGTTTTAACTTACAATTTCAGTAAAGTTGATCCATTAGTTGAAAATGATGAAATACAGGTTGCAGAAAGAATTAAAAGGAGATGTAAGTATAACTTGTAACTGTATTAGCATTATTGGAATGGCAAATTTACCTTTCTTTCAAATATCAATAAAATCTTTAACAATAGAGATTGTTCAGTTAATATTCTGTATCTGTTTTATTATATATTTTAGTAGTCAGAAGAGGAAGGGAGAGTGATGCTGCTGTATTCTCAGATCTTCATAGAAAACTTCAGTCACAGGTAAAAAGGAATAACTTGTTCAAAGTAAATTGTTAGGAAAAATTGGTTATGTTAGCAATCCGTCCATAATTTTGCCAACAAAATGACTAATTTAGTTCTGAAAGATTTTTGAAAATCACTAAAACTTGCTTGCCAACTGATTTCACAGCAAAGTGTGTCTCTATCAAGATCAGTATAAGGGAGACAACTTGTGAATTTCAATTAAAGGTAACCAAAAATGGTAAGTGACAAGAAAAATCATGATTTTTAAAGTGATCTAGGACTAATACTGTTAAAGATTAAACCAAATAAATACAACAATGTCTTTATGTCTTCTTTGATTTAAACAGGGAACCTAGCAAATGTTCAATTTATGTTTTGATAATGAGTTGTGTCTGAGGATATTGAGTAATCACTGATCTCAGTCAGCTGATTTGTTTCTTTATTTACATTTATTATTAGCCGACCAGCTGTACTACTAGATTAGTTAAGGAGTGAGAATTGATTCTGGATTCTTGATTTTATTTTAATTATAATTGTAATAAATCCTCATCTTTCCTCTTATTTCCATAAAAAATTGTGAATAAGTTATCACTTTTTAAGAAACCTTGAGAATCAAATTTTAAATTGATATATTCAATTTCTATTTTAGGGAGTGTTAAGAAATAGATGGTCTATCCTACATTTATTACTGTCATTAGCTGACAGTGCACCTAAATCAGACAATTCAACCAGCAGGGTAAGTTTAACTATGAAACATGTTCTATTTTTATAGATTGATATAGATAATACAGAAATGATAGTATCATACTGTAATGATGGTCTCCACTGAGACAATGGTAGCTGTAGCACAATGTTGGTATCACATTCCCAGCACTTCATATAAAAGTTGTGTTTGTTCTACATTAATACCTCCTGATCTATGGTAGGTTTAACTCAACTATTGCTTTTCTGTCGGCATTGTTAATAGTTTACAAATGCCTTTCATAATAATTGATCCTTAAATTTACCTGGAAAACCAGCATTTTGTTTTAGTCATGATAATATCTGACAAATCTTTTTAAAGTGGAGTTCCAAGCCTTATACATGTATATGGACATTTTGTGGAAACTGATTTTATTTCAAATTAAATCAAAAGTTTTTTTAAGGAAGACTGATGTAGATTGATCACTAGGAGTATAGCATGTTAATTCTACATGGTGCTAATTCTGGTAGTATTTTATCTGACAGTTAAATGACAATCCCAAACATAAAGAATGAAAATATTTTTACTCACGGTCAAAATTTAAAGTGCTGTAAACCAAAACCATACAATAGCAAATAATATTTTTGCATACTTTTAATGTTATCTAAGTTATTGTGATATTTATATATATTACTTCTAACAGAGTGGACTGGGAAGTTCTGTATTTGGAGTTGGACTACCCTCTCATGCTACATCAACACCGTTCAATCCAGCACTACGTCACCTGCAGCACCCTACTCCAGGTAGCAGAGATGTCACTTCACTGCAGTCGATGACACACTCCTCTGGTAGCAGTGGTATTAGTAGTATACGCAGTGACATAAACAGTAACGATCCAACACCTGTACCACAGTCATTTTTACCTGTGTATGTGTAACATTATTTTTGTTTCTTAATGTCATTTCATTTTGAATTTTGAATTTTCACTATACATTACACTATACGCATCAAAGGATATCAGGCTTATTACACCCACTTTTCGTTTCCCAAAGACTTATAAGTGATGCATGAAGAAAAATGTCAAAATCTTTGTACATAAAATCAGTTGATTTACTTCCACTGGAGCGAAAAATTATTATTATTATACCTTTAGGTATATTACTTACAATTCTATTGGATAACTCCTTATCATTATACAATTATGGCCCGTTGAAAAGGTGAATATTCAAAATATTTATGTTATATATAATGAAAAAGTTGTGTCTGATATGGAAAAAAAATTATATTTTTTTTTTTTTATGTTTGTTAACCCTTTCACCGATTGCTGCCCAGACAGAAGCTACTCTGAGACGATGGCTTCCCTGGCTACTATTACTCAAGTGGGAGATCTTCATAATAAATGTCAATAAAAACTTGTTTGTAGTTATTTGTGTATTTATTTCATTCACTAACACCATGTTCACAGTTTTATTCATGTTTTAATAATTTTTTCTTCTTAAAATATTCAAATTTTTGGCATTTTCTAGGTGAAATTCTCAAAATTCTGCTCTTTGACCCCAAATCGTAATTTTTTAACCCAAAACGGCAAAATTTTGAAATTTTTTATGAGGCTGTACAAATTCCTCACACTGAACGATGTCCATTCCAAGTGTTTTGTACTTAAAACGACATTTTAAGTCAAAAAAGTATACTAGTTTGGCTTCAATTCTTCCATATTCTTTCAAAAAAAATGTTCCCTCATTTCAAATTCTCGTAAATTCCGTAAATTTCCTCTGATTTTGACACAGTTTTCAACAAACGGAAGCGCAATGTTTACACTTTCATCCGGGTATCCATCAAAGAAAGATAACTCATGTTTGCACTGTTTTAAGCGGGAAACATAAAAGAGGTATTCCAATCCCGGTAAAACGGGACTCATCGTCAGCTGTCTGAAGCGTGAATCCCGGTAAACTTGGACTCATCGGCGAAAGGGTTAAATATTAAAATTACAGAATAAATTGTCCTGCTAATGATATTACTATGTATTTGACAGGACAACTTTCACCCATGTAGACCAAGACAGAAATAGTAGAAGTACAGGCATGAGATTAGCTTCCACGCTGACTGACAGAGGTAAAGTAGCAGAATAATGTATAAGGAATATGCTTGTAGAAAAATACATAGCTTGTGAAATGAACTTCAAAACAAACTACAAGGGTTCTAATATTCACCACATAAGATTGTTTAAAGGACATATTTGTTTAATTTCACGAATATTTTATGCGACTGTCATACAGGCTAGAGGTTTAGCTATTTATAAAACCAGGTTTAATCCACCAATTTCTACTTGAGAAAATGCCTGTACAAAGTTAGGAATATGACAGTTGTTGTCCATTCGTTTGATGTGTTTCAGCTTTTGATTTTTCCATTTGATTAGAAACTTTGTGAGTTTTCCTCCGAGTTCAGTGTTTTTGTGCTCTTTTCAATGCGATACCAACCAAGTTTATTATTTTTTTTTAAATTCTTCCAATAAGGTTATGTGTTTTAACAAATGTGAGGTGGAAGTGTCACTACTGTAGGTATACAAGTAAAGTTACTAGACAGTAGATATTCATGAGCCTATCAAAAGAATGAGTAAGAATGAAATAAAATATCAGGAAGTATTAAATTTATAAGGCAATAGAATATTGTTTATGATTATTTTAGGTACAGAATCATCCTTAATGCCAAGAGGTGCTAGAACAGTTATAGAATCAGGGATTCCTATTAACAGGGGAGATAATAGTATGTATTTACTGAATCAATTTTTGCACTGTTTGCTGAAATAGAATCCGGGATAAAAATATGTATTTTCTGAATCATAAATAATAGAATCAGGGATACCTATGAACAGGGGAGATAAGAGTATGTAGTTACTGAATCAATTACTGCACTGTCTACTATAATAGAATCAGGGATACCTATTAACAAGAGAGATAATAGTATGTATTTACTGAATCAAGTATTGGACTGTCTGCTGAAATAGAATCAGGGATACCTATTAACATGGGAGATAATAGTATGTATTTACTGAATCAATTATTGGACTGTCTAGTGAAATAGAATCAGGGATACTTATTAACATGGGAGATAATAGTATGTATTTACTTTATCAATTATTGCACTGTCTGCTGAAATAGAATCAGGGATACCTTTTAACAGGGGAGATAATAGTATGTATTTACTGAATCAATTATTGCACCACTGTCTGCTGAGGGCTATTCCAGAAAAAAATGTATGAGGGGGGGGGGGGGGGTTAGAAGGCAGTTTTTGTCAGCACCCGCCACCCAGACAATTGTAATTGAGAATTATAGTGCATTATAGTGTGAAAAGTTGCTCTGATACCCATCACCCATGTATTATTAATACAATGTGCCTTCCAACCCCCCCCCCCCCCCCCCCCCCCCCCCCCCCCCTACATTTTTTTCTGGAATAGCCCTGAAATAGAATCAGGGATACCTTTTAACAAGGGAGATAATAGTATGTATTTACTGAATCAATTACTGCACTGTCAACTGAAATATAATAGGGGATACTTATTAACAGGGGAGATAATAGCATGTATTTTCTGAATCAATTACTGCACTGTCTACTAAAATAGAATCAGGGAAACCTATTAACAGGGGAGATAATAGTATGTATTTACTTAATCAATTACTGCACTGTAAAATATAGTAGTTGATTTCTTACACACAAAAAATATATGATGAAAATTACTAATTTATTTAGCTTATGTAAACTAAGTTCAGTTATAAAATTAATTTTAAAATTATACAAATACTTGAATGTGACTGGTTTGTTAGAATATTGACTTTGTTTAGATTCTAAAAAGACTATTGCAGAATCTACTTTTGTAACTTATATAAACACTATGCAAATTTTGCTGACATATTGTTGTGCAAAAAACACATAGTTACTAGAGTAAATGTAGGAGGGGGGTTGGGAATAACAAATGTTTGGATTTAGATTAAGCCCTTTGGACTTTATTCAGTTTTTGGGTTACTCAATCAAGTTCACACATCAAGAGACCTTATCACTTTTTTGAAATCTGTGACACTTCACCAGAGATTTTGCAACACATGAAATATTGATGCCATACAAAAATCACTTGTACATTGCTATATCAGACATTTCTCTAATGATATCAAGATACTCATAATTGGCTGATAAATAACAATATCATGTATGAACTGTATAGAAAATGGTGTCTTATGATTTATCATATATCAACAAATTACTATCTAGCTATATAATAGTCAAACTTTCTTTGTTTTAGCCTCTTATGAATTGCCAGAATCAGAGTTAATCAAAGATATTGTTTATACCTTCCAAGGCATTGATGGAAAATGGATAAAGTTTGATCCATCAAAAGATGCATACAGAATAGATTCACAGGTAAACAACTGATTACTGATTTTTATGTCCCATTTATGGGCATTATGTTTTCTTGTCTGCATTTGTCCATTCGTTTGTCCATCCGTCCGTCCCGCTTCAGGTTAAAGTTTTTGATGAAGTTGAAGTCCAATCTACTTGAAACTTAGAACACATTTTCTCTTTGATATGATCTTTCTGATTTTAATGCCAAATTAGAGATTTTCCACATTTTCACGGTCCATTGAACATAGAAAATGATAGTGCGGATGGGGCATCCATGTACTTTGAACATATTCTTGTTCTGGTATGTAAGTATTATTTATTTGTAGGATGACCTGAATGGAAGTTGTTTCACAAGATAAGTTGGAGTCATAATTGGTCAAATCGAGTTAAGAGATTTCCCTGTATATTTGACTCAAATGGACATGTGAATAATTTGGATGACTTTGTGTTGTACGTTATCTGTTAACTTTTACTTCTCTTAAAACTACTGGGTCAATATATATAGTTCTTACTGTTAAAATGATGATTAAACATTTTCTATTGTGTTGTGGTAACTGTAGAAGATGGTGAGAAACTCTAAAAAAAAAAAAAAAAAAAAAATCAGCTTGGTTCCTCCACAGTAGAAATTTGCTGTCGTCATCAATGCAAAAGAGGGGGTTTAAGCCCCAACAAATAATCAAATATTAAACTTTTTTTATAATAATATTTTATATTTGCAGGCTGGAATTCCAAAAGCTGTTAGACAGTTAGTAGGTAAACTAGCAGAATGTGGTTGGTTGTTTAAAAAGATTAAAAATTATGTGGAGACCAAAACGGTTGATAAAACATTTGGTCTTGTTGGACAGGTAGGTTAGGCTATTTTGATTTATCATATAAACCTGTTTGATTAATCTTTATAATGGAAAAGAAAGAATATGGTGTATTAATTCTTAACACAAAATCATTACTCAAACTTACAAAAACAGAAGCAAGCTGTACAGCAATACAGCAATTTATGTTCTTCATCATAAATTTACAATGAGACCTATAACGTAGAGCAGAAACTAGATCTATGGAGATACATGTACATTGGTTAACACCTTTTTATGTGTATTATATTTATGTCATGTTGTCAACAAGCCCATAGACATGTAGTCCACTAGATTTTAAAAGTTTGATTTTGATAGTCATTTATTAGGAAATAAATTTATAAATGGCAAAGACATATCTTAATTCTGATTAAACAATCTATGAGATCATTGAAGGCCAGAACATTTCAAATGTTTTAACCATGATCACATAATCAATATAGAAACATGAATTCTTTCGGTAGGTTACTGTAAGTAATAGATCACTATCTATATTTGATATATAGAATGATTGGAAGAGATACATGTCTAACTGACCTAGATAATCTGCCCTGGGTTTATTTTACATGGATCATTGAAAATGTTAATTTTATGTGATGCATTTAGTAAGACCTTGACCAAAAAACTTTTAACACCAAATTTAATCAAAATCTGACAGTAAAGCAAGTGTACTCTTGTTTTCATAAATAGTTTACTCACAATTTTTGTATTTTACATTTAAAGAGTTTTTGTGCATCATTACATCAAGAACTTACAGAATACTACAGATTGATAGCTGTATTAGAATCCCAGGTAGGTACTCTTAACAGATACAACCTGAAATGGATTACATTCAAAGGGCTCAAGGTTTGGAATATAAAATACACCAAGATTGATGTTATTTCGAATAGAGAGAAAAAATATAAGTCATTTCTTATAATTTAATTCTAAATTCCATTTTAAACCGTAGAAAACCATGAAAAAACGTTGATGATGGGCTCATAACAAAATAACGTCAGCCAATCAGCTGAAGATGCGTTACATCCAAAATTAAATTATAGCTGAGTATCAAACTATATGGAAGTCTATCTACTATTTAATAAGTTATATTAATGATAAATAAATTGAGGAAATGAAATTATTTTATTTAAATGTTGGGTTTGTCAGTTTGTTCTTTAGTTGAGAATTTTGATAGATTAGGGGAAATTAAACTATGAATACATTATAAACATAATAGTTAAACAATTATTTGCTCCTCTGCTTTATCTTTTCAAGCAAGGATTTAAGGTTTTCTAATTATTTGTAAACAAAAGTTATTGATTACAAAGTTATAGTTGGATCTCTACTTATAATTACTGCATTATGTTTTATAGCTACACCAAGAATTGGACCAAGGAATAGGTCTTGGTTTCACTGGTCTCTCATTACGACAGCTGTTTGTCTGGACATTTGATCCTTTACACCGACTTAAAACACTAGCAACTGTGGTGGATGGTTGCAAAGGTAAAATAGAAATATTACATTCTGTCATACTAGTAGTGTGGTGGTATTTATTTATAGTTGATAATACAAAATATGTTATTGAAGAGAGACATGAAGTAGTTTTCAACATTCCATGAAAAAATAACACCATATTTTGACATGCAAATCTGTATGAATTCACCTTCAAGTATTAAACCTGAATTGAAGGTTTGAAAAAATCAAACCTTAAAGTAATCATTCAGTTTAAACAAGATTACCGTGACTAAACCATTAAATGAAGTATAATACCTGAAAAAGTGATTGATGTCTCTATCTTTGTATAATTCATCTATCATTCTGATGTTCTTCACAATATTTTCCATTTGTTTTATATACCTATGATTATCCAAAAATTTTCCTTCAACATTTTTTACAATTTTCTCTCTTAATTGCTTATAAGTTTTTGTTCACTATAGTATCATGCTGTTACGACATGTGGTCAGTATTTTAACTTTTCAAACATAAAAAAAGAAACCTTAAAACTCCAATTAAATATACATGGTACTAGGGATGACACTTTCAAAATATGATTACAACCTATAGAGGTCAAGTTAGAATTATACTTATATTTTCACTATACTTGGTACGCATTCATATTTGAGATTTCAAAGTGATTCCCCTGGGACCCATATATGACTTATGAAACAGCTCTGAAAATATTGACATAAGTTATATTTTTCAAAATCTTGCGGTTGATGGTTAGCTATTTGATTTATGGTACAATTTCATGGATATTTTTTCAGGTAAAAAAGGTGGAGCTTTGTCATCTTCAGTTTATTCCTATATGTTACATGGAGATCCATTTATTGCATCACTCATTAAGCATATTCTAACCATGGTAAGTGGCAAATTTCTTTTGTCTTTTAATGTTGGTATATATTTTGAATAGCTTGTGTACATTGATAATGTTATTTTAGCACATTTGTTAGTTTCTATCATCGTTGTTACCAAAACTATTACTGATTTCTTATTATTCTAAATTAAGATTTCTGTTCTTCTTTTCCCTGAAGTACTTGAAGTAAATATCTTTAAAGATCAGAACACAAGAAGTCTGTTTTATTTGACATCAGCTTGGTTGGAATGGAATCCTATATATTTTCATAATAGATTATATTTTGTCACACAACTTGGAAAATATTGGTTAACATTTAAAGAATAAAAGTCTGCAGATCTTATTTACATATCAGGAAATCATTATTTTGCTTGTAAACACTTTGAAAGACTGTTTGTCATCTTACTTTTTATGTCCTATTATTTACATTATGATGACCTTCCATTAATTTCCTTTAAAAATTTGTGATCTTTAAATTTGCTGCATTGATATTTGAAAAAAAAACCCACCCAGTCAGCATGTAAGAGGAGTAAGAGCAAAAAGTGGTTTACTTACAATCCTAATAATGTGTCCGTTAAGTGTGCCATGTTTTTCTGTGGACTTCTAGCTCGTTAAAAATTATCCACATCCTGTTGGTCTATTACTCTGCAGGGTTTATAGTTATGTCACACTAACGTTTTCTCATCCTTGATATGCATTTGATTTGGTTCTGGACATTATATAGACATCATAATCTTCATCTCCATGCTGTATTCTTCATTTTTGTCGAGCCTGCAACTTTTGTTGCAGAAAGCTCGACATAGGGATAGTGATCCGGCGGCTACGGCGGCGGCGTTAGCTAACTTTTTAAAAGCTTTATATTTTAGAGGGTGGAAGACCTGGATGCTTCATACTTTGTATATAGATGCCTCATGTTACGAAGTTTCCGTCAGTCACTTGTCAAATGTCCTTGACCTCATTTTCATGGTTCAGTGACCACTTGAAAAAAAAGTTCAGATTTTTTGTAATGTTGAATTCTCTCTTATTATTAGTAATAGGATAATTATATTTGGTATGTGCGTACCTTGCAAGGTCCTCATGCCCGTCAGACAGTTTTCACTTGACCTCGACCTCATTTCATGGATCAGTGAACAAGGTTAAGTTTTGGTGGTCAAGTCCATATCCCAGATACTATAAGCAATAGGTCTAGTATATTCGGTGTATGGAAGGACTGTAAGGTGTACATGTCCAACTGGCAGGTGTCATCTGACCTTGACCTCATTTTCATGGTTCAGTGGTTATAGTTAAGTTTTTGTGTTTTGGTCTGTTTTTCTCATACTTTATGCAATAGATCTACTATATTTGTTGTATGGAATGATTGTAAGATGTACATGTCTAGCGGGCAGATGTCATCTGACCTTGACCTCATTTTCATGGTTGAGTGGTCAAAGTTAAGTTTTTGAGTTTTAGTCTTTTTATCTAATACTATATGCCATAGGTCAACTATATTTGGTGTATGGAAATATTTTATGATCTATATGTCAGTCCCGCAGGTTTTATTTGACCTCGACCTCATTTTCACGGTTCATTGATCAGTGTTAAGTTTTTGTGTTTTGGTCTATTTTTCTTAAACTATAAGTAATAGGTCAACTATATTTGTTGTATGGAATCATTGTTAGCTGTACATGTCTGCCTGGCATGGTTCATCTGACCTTGACCTCATTTTCATGGTTCATTGGTCTTTGTTTAGTTATCTTGGTTAATGCTAAGTTTTTGTGAGTTTTTAATAAAGCTTTATACTTAGGACTATCAACATCATATCAATAATTAGTAAAGAAGGCGAGACATTTCAGCGTGTGCACTCTTGTTAATATAACTGCAAAATTTTTTTTGCGTCGTATGATGGTATCTTGTTGTCTGCGAAGTCATCTTCCGAAGACAAATTTAGTGTCCGGACATTAACTTTAGTTAAAGTGAATGGATCTCTTTAACTTTTTACCAGAATGTTCAATACCACTAAAGGAAGGTTGGGATTGTTTTTGGGGGTTATAGTCTCAATAGTTTAGGAATTAGGGGCCAAAAAGGGGGCCTAAAATAAGCATTTTTGTAGTTTTTAAACAATAACTTGTGTTTAAGTGTATGAATATCCCTGAAATTATACCACAAGTTTCCATACCATGAAGGGATGGTTAGTAATGACTTTGGGGGGAGGGGGGAAGTTGTGGCTCTAAATGTTTTCGGGACAAAAAAAGTTTAAAAAAAAATTTTTTTCCTGGTCATTTGACCATTAAGACAATTTAAAAGCACTGAAAAGGGAGGTAATTCAAAAACATTTAAAACACAATGTTGGGTATGTTAGGATGTACCTCCCTTACACTACTTGTAAATAACTTGTAAATTAATTATATATAAAGAAATGTCAGGTTTTGGACTAATTGTAAAAAAAAGGGGGTTGGAGGGTGTAGTAGTTTTCAAATTTTTTTAACGTTTGAAAAGAAATCTTTAATTGCACGATATTGCGCAATAGATTTGTAAGATCTTGACATTTTTTTTGGTCAGAAACTGATATTATGTCAAAAATTTGATCACAGTCCAAATTCAGAGCTGTATCAAGCTTGAATGTTGTGTCCATACTTGCCTTTACTGTTCAGGGTTTGACCTCTGCGGTTGTATAAAGCTGCACCCTGCAGAGCACCAGGTGATTTATTGTTAATTATTTTATCCCACATCACCCAGTGTGTCCCTTAGTACTTTCATGCCCCACCTACTGTAGTGATGGTTAAGTAATGTATAAATATTGTCTGATAATTATATTTGTAGGTTGCCCAGCCAATTTACTGTACACTTGTACAGTGGATATATGATGGTGAATTAGAAGATATTCATGAGATATTTCTATTTGTAGGTTGCCCAGCCAATTTACTGTACACTTGTACGGTGGATATATGATGGTGAATTAGAAGGTATTCATGAGATATTTCTATTTGTAGGTTGCCCAGCCAATTTACTGTACACTTGTAAGGTGGATATATGATGGTGAATTAGAAGATACTCATGACGAGGTAAATTAATTATCAACTGTAAAAATACACATATCTTTATATACATGTATCAACCCTATGAATTTGTGTAATTTATAGTTTCAAAACACATCTTTCTCATGTTTTAAAGAGTGCTGTTAAAAACGAATGTTTTCATCATGTTGATTTTATTGTAACATCTATACTATTATATTTGTAGACCAAAATGTTTGTCTACGAGCTGATCAAAATTATCTTAATATTTTGAATGCTTACAAGGTACAAAACTTTGACTTGTATATTGATGAATGTAATACTTTTTTTTCCAGTTCTTTGTAGCCTCTGACCCTACCGTGAAGAACGACAGACTATGGCATGATAAGTACAGTCAAGTATATTGATGAATGTTATACTTTTTTTCCAGTTCTTTGTAGCCTCTGACCCTACCGTGAAGAATGACAGACTATGGCATGATAAGTACAGTCTGAGGAAATCTATGATTCCTAACTATGTAACTACAGATCAAGCCAGGAGGGTATGAACACTATGAATTTTATACTAACTTCAAAAGAAGGGAGGACTCTACGTTCCTACACAAATAAAAACTGACGGCTAAGAACTATCACAATGGTGTTGAAAGAGGTGTTTAAAAAACACCAATCAATCTATCAACCAAAAGAAGGGGAATATAAGTTTACCTCTGTTCTATTGTATGTAATACATTTCTGTTGCATTTTCTCATTAACTAAAAATCACATCTTCTTGATAATCATAACAATAGTTAGGTTTCATCTAGTTTTTCCATAATGCAGTGTTCTAGGATTTTTTTGGCACCTTGACTTACCACGGGTAAGATCAATAAAAAAATTACTTACCCACATCTAAAAGTTAAATCCGCCAACCAATAAATAAGGGACTTACATGCAACTCTTTTTAAAAATCAGACATGCTCTTTATAAAATACTGAATATTTTTCAGGCTGATTCACTGAACATTAATGATTAAGGATAAGTCATTTGTTGCACATAGATTTTAAATTTAAAAACTTTTATGACATGCTTTAAATTATATGTTGTGAAGTTTGTCTGAACAAAGCTGGATTCGGATACGATTGAATTTTGTACAAAATTTAAAAAAAACGATTTCTTACTAAATTTGACAAATATGTTATAGTTATTACTATGTCATTTATTAAGAGCTATAATAAATGCAACTGTAAGTTTATTTTCCTCCGATGACAAGAAAAAAAATCGTTTATGTCCCGATTTAAGCACCAGTTATCAATCCGGATTTTCCGATTTTACCGACACCGTGACCGACTTTTAGAATGATAGGAGAAGAATGTGGTCTCTTTTGCACTTGATTACACCTAGTAAACGAGTGCTTGAATAAAAGCGCCGATAGACATTGACAAAATCTTCGATCTTTTATCAAAGTTTTTTCTCATGATTTAATAAAAATAAAAAGCAGATATGGGAAAATTGAAGAGGACCGGGAAATTTCAAGAGTTTTTCGGCTTCCCCGAACTTGAAAATTGACTTACCACCGGGTGACAAAGGCTAAAAAATGACTTACCCGTTGTCCTAATCCACTAACCCCGGGTAACGGGTAATGGGAATCCTAGAACACTGATAATGCATAGCTTGTTTACACTTTCTTAGATTTTTAAATTCTTTCTCAGTTCTTGAGTTATGTCCCTTTACAAATGAAAAAAATGGCAAATTTGTAGTTTCCACATTCTAAATTTACTTTGCCTCAACCAAATGTTATGAAATTTATTTACAATGCTTATTACCATAAAAACAGAGATCAAGCTTCAGATATGGGTTATCTAGTTATCACATTACTGTTTGTTATTGAACAATAAGAGTACGCAAAAACCAACTGTCAAGCTATCTTCAACGTCATTAATGTTCAAAGAAAACAAAACTTCAATAGTTATGAATTAGAACATAAACTATTATGTATTTACAAGTGTTTTTTTGTAAATTAAATGATATTTGAAATGTAGTTCTTTCTTTCTTTCAATCAGATCCTGCTTACTGGAAAATCAATAAATTATCTACGCCAAGTATGTAAAGACACAGCTCCTATAAAAGGAAGAGAAAAAAGTATTGAAATAGACAGAAATAATGGTAAGGTTCTGCATATGTGACATGATTTTTAATTTGGATTTGAATTATTTGGAGTATTTGGTTGTTCACTTAGTTTATTTTAATGTACTCTCAGCAAAATTTGTATGTCAGAAAAAGAGAGAAAAAATAATAAACATATTTTGCTTGATTGTAGTGGTTAATTTTCCAGTTAAACTATATATGAGGAGAGCCATAGTGTAGTGGTTATTGCATCAGACTACTAACACAAAGGTTCGTGGTTGCACCCCTGTTCCCAGGAAAAAATTTCAAGGACTGAATTTTCGGCTCTCCCTTGACACCATTTACGAGTATGGTCTTGAGAAACAAAGATAGTCCGTTGGAAGGGGACAATAAATGGCTAATTTGTATTAAGAGATCTCTCTTGCATGTAAAAGACACCCTTGTAAATTTGAAAAAAGAGTAGGCTAATGCTGCTATAAGGCAGAACTGGCACCCACAAAGTGGAAAGGGATTAATATAACTTGTTTCCCAATCCACTATAAATAAATATGTTTAAACTAATTATATAGCTCACCCAACAGTGAAATGATAATTGATTTTAGCCTGAAAAAAGTTTTTAAATGTTATTAAATGTTGGAAGAACCACAAGCATAGTTTGAGCAATAAGAAATGACTACAGTATAGTGGTGAATGAGGTAATGACTTACAGCTTCAGAACCTGTTTGAGAGAATAATGATTATTACAATATAAATATATATTTATAGCCTATGTTATGTTCATGCAAGATACAACCACAGAATTCCAGAATATAATTGATGAGGCTTACAAAGATACTAGTCTTCATCTTCTAGATGTTTTACATGAGAAATATAAATTCTTGGATCATTTGAAGGTAAGGTCAGAGCTTGTATGATGTTGGTTAGCATATTATGATTCTGTATTATCTGGTGAAAAACCTATATATAATGTATTCACAAAGTGTTGTTTTGTTATCTGCAGCTTTATAATGTTGAGTTGTAGCGAGTAAGCAATTTTTACAAATGCCATGTATCCACTTTCTGTTTGCCAATATTTTAAAACTTTACAACACTTGTTTGTTCAAGTTTTCTTGGCATCAGTGAAAGAGAATGATCAGGTAAGCTTTAGAAAACATCATACTTTAATCAATGGCATGCAGTGACGCAGATTCAAGACCTGTAATTGTTCTTGTTTTAACCAATTATATGTCAGATTTAAAAACAAAACAGAATTGTTTTTTCTTCAAATTTTATGACTTGTTACAGGCATTTTTAATTTATTTTTATAAGTAAAATTGAATTATTTTTACAATGTCATTGCGTAAATTGTGTAGTTTAATGATTTACATCTTTATACATGTAATGTTTTTTTTCTATTTCAACTAGGCAATGAGAAGATACCTTCTTCTTGGCCAAGGTGACTTCATAAGACATTTAATGGATTTATTAGAGTAAGTTTTTGAAGTATAGAGCATAACTGATTATCATAGAAAAAAACATAAAATATTTAAAGTGAAAATTCAAAGATAGCTTGAAGTTCCCAAAGATCAATGTCAAGAAAAATATGTTGCATTTCCTGTTAATATCCTGAAAGAAGTAAGGGTTATCCAAATATTTTTTTCACAATTCTTTATTTGAACAAGCATTATATAATTTAAATGATAAAAATGGATTGGAAGTTGATCTTTATAACTGTATTTCCATTATTTATTACTCTTTGGAAACTTATTCATCCTTTTAAAGGGGTCTCTGTGGCCTGGTACCTATTTATATGTTTCATATCTGAAACCACTTCAAATTTCTGATACATACTGATGTATTTATGTTTACAATCCAGATTTTTGACAAAATACATGGAATGGAATTGAAATGAGATGATTGTTTTGGTTACTTGGAACAATTTTGTTTTGCCTAATTAATGTTTTTTGATTAACCAGTCCATTTCTGGAAATAACCCTGACAGTTTATTATGTTACATTAAGTTTTATGTTTGAAGCATTCATCTTTCATGTGATATTGTGTTTTCAGAGAAGATTTAGCTAAGCCAGCAGGTAACTTATATCTACACAACTTAACAGGAATACTAGAGACAGCAATCAGAGCCACAAATGCTCAGTTTGATGATTCTGATATTCTGAAGAGACTGGATGTCCGCTTGTTGGAGGTTTGTAAAAATAAATATGAAAGAGGGTTGTGTCATTGTTACCATTTTGTACTATCAATGTACATGTATTGCAGTACTTGGGTATTTTTTGCTCACCTGGCCCAAAGGGCCAAGTGGCCAAGTGAGCTTTTTTCATCACTTGGCGTCCGTCGTTGTTAACTTTTACAAAAATCTTCTTCTCTGATACTACTGAGCCCAATTTAACCAAACTTGGACACAATCATCATTGGGGTATCTAGTTTAAAAATTGTGTCCAGTGACACGGCCAACTGACCAAGATGGCCACCATGGCTAAAAATAGAACATAGGGGTAAAATGTAGATTTTGGCTAAGCATTTAGAGCAAATCTGACATGGGGTCAAATTGTTATGCAAGTAAAGATCTATCTGTCCTGATGAATCGGACAACCAGTTGTTGGGTTGCTGCCCCTGAATTGGTAATTTTAAGGAAATTTTGCTGTTTTTGGTTATTATCTTGAATATTATTATAGATAGAGATAAACTGTAAACAGCAATAATGTTCAGCAAAGTATAAGATCTACAAATAAGTCAACATTACCAAAATGGTCAATTGACCCCTTAAGGAGTTATTGCCCTTTATAGTCATTTTTATACGACTGAAATATTTTTGCGGATGATATTGGTATGATGTTGGCGTCGTGGTAGTTGTCGTCGTCATCCAATACACATTGGTTTTCCCACTATAACTTTAGTTTAAGTAAATAGAAATCTATGAAATTTAAACACAAGGTTTATGACCACAAAAGCATTTAACTTGGTTTTCGCACAATAACTTTAGTATAAGTAAATAGAAATCTATGAAATTTAAACACAAGGTTTATGACCATAAAAGGAAGGTTGGGATTGATTTTGGGAGTTTTCGTCCCAACAGTTTTAGAATTAGGGGCCAAAAGGGTCCAAAATTAAACTTTGTTTGATTTCATCAAAAATTGAATAATTGGGGTTCTTTGATATGCCAAATCTAACTGTGTATGTAGATTCTTAATTTTTCAAATTGGTCCACATTAAGGTTCAAAGGGTCCAAAATTAAACTTAGTTTGATTTATATAAAAAATGAACTCTTGGGGTTCTTTGATATGCTGAATTTAAACATGTACTTAGATTTTTGTTTATGGGCCCAGTTTTCAAGTTGGTCCAAATTGGGGTCCAAAATTAAAATTTGTTTGATTTCAACAAAAATTGAATTCTTGGGGTTCTTTGATATGCTGAATCTAAACATGTACTAAGATTTTTTATTATGGGCCCAGTTTTCAAGTTGGTCCAAATCGGGGTTCAAGGTTTGATTTCAACAAAAATTGAATCCTTGGGGTTCTTTGATATGCTGAATCTAAACATGTATTAAGATTTTTGCTTATAGGGCCAGTTTTCAAGTTGGTCCAAATCGTGGTCCAAAATTAAACTTTGTTTGATTTCAACAAAAATTGAATCCTTGGGGTTCTTTGATATGCAGAATCTAAACATGTAGTTAGATTTTTGATTATGGGGCCAGTTTTCAGGTTGGCCCAAATCGTGGTCCAAAATTAAACTTTGTTTGATATCAGCAAAAATTGAATCCTTGGGGTTCTTTGATATGCTGAATCTAAACATGTATTTAGATTTTTGATTATAGGCCCAGTTTTCCAGTTGGTCCAAATCGGGTACCAAAATTAAACTTTGTTTGATTTCAACAAAATTTGAATATATGGGGTTCTTTGATATATGCTGAATCTAACCATGTATTTAGATTCTTGATATTTGGGCCCAGGTTAGATCTAAAGGGTCCAAAATTGAACTTTATTTGATTTCATCAAAAATTGAATTCTTGGGGTTCTTTGATATGCTGAATCTACCGTATATTCCCGAATTTAAAGCGCATCGTTTTATAAGCCGCACGGCCGTTTTTAGGGGGGAAGATTGTTTCTGTCCTTGCATAAAACGCACCTGAATATTAAGCGCACCCTGAAGAAAACGTACATTTATTCTACTGACCTTATAGTGTCATGAATATTTCCTCCTTTTGCAACTCACACCGTAATTTGTTTCATTTTTATTTTCAGATTGGTGAGAAAGTTGAGAGTATTTTTGAATATATTTATTTGTGTCATATTAAAATATAAAATCTTAATAAAATAATTATACTTTTCTCATTGTTTTAATTATGCCAGTTTCGTTTGTTGTTTTTTGTCAACAATGGCCATGTGTTGACAGCTTGGGTGTCCATTGAACCTTGTTGTTTTGATTAAAATTAGTATGGTATTGATTGCTTCTTTATTGTTTGAATTGGCATTATGGATTTTAATTAATCTTAAAAATGTATGCATGAAAGGTCACCCAAGCCATAAAACTGCGATTGTTTACCTTGATTATGACCTACTTACCTGTACCCACGTGTGAAAACTGTACTGATAAGTCAGAAAAAAATTAATTAAATCAATCTTAAGAATTTTATTGTTGTCTATAAAATAAAAGTTGAAGTTCTGAAAGTAACAAACATTTTTCAATTTTAATTTGGATAAATACCACATACAAAACCATTTACTTTTTGCAAGTCATTGTCTATTTTTAAATGAAAGTGATATGAGCCATGAAAAGGGGAATTCAAAAAAGATGGCAATAAATAAATGTCTTAACAGATTAAATTATAAAAATTAGTATTCTTTTTTTTTTTATTTAAACATCCAATAATATTTCGTAAAGATATTTCATTTTGAAACACAATAAACGACAAACAGTTACTCCTCAATATTATATCCTGTATGGTACCTCTTTTCAAACACGATTATCTCTCTTTGTTTATGAAACACTTTAAAGTGTCGATTTAAGCACATGCATCGTCATTAAAAGAAACTTGGAATATTGTCAAGACACACAATCACTTTCTTTATTATTTCATTAGAAAATTTTATATTAAAACACATTAAATCAACTAACAACTACGTATTTATGATAAATACACAATTATTATCCTGTATGGACACAGTTATCTTTCTTTGTTTATGAAATGAACACTAACACATGGTTATCAACTTCCTGTAAACCAACAATGATTGAATGAAATAAAAAACAAACGGATAAAGTAAATATATTTATTTATTCATAACAAAATATGCCACATTAACAATTTATCAAGTCACTGCAAGCACTTGACAATCTGACTGTCTCCAGAAAACAAATCCAGATATTTTTTTTTTCACGGTCGTCCTGAAAACAGAAAATAATACATACATAACACGCACCCGAGTATAACACGCAGGGACAAAGACAGAGAAAAAAACCTGCGGCTTATTTAACGATTTTTACGGTAACCATGTATTTAGATTTTGGATATTGGACCATAATAGGTAAATGTCCAATTTAAAATTTTTAAATTTTAAGTTTAAGTTCTTGGACCACATTCATTCTATGTCAGAAACCTATGTTGTGTCAACTATTTAATCACAATCCAAATTCAGAGCTGTATCAAGCTTGAATGTTGTGTCCATACTTGCCTCAACTGTTCAGGGTTCAAACTCTGCATTTGTATAAAGCTGTGCCCTGCGGAGCATCTGGATTACCAATTTTTTGTAAATTTTTGTAATCTTTTACAAAAATCTTCTCCTGGAACTACTATGCCAAATGAAACCATACTCAGCCACAATTATTATCAGGGTGTCTTGTTTAAAAACTGTGTCCGGTGACCCAGCCAACCAACCAAGATGGCTGCTGTGGCTAAAAATAAAACATAGGGGTAAAATGTAGATTTTGGCTAATTACTCTGAAACTAAGGCATGTACAGCAAATTTAATAGGGGCTACATTGTTTATCAAGTCAATATCTATCTGCCCTGAAATTTTCAGATGAATTTGACAACTGGTTGTTGGGTTGCTGTCCCCAATTGGTAATTTTTAAAGACATTTTTGCCATTTTTTGTTATTATCTTGAATACTATTAAAGATAGAAATAAACTGTAAACTGCAATAATGTTCAGCAAAGTAAGATCTACATATAAGTCAACATGAACAAAATGGTCAGTTGACCCCTTAAGGAGTTATTGCCCTTTATAGTCAATTTTTAACAATTTTCATAAATTTTGTAAATAATTGTTAATTTTTACAAAATATTTTCCTTTGTAACTAAAGGGCCAAGTTTATTATTGATAGAGAAAATTGTAAGTAGCAAGAATGTTCAGTTAAGTAAGATCTAACAACACATCGCCACCACCAAAGCACAATTGAGTCATGAATCCATCTGTGTCCTTTGTTTAATATGTACATAGACCAAGGTTAGAGACACAGGCTCTTAAGAGCCTCTAGTTTGTTATTCCACTCTTTTCTGCAGTACATAAGGTAAACATTTTTTGAGTTATTCAACAGCAGATTTATTAAGATTTGCGAAGTAAAAATTGGTTATTGATTTGAATGTATTTCCAAAAAACTATATATACAGTAAAGAACTAAATACAAGATAGGAAGATATTGTAGGATTGCCAATGAGACACATCTCATAAAAGATCAAATGACAAAGTAATTAACAATGATAGGTTATTGTAAGGCCTTCAACATTGATAAAAACCTATACAGCATAGTCAGAGCTGTTTAAAAGCAGAATGAAATATAAGATTTGTATAAATATTTGTTCCATTATTATATGATAAATATTGTAGGTATCCCCAGGAGATACAGGCTGGGATGTTTTCAGTTTAGATTACCATGTAGATGGTCCTATTAGAACTGTAAGTAAGGTGTACACTGAGGACACTTGATAGTCTGATGAATTGAAGATTAGTTATGATAATGTCGATTCTCTAGCTATATGACATTTTTCAATAGAATAATTTAATAAAGAGATTTTATTTGTAGTGTGTATCATGATATGAAATAAATAAAAAAATTGTGAATTTCACCAGATTTGAAACACATTGATTTTGAATTTGTTTGCTAACATGAAATTAACTTAAAAAAAAGGCTCAAAGTCAAATAGAAATCAGTAGCAATTACCCAGTTAAATGAAATAAAGCAGGAGTTATAATAGAAACTGGTAAAATACCATGTACATGAATTAAAATACAATTATAAACTAAGCAAGAAATAGCATGCTTCTACTATGACTGCAATACTTTAAGTAGAAATTAATTGAATTTAAAAGCTGTTTACATTGTACTTAATGTAACATATGTTGTGCCCTGTTCAATTTCTGCTGTTCATTTATTGTATGAATTATGTAGTGAACTGAAAATGTGTAGAAAGTTTTTTCATACAGAGCTAATATTAGTATTTGATGAACTGTAGTAGTTATTAAAGATAAGACCTAAAGATCTGTAGATAAAATAAACGAGTGACTGTTTTCAATTTTTTAGGTTTTTACACCAGAATGCATCATCATGTATTTACGTGTGTTTAACTTTCTATGGAGAGCTAAAAGGATGGAATATATTCTTGCCATGATCTGGAAAAACCAAATATCCAATGCTCGAATGCTTAGGGCCATACCAGGTATATAATATGAATTCTCTAATTTTTGTGCTATTTTCACATTTCATGACCGGTGAGAAAAATATTTCTCCTCACTAGTGAAAAATCTGTTCTCCACAAATGATTGGTTGAAATTTAATTGTGACGTTCAATTTTCTTGTTTCCTTCTGAATTTTCGTTATTGTAACGTCATGAAAAAGACAACCATGCCTGAAGACATCACATCAAAAGTACACAACTTTCCTCAAATCTTTGAAAAGGAAGGATAAAAATCATAAGAGAAACAGATTCCACCACTGTAACTCGTGTATTTACGATATTTCTCCAGTCTCAACAGATAAATTTTAAATATTAAAATTTAACTGTCTTGAGTGGAGAAATATCGTAATACACTTGTTGCAGTTGTGGAATCTATATTTCTCATTTTTAACCGGATTTTTGTGACAAAAATGTCGGTTATTGATTTGGGGATGTACGGCGGGCGGGCGGTAATCAAATGTTGTCCGTGCATTAACTCATGAACCGTTCAACCAAAGCTTTTAAAATTTTAATATGTTGTTACTGACAACTAAATGAAGGTCAAGTTCAAGAATGGAGATTTTGACTTTTACCGTTCAGGAGTAATGGTTCTTGAAAGATTGAAAAATGGAGTTTCCAGTCGTGTCCGTGCATTTACGCATGAACTGTTCTACCTAAGCTTCCCAAATTTTAATATGTTGTTACTGATGACAAAATGGACGTCAAGTTCAATAATGACAATTTTGACTTTTACCGTTCAGGAGTTATGGTTCTTGAAAGATTGAAAAATGGTGTTTCCAGTCGTGTCCGTGCATTTACGCATGAACTGTTTTACCAAAGCTTACCAAATTTTAATATGTTGTTACTGATGACAAAAAAGAGGTCAATTTTAATAATGACCATTTTGACTTTTACCGTTCAGGAGTTATGGTTCTTGAAAGATTGAAAAATGGTGTTTCCAGTCGTGTCCGTGCATTTTCTCATGAACCATTCAACCAAAGCTTTTGAAATTTTTATATGTTGTTACTGATGGCAAATTAGATGTCAAGTTCAATAGTGACGATTTTGACTTTTACTGTTCAGGAGTTATGGTTCTTGAAAGATTGTGAAATGGCGTTTCCATTCACGTTGTTGCATTTACTCATGAACCATTCAATCTAAGCTTTTCAAATTTTAAGATGTTGATACTGATGACAAAATGGAGGTCAAATTTGATATTGACGATTTTCACTTTCACCATTCATCAGTAATGGTTCTTGTGATATTGCCAGGACACAAATAAATATTAATAAATCCGGTTTGCTGTCGTTGTGACAGCCTTTTGTTAAATAGTATAAATGCTTTATCAATATATCTGTCAGGCAGTATTATCTTGACCTTAGCATCATTTCATGGTTCAGTTACTGTGGATTCATTAATATTCGTTGGATACCAATTTTCGTGGATTTTGTGGGAACAGAGGAACCACGAATTTAAATGTTCAACGAAATACACATTTTCTAAAGGAATATATGCAGTCTTTTCCAAAACAACGAAATTTAATGTCCACGAAAATGCAAGTTTTCCTCAATCCACGAAAATTGGTACCCACGAAAATAAATGAATCCACAGTAATTAGGGTCAAGTTTCAAGGTTAGGCCTGTTTCACAGATTTCTCAAGCAGTAGTTGAACTATATTAGGGGAATGGAATGCTTGAAAGGTGCACAAGTCTATGTAGCAGATAACGTCTGAATTTCACCTAAATTTCATTGTTTATCGATTAATTAAAAAATTATGTGCTTATGTCTGTTTCTTATACTATTAACAATATGCTTAACAAATTTGTGTATGGATAGATAATAAGGTGTACATGTCAATCTGACCTTGACCTGCTTTATAAAAATCTTTATATGATACTTGTATTTATCATTTATCTTCGAGACTTCACACAATAAATAAAATCATAATCAGTAAGTAGTAGATGTGCTGTCAACTATGCAATCTAATAGTTTAACTTTATACATGGCACAATATATTTTGTGGGTGAAATTATCTTTAATTTGACTATTTAGTCACCACTTTTAAGCATTTGGTTAAAGTTCAGATTTATAGTAGAATTTGTAAAATAAATTATAATTACAAAATTTATCCAAGAAAGCAACAATATGAGGATTACATATAATTTATACAAAAAAAGATGGTTGGACTTGTATTTCAAGATTCAATATCACAGTAGATTGCAGTTCAATTGTGGCCTAAGTTCATGCTTAAGGTATTTCGTTGTATAGTTATTTTAAAGAAAAACATGCGTTAAAAATAGTATAGTTATTTTAAAGAAAAACATGCGTTAAAAATAAACTATCTATTGACAATTCAAGATTGAAATTTAGATTAACTGTAAAAAGAAACCAGAGATCTACTCTCATGCCCTGTCAATAGTTAAATTCACTTAAAAATATGTTTATTCAGGACCATTTTGTTTGTTTAATGGACAACACCTTTTTTTATTTTTATAGAATTGACGGGGATTCTGCATCAGTGCCATGTTTTAGCTGCAGAAATGGTCCATTTTATACAACAAGTACAGTATTATATTAATTTTGAAGTAAGTACATTTTATTTCTGAACAATTTTACTGAATTAAGAAGTTAAATATAAACTGGAATTTTATTGTTCAGTAATTACATCACTTCCAAGTTATTGAATAAAACTCCATGGCCTCAATTTCAAATTTTAGAAACGTGTGATAAATTAGGTTTGTTTTTCAGTAAATGTACATTAAGCTAAAAAAATGTGAAATTCAAAGTTGCTTGTTAGAAGTTTATCGTGTCAATAAGAATGCCTTTAATGCTTTTAAAGCTGAATGGAAATATCAAGAGGTGTTGGTATATATCTTTAATCAAAGTTTCTTCGTCTACATATGTATATGTTCTTTATTATTTGTTCAATGGCCATGTAGAATATAGGTTAAATTATCTGTAGAGATGATTACTACGCGGTCTCATAGTAAATGTCTTAATACTTCGAAATAGTCTTTGATAATGAAATTTATGTTTAGATATCAATATTAATATTAATAGTATTAATATCAGTTACATACATGTTTGTCTATTTTTAGTATCAGTTACATGCATGTTTGTCTATTTTTAGTATCAGTTACATACATGTTTGTCTATTTTTAGTATCAGTTACATACATGTTTGTCTATTTTTAGTATCAGTTACATACATGTTTGTCTATTTTTAGTATCAGTTACATGCATGTTTGTCTATTTTTAGTATCAGTTACATGCATGATTGTCTATTTTTAGGTTTTAGAGTGTACCTGGGATGAACTACTAACCAAAGTGAAAGAAGCAGAAGATTTAGATTATATTATAGCAGCTCACCAGAAATTCTTAGATACAGTCACTGCCAGATGTCTATTGGATGAACAATCTAGGGTTAGCTTTTATTATCATAGTCTGAATAAAAGGAAATGTATGGTATACATTATTGTCACAACAACCAAGTTACACACAAAAATCACATTCAAAGAATAACATATATTTTTAACAATAAACAAGATCTACACTTTATGTTAAGTTCTAAACGACCTAATCTCCTGTTTTCCTATAAAAAGATTCCTGGGCTTTAAAAAAACAACAAATCTACATGAAAGTGATCTCTCTTAATTTATCTGTAAATAAGTTTTGTTCAGTTGAAGTTGTTTCGAGACGGTTTAATTTTCAAAATTTAAAAGTGAGGCTTGCTTAGCATAAAGTTGAAGTGGAATTTAGGTTTTCATTGTCAATCTGGCTAATCAATTTTCCACTCATACCAATAATCCGTTTTCTTTACTTTTTTTGGTGAAGAATAAAGATATTGACTTGATATTTGTTATAAAGTTTACACCATTACAGGTTATAGATCAAATAAGCATTTGTTCCAGCACAATTAATTTTAAACCAGTATGGAACTATGATTTGTTATGAAATACTCTCAGATAGTTTGTTTTTATGTAGATACTGTATTAACCTTGCCTTTTGAATTCTGTTGTGAAATATTCAAAATGTAACTTTTCTTTATTTATTGAACTTGAAGATTAAATCATTAAAACATGAGGCTCTTTCTGTTTTTATAAAAACCATTACATCTTTTTATGTATTCCAACTTCAGGAGTGTCAATGATTGAGGCTAAATGTGAATTGTTGCAAAGTCACATAAAAATAGTTGTGTTTTATTTTCCATTTACAGGAAATACTCACTCAATTACGAACAATATTTGATCTGGTAATTGAGTTCCAAGCTGCACAAGATAATTTTTATTCTGAAGCAACACAAGAATTAGATGTTAGGAGATGTTATGGACACAGACGTGAGCGCAGATCAAAAGAGGTAATTTATCATATATGATTTACCTCTTAATGAATCAAGAGAGAAAATTCAGTACCATATATTGCTGGAAGATAAAGATTTCCACACCCAAAAAACGATATTCCAAAATGACATAAAATGAATTTAATGACTGATAAGTTTTCGTCATCACTGATACATTGTTTTTATTGTAGCATGTTATATGTTTCAATATAAAATAGTTTTTAAGTGTCATTAAAAAATCCTAGACTTGTTTTTATTACTTTTGATAATCTTTGTGTGTTTTTTCCTGCAGGGTAATTGGGAAGTGACTGATGAAGAGGAGGAGGATGAACAGCTAAGACGAATTAGCTTTCTAAAACAAATAATCCCTTCTACAAGAGCAAGACTAACAGTACTGTCTCAGTCTTACCAGGTACAGGTTATATATACGTAAAAGTTGCATAAATTGGGCAAACAGTTTCAAGTAGAGTCTAGTATTGTCAAATAAATGCGTATGATTTTCAAAACATGCAGTGTGTCTAAGCACTTTGAATACAAGTATTTACTTAAGTTTCATATCAATTAAATTAATAATAATAATAATAATAATAAATTCTTTATTTAAAGAGGGTAAACTCAGTTAGTTACAATCAACTAATCTTCCCTGAGGCCCTCACATACAAATTACAATACAATCAAAACAGATATTTACACATAGTTAATTTACAGTCATGTAGTTCAATGTATTGTTATTAACATAAGATATAATGCTGTTTAAGAAGTATACATGTAGTCAAAAAAAATAAAATGAAAATAAAAAAAAAAAATATACATTACAAATGCATTGTCATGATTGTAGCAAATATTTCTTATCAGGATTGTGTTAGGTACTTCTTGATACTTTGCTTAAAAGTAAAAGTGTTTTGAGCCTTACGCATTTTGTGTGGTAGTCCATTCCATAATACTGATCCAGAATAAGGAAAGGATTTCTTAAATAGTTCAGCTTTTGGCTTAGGAACTATCAGATTACCTTGAGTGACACCTCTTAAGGAGTAAGGATTATTATCTGATTTCAGTTTAAACTTTTGAACTAGGTACATTGGTGCTTCCATACGCATACATTTATATAGAAGTAAATATTTGTGGTAATTTATTCTATTGTCAACTGTCATCCACCCAAGTTTTTTAAATAAGGGGGCTGAGGGGGATAAAGGATCTGCATCTAGAATTAATCTTGCTGCTCTTTTTTGGAGTTTTAAAATTCTTGTTTTCCCTTCATTTTTACATTCACCCCAAATAATACAGCAGTAGTCAATTAAGGGAAGAATATACCCATTGTAATATGTTTTCCTTGCATTTATATCTAAAAACTTCTTTATTTTAGAAAGAAGGTATATTCTGGATGATATATTAGCACAAACTTGGTCAATTTGATTTTTCCAGTTAAGTGTGCTGTCAATTTTAACACCTAATAATTTTTCACATGAAGAATTTTGTAAGACTTTTGAATTTATTATCAAGTTTGGTTGATAAGTCTGAATTGATAGTTTCTGTTTTGTTCCAGTAACCAAACATTTTGTTTTATTTGCATTAATGAACATGTTGTTCATTTTACACCACTCTTCAACCCTGTATAAATCTTCTTGAACATCATCATGTATGTTTTCTATGTTTTTCCCAGATTTATGAAGAGTGGTGTCATCAGCATATAGGTCTGTTTCACAATTTTCAATACATAAGGGAAGGTCGTTTATAAATAGTACAAACAATAGGGGACCAAGTATAGAACCTTGGGGGACACCAAATTTTATATGTTGTTGTTCAGAATAAACATTACAAATGTTTACCTGCTGTTTTCTGTTATTGAGGTATGACTTAAAAAAACTAACAGTAGCCTCACTAAATCCATAAATTTCAAGCTTTAAACAAAGAATATCATGATCTACCAAATCAAAAGCTTTTTTAAAATCTAATAAAATTGCTAGATTTAAATTACCATCATTCATTTCTTGCAACCATTTGTCAATGATATTGATAAGTGCAGTTTGACAAGAATGCTGCGGCCTGAAACCAGATTGTGTTGGGTGTAAAAGTTTAAGTTTAGATAAATATTTGTACATTTTATTAGAAACATGTTTTTCTATTAATTTTGATAAAGTTGGAAGAACAGATATAGGTCTGTAATTTGTTGCTAAAAGCTTGTCACCATCCTTGAAAACTGGTGTTACCTTAGCATTCTTCAGTAATGAAGGATATATACCAGTATCTATCATTCTGTTAAATATATATGTGAGAGGTGATGCAATAAAAGGGGCACTTTAAAAAATACCATGCTCAAAAGAAGAGAGTACTCTGAATTACCTCTGTTCGTCTACTTCTCTCAACATTTTCCTCTAGAACTACAAATCTGAGCCCAAAATTTTGTTGCAAGCTTCATGTAAACATGCTATACCCTATAATTCTGTTTCAAATTCATCGGTCATCAACTTTTGTTCACTGGATATTTTTATGTTTTTGTACACATTGTTGTTCTTAATCAAACACCAGTCGGGTCTATGGGGGTACGTAACCTAGATGAGCTGAGAAGTATTCAAATATTTCTATTTCAAGTGCTTATATTTAGAAACTTGGAAAATCTGTGACTTTGATCTATAGCCCTAAAAATCAACAGACTTTGTCTCTTTCCTTCTATCTTTCACTTAAGTTTTTGATGAAGTTCTGAAGGCAAGATTTAGGTGTTCTGTTTCAGATGTTGGTGTCAACAATTTTTTAAAATATCTGATTTTATCATTAATTTAGCTTGCAGTCGTATTTATTAATAGCGTAATCCCATTTTATTTCTATGGAGACCTGCCCCATCAGGCATGGTCTATTTAAATTTGAAGCTTTTGTATATCTTACTTGTAAAAGTGTGTGATAAGGTCATTTATATGGGTCACCTCTATGGTATGGCAGTCATATTTGTTATGCTATTGTATAAGTATTTGAGCATCTCATTTCCGTGGATATAACTATTTTTTTGTATTTTTACAGTTGCATTATATTATAGAAATTACATACAGGCAAGACACATCTCTGTGTCAACAGTTTGTTCATGTTTTATTCAGGCTAATTAAAGTTGAACAGTAATTACATTGGTAACTAAGAAATTTTGTTCTTAATTATGTATAATATACTTGCCACTGAAGGTTAAACAACTGGCTATTAATCAGTAGTAGCAAATTATCAGAGGAAAGCACTATTATTGTTATTAATTCAGCAGTAAAATTAAAGGATGGCAAATAAAATGGGCAGACAAAATTCTAAAAATGATACACCATTTAATATGAGACATTAGCACAATTTGTCAAACATAAATTCCATTTTGAAAAAAAATTATTATGATTAATTTCTATTATAGGATATGGTGAAGCAGTTCTTAGTGATGGTTACAATGTTTTATGATATGAGTAATTTCTATTTTAGGATATGGTGAAGCAGTTCTTAGTGATGGTAACAATGATTTTAAATATGAGTAATTTCTATTATAGGATATGGTGAAGCAGTTCTTAGTGATGGTGACAATGTTTTTTAATATGAGTAATTTCTATTATAGGATATGGTGAAGCAGTTCTTAGTGATGGTGACAATGTTTTTTTAATATGAGTAATTTCTATTGTAGGATATGGTGAAGCAGTTCTTAGTGATGGTGACAATGTTTTTTAATATGAGTAATTTCTATTATAGGATATGGTGAAGCAGTTCTTACTGATGGTGACAATGTTTTATGATATGATTGACTTCTATGTTAGGATATGGTGAAGCAGTTCTTAATGATGGTTACAATGTTTTTTAATATGAATAATTTCTATTTTAGGATATGGTGAAGCAGTTCTTAGTGATGGTGACAATGTTTTATAATATGATTGACTTCTATTTTAGGATATGGTGAAGCAGTTCTTAATGATGGTTACAATGTTTTTAATATGAATAATTTCTATTTTAGGATATGGTGAGGCAGTTCTTAGTGATGGTGACAACACACCAGGATGCCAGTTTACGATTCTTAAGTTTCCGTTTAGACTTTAATGAGCATTACAAATCAAAGGAACCAAAGCTACAAAGCCCATTTATGTACAGAGGCTTGAGACATGTCACATAACGTTATATATATTTATTTTTAATACTAAGTGCTGGGTACTGTTCACTGTTACATAACTGGTCATTATATGTAATTACTGTGTTTATGAAAAAAAGTTGTATTACTGCCATAATTCCATCTTGAAAGCAACCTGATATTTTATGCCTGGACTTTCCTGTTAAATAAATCGTAATCTTACTGACAAATGCCTAATAGTTAGGTACATTTATGATCTGAATAAAAAAAGAATCACCGAATTCTTGGGGAATATTTATCAAAGTTAATGTCATTGAAACAGTTCTTACAATATGAAATGAATATTGGGTTTCAAAGATAATAAAATGAAGCTTTTAATTTATGTGAGAATTTTAATAAGAACAAGTCTGAATCTCTCAAGCTTTAATATTTCTGACTTTCCACTAATTATATGTAGAGTGTCTTATGTTTTGTGCCTTTGAGTTGCCAATAACAATTATGTTTGTTGTTAGATTTTGATTGTTATATTGTTTATTTATGACAGGCATTACTTGTCAAGAATTAGAATGATATATTATGTATTGCCCCTTTAATCTTTGCAAACCATTTGTTGTAAATTGGCATCTAATGATCTGAAGTATTTGTAAGGCATAGATGACCACTGAATTCAATTTCATGGTTAAATGATGGTATAAGATCATAGAAAAAATAACCCACTAAATCGTAGATGAAATAGCTGCCAAAACTGTATTAATTCACAGATGACTTCCAAGAGCACAAACATAACATATTTTTCACCCTGAATATTTTATTTATAAATGTAATTGAAGTAAAACTCATCACATAACAATTTTAAAAGGTTTACTCCAGACACAACTTTTTGTCTGCAAAAGACTCGTAAGTATACAACATAATCAGAAGAGATAAATAACTCGCCTGACTATTTATAACAAATAGATTTAACCAGCATAACTAATCACTTGGTTAAGAATCATGTTAAGCTAAATGACCAATTAAGTCTCTGACTTATAGGGTATGAGGTATCATCAACTTCATTTTATGTAAAAACTACATTGAGAAATTGCATTTGGTTTGAACTGCATGCTAATTAGTTTTTTTAATTGTTAAGAAATTAGTTAATCTTTACATTAAGAACAATTATAGTAGCATTGTTATACTTTAATTTGATCCCTGAAGAAGCACCTTAATATATTGATACTGTCATATGTACTTCTAATATTTGTCAAGATTATACCTCTTAAGAATTCTAGTGCCTTTAGATCTGATCTTATTGCTTAAAAATCTTGTCAAGTTTAAAATTGTTTTTTTTTTTTTTTTATAAATCTTGAATCTCATATTTCTAAGATATGAAAATTATATCCAAAGGAATTATGTGTCCTAGAACAAAGGCACAATGGTTATAGTTGTAATATCCTGCATGTATTCCAGCTGGTTATTCACGAAAATACAATATAAATATGACTTTTCCTTCATTTTATGAACAAAGATTTATAACAAAATAAATGTGATATAGCAAGTACATTAAAGTGGAATCGGTACAAGACTATATTAGATTATTAGATTATCCGATATGTTGAAGATAATTTTGTGAACTTCAAACTGTGATGAATATGTTATATATTACATTTTGTAGAATACTTTTTAATTTTATTTTGAATCAAGAAAAATACATTAATAATTGGAGGATAGCGTTGTTTTTATTCTAGCAATTTCATAGGAATAAAAGAAAATGTAGAGTATGCTACTAACCAGGTACACAAAAATAACAATAGAAATATCATAGGTAATAAGAGATATATATAGTAGGCAGCATACAACCTTCATAAAATGAACAAAAGTGACATTTTTTGTCTAAATCAGTTAAAATCTTTCACATAAACTAATTGAATCAACTAAAACGGACACTTAAGTGTTTAAAAAGTGTCCGAAATATTTCGTTAGATGAATCTGAAATTTGAGGCTAAAATCAGCCCTTTCCGGACCTACTCCTTTGATCACATTCCAAATTCAGACCGAATCAAGCTTGAATATTTTGTCCAAATTTGCCATAACTGTTCAGGGTTCAACCTATGTGGCTGTATCAGGCTGCGCTCAGAGGAGCATTTTATTTCTTTTAGATGCAAGTTGTAATTAATGCTTCGTCCTATTGGTATTGTTGGGAGATATTTCTCAAAGATAATGATTGTGGTGTTGCAGACATATATCTGAAGTTTAAAAGTGAAGTCTTTGCGATTTGTGAATACTCTCGGTTTTTACAGAATTAACGCATCTGTAACAATGAGTGATCCACCTCAGAATGAAATAATATACTTTCCACAGGGCCACACAATTCCCCGCTTCAAGGGGTCAAAGAACATGAAGAGTTTGAGAATAAACTAGACTAGGATTGTTAATTTGTTGTTTTAAAACGGATAAAATCTATTATCAAGCTCTTTTCAATCGTATGAATTTGCACCAAGAAGTACCAGTTACACAAAGTGACAAGTATAGGACAACTACATGAAGTTGTAACAACCTCAGATCAAAAACAGCATAAAACATTTAGAACTTCAAGAGAAAAGATTACCAAATTTCCAGAGAGATCAATATCTCAATTAATACCAAAAAAAAAAAACATCTGTGAGAGTTAAAAAGATTATTAAAAAGTAAGACAACAAAACTTGTTTAACCAGGCCACATTCTGTGTGTACCCATCCCAAGTCTGGAGCCTGTGGTTGTCGACTCGTTGTCGTTTTTTGTACACAAATAAGTCTTGTTAGTTTTCATGTTTAAATAATTACATTTATCATTTCTGGGCCTTTTTTCTAGCTATGTGGTAATTATTTTTCTCATTGCTGAGGGCTGTACGGTGATCTATAGTTGTTAACTTCCATGTCATTTGGTCTTTGGTGGAGAGAGTAATTGTTCGCAATCATACCATATTTTATTTATATATACTATGAGCATAGATACAACACCAAATGAATACAGCAGATTTTACTGTTTTCAAACAGTCATGCAGGCTACGAAGTGAAATAAATAGAACATTGATGATAAGGATGTGATTTAGCCGTTTAGTTCGTGTGTCCCTGAGAACACTGTGTGAATATCTATTTTATCTTCCTTGATTTATGCAGCGGCTATTGGCAAGTGGTGTTTTGACTGAGCTGATGGTTACAATAGTTATCAAATGTACCAGGATTGTAATTTATACGCGCGTTTCGTCTAGATAAGACTCATCAGTGACGCTCAAATCAAAATAATTATAAAGCCAAACAAGTAAAAAGTTGAAGAGCATTGAAGACCCAAAATTCCAAAATATTGTGCCAAATACGGCTAAGTCAATCTCTTCCTGGGATAAGAAAATCCTTAGCTTTTCCAAAAATTCAAAGTTTTGTAACAGGAAATTTATAGAAATGACCATATAATTAATATTCATGTCAACACCGAAGTGCTGACTACTGGGTTGGTGATACCCTCGCAGCCTCTGCAGCAAATAATAAACTGTTTCAGTTCAAAACTATGAAATTTTGATTGAATTGTGCACCAACTTCGTCAGTGCTTGCTATACTTCAATGGGATTTTAGCTTTATATATTTTGTCATTAACACGATTAAGGGAAAACATCTAGTTATATGATACAAAAACCTAAATAGAGGGGTGAAAGATATCAGAAGGACAGTCAAATTAACAGATCGAAAATAAACTAACAACGCCCTGCATATGGCTAAAAATGAAAAAGCCAAAATAATATTATTACACAAGATACAACAAAGAAAACACGCAACACAAACCCCACAAAAAACTGTAATGATCTCAGGTGATCCGGAAGGGTAAGCAGATCCTGCTCCACATGTGGCACCTGTCTTGTTCATTTTATCACAAACGCAGTAAATAGTCTTTTTCGGTAGGTCACATTCGTGAAAGTGAAGGGCATTGTTGTCACAATATAAGGAACATATCTGATATCATTTGGAAACTGTTATTCCATTACCTTCAACCAACTCGTGGTGGCGTCCTTAAATTTACGAGGTAGGATTTCAACTTCACCATTTGGAACTCTTTATTGTTTAGCTACCTTGTAAGCAGCAACCCTCTATCAAGGAAATAATGATAAGAAATACAATCCTTGGAATATCGTATCAATTGGGATATATACTAGCACTTCGTATACAGGCGCTGCTGAAATGTTGCTACATAGAAATGTAAAGTTCACAACTTTGTAGCTGAAATCATTTCTTTCGTCGTAAAGTTTTGTTTTCAACCGCCCCTCATTGTCAAGATATGAGGGAAACTTGGCTGTATCTGGTGTATCCTTTATCTCTAGTTCGATGGGATAGATGCGTTCAACATAGTCACCTGAATTATTTAGTGAGAGAACATCATTTATATTGCAAAAAGTAAAAGTTAAAGGATATTGCTAACTTCTTATCTTTCTTCATAAGAAAGTCATGTATGGAGTCAGCCTCATAACAACAAAGAAACAAGTCGGGAGGTAGAGGGGCACAACTGGTTCCCATTGGAATGCCGACAGTCTGTTGATAAACACGTCCACCAAAGTTAACAAATATGTTGTCCATCAAGAAATCAAGCATCTTGATAATGTCAGTTTTAAAGAATTTTTATGTTTGAATCAAAGTGATTTTTTACAAAGTAGGATTTATCCCTCCCGTAGACAAGATACTTGTATCTATGTTTGCCATTCTTTTTTATAAAACATAACAATACCAACTCTTGCAATTCGACTTCTAGTTTGGAATGGGGAATATTTGTGAAAGAGTAGAAAAGTCAAATGTTTTAATACTTTTGCTAGATGAAAAGTCTTAGAATGTATGTACTCTAAAAATCCTCGGAATGTTTACGCCCCCACTTATTTAGTTGGCACTGGCTACGGTTACATGGAAATGTAACAATAATAAAAATCTTATTGTTACATTGGAGACTAAATGCCGGAATGCATGGTTGGGTAAGGACCTGTTTAATTACGAATGTAACAATAATTATTGAGGCTACGGTTACATTGCCCACCAGAATATCAAATGGTCGTCCCCTAAAGATGATGATGCGACGTAAAGCAAATGCTAATTAATCAGTCAATTAACCAGGAAGCAAAGATTATAGACAAAATGACGTGACCAAGAATGAACTTTTGGTCGTGGTAAAATGTAGAGTACATGTAGAATTAACTTTATACAGAAAGATTATTGTCCTTACAAACTATGGAACCATTCAACGGCTCATTCATTTCCAGAACACGGAAAGTCATTTAGCTCAGCTGGCTTCAGGATATCAGTGAGTGTAGAACTTGTCAATCGACCAGGTAATCCATATGACGATACAGACGTCTCATGTTGAATAATGAGAGAATGCGCAAAAAGTTTAGGCAGTGGCTATTTGACCGGCACCGGCTAAATAGCAAATTTGCTATTTGACCGGCACCGGCAAAATAGCAAATTTGCTATTTAGCCGGCACTGAATAAAACTGTTCATTGATGTGATTAATAGAGAATAAAAAAGATTAATAATAATTTAAAATCATTTTATCATAATATCAAGCATTAAAAATATAGTACAATAAAAAAAATTATTGAAGATGTTCATAAATAAATAATTTATAACTTTATAATATTAATTAAAAGCATGAAAACACATTTGTATGTAACATTACTAAATATATTTTTTACTAAAAAATATTTATAAAAAATCTGTACTACACATCACTACTCCACATTACCAGATTTTGCTGAACACTTTCTGATCGCCTTAAATTCTTTGCGAACAGAACGAGACCTCAAGACAAGTGGTATATTTCAAAAGAGGACTGTTTCAGCATTCTCCGGAATGATTCACCTGAATATAGATATCAAGAGTTGGTGACACCATATGCTTGGGCATATATCCTGAAACAGTTTTCACTCAGGTCTGAAGTAAAACTGGAGCAGAAAGAGAGATTATATGGACAGCTACAACAAGCCAAGGCCAAATGAGGGTCAATTCAAAAAGTTACTCTTGTATCTTTCATCAAAGTGTGCTTCTCCCGTGTAGGCATATACTCAAACTAAGAGAAGTTAATCACGAAAATTTGTTTGTTGAAGCAGTGTCAGATCGTTGGAAGATTAACACAGTCAGGACATCACATAGATTATTTGATGATACCAGTCAGAGGCAGATTTAGGGGGGGGGGGGGGCAGGCCTCCCCCCTTTTTGGGAAAAAAATGTGTTGCTTATATAGGGAATCATTGAAGCGTGACTGGGGCGGGCCCCCTCTTAGGTCAGTCAGTGGGCCCCACTTAATTATGAAAATTTCTGGATCCGCCACTGCCAGTCATCAGTGTGCTCTATCATATGTACACCAAAAAGAGTGAGAAAAATTTCTCAAAGCACAAAACACAGGGAGACACAAATTCTGTTACATGATGATGATATAAATGTAACAGACAGTAAAGAAAATGATACTGATAATGTTCATATATTCGAAAAATCACGAAAACTAGTTTCGCAAGAAGAAGAACGAGATACTGCTCAACAAGAAGAACACCTATTGGATTCCAGTTGAACTTTGTGGATCGTGTGTTTCGCATATATTACTTCCACCAAATATGAAGAAACGTGGAAGCCAAAAGGTTTGACCCAAACTGTCATCGGTCTTCAAAAAAAGAGTACCCGAAAAAGCAATTGTGTGCCATTTCATAAGAAAAGTTCCACAGAAATCAGGGCATTTTATGAAAAAATGGTGGGTTGAACCTGGTTTTGTGGCATGCCAAACCTCCCGCTTTAATGACAGTGTTAATTACGTGGTTAATTATAACATTAATATGACAACATTACACGACAGGGTTACAATAAATAAACAGATAAATAGGAGAAAATATAGGACAGAGAAACAAACAAACAAAAGTCTTAAAAAGTGTGTCATAATAGAATCAAATCGGTAATTGGCAAATGGGCTGTTGTAAACATTGATTTAATTATTGTCGAAAAGATGCATGAGAAGCTATTAAGAGCGTTTATAAAGAGAAGAAAAAGAACCCTACCTACATATGCAACATATGCACACATGATGCAGATTCAAAGGAAGCCAGTGTAATGTGAAGTTCCTGTTTGGAGTGGCAACATTTATCTTGTGCTAGATTAAAACAACTTCCAAAGGCAAAGAATTGGTTTTGTAACAATTGCAAATGTTAAATCATGTGTCCTTTTGAAATTCGTAGCAAACAACTTTTAATATTGTCTTTTTTAAGATGTACGGTGTAGTTTTACATAACACTATTTTTATAGCATGGCAGGATATTTAAACCATAGATTTTACACATCTTCAATATTATTATTTTTTTATTGTACTGTATTTTTAATGCTTGATATTGTGATAAAATGATTTTAAATTATTATTAAGCTTTTTTATTTTCTACTTATTACATCAATGAAGTTTTATTCAGTGCCGGCTAAATAGCAAATTTGCTATTTTGCCGGTGCCGGTCAAATAGCAAATTTGCTATTTAGCCGGTGCCGGTCAAATAGCCACTGCCAAAAGTTTAACATTCCTTGATTACACGCTGTTGTTTGTTGATACATTGTAAAATGTGAGTTGGTGATCAAAGGAAATGCAATAGAGCTCCCATGCAATTGGGTCAGAGTGGATATTCAACCAAAGAAATTGCTGTTGATATGAAAGAACTTCCACAAACAAATAACAGCAACTGTTTAGTAAGATGACCCAAAGGTAAGGTCTGATGTGACATTGCCGATTGCAGTTTCCCAATTTTATTATATGTCTATATGTTTTCCTCACACATTGTTGTCAATATAATGGAATTATATAGGACTGTCATACAATCGAGACGTTAAACTAGCTATAAAATCAGGTTTTATCTACTATTTTCTACATATGCAAATATATGTCTGTTCCAAATCAGGAATATAAAAGTTGTTTTCCGTTCATTTGATGTGTTTGAGCTTTTGATTTTTGTCGAGCCTGGGACAAAAGTCGCAGAAAGCTTGCTCGACATAGGGAAAGCGATCCGGCGGTGGCGGTGTTAGTTAACTTCTTAAAAGCTTTATATTTTAGAAGGTGAAGGACCTGGATGGTTCATACTTTGTATATGGATGCCTCATGTTACGAAGTTTCCGTCAGTCACATGTCCAATGCCCTTGACCTCATTTTCATGGTTCAGTGACTACTTCAAAAATTAGTTAAGATTTTTTGTAATGTTAAAATCCCTCTTATAATAAGAATAGGATAACTATATTTGGTATATAAGGTCCTCATGCATGTCAGACAGTTTTCACTTGACCTCGACCTTATTTTATGGATCAGTGAACAACGTTAAGTTTTGGTGGTCAAGTCCATATCTCAGATACTATAAGAAATAGGTCTAGTATATTCAGGTGTAATCTGACCTTGACCTCATTTTCATGGTTTAGTGGTTATAGTTAAGTTTTTGTGTTTTGGTCGGTTTTTCTTATACTGTATGCAATAGGTCTTCTATATTTGGTGTATGGAATGATTTTAAGGTGTACATGTCTAGCTGGCAGGTGTCATCTGACCTTGACCTCATTTTCATGGTTCAGTGGTCAAAGTTAAGTTTTTGATCTTTTTATCTAATACTATATGCAATAGGTCAACTATATTTGGTGTATGGAAATGATCTGTCAGTGGTGCAGGTTTTTATTTGACCTTGACCTCATTTTCACGGTTCATTGCTCAGTGTTAATTTTTTGTGTTTCTTAAACGATAAGCAATAGGTCAACTATATTTGTTGTATGGAAGAATTATAATCTGTACATGCCTGCCTGGTATGGTTCATCTGACTTTGATCTCATTTTCATGGTTTATTGGTCAATGTTTAGTTTTCTTGGTTAATCTCATAACTCTTTATAGAGTGGCTCTTGTTATTAACTTGTGTTTTATAAAGTTGTATATGTTATATGTAACAAGTGGTGAGACTAATAATGTGTTTGTCTTGTTAAGTTTAAATAAAGCTTTATATTTAGGACTATCAACATAATATCAATGATAAGTAAAGAAGTGAAGATATTTCAGCGTGTGCATTCTTGTTCTATTTGGCAGAGGACTACCCGTTTTGAATTTTCTTTTGAGTTCTGATATTTTTACTATTTTTCTTTTTGACACCTTTAGAACTTACTTGGGTAAAAGGAGGTATGTCTTTGTATTTAACTTGATTTCAACCTATTGTTATACATGTATTGATTTCAATATACTGTGAAAGATTTTTTTTCTTTTTTGGAACAATAATTTTCCTGTCAAAGTTAAAATTGATTGCTCCTGGTTGCAAAAATTGACATTGAAGATTACATTCCTTAAATTATCTAATTTTAGTATTTACATGCAATAAAATTCATCTAAGTTGGAACTAAAAGATCAAAACACAAGAACATGTCCCGAGGGCATCATGCCCTGCTTGCAGTTAACCATTTCCAGGTTCAGTGAAACCATTAATTATTGATCAAATCCCAAATACAGCAATGTTTTAAAAATATTAACATCCTAATGAACTCATGTACTAACTTTCAAGTTATTATAACTACAATTTCTTAGTTAAAAGTCTTAACCCAGTAATTAACCCATACTCGACAGATTTATGGATGGACAGAAGAAAACAAAATAGCCCTCAACCAAGTGAGCCATAAAGATTAGTCACTTGTAAAAGACATTTTGATCTTGTATCCCATTGAACTTTTGTGTATTCTCGTCTTTAATTTTTGCTTATGTACTTTGTCTAATATAAGGTCTACATGCCACTATTGTTTTTAAAACAGTTATTTGTTTTTATTCTGATCAAGATTATAACACAGTGTTGACTGCTGTACCCCAATTTTTGACATTGTTACCTATTATGTCTCACACATTGTTGTCAATATAATTGAATTATATACAACTATCATGGAAGTGAGAGGTTTAGGTAGCTATTGGAGCAGGTTTGGTCTACTTTTTCTTGCATAAGAAAATGTCTGTACCATGTCTGGAATATGACACTTGTTTTCCATTCATTAGATGTTTTTGATCTTTTGATTTATCCATTTGATAAAGGACTTTTTGTTTCGAGTTTTCCTTTGAGTTCTTTATTTTAGTTAATTTACTTTTCAAAATAACAAACTATTAAGATTTCAATATTTATTGTTTATATATCATAACAGTCCTGGAGGTCTTCTTCAGACCTGTTCAACAGATATAGAAACCTCCATAACAATTAACAAGGCAGGAATCTTTTGCCTCCAGGAGAAATCAAGGATCTACAGCTATTTGTTGCAAATAAAACATCTATTCTCCTACAACCACCTTGATATAAAATTATGCATATGTCAGAACTCACAAGCACCAAAAACACCTTAAAATGATAAAATGGATACAAATTTGGTATGACAAATATTAATTTATTTATTTCTTATTTAGACTAGCTTAGGAAGGAGGTATAGATAGCATGCACATTTTATTTGAACCTGCTAAAATATTAAAGTTTAATAGGCTGTCTATTTTTTTTTTTAGTCCAATGAAGTTGCACTATTCCTGATTTCATAATCTCAAATGTGCGGAAAAAAAAGATTAATCCATTTAATTCAGGTATAATCTAATCCAATTTAAAAAGAGCAAGTTACAGAATATCTATTGCTTTTTTTATATCTATCACCTACTTGGCCTTTTTGAAACAGTTATGTATATAAATAATTGAATTTCCAGTAATTACTTATAATGTATATTAAATCTTAAATGATAATTTTTAAAGGCTTTAACAGGTTCCAAAGTAAGAAAAACACAAAATTAAAATTACCATAAATTAAAGTACAACATTTTTTCAAAGTGACAATATGATACACAACATTTTCATTTTTATCAAATCTGCTTATGACTTGAAAAACTATAGAGATATATAGAAATACATTTGGATTTTCACACATTAATCCTTATTAATATTCAGATACTATAGAGTATAAATATAGTCTATCATGCAAACACATACAAAATATAAAAAGTTTTACAAAGCTAAGCCAGCATATGACTATCCTTTGATTTTTTCTCTCTGGTCTTGTCAAAATATCAAAAAAAAGTATTAATGTTGCACATTTAAGTTGCATTGATAGAACTGAATTAATGTGAGCCTCTATAAACAGATTTGTTATCTTTGATGCAGAGTTTTCTGTTGTTTTTTTTCTTCTTCTAACATTGACCAAAGAAAAAATACTAATAATCAATTATCTCGTATGTTTTTGAGTGTTGGGGAAAATTGAAATAAGTTACAAGGATGCTGCCGTTTATCTATTGCAAATGGCTATGAACCATGCCATGGTTAGTTGAATACAAATGTTTACAACTTCATTAAATTTTACTTTATACAAAAACCTCTTATACATATATGGAACCATATAAAACTAAAGCATACATTGACATGAGTCAGATCGTCAGATTTTGGATTCCATCTTCTACAATATATCTATACCATAAGAAACTATAACTGTTCTAGCAATAATCACAAGTACAAATTTTCCCAAATAATACAGGGCATACATAATTTGATGTTATATGGCACAGTTTATACAACATCATGTCCAACTGACATTCATCTAATTACTTTTATAAAACAGAAGTATTTCTAAATAATTGTTTTAATCCTGAGCATAGAAGATTGTCAGCATAAAAACACAATGTCAACTAACAAACAAAAAACAACAAACATAAAAAAAAATACTGATGCTAAGTCATTGAACTAAGTTTATCAATGACATTTAATATGCTAGTCTTTTAAATCTTTATCCAAACTGTTTTTAATTTAAAAAAAAACAAAACTTCTTAAATCAAATGATCAATTTAAAATAAATTGCAAACACTATTATGTCTAGAAAAACTGGTCAAGATAACAAAAACAAAATTTCAATTTACATGTAGGTACTACATCATATTTTTAAGGCTGAAATCATTTAACGCAATCTTAATACTACAAGTCCTTGCAAATATGTGAAAGATTTACTAGTTTTTCTTGTTACATATGTTTGATTATTTCATGAAATCAAAACAGTTCAAAGATCCTATTTTTCACAATTTAGAGTATTGAAATTTCAAAGTACACAAAAGTAAACCTATGGTTATCACAGAAGTTGCCATTATAATAATTAAAAATCATTGATTTAGCTATCATACTTGTACAATTTTTAAATTTCTATCGATACATATTAGACAAATAAATGATATTCTAATTTCTTGTTAACAATGGAATGATGCATTTATTAATTTTGAGGTTTCTTCACAACATAATTTTTTTTCAAAGTTGCATGCAAAGTATCTACAGATAAATAGTTAACATAATTCTACATAAAAATAATTATTCAAGACATATTAGAAAAACTGTAATTTAAATTATTGATACCTTCTTTTCATTTATGATTTAACTGAAAAAAAATTCAGAAATTTAAATATGTTTAATTATAAATCTCTCTTAATTTAAACACTTATAAAACCATATGCTGACATAATACATATGCACAACTTACAGTTACATGGTTTGCAACAAGTGACATAACAAATAATGCTGACAAATTATATAAGTTGTACCTAAAATTACATGTATTAAAACAATGTATATACTTGACTGTTAGTTGGTATCAAAGCTTCCTCTGGCATGGATTTCTGCTGATTTGCATGCATACTGTTTATTCACACTGGGTAAAATAAAAATAAAATAACTTAAATAAATACACAACTGCAATACACAATCTGTATATTACTGGTTAGTTTGCATGAAATAATGACAGTTAGTTCAAAGCTTTTGTGTAGTTTTTTGTCATGCCTTTTTAATACAACAGTTCCCGGATAGTGAATGTTTCAAGGTGGAAGTTGAATTAATTATATATCACATTGACATTTTCTATCTGCCCAATATTTCTCTCCGGTGGTTAAAATTGCATGCAGACAATATGTTAATCCCTAATTATCTGAAGTTCAAGTAATCATGTGTCTGGCTTTTGTAAGATGATATCAAACCCAGAGAAAAGGACTATTTTGGAACTTTGTCTTGTTTTGTAACATTGTCATTGAACTTAGAATCAAATATAATAATTTGTAAAAGCAATGCAGTGGTTGGTGACAGCAACAATAGCAGTCTTGGACTAGAAAGATTTTTTTGTAAAGTTCACCTGAAGTTGTTGAAGTCCCATTGTAGCTCATGCAATAAACAAATCTTTAATAGCTTATCTTCGAAAGTTTTGAGCTAAATATATGGTATCTTCATTTAAATAAAATATAACATGCAAATGAATAAAAAGAATGCAAAAGGTGTTTTAAGATAAGCAATATAGACATAAATGCAAACACATTTTATACCTGGTTATGTCAATATCACTCTCTTATAATGTTACTCTTGTCCCAGCCATTGTTTTAAAATTTTCCCATGATTATTTAGGAAAAAAATTAGTGACTGTCAAAAGCTCCAACAGATCTTTTGTAAAGAAAAGAGCAAAAACATAACATGCTACGGTTAACATCTGATTAATATTTGGTGCTTTTTTCTTCCGTAATAATTCCAGCTTTACTGCAAAAAAAACAGAGGACAAGCAGCTCTGTTATTATAAAGCAATATTTCCGTTCAATAATTGTCTTGTAAAAGGCTATCATTAGTCAGTTTATGAAAATAATTTTCATCAATGGTCATTTTGTTAGAATCATGATTAAAGATTAAGATCAAGACAATAAACATTGTAACTCTAAGCAGCACCACCCAATATATAAACTGCTATACACTCAGAACTTTTATAGTTGCTATTTTCCAAACTTTGCAGCAAAAGGATTAAATACTTTTTTAGTTGGAGTAGTTGATGGTTTGGCAGGTTCTTTAGAGGTAGCTCCCAGTGCTGTTGATGATGCGGCTGGCCCTGTTGGTGATATTGGGGATTTTGGCTTAGCAGAAACTCTAGGACCAAATTTTGATGCACCAAGAGAACCTACTCCAGTTGGAGATGTGGGCTTTGGAAAGGTTTCTGGACCTGGTTTCGGCACAACACCAACTTTGGATTCTTCATTTGCTTTGGTACCAAAACTTAACTTCGGAGCTGGTTTTGAAGGAATTTTAGGGTTCTCCTTTGGTGCTGCTGTTGGTGCCACTTTTGTTGGTAAACCAGAACTAGTTGGAGAAGTTGGTTTTGGAGCAGTTCCTGGACCAAATTTTTGAGCAGGTTTAGTCTCTACTTTTGGAGTAGGTTTACCAATACTCTTTGGCTCTACTTTTGGAGTAGGTTTACCAATACTCTTTGGCTCTACTTTTAGAGCAGGCTTTGGTTCTTCTTTTTGGGCTGGGATACTCTTTGGTTCTATTTTTGGTGTTGGGGTACTTTTTGGCTCCACAATTGAAGTACTTTTTGGTGCCACTGCAGGGGCTGCTGCTGCTGTAGGAGAGGTAGGCTTTGGGCCAATTTTTGGTGCAGCTTTAGCTTCTATTGTAGGTGTTGCTTCTGTAGAAGCGTGTTCTGCAGTATTCACTGGGTTGGTTTCTGTTACTTTTGTGGGTATAGATTCTATGGTTGTCATTGCAAACGGGGCTTCTATGGATTCCTTTACCGGTGCAGCTTTGATTGCAAGAATTGGCTCTTTCTGAGTAACCTGATCATGTGTTATAGGATCAGGGTCTACATTAGATACAATAGTTTCAGAAGGAGAAGGCTGGGAGGCAGATGATTCAATACTACTTACAGGTTCTTTTGATTCCTTTGTAGGCTCAGCAGTCTCAGCAGTTTCCTCAGTAGGAGAACGTCTAGAAAATGGACTAGTAGCTGGTTTATGGGGCTCTGCAGGTTTACTTAGGGATTCTTCTAGTTTTTTCTGAATGTTTACAAATGAATCTTCACCTAAGTAATCAATCTGACCCTTTTCCCAGTTTAACTTTCTTTCACCACTTGACAAAGCAGATGCAGAACCTGGTCCTTGGTCTCTTGAAATCTTCAACGTTGCAAGCTGTCCTATTAATCCCTCCTAGAAAATACAAAAAGAGAATTAAATACAAAATAAAAATTGTGCCAAACATATTCAATCATCAGAATATTATAATTATGTACAAATTACACAATAACAACCATAGAAATATTGTATATTCATCTTACAATGAGCTGCACACTGTTATACTTTGATTCAGATATTTTTCTCTTGTCATGGTTTTTTTTTATTTGCCTATTTTTTTTACTGAATCCCCAGTCTTCAATTAATAGTGAAAGTACAAATCCAAATTACAATTGATGGATAAGATTTTAAAGATACACTTTTATAAAACTACAACAATTTTTTTCATCTAAAAGATATTCCATAAAAATATTTAGATTCAAGAATGGTATATTTATATTGCTGAGGAAATAGAATTGCTTAATTATCTTAACTAGATGTAATAAATTCAACAAAAACAGTTGATTTTATAGCATTCTCAGTTGATGAAATTATAAGAGATTACAATAAAAATATATGTTCAAATATTTTAAAAGTTATCAACACATACTAATACATTATTTCTTGGACTTCCATGAACTCAAGTATGAAAGTAATTTTTTCCCCAACTCTTCCTAGATTTGTTTTTGAAATTTCATTTGTGACAACAGACATTACCGCTATCTTGACATAGCATACAACCTTTGTTTACTTTTTGATAAATTGAAAACAAAAATGTTTAGAAGATATAAGATAAAACCTATTACTTGGTACAAAAAAATTAACTTAATTTGTTCAAACGATAGAGTCAAACGTATTTTCTCGTAAAATACATGAACATTGAAAGCCTTAGTACAGTAAGTCAGTTGGAAAAATTTATTACACTGTACTACTTTTGTCTGATAATCTGATAGACCCAAAGTCAGATGATCATCTCGGAAAATTATTTGATATATAACCATTAAAATAATACAGCAAGATTGTTGAGTTTAAATGACTTGGAACTATAAAGTGGCATTATCTCCTTTGAAGATTTTGTTAACATATTGTAGAGCTTTAAAAAAATCATCCCTAAGATTATTCAAGATATACTTATTCCAAATTTTTTAATAATAAATACAGGGAATTATATTTTAAATCTAGCACAAAGTTAAAAAAAAAAAAAAAAAACCAAACCCAACAACCAGGTGCTATATAAAACTATACTTTATATCTATATCAGCCAATAAACTGATACAATATCTTTTAAATTCTCCATCAGAAATTTAGTTTGAATATGGAACTCTCCAGTTATTTTTTTTTTACTCAATAACGTGTTTAGGTGCAAGGAGTTGATTTATGAATAATAATCAGTCTCCAATGTATTTTTGTTATGACTATTAATAAGCATTCCAATGGGAAAAGCCAGAAAAGTAGGTGTCCAAATTTTGAAAGGTAGATCATGCATCAGTAAAAATTACATGCAGAGTATTAAAAAGAAGATAACTGAACCAAAATCTGGTTTGATTTTATTTCACAAAGGTAACATATGTTTGGAAATTACAACTAAGCCAATATTATATTTCATTGACTGATGAAAACATTACAGAACATAGTAGTTAAAGGGGCACTAGCTGTCAAATTCATTGTAACCGATTTGACTCAAATTCTCATATTTGGTTTATAACAATGTAAAACATTTATCCAAACTATCAAAAGTCTAAAATAAACAGTTTACAGAGCATAGGATAGATAATATATAGGTTCGTTTCGTGTGTATTTTAGTCCAGACGCCATCTAATTAACTATCGATTTGACCTCAGATGACCATATAAGCGATGTAAACAAAAATAAAGATACGAATAGATTAAACCAGCACGTGCAATTGGATTTTTATAGGTCTGTTTGATTTTATTTTATAGATTAAAAATAGATGCTTCTCATTGTTTTTAACCATAGAAGAATGATTTTATGTGCATCGAATTAGTAATCAAATGATTTACTGTAGTTTCACTTTCATTGTTGACATTCTTTTTCTTTAAATAACCAGTACACGTACAATGCATGCGTTGTCAATCTCTAGCTAGGGGTTAACTGGAAGTTCACATGAATACCGGTTAGAATGATGATGACGTTTTCACTTGCAAGTGAATCAGTCAAAAATTATGTTTAATCGCTTATTTCAACAAAATTAAAGGAAATTGATTGCTAAAAGCAAATTATTATTTCATTATTCCAATTTGATTAATGATTGATCTAAAAAAAAATCATACTTTATTTTTTTATATATATCGTAGCTAGTGCCCCTTTAAGGAAGTTTTAAAACACTCGGAAACCAGGGTAAAAATAAGTTTTACAACAATTATAAAATCTTAAGATGCCATCTTAAAGTACAAAAGTCAAAATCTGTTTACAAAACTGAAGCATATACTGCACTGAAGGGAAGCAGACATTAACAGCCCATCATCACATTCTATATATGAGGAGTTCTGAATACTGTCACTTTGTAAAAGTAGACCTAGTCTAGGAAACTGCACATATACTGTTATACCTTAAGCAGAAAGGACAACAATCTATCATATATATAATACACTCTAGAATAGCATTGTCAAGTCTCTAAGGTAACAAACCCACGTTTCTCCTTTTGACTGTGTGTGCTGGAAGCTTACCTCTAAAGTGGTTTTCTCCTCAGAGTTAATATTATTTACATTTTCTGTTGGATTCTCTCCAGAACAATTGTTTGGATTTAACTGTTCTTGAGTTGCCCTATTATCAGTACTTATTTGTTCATTATTATCACTATGGTCCTTCACATGGGCAGAACAGTCTTTATGACTACTATTTGCACTTTGATTGTCAATATGTTCATTATGCTGCCCACTTTGGTGTTTGTTATTAGTCCACGTTTGCACAACCTTTGGGGCATCATATACATGAGATGAAGGGGAACTTGTGTCTAAAGTGGTCATTGGTTCCTCAGCATAGTGGCCCTCCAATGTCGTATATGACCTTGGAATGTCCATTAGAGGTGGTTTACTACCCTTTTCGGACAGGGCATCAGGATTTTCTTGATAAAATACATTCTCCACTGTAGGAGGTATAAAAGGGAAAACTGACTGGAAATTTGGTTTGTGTTGTTGACCTTCACGATTGTAAAGCTTTTTCTGCTGCTGCAAGCAAAATATAATGCTAGGTTTGTCTTTGAGAACTCAAGCTTGAAAACTAACAATCCTAGATCTCAGACTTCTGCAGCTCATATATGCCAAAACAACAAAATATATTTTTGAAACATCAAGATCTGCTACATGCAAATAAGCAATATATGTGCAGTTCACACAGTTACAAGAAAGCAGATTCCATATTTTTTTCTACTCTGCCTGACAAGTAATGCTATGTCAGTACATTTCATACCTTAAAATTCATATTCAAACAGTAACAAATTCAAGCATTGTTTTATTCTAATATTTTTAAGCTGCAAGCCAATATAAATGCCAGTAGTGTTCTGCAAATTGTCAATTTATCATTCATTAAAAATAATTCATTTCTAAATAAACTGAAATTTCTCTTTCTTGGATGCATGACATGCTACAGATGGGTTACTACAGCACAATGACACCATTCATGTTATTAGTAACTTTAGCCCAATGTTTCATTTACAAAATCACTATGACAATCTGATTAAATATAAATATTGTACTAGCTGTTTTTACCAACAACAAAGAGACAAGAATTTCCATTCAAGATATAATGCCTTTGTAAAATTTATGTTCTAATGATTCATTAACAGAAGTTAAATAAAATCTACAACTTTTTATTTATGACCACTTGAATAGAATTCATTTCACTGAAATAACAATTCTAAGTTGCAATCTTGGTTAAAATAAAAAAGGCTAGACCAGTTGTTATCTATTTATTAGAATAGAAGGGGCGTTTTGATACTTGGTTTCATTTACCTTAAATTCCTTTTCAGCACTCTCGCTTATTGTGATCTAGTAAAATGTCTATTGACAAAATTTACTACCACATAAAATGTTAAGTCTGAACATTTTTCTTGTCAGTTATCTATTATCCTAATAATAAACATTACAAATATAGTTCTCAATTTTTTTTTTTTATGAAAATATATATTCATTCACTGTCAAAATGGGTTAATGGGCAGGCAACAGTTTATAAATTAAACTGAAATTTGGGAATAATTTGATTGGAAGGAGATATTTTTCTATCCAGGTATCTAAAATCATGCTGTTCAAATCTCATTTGAATCATAATTTAAGAACAGAATTCTATTGTCCAACTCAATGCACATATTATATCTGTTCAAGAACAATAACTCTAAATTTGTTTCTTTGGTTCTTAACTTTATTATAAATATTCATGTATGCTGACAATGTTATGTTCTGTATGATTTCAATATCCAAGAGGTGTAACTCCTGCAAAAATAGTTGATCTGAACTCTTCCAAGACTATGCTGATATAAGCTTTTGCAGTACCCTTCTTTTATAAATGTTCTTCTGAGAGTACTGACAATGCCCTGTTACTTATAAATTACATTTCAAAGAGTCATTTTGAAATCTGTGTGACTATTCATTGTTAACATTCATGACAGGTTAATTACATCTACTTTGTAACTAAAATGTCACACTCAAAATTATCCCCCTATACAACAACTACCCATGACAGTACAAAAGGACAATGTTCATGTTTGGCAAACTATGGCCTTAAATTTTTAACTTTACCATATAATGTCAATACAGCCATAATTGTTTTTATGTTAAAAGTGTAATGCAAGGTAAAACAACCCTCTTCATATAGTTTATTACATACAGGTTTTAAATTCAGCACATTTTGGACCTAAAGCTTTAGAAAATTCTTAGGTGTAACCTTCGATCCAAAATGATCTGTAACTTAAAGGTACCAGGTTAATACTCAATCCCACATGTACATATTTAGGGTAAGCTTTGTACCCTACAACAGTACATGCAGACTGACAGATTGATGGACAAGAGTATATTAATATACCCCTAGACCTTTGTTTGGTTTGAGCGTAATCATATGTACAATAATTAAATATACATGTATAGCAAGGTATAACAGTGAGCATTGACGAAGGTCTATTGAAGTGAGAAAGACTGATAATAATTTACAAGGCTATGAGTCTGAGAACAGGATTGTCAGTTAATCTATATAACAGTGCAAATAACAATGGGTTAGTAAGTACAAGCAGTGCTACCATAACCTTTAACCTTCATTGTTCAGTCTTTATTACTAAACAATCTCTTGGAAAAAAATTAGGACTGCTAATTATATTTGTTATCCTTCAGTACCAAAGAATATATCAGTGAACAGTTTAAAAATTGAATAAAATTGAATTAAACATAAATAATTTCTGCACATGTAATACTGTATATTCAGAAATTATTGTTTTAATTAATGGCAAATAACGTGATTGGTAAGCATCACAAAAATGAGAACTTGCATTCCGACATCTGATACATATGTATCTTGATAAAAAATCTTGCATCTTTCATTCGTTCCACATCTTTATAAAAAAATTGCAATAATTAATGCATGTAATAATTTCTGAATTTACAGTAGTCTGGAATCTTCCATAATTATAAACATTAAATTTACAACTGAACCATCCAACTTACTACACTAACATCAAAACATTCTTATACTGGAACTATACTATAACCACACTGTACAACAGACCCTTATCATGTTTTGTTTCAAACCCAACAGATAGGACCATGCACCATGATTTGTCAACAAGGAAGTAAAATATAACATTCTTATTTTAATTCTTCATTTCTTGAATGAAACGTACTGCGAATTTGAATTGTTTCAGATTAATATTATTGAAATAAATAATGAATAAATATATTTCCCTAATTTTCTAGATTAAAATTAAAGCTATTTTGTTTTGGGAACAAAATCTTATGAGGTAGACCTTGATGCCTATGACAACATGGACCATCTGTAAATATGACTTTACATGATGTATCCTTAGTCTCTATATGCTTTTAAAAAATAAGGGTAACAAACATCAAGTATCAATTTTGGACATGAAAATTAAAATGCTTATTAATAGAATACTTATTAGAGTTTACCTTAACTGGTTCTCAAAATATAGGAAGATGTTTTGCATTTGCTTATATTCATTAAAAATAGAACATCCCAGAACCTCTTTTTACAAAAGGTCTTTCAGATTTTAGATTCAAAATAAGAAAATAAATCACCACAAATATCAAATATGAAAAAACAAAACTCCAGTCAGTTAGTTATATAGAAGAAAATAAAATGAAATACCTACTGACTGATTGGCATGCTTTTCAAAGTATACAGCATAGGGGGATTGTATCTGTCACGTTTTAAACAAATGATACAAGCCAGTTGCACAGTGTGATAATGTGTAAATAAATATAAAATTTAAAGACAGTTTACGTAAAGAGTAATATTTCTTACCGAAGTTGTTAGCATGCTCATCTGTAAGTAGGAAATAAAAACATAAAGGTTAATTCATGATGCATAAAGTACATAATAATTCATGTCATAAAAATAATCAAAAATGTATGTATATATATTTAAAACTTCACACAATTAATGCATATTCAAATAAACAGTTCCAGTAAATACACATTATCAAAACCAACCATTCATATCATATGCAAAGGCATTTTATGTTTTTAATCAAAGGGAAAGATTTCTGAAGTTGTGTTTTCTTATTTGATTTTTCCAATATTAGAAAACTCATAAATAAAAGCAAAACAATCATCTGAAAATAAATACAATGACCTACAACATGGATTAATACTAACTAATCTATTAGGAAATAAAATTAAATATATAAATATGATCATCTGTGTAGTCAAAAATACTCCTATGCATAAATTTGTGTTGAGAGTGCATTTTCATCCCATTTTGGGCAATCAACTATTGTTTAAGAATCATAATAAAACTAGAAATTCCAAAGAGACAAAGACAGCGATAAACATTGTACATAAGAACACTTATCATGCAACAGCAGATTATAGTCATGGGTACAAACAAACAAAATACTACTTCAGTAATTTTGATGTCAACTAATACATCAGGGAAGGCGATATATTTAAATAAGAAATTCCATTTTTGATGACAACAAAGATGAAGTGATTCCAAGACAATACAGAACTAACAAGAACAAAAGCAGTGCATGGACATGTATTGGGTTTACCTTCCCAGGAAAAAGACAGAAAAATTTAGCACATCTGTAAGGTAGAAATCTCCACCACCATGGCCTTTTGTGCCTTCCATATGTAGTGATGCTCATTCCTGTGTCTGGTATACGATCAAATGCTACCTTACATTGCAGCATGAAAGTTTCAAACATTAAATATCACTAGCTCTATATTCTATATTCTGATTCACATGTTGATGGTGTTTATTTCAAACGTGTCGGTTATTTTCTAAATCAATTTCACTTATCTGAGGTGCCAATTTAAACTTTAAATCTTTAAACCAAAATCCTGCATTTGCACCTCAACAGAGGCCTGTTTTAAATTTCCTTTAGGAATAATATATATATATATATATAAAACATTATATTGCTATCTTTGAAGGATAACAATCAGAATTTCTATTCTAAAACTTCATCAGTACACTCAATTCAAACATGTCATTGTGAGAAAATTTTTATTTTGAAGCAAAACAAAAAAATTGACTATCTTTTCATGTTGTGTTGTTGGGTTACTGACTAATTGAAATATACCCCCATATCTTTGTTTATTCATACAAAATGTTAAATGGTCATTTACTCCATCAGATCAAGTGCTAAGTAAACAATCACAGATGGTTTAATTAAAATATATAAAGTGTCTGAAGATAAAATATAACACAGAACTGTGAATGAACTCACCAAAGGATACCCCCTACCCTGCCTCCCCAATTCAATTATTTCCCCATCAAAATGTTGGACAAGAATTCCATTTTTTTATGCACATCCTCTTTTAGTGTTCTACAACTGTGTAAAATGTCACCAATTCAGTATTTGACCAGATGATAAGTTGTGTATACAAGAAACTATTAATCAGGGCGAGTAGGTTTAGTTATCTCCCTTGTATCATATTAGACATGGATTATGTCCCTTTGTGCTAATTCTAAGGTAGTGTTCTACAACTTTGTAAAATATCACCAATTTAGTATTTGACCAGCTGTTAAGTTGTTTATACAAGAAACTATTAGCCTAGGGTGAGTAGGTTTAGTTATCTCCCTTGTATCATATTAGTTTTTTGGTGGGGTTCGTGTTGTTTATTCTTTAGTTTTCTATGTTGTGTCGTGTGTGCTGTTGTTTGTTTGTCTTTTTTCATTTTTAGCCATGGCGTTGTCAGTTTGTTTTAGATTTATGAGTTTGACTGTCCCTTTGGTATCTTTCGTCCCTCTTTTAGACATGGATTATGTCCCTTTGTGCTAATTCTGAGGTAGTGTTCTACAACTGTGAAAAGTTGCTTTTTATATCCCTCTAGCTCATTGATAGGAGACTATAAACATGTATAGTATAATTATTATTTGAACAAGTTAAGTTATCTCTCCATTAGCATGAAGAATTATTATCATATCATAAGTTCAACATGAAGGATCATTATCATATCATAAGTTCAATGTAGGATAGGCATACTGTCATGACTGCTTAATTGATACAATGTTTTTACAAACAATTGCATACAGAAGAACGAAGATAAATCATTTTTACTTAAAAAATATTGTGCCAAAATTTAAAATTTAAGATAGTATAACTGTAATTTAATAAACTGAATATCTCTTGTGGAGAGCTGTCTCATTGGCAATCATACCACATCTTCTTTTTTATATAAAGAAAAAAACTAATGAAAGCAACAGAAAATATTAACAAAAATTCAAAATTTAATAAAATCCTAAATTTTTTAACAAACTAAAATGAAGCTTTTAATATTAACAACAAGTTACTATACCCTGTTATTCTTATGGTTGTTTGTTTTCTGTTAATAGTTACATAGAGAGATTCAACACACAAGAAGGAGGTTTTAAAACATCACACACATGCAATGCAATGTACACAAAAGTAAAACAAATGAAACAACATTTGAGAGGAAGCTGTCAGAAAATAGTCTTATTATACATATAACAGCAAAAGTTTATATCTAAATATCTTAAATTGCTTCACAAACCAACACTCAGTGAAATATTTAGTATTATCCAAACTGTCTATCTAATTGCATTATTTGTAAAATGTATTAGAGTGCAATTCTAAATTGTAAGCTTACAAATGTTTTCTAAAATAAATAAAGGCATTTTGATGTGACTATTTCTATATTATCAGATATTTGTAAATGATATGACTAATCTAGAAACTCACAACTAAACTTATTGCAACTACAAGTATTTTAGTTTGTTTTTGTTTTTCCATTAAAATGTCAAATGTCTACATTTCAAACATAAGGTAGTAAATTGTGTGGATATAAAAGCCTACCATATCAATATTTTTGCAAGTATTTCATCAAAATTTTATGATTTTTCTCAGTAATCACAACAGGAGCATTTTAAGAGAGATACAGTTTCATGTTAGTCTTATACATAATTAAGTCAATATTTCTTTATATTAATTAAGAATCTCATAATTTCATGCATCATTCTGGAACAAAAATGGATAACACACAAACAGATCATACATGTCAAGAGTTCACAATACCAACCAGATTTGGATCAAGCGTTTGTTGTACATCTTCCATAAATATCGTCCACCATAACTGTAGGAATTCTGCGTTGTGGCCAGAATCTGGTAGTGGGGTTACCTCCCCTGATGAGGTATTAAATGGCTGATGCCACGGTTTTGTAGCACCAATAAAGTGAACTATTTTTACATTATTTTTAAACCTGTAAAAAGAAAAAGCATCAATAATTAGTAACACATATCGTTGACTAATATAATTGTTAAATCAAACACTTATACATATTTCATGGTCTTGTCAACTTATCAATGGAAAAATTATCTTTTCATTGAATAATTTATTTAAAATAACATGGCCTTCTGCTGTTGTCTGCTCTATGGTCCAGTTGTTGTCTCTTTGACACATTCCCCATTTCATTTTTTAATTTTAGTTTGATCTGAATATGAGCCCTGCGTTGTACTAGATGGACTAAAATGTAGAGTACTTATACATGTTATAAAGCAGCAAATAAGTATTTGGTTTGACCAAGCAGGGTATTGAACCCACATTCTCCCTAACTACAAGGAAACAAGCCACATGAATACATCCAAGTCAGTTCTTGTCATAATCTGTGTATTATCATTCATGATTTTTTTTAAATCAGGGACAAGGACAATGGAAAGTTACAGTGATATCCAAGAAAAAAAAATTAATGTGTTTTGCCTTGTTCAAGACATTACATGAACATTTGTATTAATTTATCTGACCTGTAACCCACAAAATACAATTTCTGTGAAAGTTAAAAATAAAATGTACAAACAATTTGTGCATCACTGTTGTGCAACTTACTGTTTGAAAGCTGGAAGATAACTGTAGAAAGCTTGTGACACAACATTATATATAAATGGCAGATGCCGTGATATGTCTTCGGTAGCCCATTGACGAAAAAACATATTGAGTAATCCTTGATCTCCACCTATAAGTAATAGACCATATTAAATAATAATAAAACAAAAAATGTAAAAACAAATCTTTTAAACACAATATAAATCACTTAAAATACTTTTACTACTGTGTATTCATATATTGTATGATGTAATGGATTTGAATCATTCTGGGATAAGTTGTTTCATCCTCATACATGGGGTGGACCCATCTAAATGGGAAGTCGTTAAGTAAAACTCATAAATTGACCACATACATTTTCTTTGCTTCATAGGTTGTACTAAATTGTTTGACTTTTGGGTATAGAAAGGTGATTATCTTGCTAATAGGATTAAATCAATATCCCTGTCTTTCATATTTGACAAGTCTACTTGGTAGGTGGAACAGTGTTCTTCTCTTGCAATTTGTTTGGATTTTTTTTCCACATGGAATTCTTGCTTGAAGCTCATTATTCACTCTGTTCTGTGAAAATTGATAAACCCTAGTTGCTTACTACCATTCAATTTTAAATGTGACATCCTAAATATGCCTGAAATATTTGTCATTGGAACATCAATTTGATGTTTGCATGCATTTTCTGATTGTACACAGCTCTAAACATACCATCAAAACTGCCTTGATCTAAAGCAAACTGCAGAATGGCATTATATGTTTGTTCTGATGGTTTGAACACAAATACACCTGAATTAAAACAATCTGGCCATCCAGCATCAGGGGCTGCTGATAATTCTTCTCGGTTGAATAATTCATCTACATTTTGTAAGACCTGAAATTAAAAGGAATTTACATTAAAAAACAATGTCTGTGTTTGCCAACTTCTTAAAACATGGAGATATAAAAAATAAAACAACATTAAAAGCATGATATAAAAGGTATGTACTGAGTGCTATTAAGAAAAATAATTTACAAGGTATGGATTTTACTACAGTAAATTGTTTTTCCCCATATCTTGTATTCTTTTAATCAGAACTACACAAAACCCAACACCCATACTATAGAATCAGCTATAACAAGAAAAAATGTCATACCATTTTGTGTCTTTACATTTTGTATAAGTACTGAGGCATATAAATCTGTCAACAATAAATATGCAAATTTATTATATTGAAGCTGAGCATCCTAACTCTAGCTGATATCAAGGTCAAAATCTTAAAATACGAAAATTTGAGGTATATTAGTTTTGAAATCACACAAATTAATTATGACCCAGTTCATTATTTCGTCCAACTGAATACTTTGCAGATAGCATTCTCAAAATGTAAATAATACGCAAAATCTTCAATGAAAAGAAAAGGTTATGCATGTGAATGTATATCTATATTATCTATATCTATACTCGAGTATCTATATGATGTGGCTTACAATACAGTCAACCTGACAATTTCACTGTGCTATGTTGAACAAGTTATTATTTTTCTCAATAATAATTATGATTGATGTATAATTTAAACCAACATACAATACACTGAATGCTAGTCAATTGACCTTGATCTATCTGTAGGTAAAATATTGACTTTTCCCTTGCATCAATCAAACTTCTAATCCATTTTACTGATTGTTGCATAGCATTTGAACCAATTTTGTCAACTTGAAAGCTTATGCTTGTTCTCAATTTCACAGCTTGATAAGACATTAGATCAATCCACTATATATATATAGTAGTAAATATATTTATAATTCATTAAGCACAGCTAGATTAGAAAATCTAACATCTAGATTCTGCCAGTGAGCAACGTAATAGAAACATTAATACAATTCTTATCATTCTACTAAACAAGAATGTGACCAAAGTACATAGATGCCCCACTTGCACTATCATTTTGCATGTTCAATGGACTGTGAAATTAGGTAAAAAATCTAATTTGGCATTAAAATTAGAAAGATCATACCATAAGGAACATATGAACTAAGTTTCAAGTTGATTGGACTTCCAACTTCATTAAAAACTACCTGGACCAAAAACTTTAACCTGAAACTGGCACTTCCATTTTCTATGTTTAGTTGACCGTGAAATTGGGGTCAAAAGTCTATTTTGGCTTTAAAATTAGAAAGATCATATCATAAGGAACATGTGTACTAAGTTTCAAGTTGATTTGACTGCAGCTTCATCAAAAACTACCTTGACCAAAAACTTTAACCTGAAGCGGGACCGAGGGACGAACTGACGGACAGACCAGAAAACATAATGCCCCTCTACTATTGTAGGTGGGGCATAAAAATAGAGTAGAAACAAATGAGTGGGATTCAAAGTCATAATCCAAGTCTTGTGATACAGTTAACTCTAGAGGAACTACTTATACCATGTAGTCATAAAGGCATCCCAAATATCAATCATTATTTCATATAAAGTAACAATTCTGAAGGACGCCTCCGGGTGCGGGAATTTCTCGATACATTGAAGACCTGTTGGTGACCTTCTGCTGTTGTTTTTTTCTATGGTCGGGTTGTTGTCTCTTTGGCACATTCCCCATTTCCATTCTCAATTTTATTAATTGCATTATAAAATTTGCTTCAATAATATTGTAAATGTTTATTATGTGAATTTATCATGAGAATTAATACACCATTCAGACACACTTTCAGGTAATTTCTAGACTACTTTACTTACTTAGTTTACAAAACAAAACAAGAATGTGTCCATAGTACACAGCTGTTCCATCAGCAACATCATTTTCTATTATCAGTGGACTGTGAAATTGGGGTAAAAACTCTAATTTGGCATTAATATTAGAAAGATCATATAATAGGGAACATATCACATTTGTACTAAGTTTCAAGTTGATTGGACTTCAACTTCAGCAAAAACTAACCCTACCAAAAACTTTTAACTGAAGCTGGACAGACAGAGAGACGAAATGAATGCACACACAGACCAGAAAACATAATGTCCATAAATGTGGCATAAAAATCCAGATTGACAAACAAAATATAAATAAATTTTATGTACTAACCAGATGCTCCACAGGGCGCAGCTTTTTACGACCGCAAAGTTGGAACCCTGAACAGTTGGGGCAAGTATGGACACAACATTCAAGCTTGATACAGCTCTGAATTTGGATTGTGATTAAATAGTTGACACAACATAGGTTTCTGACACAGAATGAATGTGGTCTAAGAACTTAAACTTAAAAACTTAAAAATATTAAATTGGACATTTACCTATTATGGTCCAATATCCAAAATCTAAATACATGGTTAGATTCAGCATATCAAAGAATCCAAGAATTCAATTTTTGTTAAAATCTAACTAAGTTTTATTTTGGACCCTTTGGACCTTAATGTAGACCAATTTGAAAACGGGACCAAAAATTAAAAATCTACATACACAGTTAGATTCGGCATATCAAAGAACCACAATTATTCAAATTTTGATGAAATCAAGCGAAATTTAATTTCTATTTACTTATACTAAAGTTATGGTGCGAAAACCAAAAAAAATGCTTATTTAGGCCCCTTTTTGGCCCCTACTTCCTAAACTGTTGGGACCAAAACTTCCCAAATCAATCCCAACCTTCCTTTTGTGTTCATAAACCTTGTGTTAAAATTCCATAGATTTCTTTTTACTTATACTTAAGTTATTGTGCGAAAACCAAGAAAAATGCTTATTTGGGCCCCTTTTTGGCCCTCATTCCTAAACTGTTGGGAACAAAACTCCCAAAATCAATCCCAACCTTCCTTTTGTGGTCATAAACCTTGTGATTAAATTTCATAGATTTCTATTCACTTAAACTAAAGTTATAGTGCAAAAACCAATGTGTCTTCGGACAACGACGACGACAACGCCAAATTTTTTTTGCGGTCGTATAAAAAGAGTAAATATTCATCAAAAAGAGCGTCAAAATAACATTCATGGTATGACCTCAAAAAGCCCAAAGAAGAAAAATAAAAGTTCTAAAGTACATTTTTGCACAGTTGATTTACATATTTACTGTGAATGAACTGATTTGGTCTGACTCAATGAAAGGTCATTTAATTTAAGTTTTACCAAATGATATCACTATTATCAGGTGTATTATCTGTCATGTGTACTGACAATTGGGACATTTAAATCTGGTTAAAAAAGAAAATCGGTCAGACTATTAGGTTAGAACATGGGAATTTAAAACATGATATTAACTGTCTATACACTTTATTACTTTAACCTGGCCATGACACAAGGTGATGTCATGCACATGTACAATCTGATCAAAACATCTGCTGTCAAAAGTAACATTTTATGAAAAGACAATTTTCTATAATTTTTTTTTACTAATAAATCAATAGCACTGGTCATAAATCAAATTACAGCTATAATGAGCACATGGGGGTAGGTCAAAGTTCTAAATTAAATTCATATGCTCTTTTTGTACTATCAACAACCATTTCAACTTCAAAGATGATTGTCTGGTTTATAAAGGCAAAAATGTTTTCTGCCTAAATGTTATGCCCTTCCTTAACACATTGAAACATAACCTGTTTCTTTACATATTACATTATAAACAACCTCCTTGTTTTTGTCTTAGGCTGTAAAATATTTATCAGGAGCAGATCCAGGAATTTTTAAAAGAAGTGTGTAAAATAAAGAAAATGGAATATATAATCAAGTACCTCTGAGCAGAATGAGTCCAAATATTTATGGGACAATTTTATGCTAATATAATCAAATTACATATCTACTATGCCCCCCCCCCCCCCCCCCCCCCTAAATCCCCTTCTGTATATATGGTAAAAAAAACACAAAAGTGGCTTGAAATGATTTTGTTGATGCACTACATGTACAACAAATTTCATGTGTTCTCAGTCTCAGTCCATAGAGAACCCTGCCACACTCACATATCACATTTAATGTTCAGTAGATGAAAATTTGGTAAGACTCCACTTACCAGAGTATCTGCGTCTAGGAATACTGCTTTATCATATTTAGTAAGTCTCCACTTACCAGAGTATCTGTGTCTAGGAATACTGTTTTATCATATTGAGTAAGTCTCCACTTACCAAAGTATCTGCGTCTAGGAATACTGCTTTATCATATTGAGTTAGTCTCCAACAATGGAACTTTGTGAATGTAACATTGAGATCTGGACGGCCTAGTAATTGAAGATTTGTAGGATCTTGACTGTCTAGTAAATCTACATCATATACTAAATTAAATACTCTTGATAACTGGTCTCTGAAAGAGAATATTTTAATATCTCAATAGCATATTTAATGATTTAACAATTACTGTAAATTCAGAAATTATTGCGATGCTTTTATTATTGTGAAAATTGCGTCATGGTTAAAATGGCAATAATTCAAACTCGATTTTTTGAAATTTAGTATACCAACTTTAATAGGATTTTTCTCAATATTGCAAAAATCAAAATCACATATTAGTCTAGAATGACAACATGGAGACATAGTACAATTTCTACTTCCTTTAGTAATTCTAAATTTTATAAAAGATCAATTTGTTCACATTTTCATATCAAATATTTTAATTCTCTTTTGCATTCTTAGAAAATAAATTGTGTATGGACATAGATCTGTATGTATGTGCCTGTAATTCAGTGGTTGTCGTTTGTTTATGTGCTACATATTTGTTTTTCATTCATTTATTGTACATAGATGTTAGTTTTCTCGTTTGAATTGTATAACATTGTCATTTCAGGGTTGAGTTTCAGGGCCTTTTATGCAGTATGGGCTTTGTTCATTGTTGAAGGCCGTACATTGACCAATAGTTGTTTATTTCTGTGTCATTTGGTCTTTTGTGGAGAGTTGTCTCATTGGCAATCATACCACATATTCTTTTTTATAGAAAGATTTATGGATGATAATAAATTACTGCTACATAAAACATCTATGTTTGTTTTTTTACATCTTTATGGTCAATTATATTGTTAAAGATCATGTCTTGTTATGGTTGGAATATTTTTTTTCTATTTCTGTAAAATTTACATTGGTTTGCAAGATAAAATGATTATAAGTTTATATAGCAGTTAACATGGTAAAAGATTACTGTACATAAAACATATATGTCAAGCTCTAAACACTTCAAAGTCTAAAAAATTGTCAATAAACTAAAACAGAGGCTATCAAGAAGAAACCTTTAAGAAGAGATATTGATGAAAAATTTCATCTTAAATTTTAAATCTAGGAAAGAAATACTGAAAAAGAGATTTCTCCAAAAAAAAAATCATTAAGATTTCGTAACTAACGTTCAATTTTAAAATGTTGTAAGAAAACAAATTCCCAGTAAAAAAAAAGCTTTACTTCTATATCAACCCATCAAAGAATTCAAAAGGACATTTCTTGCAATCTTCAGGTAACTTTCTTCAGGCATGTCAGGTGAAGTGTTGTTCTTATTTTCAGACAAAATTGTTATTAACACAATTAGTGCATCTATTAACAACATGTACCACCCTCATCTGACATTATACTGTGACTATGTGCCAAGACTTTCTAATTGGAAACAAACAAATATTTACTACGATTTTTTAAATAAATATCAGGAAGATGGTAAACATGGTAAATTCCTCTCTGATTATTCAAGAATATGATCTATATGACATTCTTCTCAAGTCTCCCTATCAGCATATCTTTTCTTGGTTTCCCTGATAAGTCTTTTTAATTTTATATAATAATGAAAACTAAGACCATAACTATAACTGAAATGATGTTGCTATCAGGAACAACTATCAGTATTTGAATAAATGAAAAAAAAAATGTTCTAGTAACATGCAGCTCAGCTAAGGCCAACTAAAATTAGTTAGTAGATTTTCATCCAAATTTTTGAAAAAAATGGGGCGGGTGGGAGAATTTTATTTTTTTATTAAATTTTATTTCATGTAAAAACCTCTTGTCACGATTTTTTCATACCACGGGGGTATAAGCAAGTGTAAAATAAGCTTATATCATGTATAGGAATCAAACAAAATTTTTCAGACTCTTAAATAAATATCTCTGATTGGCATCCACTGTTATACATGTACATGTAATTGCCCCTTTAGAAACCGTGGTTCTCTATAAGAAGAAACTTGTATGTATTTCCCGTAGGGTCCTATGTTAAACTAAGTCCCCCACTGGTGGCCATCTTGTACGTTGGAATGGCAACAAAGTAACAACACTTGGTCAGTATCTCATTAGGAATATTCATGCTATGTTTGGTTTCATTCCATTCAGTGGTTCACTAAAAGAAGACATTTGTATGTATTTCCCATATGGTCCTATGTTAAACTCATTATTGGATTGATTGGTTTACGTCTCATCAGCAAAAAAAAGGCTTCACAATGTCATATGATAATGAAATGAAAAAATAATTTCAATGAGGAGGACCCATACACTCTACAAATGTTCAAGAAAACAACCTACAAAACCTCTTAATTTCATGAAGGAAAGAAGGTATTTTTCTAATGTTAAGGGTAAGATCTGATCAGGAACATGTACTTGTATAATATTTTAGTAATACATGTATATTATTTTAAAGAACAAAGATTTGACCTTTAACTTGTAAAATATGCAATAATAAATATGATGGAACTCAATCAGCATTTCTTTCTCTGTCATGTCTGTCACTGTTTCATTGCATAATAAATATTGGCAATTAATTCAGAAGACTGGGAAGACAATTTGTTGGCTCACTTATAAAAGTATGTACTACAAATGATGACTTGATGTACCTGACAAATAGATAGGACAATTTATCTACATAATATAAATATCAAATGTCATCTGTCTGGTCTAAGAGAGTAGAAATATTTGTTACATTTTTTTCCCTACCAGACAAATTGTTCATTTACACCTAAAATACTTGACTATTACATTATATTATATTCAGATAGCAAGTGGAACTAAGGTTCCTGGTTCGATTCCCGCCTGGGATGAAAATTTCAGGAACTGAATTTTCGGCTCTCCCTTGACACCATTTACGAGTATGGTCTCGAGGAAACGATGATAGTCCGTCGGAAGGGGACGATAAATGGCTGAACCGTGTTAAGAGAGAGCCATATCTCTTGCACGTTAAAGACACCCTTGTAGATTTCGAAAAAGAGCAGGCTAATGCCGCTACAAGGCAGCACTCGCACCCGCAAAGTGGAAAGGGATTAATATAAGTTGCAAAACTTGTTTCCCAATCCACTATAAATAATTATAAATATGTTTAAACTAAGTAAATCTTTGTTTCGACCTATTTCCAGTTAATGGTGTACTTGTTACTTAAGATGAAACTAATTACCCACCTACTTACTTTTTGTATTGTAAGCGCTAATTACCCACCTACTTACTTTTTGTATTGTAAGCGCTAATTACCCACCTACTTACTTTTTGTATTGTAAGCGCTAATTTCCCACCTACTTACTTTTTGTATTGTAAGCGCTTCATTCATCTTTTATTGTATTAATTCAATTTGAAATTAACTGTGCTACATGTAACTAGTACAAATTTGGTTTTTTTATTATAATTTATTCAAATAGTTAATATTGTATCTACATATAAGTGAAATTACAATCAAATTGCTTTATGTCACCTCTCATCAGCCGTTTTTTCCCTTCAATATTTAAAATTTGCTGGCTACTGCCTTTGTACAAGTACAAAATGTATAGCCAATAGGATAAACTACATAATTTCAGCATATGCATAGATCTGATATAGGAAGTAAAAAAAAAAGCAATAGTATTTAATACAATTAATTGTCAAATCAGGATCACTTGCCTAAGGTTTCAAACAGTCTTGCAATCTGTTAACCTCTTTGGCAACAAGGAATTTAGTTTCATGTGGTTTCCATAATTGCAAAACTTAAAACAGTCATCAAACAAAGATAAAGAATAGTTGAAATGAGAACAAAGGGCTATATGGACAAGAGAAGTAAAAGACAGAAGCTCTTTTCACAAATTATCTTACAAATAAAATTGATTGTAAGTTATTCTAAAATGTAACAAGTATTCTGTGTGTTTCAGCTCATGATCAGACCACAACTTCCACAGAAAGACTTTGTCATAATGGCTATAGTTGTGACATGTAAATACTAAGTCATTAGGTCGCTTGTGGAGAGTTGTCTCAATTTCAATCATGATACCCCAGCTTCTTATTTCAATATTGTGCACTCAGCTGTCACAGAGAGGAATCATTGCTAATGCACTATTATAGCCCTTGTGGTGTTTAAAAGGCATTTATTTCGTTTGAAATCCCAGAAAATCTACAACAATAGTACATTTGTACAAGGCAAAATGCAATGCTGTGTACTAATAAAATGCTTCACTGACTGCAGCCTGATACCACCGCAGAGGTTGAACCCTGAACAGTTGTGCAAATTTGATGATGATCACAATATTCAAGCTTGATACTGTCTGAATTTGGATTGTGATCACATGTTTGACATATATATTAATATAGGTTTCTGACACAAAACAAATGTCAAGATCTATAAAACAATACAATGTAAGATTTCTTCTTGAAACTTTTGAAAAATTTTGAAAAAAAAAATTAAACTCCTTAAAAAAATTGGAACCCCCCAAACTTTTAGACCCCCCCCCCCCCCCCCTGTGATATTGAACTTTGTGGTACAATGTCAGAGAGATCCATACACTTACACACAAGTTATTGTCCAAAAACTATAAAAATGCTTGTTTTTGGTCCCTTTTGGGTCCCTAATTCCTAAACTGTTGCCATCATAGACCCCAAAATGAATCCAAGCCTTTTACTTGTGATATTAAATATTGTGGTACAATTTCAGATCAATTGAAATACTTATACATAAGTTAATATCCTGAAAGTAGAAAAATGGTTGTTTTGGGGCCCTTTGGGCCCCCAATTCCTAAACCGGTGGGATCATCATCCCCAAATCAATCCAAACCTTCCTTTTGTGTAATTGAACCTTTTTACTAAATTTCAAAGAGATCCACTTATGTAAACTAAAGTTATTGTCCAGAAACTAAATGTGTCTTTGGAGTACGACGCAGACCACATCATACCATTATACGATCACAAACAAATTTTGCGGTCCAACGTATAAAAAGGCCATGAGAGAAAAACTGAAGGATCACCATACATTCTTTTAAACAAAAAATCTAAGAGTATATTGGGAAGTTTGAGGAAAAGTGCAATGGTTTAAGGAGGCAGATAAATTGAAACATTTTAGAGGTTGTGGTTATGACAAATGATAAACCTGTTGTCCTTTGAAACATAAATATTCTGTAATGCTTAATGGACTACCTAGCCCTGCTCTTGCTGCTTATCAATTTTACCATTTATACAAGTAATATTAACCCCTTGTTTAGTACATGCTAGCAAGGAGGTTCTAATATGAAGTATAATTATTTTACAATGTACCTTAATGACTGTGAAACACCAGGTGTCACCATAACAGCCAACTGCCTGGTTGTTCCTGCACGTCGTAATGATGATCCCAACACCAAACATCCTAATGAATACGTATCATTTGTAGCTAATGTCACAAATGCCTCTCTCTCTTCTGAAAATATATTTAAGTTTTTTTTTTAAACTGTTCAGATAAACAGTTAAATTTAATGTATGTTTTGCCTGCTTCAAGGCAAAGTATAAAATAGCACTTCTATGGACTGAAACAAATAATGTTAGTGCTGTGCATACTGAAATAAACAGCCCATTGCAATCAACTGCCAAAGTTCTGGGTAATCCAAATCTAAGCACTTTTCCAAATGAGTGCTTGGCAGCACCATAAATTTAAGTCAGTTTAACTTTTTAGAAAGTGTGATGATTTAGGAGTAAAAGACAGTCAACACTCGTTATCTAGAAGTCAGCCAAAAAGTAAATATTTTGAGATACCCATTTTGGCCATACTGCCAATAGTTTTGACCAAGGTACATGTACATAACTCTTGCTAAGATTGGACCATTACAGTAAAAGTAATCTAGATGAATATGGGAAGGAGATAGATATTCTGGTCTAAGATCAACTTGCCTCACTCTGTATGAAATAAGTCTTTTATTATTATGCTGAAATTACATTTTTGTTTGTCTCGTTCTTTTAGTTATTGCTTTAGTTACAAAGTATTAGTTGTACAGTAACAATTTTTCATGTGGTTTTTAGCCCACAAAATAATTTCCAACAGATTTTATCATGCTGTTAAGTTGACATTCTTGTATGCAAAATATTTTTTCATTTCCATCTTTTTCGAAAACAAATGTAAGGCCTCAAACTTTTCAAACTGCACAGGTTAGTCTGTACTCAGAGTAATTTTGAGGTGTAAATACAGCCATTTTTGTCCAGTTGTTATGATGAACCTTAAACAGTATTTAACTATTATAAATATTGAGGGGGAGGATAGGGGTAAGAGAGACAGGGAAAAAGGGGGTAGGAGAAAGGAGAAAGGGGGTGGGAGAAAGGAGAAAGGGGGTAGGAGAAAGGAGAGGAAGGCTGGGAGAAAGGAGAAAAAATAAAATATCTCTCCTTTTAAAAATTTTTCTAATATTTCAAGAAAAAATATCTCAAAAGGAGATGTTTTATTCTAATGGGAGAAAGGAGAACAGGAGAACAGGGGTAGGAGAAAGGAGAAGAGGGGTGGGAGAAGGGAGAAGGGTACCCCCTGTCCTCCCCCTCAATATTGGGACCCCTATAAAAGTTAAACAAGTTGAAAAGATGTACTGTAATTTCAGAGGTGGATTAAGTGAGGAGGGGGTCCAGGGGACCCTAGCCCACCTCCCCTTTCTGGAAAGATTTGGCTGATTATATTGGGAATGACTGAAGCATGACCAGAGCAGCCCCCTCTTAGGCAGTTAGAAGCTAGGTCCCCACTTATGAAAAATTCTGGATCTGCCACTGAATATAATTTGGAAAAGCTACGGTTACTATTATTTATATAGAATATGTGCTATTTCTCAGCTTAATACATCTACATAATATATAAATGAATAACACCAGTCACCATCACCTGTGTTAGTTTTAAGAAATCGACCAAATGACCTTGACATTACTAATGAGGTCTATCCCATTACAAGGTCAAAACGAAAATGAAACTAGACTTGAAAATTCTTTGAAGCTTTTCTCCCAATTTAAACAGTTTAATCTTGCAAGAAATTTAACGATTTTTCATAGATATATGGTCTAAAACATGTAAAATGTAATGATATATATAAGAAATGCAGCAAACATGAGAATGACCTGCCTCACTTCATCAACCGATTTCTTTATACTGATCAACTTCCGCTAATTATTATTGGTGTTTATTGCGTTTTATACAATTTTTGAACATTCTAAATACTACAACATAACTTTCATATCAATAACAATTCATTCTAGATATTGAAAATTACTTGGCCATTATTGTTAACGAGAAAACAGCAAGTAAAAGCCACATACCTTGACTAGCCATTCTGCAGCAGTTGCACGTCCTGGAAAGGGAATATCTAAATCGACCAATGGTGTACTGGATTGATAATCACGTGACCTAAGATGTCAGCGCCTATGGAATGAAAGTTGACAATTCGAAAGCAATCATTTTATTGTTAAAACTGTTTTTTTCTGTCGATTAATTAATCTGAAATTTTGCAGTGTACTCAAAGTAAGATCGTTTATCCGATGTTCAAAGTTTTAAAGGCAGGAACTGCCAAAATCGGCATAATTTTCCTGGTTACTATGAACGCTCGGCTGTCACCAGTTCATTCACAATCACAGGCACTTGTTTCTATCAATATGATTTGTCATAGACATAAGACATAAAGCTTTATTTTGAGTCGGTATAAGCATAGCAATTACAAACATAAGCTCTGAAGAGCTTTTAAAACCGACATAACAACAAGTAAAACAAACATATACATATCGTCTTTATCGAGTCATGCACACAAAATTAAACATATATGTAAAGCAAGAGTTCATATCAGTATATAAACATGTAGCACAAAAGTTCTGTTAGCATTTGTCGACTAACCATATTGATAGTCAACTTTCCTGTGGGTAGACACAAGTGCATGTGAATTCATCAGTATATATCAAAGATTCAAGGTCATGATCATGGACCTTAAATATTCTTCATCTGAGACAACTACATTTTAAGACGCATTGCCATAGACCTAATCGCTATTTGTCCGCTATTACTGAACATCCCACAGCTATCCGTAAAATTTTGACCTCATAATACAAAATATCTATCGCCACAATTGAAAAGTTATTGTTGTATGATGTCAATAGTTCAAGCAGGACAGATTCTGGGGTGAGCCTTGAATAATAAGTGTATTGGATGCCATCGGCAGTTGTCTGCTATTTGGTCAGGTTGTTGTCTCTTTGACATATTCCCCATTTCCATTCTCGATTTAACATGTGTTCACAGTGATAAGTCACTTGATTTTGCCATTATCAAATATGTCAAACATTGCTGATGGTACCAGGGGCGGATCCAGCCATTTTAAAAAGGGGGATACTCAACCCAGACCCAGGACAAAAGGGGGGATGGTTCCAACCACATGTCACCATTCAAATGCATTGATAGTCCAAAAAAAAGGGTGTGTTCTAAACTTCTTACCCCCGGACCTTAATACAGATAACTAAGGACCTAAATACAGATAACTAAATAATTGTATGATTTCTTTACAATTTCTAAAATATAGTGTTGGGTTTGATATTTTAAAGTATATTTGTTTTCTCTTTGGTCAGGTTGTTGTCTCTTTGATATATTCCCCATTTCCATTCTCAATTTAACATGTGTTCACAGTGATAAGTCACTTGATTTTGCATATATTATATATATATACATGTATCAAACATGGCAAACATTGCTGATGGTACTGTTACAGCAGCAATGAATTTTTTCATATTAGTCAGTTAAAAATAATATTATTTCTAAAGAGTAAAGTTGTTCCTTAATCAGGGGTACAAAAAATTCAGCAAAAATGAAAACATTTGTTTTTTCAGTATAAATTTTATTTATTACACTATTAGTTGTTATTTTATGATATGGTACACAAAATCAACCAAAAAAATCAATTAGTTTTGGTCCCAGATGACTTTTACAATGTTTTTATCATTGAAAAAGCTCCAATTATCTCCCTTTCGTGAAAAAAAAATGCCATTTTTTTGCATAAAATTTAAATAACTATTTTAACTCATCCGTGACCTTTTTTATTTTTCTATTTTTTTCAAATGAACTGTACTTAAACTAAACTATATCATGTATATAGTTCAATTTAAGCAATTTCTGTAATTTAGTTCTTTTTTTTATTTCGATTTTACCTTTTTTTCTCCTATTAGTTCAACAAAAAAAAGTACCTGAACAAAAATGCAAAGGCAGATTGTGAGCTTAAATGAACAGTGACCCCATATTTTAATTTAATTTTTGCATTAAGTATAGGATAAAGTTTATTTATAGAAAAAAATTGCGAAATCCTATATTCACTAAAAATTTGATCTAGACCCACGAGCCCCCTTAAATACATTGTATTTACGGATCTAAAAATACAGAAACTAAATAATTGTATGATTTCTGTACAATTTCTAAAATATAGAGTTGGGTTTGATATTTAAAGTCTAAGAAGCAAAAACTGTTACCCTTAATTTATGCATTAAAAAAAATCTTTTTTTTTTGCCAAAAGATATACATGTAATGCCATTTCTCTGACAAAACACAAAAAAGTGATTGTTGAAAGCTTAAGGTTGTAAATACAAAAAAAAAAGATTTAAAAACATAAAAAGTCTATGAAAACTTCTAAAGTCTTAACTGTTGTTAGATGCTTTCTAAAATCCATGACACACATATTATATTTTATGTAAATCTTGTTCACATTAAATAACTGTACGATATAGAAATTAGGCATTTGCAATTCACTAAAGATATATGTTTGAAACCCAACAACATCTACTAAAATTATAGAAATCCTTGAGGTCAAGAGTCTTTATTGTATTCTCTCTTTACATGTGCATGAAGCAGAATGAAGATATGGAATTAGATATTCCTTTAGTCTACTGTAATATATATGAAATAACTGTTCTGACAATATATATACATTTTGGGTCTGCCTTTTCCCCCAAAAAACCTCTTTAAATTACTAGATTTGTTCAACATACCTGAAATAAGGTCCAGTGTTCTTCTTTCTATGGCGTAATTTGTTATGATTTAAACATTTCATTGTTAATTTTCTTTTAAGAATTAATAGATTATTACACTTAATCCTTATTTCCTATCTCTTTTAAGAGTGACACAAGAGTAATCAAAATTATAAATATAGACTGTAATATCTTAGTAATCCTTCCTGAGTAAATAAAACAATAAAATTTTAAGTTCCATTTCCCTTATCTTTGTACTATTGTTAAAATTACTTTATTAAATGAATTTATAAAAACAATTTTTCCTTTTTTAAAGTTTCTCTGAGGTCTCATTGCTGTTTCAACAACAAATTAGTTTTAAGAAAGCACAAAAAACAAACTTATATCAAATATTTTTTTGTTTTCTTCTTTTTACAATGCTATGGACATTAAAACATTTCTGATTCTTCAGCTTGTAGTACATGTATATAAGTTTCTGACATTACTAAAGTCTTCATGAATATACATTGTACTTCAATGTATGTCTGTGAGCTCACTGTAACCTAACCTTTTTCTTAAGACACATAATGTTTGTTTGTTTCTAAAAAATAAAATTCCTTTCTTAAAGTTTACAATAAAGGAAATGAATTGTGCAAATATTGAGAGGCCTATAAATGGTGAACTTTAGACATATGATGCTGGTGATAACATTACACTGTACTTCACAAATGGTATACATCTTATTTTCATAATGTCCATAAAACATATATGACATATATATTGTGTATACACATGATACAGTTGTATGTGTATTCTCATATATAATCTTTCTTTTGATTTCAGCTGAATAATGGCAAAGGAAAATAATGAATGGAATGATTGGATTGGTGAACTGTTTACACCATCTTATGATGTTACTGTTGAAGACATGCTTGATCGACCTCAGGATAAAGAAACAACAATTAAATCTAAAGTCAAACTGGTATCAGCTTTAGATCCAGACACAATTAAAGATGCGTTTGAAAGAGTTCGTGTGACATGTGTTTTAGCTGAAGAAATGAGAAAGAAAGCAGCAAAACAAGAATCCCCAAAAGGCATTCAAAAAGAAGAAGGTCAGGGTTTATATAGAATGATAACAGTATATTTAGGGTATCCTCAATCTGCTAGAAAACTAAAAATAAATCCTGTACACCAACTGTAAAAACTATCTCAATCCATCTAAAACTCGATACCACACTTTTGTAAAAGATATACAAATGTATGATATGCATTTATATATGTAAGTTAATAATGTATTGATGTTAAAATAAGGAGAAAGGGTATGACTGTCTAAGAGACAAATACTCACAAAAGACCAAAAGGACAAGGCTTAATAATTATAAACAACTAAAATTCATGACAGACAGCAACCACTGAATTGCATGTACAGGTTTTTGTCAGACTTAAGATGTAGTTTGGGTGGTTGAACATTTTTTAAGTGCTCAAACCTTCTCTAGTATGTTTTTATGTCCTATTGCACTAAGCTGCCATATATGCAACCAAGGCTCTGTGTTGAAGGCCGTACATTGACCTATAAGGCAGCAACCATTTGATTTTCTGGGGGGGGGGGGGGGGGGGGGGGCCTATGGTTTTTTTTTGGAAAAAAAAGTTTGTTTCCAGTTTTTAGAGAAAAAAATAATTTGTTTTTGATTCTCAGAAAAAAAAAACATAGCCCCCCCCCCCCAGAAAATCAAATGGTTGCTGCCTAATGGTTAACTTTTTTAAATTGTTATTTGGATGGAGAGTTGTCTCATTGGCACTCACACCACATCTTCCTATATCTATATATGGTACATATGCATTTGTCCTATCAAGTATCAGGTAAAAATTGTATATCAGACTTTTATAACCAATTTTTTTTCAGTTCCTTTGGGAAGCTCCCTTTATGTCTCATTGTCTGTGTTTAGTTTTGATGCCCTTTTATTTTTTATTTAAAAAAGTCATATTTAGTCCATCTACAGATATAATGGGAATTAATATACTGTTACTACTTTAGTGAAAAAGACGATTTGTATCAATTGTTATGTTGATTTTAATGATGATAATTGATTGACATTAAGATTCTCAATTCTTTGCTTTTATCTTGAAAACTATCTTATTGGATAAAGAGAAAGTTTGAACAGAAAAAATAATCATCACAAATCTACAAATAAGACAACATTGCTGAAATCATCAGTTGACTACTTACAGTCTTGCCATTGAATAACCATTTTACCATGTCTTTTGTGTTCTGACAAAATCTATAGTATATAAAAGAGAATCTGCATGTGAACTGAAAACAGCAAAAGAGGTCACCAAGACAAGATCTACAAATAAGTTTGATTAGCTAAAGTTCTCAAATTCAGGCCCCTTAGAATTTTAGTTATATTTTTTACCTTGATACATTGAACACAGATATAGTATTTGACTAATATAGTACAGTATAGTCCTTTAATGTTTAGTATATCAGTACAATGTTTGACCAGGAAAAAAAGGACAGTTTTAATTGATGGTTAGATAAATTTCTTTATATTTTGTAGGCACAGATGATCAGCCTGGTAAAAAGGAAGAAAAAATAGTAGATGTTGATCAGCCAGGTATCTGGGACACTAATGAACTAGCAACTCTGCGTCAAGTTTTTAAAACTATCAAACAACATAATAGAAAATTAAAAGTAATCAATACAGAATTGGAGAAGAGAAATGAGGAACTTGAAAATGAAGTTGCCAATTTGAAGCTGCATTTAAACAAAAAGAATCATGAACTAACAGAGGCTTCAAAATCAAATAAAAGACTTAAGATTTTAAGTGACCAGCTACAGCATGATTTGGATTACATAACAGCAAGAATGACTGCAATGGAGCAAATATTCAAGGAAATTAATGAGGAAAAGTCCAAAATGGTCAAAGAAAATCAGGAAATGAAAATAGCAGTTGATAAAGAGAGAATGGACCGTGAAAGGATTGAATGTCAATTCAAATCTTTAGAACAGCAAGCTCTATGTGAAAAAATGGCAATGGAACAAACAATAAAAATGGAATGTCAGTCAGAGATTTCAAAACTACATAGCCGAATAAATGATCTTTCCGATGAATTGAACAAAGAGAAAAAGTTACATTACACAACAAAAAGAGGATTGGAACATTTACGACAACATTTTGCTAGTTTGCCTTTGTCAAATATTATACCTCCAAATGCAGTGAAATCAGACCAAATAAGCAAATTTAGCTATACATAATTTATAAATATTTCTAAAAGTAGGCAGCATTTATCTAGAAATTGTTGATTTATGATATTAAATGCATTTTTTACTGTTTTTTAACAACTTATTAATAAAATTAAATTATTGAAGAAGTCTTATAAATTTTATAAAATGATTTCTTATCAACTTTTTAAATCATCTGGTCTGTGAAGAAACATCCATAGAGTAAATGTAGATGTGATTTTTTTCTCAACATACAACCAACTTCTCGTATCAGAAATTAAAGATTCCCACAAAAATAAATGGGATGAAAAAAAATGTTAAATTTTAAAATTTACATTGTCAACTCATTAAATAAAAACAAGAAAAATATGGTATGATTGCCAATGAGACAACAATTCAACAAAACTCAAATGAAGTGGATGCAAGCAATTAAAGGTAACCTGAGGGCCTACATCAATGAGAAAAACCCATATTATAAAGTCACCTTTAAAGACTTGACACGAAAAATGTGGCTGGGGTTTAAAATGTGTGTGAGCACACAACCCTCCCCTTACCTGGGACAGTGGTGTCACATCACAACATATTGCAAAAATCAGTAGTAATTACCTTAGCTTAAATGATTGATACAAGGCACAACAACAATTATTAAAATTATAGACACAAAACACTTAGATTAGAATACTTGCAGTTAAATACTAAAAGCTAATTGAAAGCCAATTACAATACATAATTTAAATAAATGTGTATTTTTCAAGGCTAAAGTATTAATTAATACACATCCAATAGATTTTGAGTAAAGACATCATTAAGGTCATATATGACCTTTTTCAGTGCCAAAATATAAGTTTTGATAGAATGTATGATAATGAGTTTTCATAACTGTACATACTATCACTATGTATATGTTGTGTACAAATTGTAATGTTGTACAAAGTATAATTTGTGTACAAATTTGTTGTACAAGTTATCAGTGTTTTATGAACTGCTTAACACAAATGGATGTTGCAAGCACAAAGTCATTTGTTTCGCATATTTCTGTCATATTTCCACGACTACACAATACAGTCTAAAAATGAGCACTCAGATACAAAAACATTATGACAACACAAAAAGCCTATTTATGTGTATGTTTCGTTATGAGGAAAAAAATAAAAATAGAATTTAAACCATTCAGGTGTCCTGACTTACAGTTTGAGGACAAGGAGAAAAGTACTAAATATTAGGTTGAACTTAATAAATTTGAAATTTAAGACATGTTATATACATTTTAGAAGATAAACTTTTATCACCTGGTGCAAAAAGTTATGTGTCAAAAAACTTATAACTTGTAATAAAACACTGTACAAATTATAATTTGTACAAAGTTACATCTTGTACACAACATATATAGCAATATATATTGAGTTGTTTTAATTTTTTAAAACATTTTCAACATTCTATTTTCAACTTTCATTATTCGTTTTCAACATTCAACATTCGTTTTCAACATTCAACATTTGTTTTCAACATTCAACATTCGTTTTCAACACTCGACAAAATTAAATGTTAGTACCACTAAAAACAATATATAAAGTTTTTACAACTGTGTTAAATTGATAATTATTAAGGAAAAGTTTCAAAGAATCAATTGGTTTTCATGGATTGCATTTCAATTTAAGGGCTTTATAAACAATATCACTGTAAAAATTAGGATGTGATATCCTATTTTCGATAAGAATTCTATAAGTTCAGCTTATCTTCTGAAACAAATTTTCTCCTTTGAAAGAATTTGGTAAAAATTTGAATTCTTGGTACCCGTAACAAAATTCCTGATTATGTAATTTTAAGAAGTGGGGGGGTTCAGGGGGTCCGTTTACATGAAAATGTTAACAACACCCTGATTTTGGCAAAGACAGCTAACAACAAATGCAAAAATGCTGATAACAGTTACTAGTAACACAGTTGGTTGAAATTATATTCATTGAAAACTAAAAAGACTACTGCAGTTGCAGGCATAGCGAATCAGTTGTGAAGTAAACACACAAAAAGGGATTAAGGAACATCACCATCCAAATTGGGAACAAGAGTGCACATGCTGAAATGTCTCACCTTCTTTACCTACCATTGATTTTATGTTAATAGTCCTAAATATAAAGCTTAACTTAGTATGAGTATTTTCATGATCCAAGAAAATTAGGTCAAGGTCAGAGACCAAAACGAAATACATTCTACAAAACACTTAACCAAGAAAACTACCAATAAACCATGAAAATGAAGTCAAGGTCAGATGAATCATGCCAGACACACATATAAACCTTACAATCCTTTCAAACAAACAAAATATAGTTGACCTATTGCTTATAGTTCAAGAAAAACAGACCAAAACACAACTAGAGGCTCTAAAAAAAGCCTGTGTCGCTAACCTTGGTCTATGTACATATTACACAAAGGACACAGATGGATTCATGACAAACTTGTCACTTTACTGAACATTCTTGCTGCTTACAGTTATCTCTATCTATAATGAACTTGGTCTAGTAGTTAGTGTAAAATATTTTGTAAAAATTTACAAAATTTATGAAAAAATGTTAAAAATTGACTATTTTGGTCATGTTGACTTAATATTTGTAGGTCTTACTTTGCTGTACATTATTGCTATTTACAGTTTATTTCTATCTAAAATTTCTTAAAATTACCAATTTAGGGGCAGCAACCCAACAACAGTTGCCTGATTGGTCTTAAAATTTCAGGGGCAGATAGATTTTGATCTAATGAACAATTGCATTGTTGTCCGATTGGCTCTAAATGCTTTGGTTTCAGAGATATGAGCCAAACACTGCATTTTACCCTATGTACTATTTTTAGCCATGTCGGCCATCTTGAAACGCTGGCGGGTCATCAAACACATTTTATAAACTAGATACCCTAATGATGATTGTGGACAAGTTTGGTTGAATATGTCTTAGTAGTTTCAGAGGAGAAGATTTTTGTAAAAGAACAAAAATTTACAAAAAATTGTTAAAAATGGACTATAAAGGGCAATAACTCCTTAAGGGGTCAACTGATCATTTAGGTCATGTTGATTTATTTGTCAATCTTATTTTACTGACCACTATTGCTGTTTACATTTTATCTATAATAATATTGAAGATAATGACCAAAAACTGCAAAATATTCTTTTCATAAAATTTAGATCTTAACCCTTTCCTCCATAATGACGCTTTTTGACGCCACCCCCTTTACTCCATAATGACGCTTTTGGAGGCCTGTGTAGTGCCTCAGTTAAAATGTTTTGCCTAAGACAAATGAGAATCAGACTTGATAAAACTTGTATCTAATATAAACAGTTTATTCATGAGAATATCTGACTGGAATTTCATTGATGAAATATTCGTTTTAACAATGCATTTTAATACTTTAAACCTGATGATTTTTTTTTATTGAAAAAAACCTATGCGAATCAAGTATGTTAAAAAAAAAAAAAAAAAAAATTCCATGGAGTAAAGGTTTAAGGAGGCTCACGGGTACAAACATTTTACCAAAGTTTTAAAATTCTTTTTTTCATTATAAATTTTAGATATTACACTATTAGTTGTTACCTTAAGATATTGTACAAAAATCAACCAAAAACATCGATTTGTTTTGGCCCAAGATGACTTTTAAAATGTAAATATCATTGAAAAAGCTTCAAATTATCTCCCATTGGTGCAAAAATGCATTTTTATGCATTAAAATTGAAATATAAATATAACTCATCGGTGACTTACATGTTTTTCAAATAAGCTGTACTTAAACTAAACAATTGTAAAATTTAAGCTATTTTTGTAATTTAGTTCTGTTTTTATTTCGATATTACCTCTATTTCTCCTATTAGGTCAACAGAAAAAAAAGTACATTACCAAAAACGCATGCTTCTTTCGAAGGCAGATTGTGAGCTTAAATGAACGTTGACCCCTTTTTTAGCTCACCTGGCCCAAAGGGCCAAGTGAGCTTTTCTCATCACTTGGCGTCCGTCGTTAGCTTTTACAAAAATCTTCTCCTCTGAAACTACTGGGCCAAATAAAATCAAACTTAGACACAATCATCATTGGGGTATCTAGTTTAAAAATTGTGTCTGGTGACCTCGCCAACCAACCAAGATGGCCACCATGGCTAAAAATAGAACATAGGGGTAAAATGCAGTTTTTGGCTTATAACTCAAATACCAAAGAATTTAGAGCAAATCTGATAGGGGTTGATATTGTTTATCAGGTCAGATGAATTGGACAACTGGTTGTTAGGTTGCTGCCCCTGAATTGGTAATTTTAAGGAAATTTTGCCGTTTTTTGTTATTATCTTGAATATTATTATAGATAGAGATAAACTGGAAACAGCAATAATGTACAGCAAAGTAAGACCTAAAGATAAGTCAATATGACCAAAATGGTCAATTGACCCCCTAAGGAGTTATTGCCCTTTATAGTCAATTTTTAACAATTTGTAAATTTTTACTAACATTTTCCACTGAAACTACTGGGCCAATCATCACAGATAGGGATAATTGTACACAGCAAAAATGTTCAGTAAAGTAAGATCTACAAACACATCACCATCACCAAAACACAATTTTGTCATGAATCCATATGAGTCCTTTGTTGAATATTCACATAGACCAAGGTGAGCGACACAGGCTCTTTAGAGCCTCTAGTTTTATTTTATTTTTCTATTAAGTATATGATAAGGTTAATTTGTAAAAAAAAAATTAGAGCTGTGTCGCTCACCTTGGTCTATGTGCATATTAAACAAAGGACACAGATGGATTCATGACAAAATTGTGTTTTGGGGATTGATATGTGTTTGTAGATCTTACTTTACTGAACATTCTTGATGCTTACAACTATCTCTATCTATAATGAACTTGGCCAAGTAGTTTCAGTGGAAAATATTTGCAAAAATTTACAAAATTTATAAAAGTTGTTTTAAATTGATTATAAAGGGCAATCACTCCTTATGGGGTCAATTGACCATTTTGAACATGTCGACTTATTTGTAGGTCTTACTTTGCTGTACATTATTGCTGTTTACAGTTTATCTCTATTTATAATAATTAATATTCAAGATAATAACCAAAAGCTGAAAAAAATTCTTAAAATTACCAATTCAGGGGCAGCAACCAAACAATGGGTTGCCTGAATTGTCTGAAAATTTAAGGGCAGATAGATCTTGACCTAATGAACAATTTGTTTTTTAAAGATTTGCTTGAAATGCTTTTGATTTACATATATATGCCAAAAACTGCATTTTACCCCATGTACTATTATTAGCCATGTTGGCCATCTTGGTTTGCAGTCAGGGTCACCAGACACAATTTTTTAACTACATACCCTAATGATGATTGGTAACAACTTTGGTTAAATTCATCTTAGTAGTTTCAAAGAAGAGGATTTTTGTAAAAGATAACAAGTTTTTGAAAAATTGTTAAAAATAGACAATAAAAGGGCAATAACTCCTTAAACAGTTGACTTATTTGTAGAACTTACTTTGCTGGACATTATTGCTGTTTACAGTTTATCTCTATCTATAATAATATTCAAGATAATAACCAAATACGGCAAAATTTCCTTACTAATTCAGGGGCAGCAACCAGGTTGTCCGATTTATCTGAAAATTTCAGGGCAGATAGATCTTGACCTGATAAACATTTGTACCCAGATTTGCTCTAAATGCTTTGGTTTCAGAGATATAAGCCAAAATCAACATTTTACCCCCATGTGCTATTTTTAGCCATGGTGGCCATCTTGGTTGGTTGGCCGTGTCACTGGACACATTTTTAAAACTAGATACCCTAATGATGACTGTGGCCAAGTTTGGTAAAATTTGGCCCAGTAGTTTCAGAGGAGAAGATTTTTGTAAAAGTTTAGGGACGCTGGATGCCAAGTGATGAGAAAAGCTCACTTGGCCCAGTGTGCCAGGTGAGCTAAAAAAGAGAAATCCTACATTAAAAAAATAAGATTTATACCCTTGTTACCTTTTCCCATATTAGTTTAGTAAGTAAAAATGTAACCTTTTCCCATATTAGTTCAGTTTGTGTGGTTTGCTGGGAAATTGTTGTATTTAAGGCTAAGATTTTGTATGTAATGTTTACTCACAGCAAGACTTTCTGAAGTGAGCAACTGACAAGAGCTTTTCATATACTATTTATTGTAACTTTATTGACTTGATCAGTATTTTTGTGATTTTACTTTTTACAGCGGGCTAAGTATCTACCACATGAAACCTTTCAGACAAGCATGTACCAATTAGAATCATTCTGTAAACCAAATATAGTTCACCCACTGCTTATAGCACTTGGGAAACAGACGTTATCTTGTAACTTTAACCTTGATCATTAATCCATGAAATGAGGTCGGGTCAGGTGAACTCTTGTCTGATGGACATGTAGACCTTGAAATTAACCTATATACCAAATACAGTTATCCTATTACTCATAATAAGGGAGAAATTCGCTGTTTCAGAATCTAATGCATTCTGTGTAATATTTTCAAAAGCGTACACCAAAATGGTGTGATTGGTTTAATGTTCTAAACAATGGAAATCCATCCAATGGCTTAATGTTATTTTCATTTTGGTGTATGAACAATGAGATTACCCATAATCCTTTAGATTCTGAAAAGGCAAATTAACATTACAGGAAAAAGGTTTTTTTTTCAAGCAGTCACTGAACCATGCACATGAAGTCAAGAACAGTAGTCATATGATTAATGGAAACTTTGCAACATAAAATATCTGCATACAAGGTATAAAGCATCCATGTCTGCTTCCTTCTGTAATATAAAGTTATATTAAAATAATTTACGGCCCTGGATAGTTAAACCCCAGTCTACCATACAGCAACTCTCATTGCAGGCGACACAAAACTTAACATTGACCAATAAGATGTGAAAAGGAGGTCAAGGTCAGATTAAACCTAACAGTAAATCAAATTATTTTGTACATGAATCAGACAATTAAATTTATTGTTTGATTGTTTTACACTAGTTATTTATAGGCCTTTTATAGCTGACTATGCAGTGTGGGTTTTACTCATTGTTGAAGGCCATAAAGTAACCTATAGTTATTAATTTCCATGTCATTGGTTTCTAAAGGAGAGTTGTCTCATTGGCAATCATACCAAATCTTTTTTTTACCCTTTATAATCATTTCGTACTCCAAATATAGTTGATCTTAAAGCATCTGACTTATGGACGTGACCACAAAAAACTTTATTCTGATCACTGATTCATGTAATCTGGTTTGCTGCATCTCATATAAAGCCTTCTGTAATGAAAGGGGAAATATACTAAATATTCTTAGTTGAACTTTGATCAGATGATTAATGTTATTTATTTTTTTGCTTGAATACGTACATTTCAGAAATAAAGTTTATCAACAGATTAAAGGCATTCCTATTGGCATAGATAAGTCCTAAAATAAAATATTGTTTGTTTCCCCAATGCTGACTGACCCTGCAAAATCGGTCCTACTCACAAACTTTTATTGTCAAAACTATGTCAAATATTATTTTATTCATTTCTAATTTTCAGGCTTGCTCAAGTTGCTGGATCGACCGATACTATTCCAGCTTTTTGGAAAAAATAAAATTAGTTTTCCTACCTACCTACCCACACCTGGCTTGGCAGGGTCGGGATTAGGGAAACAAACAATATATTAATTTAGGCCTAAACTTCAACACCAAATCTCTGTTTCAATGTAAGAATTTAAGAAAAAAAAAGTTTTTAGGGTAACAAAATCCCTGACTTAATAATTTACAATTTAAACATAGATTATGTTTATTTAAATATAAAACTCACTTTAATCAGACAGGTGCATATTGAATGAGTTTGGCATCAGCACACTGTAAGAAGGGGCTTAAGTAACAAACATCCCCTTCCAAAAGAGAAAATATTAAACAATAGGAAATTAAAATAGCATACTTTGTCATAAAAACATGTTCCAGCAATTCCTGATATAACAAGAACAGTTTCGAAAAATTTCTAATTCCATTCCAAAACTTGAAATAAACCACTACATAACTTTCTTTCAAACAATCAAATGCATGTTTCGGTATCAAGCCTGTATAAGTTTAAAATTGCCTTTATTCATGATACCATATACATGTATATATACAAATGTTTTATTTACTTTTTTAATTTCACACATGATGACAAATTCTCTAACAAACTAACAAAGGTATCCTCTAAAAAAATATTAAAAACAACATTTATACAAGTAAAAAATGACAAAAATTATCTTAGTAGTTTGTCAATCAATACTTTTAGTATCAACCAGAAGTTAAAAAATCATGATAATAAACATTTTTACATGTAATTTGAGACTTAATTTGTGTAAATAACTACTATCTGGAAACAAGCCTGACAAATGAATGAAAAGATCAACAACATAAGAATGAGTGAAGATGAGGTAAATAAATTTAGCAGCAATTAAAAGATTGTCATTTTTGTAATAAGTTTTGAGAGTCCTGATAGTAACTTCCACATTGCTAAAACTTAACTGGATGGCAACTGTTGAACAAATAAATAAATATATCAAAGCAGACATATGATTTCAGATAGTTCAGTCCAAATGCTTTATCTTCAATGTAAATATCAACAAGCAAGTTGACAGTATCTGTTTATCCAACTTCAATTGCACTTAACTACACCAAACAAAATGGCCCAGTTCTGTGTACTTCTATGTATTAGAAAACAGCCAATTAAATTCCAGATTTCTGTCACAACATACTTGAATCCACATCTAAAATAATAAATCAATTAGCTGATTGTAAAAAATGCTAGAGAAGAAAAAAGTTATGTAAGTAAAAACGAGGCTTGTAATAAGTCTTATTGTTTAATTTACTTGTTTGAATTGTTTTACATTTGTTATTCCTAGAACTTTTATAGCTGACTATTGTTTTTGCAAATTGTTGAAGGCCAAACATTGACCTATATTTGTTTATTTCTGTGTCAATTGGTAGCTTGTGAAGAGTTGTCTCATTGGCAATCAAACCCCATCTTCTTTTTATATTATTGGTAGGTCACATTAGATAAGGGATAACTTCAATTTCACAACTTGGAACTCATGCATATGGTTTAATTGCTTATGCAGCACCTCTTAATCTCTTAATCAAGGAAAACATGATAGGAAATGTCAACCCCAGAAAATAATACCACCTGGCAGATAATATTTGACATTAATGTTATCATCTTTCATTGATTTATCTAAATATATTACCTGAATCAAATTCTAACTTCTTTGAAGATGATGAATCCCCTTCAATATCTATGTCACTCTCTGGGGCATTTAATGCACTTAAAGTAACATCTGCAAATATAATACATTACAATTTTATCTTTAATATTATTTTAGCAGTTAATAACACCACTCTCAAAACAAATAGAAGTAACATGAAGATTTTAAACACATGTTTTAGTGGTGTTTTGATAATAAAGTGGAATACTTTTGTTTTGACTCTAATTTATATGGGTCAAAATGCCAAGTCTGTAGTGGAAGTAATAGACAGGAATAAATTTGGACTATGTCCATGAGACATAGATGATGCCCTCGCTTGGATACAATATTATAAAGGGACATAACTCAAGAATGGTAAAAGTGGGTCTGCCCAGATTCGTACATGATCTTTTTTTTTGGAAAATAAGCATTGTGTATAAGATTCAGAAATTTGGTTGAGGCAAATTTAATTTAGAGAACACAACCTAAAAAGTCTTCAATTTTTCAATTTATAAAGGGGCATTTCTCTAGAACAGTAAAAGTGACGCCACATAAATTCAAATTTGATTGAGGCTAGAGATTAGAGAATGGAAACCAATTTCAGGATGTATAGATGGACAAGGGTAAAACTAAATGGCCCCCTCCGATACTGTTAGGGGCATTAAAAAATCAAAGCCATAAAGGCTGTTAAAATAATTGCTGCTTATAGTCCATGTGTTTGTTACTTAATTTTTCATCCACATGTAAAAGAATTAAACCTGAGTCTTAAATAGTGAGAAGTAATGATGTTTTAACTTTATACTAAAAAAAGCAGAAGGTCATTTTTACAATGTTTAACATTTCCCAGGGTGACTACCTGTTTACCTGACTTCTAAGTGCCTATGTGGAAGCAATTATATTTGAGGAAATGCCAAACTCTTGAAAAATTCACAAAAGATTATCCCCTAACAGAGTGTTCATTACTGAACAATTATCAACATGACAATCCATGCACCTGGTGTCATTATCTCTATTACTTCTATCAATTTAATTTTAAGTATATCATAATAGGTTTAAATTCAGCCATGGAGTTGATGATTTCTTCTTTCCTGACATGAGTGTTCTACTGACCTATAGTTTTTTCTATTAGATTTATCATTAGAATAATGCATTCATAAATACTGATTTTATGATTTGAAGATGGGACCAGCTTTGGATATCTATCTAAGAACTGGCTCACACTTAACTCCATTCATTATTAATGATATTATTGTGTAAAAACCTTGCAATAGATTTTAAAATAAAGAAATTAATTTACAGTAAAAAGTTTCTGCATAGTATTTAAAACACTTTTGTAGTACAAAAGAAGTCATTCAAATTTCTGTTTGTTTCTTTCGTTTTTTTAACTGTTTAATTCTTCTTTCAAAACATCTTTTGTAATAGAAATAAGACAAACATATATCATGGTAGTACTGTGTCTTTCAATTATGTAAATCAGCTGTGCTTTACTTTTGAGACTATGTGATAACCTTCTTTGAAGGAGATTTGCACACAAGACAAGAATATGTCCCAAGTACACGGATGCCCCACTCGCACTATCATTTTCTATGTTCAGTGGACCGTGAAATTGGGGTCAAAACTTTAATTTGGAATTAAAATTAGAAAGATCATATCATAGGGAACATGTGTACTAAGTTTCAAGTTGATTAGACTTCAACTTCTTCAAAAACTACCTTGACCAAAAACTTTAACCTGAAGCGAACGGACGCACAGACAGACAAACGGACGCAGACAGACGGACGAACAGACGCACGGACGAACGGAGGCACAGACCAGAAAACATAATGCCCCTCTACTATCGTAGGTGGGGCATAAAAAACAGTGTTTGGGGAGATAACTCTTACAAAGAAATAAGTTCAGTTTATAAAGGTCAAAATTAAAAGCAATTAACTGTACGATAACATATGCCAAATATGTAAGCAACATGTTGCAGAGCAAAAATTACATGCAAGAACAAATTTTAGCGGAAGAAGAAAAAATAATAATCAGAAGAAAATCAATAGGTCTTTCCACAGAAAAGTGGAAAGACCTTATAAATAACTAATGTGTAATAACATAAAAAAAAGTCTATAACAATAATTTTACCCATTGTAGCGTGCGTAGTCATATCTGTCTAATGATACAAACTTAATCAAAAAGAATCTCGACAACAAAGTGCTATTTAAAATTCAAATGACTTCTTTCTAACAAGTACATGTGTACCGGTACATTGATTTATTTTATTTTAAAACACACTGAAGACTCGTCATGTTAATTCATAAATTTTTAGAATAATTGCCTTACATTTTGTATATTTTAAATGAAAAACAATCATATTTGTGGTATAATTTAATTTTTTAAAAGGATATTTAATCTAGTTTCATGGGAGATAACTGAACATTTATTTGTGTTCCATGTATCCTTGTAGTCAATTTATTTCAAAGAACACCTTAGTATTAGAATCTTATTGTGGGAATACAAATATTTAACATAGTGCAAAATGGCTCATCAGATAAGTTAAACAAGAAAAGTTTTGATGTTTTCAAATAAAATAAAGCAAACATTTGAACATTTCTCTTTTTATTCAAAAAGAAAAATGTTCATTTCTAAGAATTTATTTTACATTAAACAGGCTATTATTTGAACTTGGAATTATTTTTAATTATGAAATTTGCATAATTTCTTGTGTTTGAAATTTTTGATAAATTCCATGTTTATTCTGTATTATTATGTTTTGAGCGGTGCATAACATTTTCCACACAATGCATTTTGTATAGATAGTGTTGTGCGCGGCATAGTATGTTCTATTGAAAATGTGCTATTTTTTTTGTAATAGAAAGTGTTGTGCGGCGCAAAGGACATTATAATGCAGAATAAACATGGAATTCATTAAAAAATTTCAAGCACAAGAAATTATGCAAATTCCATAATTAAAAATAATTCCAAGTTCAAATAATAGCCTGTTATTAGTAGTTTTTGCATTTATTTCAAGATTAAACTTGAACACCAACTTAAAGAAAAAAATGTTTATACCATAATATTGCCATAAGGACCCATAAAATGCAGGTTTGTTTTTTTATACATGTACATAATTCAAAAATTTGATTAAGTTTGCAGTGAAATAAAACAAATTACAATATTTTTAATTTGTATATTTAAAGATAATTTTATTTTACCAGTAAATAAGACATTCTATTGAGACTACATCATGTTTGATACAAAAATAAGTAGATTTATTCTGGAAAGGACTAGTAATTGTTTAAACCTAACTACCGATAGTTCTACTAGCTATCTAATTAAAATTTTGTTGAAATATTTGATGTAAACATTACCATTGTGTTTTTGTTTTTTAGTATGTGTCGTATGTGCTGCACCACCTGGGGTTGGTATTGTCTGTTTTTGCACTGCAACTTTTTTCGGAGATTGTTCTGTTGGCATAGGCACACCTGCTTCTTCAAAAGATTTTCTTTTTAACTGTGTTTTTATTTGTGATCTGAAAACAAAGACAAGAACTATATCAAAATTAATATTTAATCACATTATAACCGTAAACGGCTTTTCTTTTACTGTGACTTGGATGGTTAGTTGTCTCATTGGCACTCATGACCATACCACATGTACATCTTATTACACTCATGACCATACCACATGTACATCTTATTATATCTATTAAATTCTGTGGGCGGTATGTCGACTAAGCATGTGTGAAAACCTATAAAACACAGATAGATAACTATCTCCCAATTTGGATATTTTCTCATAATTGGTGTTTGCTGTAGAAAAAGGACTGTTTCAAAGACAATTTAAGGAAATACAAAACACTACATTTAAACACTGTATCACAAATTATTTTCGACTTTGAATGGTTTAAGAGGAGTTGCAGCTCAATGAAATCAGTCTCTGCATTCAATAGTATAGATATTTAATTATTTTTTGTTTGTTTACCAAATACAATAAATAATTAAATTGCTCAGGCCTTATAAACTAGAGGCTCTAAAGAGCCTGTGTCGCTCACCTTGGTCTATGTGAATATTAAAGGAAGCAGATGGATTCATGACAAAATTGTGTTTTGGTGATGGTGATGTGTTTGTACATCTTACTTTACTGAACATTCTTGCTGCTTAAAATTATCTCTATCTATAATGAACTTGGCCCATTAGTTTCAGTGGAAAATGTTAGTAAAAATTTACAAATTTTATGAAAATTGTTAAAAATTGACTATAAAGAACAATAACTCCTAAGGGGGTCAATTGACCATTTCGGTCATGTTGACTTATTTGTAAATCTTACTTTGCTGAACATTATTGTTGTTTACAGTTTATCTCTATCAATAATAATATTCAAGATAATGACCAAAAACAGCAAAATTTCCTTAAAACTAACAATCCAGGGTCAGCAACCCAACAACGGGTTGTCCGATTCATCTAAAAATTTCAGAGCAGATAAATGTTGACCTGATAAACAATTTTACTCCATGTCAGATTTGCTCTAAATGCTTTGGGTTTTGTGTTATAAGCCAAAAACTGCATTTTACCCCATGTTCTATTTTTAGCCATGGCGGCCATCTTGGTTGGATGGCCGGGTCACCGGACACATTTTTCAAACTACTAACCCAAAAGATGATTGTGGCCAAGTTTGGATTAATTTGGCCAAGTAGTTTCAGAGGAGAAGATTTTTGTAAAAGATTACTAAGATTTACGAAAAATGGTTAAAAATTGACTATAAAGGGCAATAACTCCTAAAGGGGTCAACTGACCATTTCAGTCATGTTGACTTATTTGTAAATCTTACTTTGGTGAACATTATTGCTGTTTATAGTTTATCTCTATCTATAATAATATTCAAGATAATAACCAAAAAGAGCAAAATTTCCTTAAAATTACTAATTCAGGGCCAGCAACCCAACAACGGGTTGTCCGATTCATCTGAAAATTTCAGGGCAGATAGATCTTGAACTGATAAACAATTTTATTCCATGTCAGATTTGCTCTAAATGCTTATGGTTTTGAGTTATAAGCCAAAAACTGCATTTTACCCCATGTTCTATTTTTAGCCATGGCGGCCATCTTGGTTGGATGGCCGGGTCACCGGACACATTTTTCAAACTACTAACCCAAAAGATGATTGTGGCCAAGTTTGGATTAATTTGGCCAAGTAGTTTCAGAGGAGAAGATTTTTGTAAAAGATTACTAAGATTTACGAAAAATGGTTAAAAATTGACTATAAAGGGCAATAACTCCTAAAGGGGTCAACTGACCATTTCAGTCATGTTGACTTATTTGTAAATCTTACTTTGGTGAACATTATTGCTGTTTATAGTTTATCTCTATCTATAATAATATTCAAGATAATAACCAAAAAGAGCAAAATTTCCTTAAAATTACTAATTCAGGGCCAGCAACCCAACAACGGGTTGTCCGATTCATCTGAAAATTTCAGGGCAGATAGATCTTGAACTGATAAACAATTTTACCCCATGTCAGATTTGCTCTAAATGCTTTGGGTTTTGAGTTATAAGCCAAAAACTGCATTTTACCCCATGTTCTATTTTTAGCCATGGCGGCCATCTTGGTTGGATGGCCGGGTCACCGGACACATTTTTCAAACTACTAACCTAAAAGATGATTGTGGCCAAGTTTGGATTAATTTGGCCCAGTAGTTTCAGAGGAGAAGATTTTTGTAAAATATTACTAAGATTTACGAAAAATGGTTAAAAATTGACTATAAAGGGCAATAACTCCTAAAGGGGTCAACTGACCATTTGGGTCAGGTTGACTTATTTGTAAATCTTACTTTGCTGAACATTATTGCTGTTTACAGTTTATCTCTATCTATAATAATATTCAAGATAATAACCAAAAACAGTAAAATTTCCTTAAAATTACCAATTCAGGGGCAGCAACCCAACAACGGGTTGTCCGATTCATCTGAAAATTTCAGGGCAGATAGATCTTGACCTGATGAACAATTTTACCCCATGTCAGATTTGCTCTAAATGCTTTGGTTTTTGAGTTATAAGCCAAAAACTGCATTTTACCCCTATGTTCTATTTTTAGCCATGGCGGCCATCTTGGTTGGTTGACCGGGTCACCGGACACATTTTTTAAACTAGATACCCCAATGATGATTGTGGCCAAGTTTGGTTAAATTTGGCCCAGTAGTTTCAGAGGAGAAGATTTTTGTAAAAGTTAACGACGCCAGACGACGGACGACAGACGACGGACGACGGACGCCGGACGCCAAGTGCTGAGAAAAGCTCACTTGGCCCTTTGGGCCAGGTGAGCTAAAAAGGAAAATCCTATATTTTCTATGGCAATGGTTTAAATTTAAAAAGATGAAGTACAAGTGGTCTTATTCACAGAAATCTGTGGACATACAAATGAAAGAAGAATTTACTTACATTGTTCTAGTTTTGATAATATTACTAATTTTATCCAAGTCATCTCCAAATCTTTTAACTGAATTCTGAAGCATTTCTATCTCTTTTGGAGTCCATTTCCCACTGAAACACAAAAATAAAAACAAAATACATACATGTTTTAAAATGATAAATAATAATTAGAAAATGACAATTCTTTTAACTTATAAATATGCAAGAATAATACCAAGGTATTTTTTTTTAATATTACTCAAAACTCTGCACATATATGCTGATCACACTTTGTCAAGAAAATAGAAACCTGGTTATTTGAACAGTTAAATGATTTCTTAATTCTCCCCACTTGTTTACTATATAGGTACATTATTTTCAAAAAGATGTTCTCCTTAATACCTCTGTTTTGAGTTTTGTAACGTTATTTCCTAGAAGTATTAAATGGCGAACTGTTCACTCTGAATACCTCTGTTTTGAGTTTTGTTATTAGCTAGAAATTTCAGATTCTGTACATCAATCATATTTACACATTAAAAATAACCAGATCCTTATAACAATCTTTCCAACATTTGTCAAAACATCAAAAGAAAACTAGAGGCTCTAAAGAGCCTGTGTCGCTCACCTTGGTCTATGTGCATATTAAACAAAGGACACAAATGGATTCATGACAAAATTGTATTTTGGTGATGGTGATGTGTTTGAAGTTCTTTCTTTACTGAACGATTTTGCTTCTTACAATTATATCTATAATGAACTTTGCCCATTAGTAACAGAGAACTATATTTGGTAAAAATTTACATAAATTTACCAAATTAATGAAAATTGTTAAAAATTGACTATAAAGGGCAATAACTCCTTAAGGGGTCAACTGACCATTTTGGTCATGTTGACTTATTTGTAGATCTTACTTTGCTGAACATTATTGCTGTTTACAATTTATCTCTATCTATAATAATATTCAAGATAATAACCAAAAACAGCAAAATTTCCTCAAAATTACCAACTCAGGGCAGCAACCCAACAACCGATTGACCGATTCATCTGAAAATTTCAGGGCAGATAGATCTTGACCTGATAAACATTTTTATCCCATGTCAGATTTCCTCAAAATGCTTTGGTTTTTGAGTTATAAGCCAAAAACTGCATTTTACCCCTATGTTCTATTTTTAGCGGTGGCAGCCATCTTGGTTGGTTGACCAGGTCATGCCACACATTTTTTAAACTAGATACCCCAAAGATGATTGTGGCCAAGTTTGGATTAATTTGGCCCAATAGTTTCAGAGGAGAAGATTTTTGTAAAAGATTACTTTAATTTACGAAAAATGGTTAAAAATTGACTACAAAGGGCAATAACTCCTAAACGGGTCAACTGACCATTTTGGTCATCTTGACTTATTTGTAGATCTTACTTTGCTGAACATTATTGCTGTTTACAGTTTATCTCTATCTATAATAATATTCAAGATAATAACCAAAAACAGCAAAATTTCCTCAAAATTACCAATTCAGGGGCAGCAACCCAACAACCTATTGACCGATTCATCTGAAAATTTCAGGGCAGATAGATCTTGACCTGATAAACATTTTTATCCCATGTCAGATTTCCTCAAAATGCTTTGGTTTTTGAGTTATAAGCCAAAAACTGCATTTTACCCCTTTGTTCTAATTTTAGCCGTGGCGGCCATCTTGGTTGGTTGACCAGGTCATGCCACACATTTTTTAAACTAGATACCCCAAAGATGATTGTGGCAAAGTTTGGATTAATTTGGCCCAGTAGTTTCAGAGGAGAAGATTTTTGTAAAAGATTACTTTAATTAACGAAAAATGGTTAAAAATTGACTATAAAGGGCAATAACTCCTAAACGGGTCAACTGACCATTTTGGTCATGTTGACTTATTTGTAGATCTTACTTTGCTGAACATTATTGCTGTTTACAGTTTACCTCTATCTATAATAATATTCAAGATAATAACCAAAAACAGCAAAATTTCCTCAAAATTACCAATTCAGGGGCAGCAACCCAACAACCGATTGACCGATTCATCTGAAAATTTCAGGGCAGATAGATCTTGACCTGATAAACATTTTTACCCCATGTCAGATTTGCTCTAAATGCTTTGGTTTTTGAGTTATAAGCCAAAAACTGCATTTTACCCCTATGTTCTATTTTTAGCCGTGGCGGCCATCTTGGTTGGTTGACCGGGTCACGCCACACATTTTTTAAACTAGATACCCCAATGATGATTGTGGCCAAGTTTGGTTTGATTTGGCCCAGTAGTTTCAGAGGAGAAGATTTTTGTAAAAGTTAACGACGACGGACGACGGACGACGACGGACGACGGACGACGACGGACGACGACGACGGACGCCGGACGCAAAGTGATGGGAATAGCTCACTTGGCCCTTCGGGCCAGGTGAGCTAAAAAGCAATTTATTTAAGGAATGATTGTAATATTTTTACTGTCTATGAAGAAATAATATAAAAAATTTGGTGCACACTGAATAACGCATGTAGCGGTGTGCACCACATTTTTTATGTTATTTCGAATAGACAGAAAAATATCTTATAATTTAATTCTAAATTCCATTTTAAACCGTAGAAAACCATGAAAAAACGTTGATCACATCACGGTCACATGACTAAATTATGTCTATGGGCTGATAACAAAATAACGTCAGCCAATCAGAAGACGCATTACATCCAATATTAAATTATATGACAATAACCTTTAAATAATGCAATAAATCTAAGATAACAAATTAAAGTTCACCTAGATCAAATTGATTCGCTACTACAATGTACTAACCTAAGAATTTCAACAGCTTTTGAAGTGAGATCTAGCTTTATTGTGAAAAAGAACTGACGTAAGTTTTCTTGTTTAATTTGTTTTATATTTGTCATTTCAGGGCTTTTTACTCCCTTTATTTACATGCTGATATTATTTTCTTAATGCAACCTCACACCTTTGCTTCATGCTGTATGTACCTGTCCAAAATCCAAAGCCAGGAGCCTGTAGTTTAGAGGTTGTGCAACATATTTGTTTTTCGTTAATTATTTTGTACATAAATTAGGCTGTTAGTTTACTTGTTTAAATTGTTTAATATTTGTCATTTGGGGTGTTTAAAAGATGACTAGGGGTATGATGTAGGTCATAGAGGAAGGTCGTACGGTGACCTATATACTTAATATCTGTGTGTATTGGTCTCTTGTAGAGAGGTGTTTCATTGGCAACAATACCTCAAATCATTGTAGAGAGTTGTTTCATTGGCAACCACAACTCATTTTTTATTATTTATATTAAACACAAGTGAACACAAAAAGTGAGTTCTCCATTAATCTCCCTCAATTTTGTTAAGATAGCAAAAACATGTTTATTTACGTATACACTACTGCTCTGGTGGATTTTGCTTTGTCTACAGTGAGAGTGGGCACCGGGTTGGCAAAATTTCCAGCTTGTCCACTCTGCCCAACGATACATGCCATAGGAGTGGGCATGCAATTTATTTTGTTTAATCAAAAGACTTGCAAGTACAATCAATTAAAAAAGCAGATAAGCATTTATAATCAATATTTTTACAAAAAAGGAGATTTTAGCTGGAGTGGGCATGGGTGGGCTGTCCATGCTGGGCCGGTGGAAAAGGAAAAATCCACTCAGGCTGTTGTGTATATATTGCCACTCTTGTCAAGATCACGACAAAAATTCACCTAGTAGGACTTGGTTCACTGGTAGGATGTAACTGCATTGTTAAATCACCAAGTTTATTGAATGCAACTCCTGCTGCTGTAAATATTTCTCCAACCTGTTAAAAAAAATAATATACATACATCATAAAAATGGGGTAATCAAGGGTCTGACAAATTTTACCAAGATTTAAAAAAAAAAAAAACTTTCAAGAGGTCATAATTATTTGGACAATAAAATGGCAAGCTGATTTCGAGCTAATGCAAACTTATTGTTGGTAACAGATAGTTCTTATAACAATAAGGTTTACTTTAGCAGACCTTTGAAGTACCAGCAAATGTAACATCAATGGATCTCAATTTGCACGATTGTTTTTTTGTAAAGATAAATTCCTTTAAGCATTAGCCATAGGCCAGTTCCAGGATTTTATACTGCACAAAATATTCAGGAAATTAATCACTTATGCAACATAAATAATGTCTATACTACCCTACAATGATATGAAAGTGCTGGAAACTTTTAATAGAGCAGGGATACAGGCGCGCCTTCAATCTGGTAAATGATGTCATAAAGGCATGAAAAATTGACAATCTTTTCCGGTTAAAGACTTGATTCCAGAAATGACGTATTACAAAACAAACTTCTGTTCAGGTTCATCATAACCTTTTGGCTAAAATAGCCGTATTACCATGTTTACACCACAAATTTTACTGTAAGTACAGACAAACCTGTGCACCTGCAAAAAATTTAAGGTATGATGAACCTAGATCATAAAATTTTAAATGCATTTTATGGTTCAGAAAATTATAAACTTTTCTTGATTTTGCTCTTCTTTTTTTTCCCATTCCTACAGAAGGTACAAAAATAAACTAAGTTGGCAAAACGTTTGAGTTTCTGTAATTAATTCTAACATAACTTTTGATTTTATAACCCTGCATACCACCATTCTCCATGTGAAATTAGAATTGTTTTATACAGACATTGAACGACAAAATTTCTTTTTTGTGACGTTTGCATTTTCTGACACCCAACATGCGAAACAAGGAATGTGTTTTTTAATTTGATAGATGCTTTTTGTGTTTTTTGTATATACATGTTTGTTTGTCTTGAGATGGTAACACAGTGATGACTGTCGTAACCATAATTTGACTATTTTACTGATTATGTCTGTTTTGTTCACACATAGTCATGATAGTTGTCAAAATTATGGAATTTGATGCGACTGACATAAAAGTAAGATGATTAGCACTATAAAACCAGGTTCAATCCAACATTTTCTACATTTGAAAATGCCTGTACCAAGTCAGGAATATGACAGTTGTCCATTTGTTTGATGTGTTTTATCCTTTGATTTTGCCATTTGATTAAGGACTTTCTGTTTTGAATTTTCCTCAGAGTTCAGTATTTTTGTGATTTTACTTTTTTCTCATATAATCAATGTTGTGAGAAGTATTGATTTAAATGGACAATAGATGGATCAAATGAAACTTATGTGTTTGTTTATTTTGCTATCTTCTGCAGACTGGAAAAAAATGCACGTCAAAATCCAGGTAAGTAATAAGCTTGCAGTCAATCAAGGGGTGCGTCTATATTGGCAGAATCTCGAAGTACATACATTTGTACATACTTCAATTCAAAATGGCAGCAGAAAATGAGAAGAAGCTGGTATAAGACAAATTGCAAAAATAAAATCATATAAAATCACTATCCCTATGTATAGCTATTAAACAAATTTTTGAAGATTGGAAAAATATAAATGAACCTGAAAAAATAATCTCACAAATTGGAAAAATTGTATTCCAGTCTTAAGACATGGAGAGATCATCAGAGATTGATTCTGATGGTAAAATTAAAAGAAGTCCGAATCGAATTTGGTTGAATTGGTAGCCGTGACCTTAACGACTATGACCGAAACGACCTATGGAAGATTGAAGAACTGCTTCTGGTAGTGGTACTAGCCGTAGGCGTAGGGCGAAACGTCTCGTAGTGAACGTAGTTTACATGCATATAAAATAAATGCGCTTGTGGAGATATAAGTTGTTCAGTGAATGATTGGGGTTTCACATTTTACTATAAGATATATAATTTTGAATGCAATATTTTCAATACCTTGCTTGCAGAACTCATTCTGCAAACAACAAGTCGTTTTCGCCGCTAAAATTATTCACCGGATGTTGACACTTTTAACCGGAAACTGCCAAACAATCTTTGATTATTTTTTTGTACTTATTGTTGCTATTGTTATAGTTTCACTGAATCAAATATTTGAATATCAGAATTTTGTAAGAATTTATAGGTTTCTTCATTTGTGTAAAAAAATTTAGAGACTATTTTTATTTATTTTCTATTTTTAGATTGAAAAATCATGTGATTCTGTCACTTTGTCACAAGCACAAAAGTTACCAAAATGACAGAGAGTGAAAAGAAGCCACTGTTAGGGTCTTCTGACGAAGAAGAAGAGAAACTTACAGGATGTGGAAAAACACTTTGCTGCAATCCGTTCAGATTTTTACACAGATATCTGATTTTGATTATCATGTGTTTCTTAAGCTTTGGTTTGTATATATATTTTTATATTATGTTACTGTGTAACTTGTAAGTGTTTTGAAGTACAATGCTCACATATTATGTTTTCTCTTTTTCTTGCTCAGATGCTTACAGCAAGTTAACAATGGAAAGTAGTGGCACATCCAGACATTAATCATTTGCCAGAGGGGGGTGAAGAAGTTTGTAAGCCCCTCTAGATCTTAACTTGCACTTTTTTTCATAAGACTAGATTGCATTAACTTTGCCATTGCCCCTATATTTCATGCGACAATTTGTTACTCATAAAGATATTTAGCTCATATTTACATCATAGTGAATATGCCACGGTGGAGTTAACCAGTACGTTGTAAAAACGTCACTGTTTCTTTTTGAAAATCAAATACTAGCTATATATAGTAACACATTGCTAAGGCTGTGGATGACAAGTATAACATGTAACACCTTCAAAGCAACAAAGGATATAGCAAGGATGTATTGATTCCTATTTCACAATTCCACCCAAAAGAAGGTAATACTTTCTTACACTTAAATGACTTACATGATGAAAAAAAGTTCCACAGCTATGATATTTACCAACAAAAACATGTTAACCCTACTGCCCAGCCCATTATTATTATAATAAAATTGCTGAATAATGATCCCCACTCAGTAATCTCTAGATAAATAGAAGTCTAAGGTACGGACCATTTGATTGTCGGGGAGGTCAGATATTTTAAGGAAGAGAAATTCTGGACCTGTTTTTGCTTTAAAAAAAATCTGGCTGTACCTTGGTTGAAAACAATAATCGTGCCCACTTATTTAGAAAAGACATTTCCAACAAAATTATTGAGCATTAACTGTATAAAAAAATTGTAAGGGTTCCGCGGAACCCAGTGTCTCGCCTACTCTTTCTGTTTATGGCAAGCTCAACAAAAATGAGGAAACAAATCAATAAAATATTCCTGTTGATACTATCTTTTGATTGTAAGAAGCTTCTGTCCAAGTTTGGTAAAAATCCAGGATAGTTTATGTAATAAATGTTTGAAAAATTTAACTGCACACTGAATGTAATGTTATAAAACTAGAAGAAAACAAAATTTCCTTCTAGATACTAGCTTTTGATCATAAACAAGCTTCTTTCCAAGTTTGGTACAAATACAAAATAGTATAAGAAAGTTATTAAAATTTTAAAAAGTTAAACCTCAGAGTGAACATGGTGAACATGGTGAATGTGTTGTTTCGCAGCAAATCTAAGTCACTTTAAAAGTAAAATACAAAATAGATTTATTTTTTTACAAAATTTCCTTCTAGATACTAGCTTTTGATCATAAACAAGCTTCTGTCCAAGTTTGGTACAAATCCAAAATAGTATAAGAAAGTTATTAAAATTTTAAAAAGTTTTACCACAGAGTGAATGTATTGTTTCCTGACAGAAAATCTAAGTCCATTTAAAAGTAAAATACAGAAAAATGGATTTTTTTTTTAACAAAATTTACTTCTGGATACTATTTATGATCATAAACAATCTTCTGTCTAAGTTTGGTACCAACCCAGGATAGTTTAAGAAAGTTATTAAATTTTAAAAACTTTTACCACAGAGTGAATGTAATATTTCCCAGCAGAAAAACTAAATCCATTTATAAGTAAAATACAGAAAAAATGGAATTTTATTTTTACAAAATTTACTTCTGGATACTATCTTTTGATCATATACAAGCTTCTGTCCAAGTTTGGTAGAAATCCAGGATCTTTTGAGAAAGTTATTCAAATTTCAAAAACTTTAACCACAGAGTGAATATTTGTGGACACCGCCGACACCGATGACGACAGAATGTAGGATCGCTTAGTCTCGTTTTTTTGACTAAAGTCGAAGGCTTGACAAAAATGAAGTATATGTAAGTCTGATTTTTTTTTGGGGGGGGGGGATGTCAATGTCAAATCTCTTGTTGATATTTGTATAACTATTCTTGGGTTTCTTAATGTTTTTATAGAGTTTAGACTAAAGAGAGGGTAGTGAATGGAATATCTGTTTTGTTGAAATGGTATACTGAGTACATTTTTCAAGAAATGACTGCAACCTGCCTGCTGGTTGTTGCGTTTAGGTCTCCATTTCCCAACTGTCCTTCACAACTTTATTGTCATTTCAGAATCATTCATAGCCTTTGGTTGATTTGGAACCACTGACTTTCCTTGTTTGGTGAAACATTTCAACCATACATTTGGATAAATTCATAAAAATTGTTTTTTTTTGTCTTATCGTGTCATTTTTTTGTAAATTTCATTGAATGGCTGTATATTTTGTTTACATCAAGAAGTCTGTGAGGTTATGTTAACTAACTATACAACAAACGCCAGTCACTGTTGATATTTTTTGTCTCCTATGCAACTTCTGTCGCTTAAAGCAAGTCTTTGTGATCTGGCAGCTCTTGACTTAAAAGCTTAGTATTTCAAGGTAAACGACCTGGATGCTTCATACTTTGTATATAGATGCCTTATGTTGCAAACTGACACATCAAAACAAGTACCGGTAAATAGTACTGCAACTGACATCGAAAAAGACGCTTAGTTAACTAGTTTAATGGTCCGGAATAACACACGGCTGCAAATTGTTTTAAATGATAGAATAATATCAATATTTTAATTTCCGTCGGGTCGTAAAAAGTTTCTATGGTCACATTTTTGTATTTTATCCCTTTAATGGGGGTACCCCTCAATTTACGCTTTTGGGTAGTTACCTAAAAATCCAAAAATATATTTTTTGGTTAAATTTCCTGCTATTTTCGTAAATATTTTCTATGCACATATCATCAAGGATCATCGGAATGATGAAGACATAAATATAATACCATCTCCAAGTTAAACTTTCAAACTTAAAGTTGGCTGATTTTTTAGATAGAAATTTAACGCGTTTTTCTTTGAAAACGAGAAAACATATGATTCAAAAACAGTATTTGACATTTGAGAGGACAAAACATATTATTGCGATACTGCATGCAAATTTTGTTGGGCAAATTCCAAACAATTTTGTCAAAAACTCAAAAATAAAAACATCATTTGTACCTTTTTTAATTACGGAAATTTCCTATCCGTCAATCAGCTCCACCATTTATTTTTTCCTTCACAATCAATTTGATAGTTTCGATGTGATTATGTAGATTTTGCAGGAGAAGTTAATTTATTTTTGAGTGATTTGAATATATATAGTAGTAGTTCTTTCGTGTATTTTCTGTAAAAAAGTTATACTTTTGTTAATAAAATTTTTACTTTATATAAAAGTTAACCAAATCCTTCGGATAAGAGGTTTTTCCGGATAATGACTATAGTTGACATTGTGTGAAAATACATTGTATGTCAATGTTTAACCTCAGAGCAATTAATATGCATGCAAGTGGTCGGGGAAAAAGTACTATTGAAGTTTCGCAGAGATTTGGTGTGTGACAAGGTGATGCTAAAACCAACTTCTCTTGATATTCTGCTTTCCGTGGGCGAATCATCAGTGATGTTATGAGACTTGCACCAGAAGGCAAACTTGGTGTGCATCTTTAAATTAGATTGATTGATTGATTGTTGGTTGCTTAACGTCCAGTGGCAAATATTGCATGCATGTTCAGGATGAGAACAAGTTAACAATAAAAACAATAGTTAGGTTTTGTCATAATAGAGGCCATTCGGGATGATGATCGGGAAAATTTAGACTGCCAATGGAAAATGATGGTATATTGGATTGGGACAGAAATTGTCCATTGCAACATGCCACCTACGGACCCCTCAAAGAGTTGATGCAAGGGTTTTTAACGTGCAAAGAACGTGACACTCCCTTTACACGAGGCATCAGATTTAACGTCCCCATTCTGACCGGACGTGACTGCGAACTTGATACATCCCGCACAGCCAAACGGACGCCCCACTTCGTTTTACTGCCGGTTGGGGGAAGACCAAGTGACCATATTTCGTTTCCCCAGTCACACTTGGGGAACTTTAAATTAGAAACAACAGAAATCCATATATGTGATCAAACTAATCGACATGTATCCTCACAACCGGACACTTTTATACGATCTCGCCCTCAGTTTCTTCCTTGTAGTTTGGATATGAAAACAGGGTTTTTGTGTAAAAGAAAAACCTTTAAAAAAAACCCAGAAAACTACGCAAAACTGAGTCCTTTAAACGTGTTGACAGTCTTTTAAGTTGTGCTTATTAATGTGAGTAATCATTTATCCATGCATAACCAAGTACTTATTGAAGTCAACACCTGTGTAATTAAGTAAAACAGTTACTGAAAAATTAGAATTTGAACTTGCTGTCAGTTCATTAATAACGATTGTTAGTGATGTGATTTGTTCTTCCATAAGAAAAAGCCTTTCTCATGTAGCACATCATCTATATATACCGATCAATTTTATCCAAAATTGTCTCTGATGCTTACCAAACTGCCATTCTCCAGAACTAACTAGATATTATGACACCTTACAATTCAGACACAGTGGGGCCAAGGGATATGAAATATAGAGTTTAGCTCTGAACTCAATTTAGGGGATGCCATATCTGCTGCAGGAAAATTGAAGTCTATGTTAAGACTTTCAGAATTACACCAAGGTGTGTCTAAAAATATCAAGGATACATTAAAAGAAGAACAATTACTTCACACTGCCACCAGTGCTCTTATGAGCTATGTCCTCGTTTTGGTATTTCTATGGAAATGATGCCCGCATAGCTTGTTAATAGATATAGGAAGATGTGATATGAGTGCCAATGCTACCATTAAAGTTCACGGTCCGGTCTTCAACACGAAGCCTAGGCTCAAAAATTCATTTGTTAGTTAATTGATGAAAAATAACACAAAGGCGCTTCTGAACCGTATATTGTCCCTAAAGATAACAAAAATTCGTAAACGTATGGCTATTATAAAATCAATCGTTTCTGCAGCAACATTCGCCCCATTACATTTGGGATTAGCAGTGCAGATACATCATGCATATGCATATGGGAATATGGGTCACGAACATTGATCGAAACTTGGTACTCACATTTCTTTTGTGTTTCCTATGCAAAGGTAAGACTATATCTGACGAGTTTGACCCAATCATGACGGTATTTACGCTCCAGATAGCATTTGTACTCAAAAACTGTGTTTGCTTTGAACAAACTCTGTCCTGCGCCTAACTTGTTCTTATAAAAAAGGGACCTCGCATTCGCCTCGGGTGACTATAGTATATTTTGTGTTATAACTGCTCAGTCCAGACTTTGCAAAAACACAATATGTATTTATCTATAACTAGATACTAATTTTCACAAAATACACAACCTTTAAGATGCAAAATTAAAAACACTGTTTCAGCGCTTGAACTTTGTTTTTTTCAAAGATAGAAAAAATATTGAAATAATTTGATAAAGTGGTGTTTTAAACTTTAGAAAATAATTCTGTAATATACTATAGTGAAATACTATACACAATATGAAAGTTTATGGATGTGAAAAGGTCAAGGCCACTTCTTGTGGGTCTCATTGGGGTCTAAGCGTGACGTGGGATTGCCGATTTTTTGTAAGCGTGACACGTGAAAGTCAAATTATTGTGGCGTGAAAACGGGAAATGAGGTCTTGCGGGACCCGGGAAATGACAAAAAAATGAGAATTGCTTACATACATAGTGTAAGCGGGATCCGGGAATCTGACAAAACGGTAAGCGGGATCCGGGATTGGAACCCCCCAATGAGACCCCCCTTCTTCTTTTGCTATGTCTTAAATGGAAAAAAATCAGAAGGTTCCAAATCAACGCCATTTTGTAATGGCAGCTCTTCATATAAGTAGTCAAATTGTCGTTTTAACATCGTTTATAGCATATGCTTATGATTGAATCGTTTTTGTAGCATTCTATTGAATAAATATCAGAATATTTCTCCTTTTTGTCCTTGTGGTTGAAATATTGATATTTTTAGGTCTGACCTTTGACCTCAATTTCACAAAATTGTGACCACTCTGGATTTTTACGACCCAACTTTTCTTATTGTACACGTTTTCCTCTTTCCATCGATATATAATTTAGGTGTGTGTTCTTCCGGACCATTAAAGTTTAAAAAAATGAACTCTGGTTGCAGTACTAAAAGGAACTGTATGATGAAAAAGTACTAAAAAAAAGCTAAATCCATATTTGCCTGAGGGAGTTGAAACTGTAGGTTCTTTATGATTACAAGATTTATAAAACCATCTTTATAGATACATTGTACATGTAGGTAGAATGAAGCTGTAAAACACTATCAATATATGTGTACAATGTAATTGTGCTAACTTTGCTGTTTGAAATTGCAGAGATATTCTTTTAATTTCTTTTTAGGCAGCTACTTTTGCTATGACAACCCAGCTGCCTTGCAAGACACCATGATAAAAGATCTGAAGATATCTGAAAGTGCGTTTATGGGATTTTATTCCTGGTACTCATGGCCAAATGTAATACTTTGTTTCTTTGGAGGTTTCTTAATTGACAAAACGTTTGGAGTACGACTTGGAGCAATTATTTTCAGTCTCTTTGTAACAGCTGGTCAGGTAAATACTGGTTGTTCATGATATCTATAGGGAAATAAACATTGTCATAAATACCTGTGTTGATGTTGTATTTTTATAAAAGAAAATTTATAAAAAATGATTGCAATTTTTTTTTTAGATAGTTTTTAAAATTGTCAATATTACTATTGTTTTACTGTTTATATAAAATTCTTTTGTAGAAATTCCAATAGGGAACATATTTCCATTGCTGTAGTAATTTTTAAGCCATTCATAAGAGGTTTTGGGCACTGGCCTTCTTCTGTTTCTTTCTTGTCTAGATGATTGGAAAAAGTGACTTGTCTACCATCACTAATGGATAATTATATAAAGAAACTGAAGAAGGCCAGAAACTTCTTTGAAATGGTTTAATTATTACAATGATAGAAAATTGACAGTTCATGCAAAATATGTTTATAAAGAAAAGAAAATATATATCCCTGTATATTATAGTTTATGTATTTTAATATGGGTGTTGCATCACTTACACTGGTTTTCTTTTTATCATGTTTATAGTTCCATTTAAAAGAAGTAAAATCTGACTAAATTGTGTGGCTGAATATTAATCACCTTTTAGTACTTGTCACAAACATGATTCATTCAACTTGAAAGTTTAAGTGATCTGGTTTAATTGAAGATACTTATGATCTAACACAGGATTAATCATATATTTTGTATAGGAATGTACACATTAAGGAATAGAAAAAAAAATAAAAAAAATGAAATATATATATGCAATACAATTATATTTTTGTGTTTTAGGTTGTGTTTGCATTAGGGGCATTAGTTAATAAAGTATGGTTGATGGATGTTGGAAGATTTATTTTTGGGTATGTGTAACTTTTGTGTCACCAAGACAAATCAAAATAGCGATACTAAATGGAGAGAAAGTCAATCAAAAGTATCATAATCAGTTCAAAATAGTATCTACATTATAAGTAAAACATCAGTATAACAAAACTTTACTTATCAGCAAAACAAAGATTAAAATTAAGATACAAAGTATTTGACCATACCTGACTTCTGATGTACTTTTATGTGATGGTGATGCTACACAGTGATTGTACAGAGGCGAGGCATATCTCTGTTTTAACAGTTATTAACATATATTTGATGATAAAACATGAATATATTAATTACATTTAATAACCATTTTAGACTTTAATGCTGTTATGAAAGATTTTATGAAATGCAAGCAAGTGACCTTCACATTTTACACCTTGCCAAAAAAGAGACAATTTGCGGATTATAGACATAGATTATGGTCTGCAAATTGTCCAAAAATATTATTATAAGGACCATAAGAGCTACGGTCTCGCAGCCTCCACAGTCTCAGATGTTAAGATACACCAGAAATTAATTGAATTTGAAGGTAACCTATTGTGGAGCTAAATCTCTTCCCCATCTTATATTCCAAATCCAGTAAAAATATGTTTGCCCTTATTTATAGTCCAACTTCATTAGTTAAAAAAGTTGTCGCTAGATGTTTTAAGCAATCAACTAATGTGGTATTGATTGATTTACAATTGATGAATTAGTAGTGACGGATATGATGAATTCCTGAAGCCTCTGGAGATCATTTGAGAGAATATATCAACAATGTATCTAGCACATTTATTATGTTTATTATATGTAGAAACTTGGAATATTCATTAATTAGGATAAAATTTATTAATTTTGCTTCAAAAAGTTAAAAAATAGTTTAAAGGGAATGTTTTAGCACATTAAAATATTAAGTACAAATTTGGTTATAGAATTGGTGGTGAATCATTAGCTGTTGCACAAAATACATATGCAGTGAAATGGTTTCAAGGGAGAGAACTTAACATGGTGTTTGGATTACAACTTAGTTTTTCTCGTGTGGTAGGTATATTTTTTTCAATATTCAAACTGAGACATATTCAGAGAAAAATTTTGATAACATTTAAGTTATTTAGTATTTTACTAGGTACTGATTTCTGATCATAGATATCCTGTCCTTGATTGATTGATTGAACTCATTGGCATGAAGTATCATGCAATGTCTAGAGCATCGTGCTGATAGATTGACTTAGTATTTTATTGATAACTTTTACAAACAGTCTGGGATGTAATTTGTAATCAAAATAAATGTGTAAGCCTTCTTGGACAGCAGCTAATCTTCAAGATCAAGGTATAGCATTTGAAGGAATTTTTTTTTTTTAATTTTGTATTTTGCTGATAAATGGAGTAACTTTGCTGGATTATGCTACCATTGTCCTCCCCATGGCATTGAAAGCAGAGTGGTACTGTGGTGCTATATTATTTACCATGGTGTTATGTTGGATGATTTTGTAATAGAATATATAGGGGCCATGGTGCTATATTTGGAAAACCAGTACTATGTTAATGTCCATGGTGCTACTTGAAAAAAATCTTGGGGAGAACACAGGCTTATTTATCTCACTTGCTTTTGTGCCACTCTATATACATGATATAAGTATATATGTAATGAAAAAAGTAAATTATATTAAGAACAAAGGAGTAACTTTAGACAAAATTACACTTTTAAACTGACTTCACATTCCTTATGAAAGAGTCACTACACCACTAATTAATGGCCCCATTGCTTTCTATGTTAAGTTCCTCAATTTCGAGTGGTCACAGCTCTTTTATCTTAAGTTCAAATAAAGTGACAATCATTGCATGTCAAAGCAACACCTTCTGGTGTCCTGTACTGAAAAAATCAACATACCTTACATTGCATATAAGAAAGAACTGGTTCCCGGAACTTCAGATGTACCAAAACAGGTACTTCCGATCTGACAAAAAGGCAAAATGTACCCTCCTTTTTAAATTTCATGCCATTTTTTATTATTCAAATTTATTAGTCAAAAATTGTTCTGCAATGATCACCAGTCATGCAGCTTTCATTTGATACCAAAATTAATAAAATATTCTATATATATTGAAAGTTATGTCCATGCGTAGGAACTATTTTGTGTTAAATATGTACTACTTTCTGGTATGTGCTTTCTGGCCGGGCCTGAATTAGTGGTGTTACACCTTATTACAAAAACCAAATGCCACAAAAAACAGTACATAACAAAACTGATATTACAAATCAATTAAGACCCAAAACAATTTTTGAATTAATGGTGCTTCTGAATTTTTGATAAATTTTCAGGGCAGTACAGTGAATATGAACATCATGCAGCCCATTTATAAGTTTGTCAGCAACAGTGGACATAAAGGATATGAATGTTTAGGCATTGTTTTATTTATAGGTATGTATAATTATTGTACAGAATTTATTATATGTACATATATATTTTATATGCAATTAATTTAGGAATGAAATGAAGAGTTGCACAAAAACATGCAAAATAAATTAAATACACAATGTATATAAAGATAAGGAGATGTGGTATGATTGCACATGAGACAACTATTCACTAGAGTCCAGCTGATACAAATGTCGGCAACGATGGGTCACCTTACGGCCTTGAACAATGAGTAAGGTATGTTCTGTTACTTCTGTATATAATTAACTATAAAAGTCCCCAAAGTGACAAAATATGAAAAAGTTCTAACAAGAAAACCAACTGCCTGATATATGACAAAACAAACAATAAAACAATATGAGAGACAATAAACAATGACAACCACTAAATAACTGGCTCATGGATTACTATGACATAACTTAGTCTTAAATGTAACTAACATAAAGATAGAGACCAATTCAGCATTCTATATATATTTTTATCTTTTCAGGTGGAATCATTTGTATCTTATCACTCATATGTGCATTAGCTTTAGGATATTTTGACAAAAGAGCAGACAGAATATTACAAAGAAAACAGCTTACATCAGGTAAGTAAGATTTAAAAAGATATTTCTGAAAAAATATTTTCTCCTGAAGGAAGGTTAGAAAACCTGATATTCCAAACCCATCTTTTTATTTATGGTAATATAATACATAAAGCAAACAATGTTAAGGTAGTTATTGTAAATTATTGTGTTCAGTACTATTGAGAATTCATTTCAGTTCATTTATTTTTGGTTTAAAGTGAAACGTGTATTTAAAGGTTTTTTTCTTCATTGAAATTTTGTATTTTGAACACTATAAAATTTTATAGAGAGCAATTTTAAAGAGCTTTGAATGCAATATACTGTGGATTCATTATTATTTGTTGGATAACAATTTTCTTAAGTTTCATGGGTACAGGTGAACCACGAATTCAAATGTTCAACAATGACAATTTTCTATAGGCCTTGTATGCAGAGATTGGGAAAAAAAACCAAAATGAAATTTCCACGAAAAATGCCAGTTTTCCTCAATCCACGAAAATTGAAACCTAAGAAAATAAATGACTCCACAGTAGTAACTTTGTAATACCATATATTGACATCTTTAGAGTTCTGCCTCTCTGATGTTTACCCTATTTCTCCTGTTATTTAGTTTAGGCAGGTATATAGTAAATATGTCTCAATTTTTGGACAAACAATTGTTGTAATTAATACTGGATTATGATTTTTATTTACAGAAGAAACAATAAGAATTACAGATGTAAAAGATTTTCCTGCTACTATGTGGTTGTTATGCATTATATGTGTCATGTACTATGTAGCAGTATTTCCATTCATAGGCTTGGGTTTGTAAGTATTACAATACCTTTCCTTATATGTAGGTGATTTTTGAGGATTTGTTTGCACATCTGGTTAATGAGACTGATAAGTTATTGCCATTACTAGATGTTTATAGTCATCATTGTCCATATTGAAGATATAATAATTGATACATTGATGGAAGTTTAAGAAATTATGAATATATTAACAGAAACTGTAAACAGCATGAATGATCAGTAATTCATGATGGACAAAAATATCAAAATGACTGAAATAATTTCTTGAATTCTTAAGTTTTTATGAGTCAATGCTCTTAGATGATGGTTTTAAACCAATTCTTTTGTAAACACATATTATTTCGAAAACTGTAGACAAAAAAAATAAAATAAATATCAAAATATCACATAAGTGCCATGTTAGTGATCCAGGCTCTAAGTAGCCTCTAGTTCATGATTTGAGGATAGTTTATTGTTTAACTTATATGTGCTATTTACTCATGTTGTGTTTTTATCATGGTTATGCTACATTTAAGATTTTATTTTCTACAGTTCAATTTCATCCAAAGGAAATTTATTTTCAAATTTATTAAAGGGAGACACTTCTGGTTTTGTCAACAAGACTGGATTTATTGTTTTACCTTTGTGTCCATATTTGGGTTGTTTTTTTTGGAGGATGTGTCTTTTTTACACTTCAATTACTATTAAACACATATTTTTATGGGTTGTTAAAATATTTTTTATTGAATTGTATGAGTTTTTCACCATTCTATATTTATGAATAACACAAAAAAGAAAAACCTAAAGATCTCAAAATAAAAAAAATGAAAACAATTCTCAACTTGATATAAGTATTCTTCATTTGAAAAATATTAAATGTATTTTTCAGAGTATTTTTTGAAATGAAATGGGATTTTGATCCTAGTCTAGCAAATAATGTGAACAGGTATGTAACTCTGTTGTAAATTTATGTTTATTGCCTAACTTTACTCTTATGAACATCAAATATTTTTATGTAATGCCTTCACAAGTTAGTCATTTTCTCTTCTATGATGAAGTTTTACTGAATACAAAGCATTTAAATCCTACTCCTGTGATGAAAACCTTTTGAATTAATTGTATAAAGCTTTGCATCTCAGACTAGAAAATCTAGATAATCCATATCTGAAATCCAGAGGCTCTATCTCCTTTAACTACAGTAAATTTTCTAATACTATTAGTAATAAATCTATATAACTGTGTTTGCTCTATTTCAGTTTAGTATACATCATATCTGCTGTAGCTTCACCAGTGTTTGGATTTCTGATAGATAAAACTGGGAGAAATATATTCTGGGTAATTCTTGGTACCACAGTAACCATTGGTTGTCATGCTTTATTAGCATTCACATTTATTAACCCATATGTTGCTATGGTAAGTTTTTTTTAATCATTTACAAAAAAGGATGGATAAAAATTGTTCAGAATTATTTCTTTCAATGAGGATGAAAAACATCAGAAACTAAGCTTATATTATATGATATTTTTTTAATATATTTGTTTAAAAAAAGAATATTTGAAATGCATGAATTAGATGAACATAAAATAAACAATTTGTAAAATACTATATAGTAACCTGAGCAACCATAGTTATCAATTATAATGAAAGTACAAGTTGAAGAATCCATAAAGAATAATGTCATATAAAAGAGTGGTCAAAGATACAAATGGGACATTCAAACTCATAAGTTGTAAATAAACTGAACACCATGGCCAAAAAAACAAAAAAAAACCCTGAAAGAAATACATTAGTTTACAAAACAAAACACTAAAGGCTGAACAAAATCAACCCCAACAAAAATCTCAGATTCTCCAGTAGGGTGAACAAATCCTACTACATATGTGGCACCAGTCTTATTGCTGCAGTAAGTTCAAACCTGGAGATAAGTCTAATTCTGTAGGCCCCTTTTAGTTATATTTCTGCTCTCAAACTTTAATTCATGACTTGTTTTATATTTTCTTCACAGATTACAATGGGATTTTCTTATTCTGTCTTAGCCAGTGCTTTATGGCCAATAGCAGCACAGATAGTGCCTAACAATCAACTAGGAACAGCTTATGGAATGTAAGATAATTTTCATGTCGTTAATTGGTCTCAATTTGTCATATACTAGGTATTCCAGGGTGATTGAATACTAGTTGTCATAGTAAAACAATTCAATTGTCAGGTTTTTTTTTGTGGCAAAGTTTACTGCTACATTCCTATTTTTGTCATTATTTGATTTATTGCCCTTTTTAAATTATTACAAGGCAGTTCATATGATCGTGATAATTTTCCCACAGTTCAGTTATGATTTGAACATTGATTGATTGATTTGTTTTTAATTTTAATTTTATTTTTAAGTTTATGGCTTGTGACTGCAAATCTTGTAACTTTCAGACATTTGTGATGTTAAATTATTGAATGTGAACTTGATGTTTTTTTTTGTAATTTGTAAATTTATTGAATATATATGTAAAACTAATATCCCTGTTAATTTTCATTTCAGTTCAGAAATGTCTTGATAAAAGGAAATTATTAACTGAAATTAACATAAAAATAAGTGATGGATTTTAGAATAAGAATTAATAAGTTATGTTTAATTTTGAATGTGACACATCTTCTGATTGGCTGACGTCATTTTGTTTATCATATCATAGACACAATTTTGTCATGTGACCATGACGTCATCTAAGTTTTTTCATGAATTACGCCAGTTTAAAATGGAATTTAGTATTAAATTATAAGAAATAACTGTAATATTTTGTCAGTCTATTCAAAATAACATAAAAAATGTGGTGCACATAGTTAAATAACCTGCTACGCGAGTTATTCAGTGTGCAACACATTTTTGGGGAAAGACGGCTTCAAGCCGTCAATCCCCTATGGGGTTGACCAGAGTGACATTCCCTCACATCATTCATTTTGTTTTTATAGTGTGGAAAACCCTCCAACAAATCTTACTTAGATTGAAGAGAAGGAGACCCAGAAATGAAGTTTGACTTTAAACACTTTTTTACACATTTCCCTTCTGTTTCTGACGAAATTATCGTATCTTGAGCTCTCCTTTACACTATTTACGTTTCTTTTACAATCCCGAAAAATCAGTATGATGAGATATTCTAAATATATCCAACCTACATTGTATTTTATAGTGACGTCATTCTTGGAATGCCACTCTATGCAGAAGCAGGGATATCCTTCACTGGTTATTTAAATCATTCCCAGAGATCGTGCACTAATACAAATTGGTATTTGCTAAATCTAAACATAATATTGTTTGCTGTAAATGATTCAAACATCAACATGCAATACTTTGATTTGTAGGTCAGCAACTTTCAAAGTAAACAAAGATCGTGGGGTTACATGAGATAGGGGAGAGAAACAATTTTATTGATATTTTTCTGTAAAAATTCTGTTTTGAGAATCTTCCTCCAATTCAGGAGCACCTCAACTGATGAGTAATTATCCACTAAAATAAAAGTTAATGTATTTAAACACTTAAAATGTGACATTTCATTGGATTAGTAGTCTTCCATTAAAACTAAATTTTTGTGTACCAACATAATCATTGTAATGGTAAAAAAAAAAAAAAAAAAAAAAAATGTTGCATTTTGTTGTTTCAACCTATTTATTCAGGAAATTTACAAATATTTCAAATTTAGGATTTGGAAACAAGCTTCACACAGTGAATATCAATCATATTGTTTTTTATTAGTACCTGTTTCCCTGTGATGAGAGTTAATTAACTGGGAACTTTATCAATGGAAATTTAAAACTGAATAGATTTTTCAGTCCACACTTTCTTAAGAAAAATGGAAAATGGCCCTAGCCTGCAGTTCAGTGGTAAACAATCAAGATTTCAAAAAATATTGTAGTTGTTGTGAAATGACAGAATTCAGTTGAATTTTAGATAATTAACTATCAACTTTAATCAAATGTTTAGATTTAGAAGATGCAGATCTCTTCCATTGGTCCAAATTGAATCCTAAACTAAGGAAATGAATTAATAAACAACAATTGATTTCAATATTGTCAACCTTTCTGCATGTTCTAGCTGTTCTCTTTTATCATTCTTTATATGAAGACTATCAAAAGATACCCCCCCCCCCTTTTCCAAAAAAAAAAATTAAATAGAAACAAGGGCCGTCTTTCCCCTCAGAGCTATTCAGCTCTTTGATTTATGTTATTTCTTCATAGACAGAAAAAAATTACACCTCATTCCTTAAATAATAGCTAGCAATGTGAATGACATCAGTTTCATATTTTTTATATTTCCCTACAGGGTATTCAGCATTTAATGTCAAAACATTTACACATTTTTAGCTCACCTGGCCCAAAGGGCCAAGTGAGCTTTTCTCATCACTTGGCGTCCGGCGTCCGTCGTCTGTCGTCCGTCGTCCGTCGTCCGTCGTCGTCGTCGTCGTCGTCCGTCGTTAGCTTTTACAAAAATCTTCTCCTCTGAAACTACTGAGCCAATTTTTACCAAACTTGGCCACAATCATTATTAGTGTATCTAGTTTAAAAATTGTGTCCGGTGACCCGGCCAACCAACCAAGATGGCCGCCATGGCTAAAAATAGAACATAGGGGTAAAATGCAGTTTTTGGCTTATAACTCAAAAACCAAAGCATTTAGAGCAAATCTGACAGGGGTAAAATTGTTAATCAGGTCAAGATCTATCTGCCCTGAAATTTTGAGATGAATCGGACAACTGGTTGATAGGTTGCTGCCCCTGAATTGGTAATTTTATGGAAATTTTGCTGTTTTTGGTTATTATCTTGAATATTATTATAGATAGAGATAAACTGTAAAAAGCAAAAATGTTCAGTAAAGTAAGATCTACAAATAAGTCAACAAGACCAAAATGGTCTATTGACCCCTTTAGGAGTTATTGCCCTATATAGTCAATTTTTAACCATTTTTCGTAAATCTTAGTCATCTTTTACAAAAATCTTCTCCTCTGAAACTACTGGGCCAAATTAAACCAAACTTGACCACAATCATCATTGGGGTATCTAGATAAAAAAATGTGTCCGGTGACCTGGCCAGCCAACCAAGATGGCCGCCATGGCTAAAAATAGAACATAGGGGTAAAATGCAGTTTTTGGCTTATCACTCAAAAACCAAAGCATTTAGAGCAAATTTGTCATCAGGTAAAATTGTTTATCAGGTCAAGATCTATCTGCCCTGAAATTTTGAGATGAATTGGATATCCCGTTGTTAGGTTGCTGCCCCTGAATTGGTAATTTTAAGGACATTTTGCTGTTTTTGGTTATTATCTTGAATATTATTATAGATAAAGATAAACTGTAAACAGCAAAAATGTTCAGCAAAGTAAGATCTACAAATAAGTCAACAAGACCAAAATGGTCTGTTGACCCCTTTAGGAGTTATTGCCCTTTATAGTCAATTTTTAAGCATTTTGTAAATCTTAGTTATCTTTTACAAAAATCTTCTCCTCTGAACCTACTGGGCCAAATTAAACCAAACTTGGCCACAATCATCATTGGGGTAATAAGTTTTAAAATTGTGTCCGGTGAACTGGCCAACCAACCAAGATGGCCGCCATGGCTAAAATTAGAACATAGGGGTGAAATGTAGATTTTGGCTTATAACTCTGAAACCGCAGCCTTTAGAGCAAATTTGACAGGGGTAAAATTGTTTATCAGGTCAAGATCTATCTTCCCTGAAATTTTCAGATGAATCTGACAACCTGTTGTTGGGTTGCTGCCCCTGAATTTGTAATTTTAAGGAAATTTTGCTGTTTTTGGTTATTATCTTGAATATTATTATAGATAGAGATAAACTGTAAACATCAATAATGTTAAGCAAAGTAAGATTTACAAATAAGTCAACATGACGGAAATGGTCAATTGACCCCTAAGGAGTTATAGTCCTTTATAGTCAATTTTTAACAATTTTCATAAATTTTAACTCACATTTTCCACTGAAACTTACTGGGCCAAGTTCATTATAGATAGAGATAATTGTAAGTAGCAAGAATGTTCAGTAAAGTAAGATGTACAAACACATCACCATCACCAAAACACAATTTTGTCATATCCATCTCCTTCCTTTGTTTAATATTCACATAGACCAAGGTGAGCGACACAGGCTCTTTAGAGCCTCTAGTTTTTTGGTTCAAATAGTTTTGGGTTAGGTACAAAATGTTTGATTAATGTAAGAAAATGATTTATTTATATTATAGAATGCAAGCTATACAGAATTTAGGATTAGCAGTAGTGGCTATTATAGCTGGTGCCATAGTAGATTCTAAAGGATATCTAGTGTTAGAAGTCTTCTTTCTTGTCTGTCTCTGTGGTAAGTTTGTACCTAGCAGTAGTGGCTATTATAGCTGGTGCCATAGTAGATTCTAAAGGATATCTAGTGTTAGAAGTCTTCTTTCTTGTCTGTCTCTGTGGTAAGTTTGTACCGAGCAGTAGTGGCTATTATAGCTGGTGCCATAGTAGATTCTAAAGGATATCTAGTGTTAGAAGTCTTTTTTCTTGTCTGTCTCTGTGGTAAGTTTGTACCGAGCAGTAGTGGCTATTATAGCTGGTGCCATAGTAGATTCTAAAGGATATCTAGTGTTAGAAGTCTTCTTTCTTGTCTGTCTCTGTGGTAAGTTTGTACCGAGCAGTAGTGGCTATTATAGCTGGTGCCATAGTAGATTCTAAAGGATATTTAGTGTTAGAAGTCTTCTTTCTTGTCTGTCTCTGTGGTAAGTTTGTACCGAGCAGTAGTGGCTATTATAGCTGGTGCCATAGTAGATTCTAAAGGATATCTAGTGTTAGAAGTCTTCTTTCTTGTCTGTCTCTGTGGTAAGTTTGTACCAGCAGCAGTGGCTATTATAGCTGGTGCCATAGTAGATTCTAAAGGATATCTAGTGTTAGAAGTCTTCTTTCTTGTCTGTCTCTGTGGTAAGTTTGTACCTAGCAGTAGTGGCTATTATAGCTGGTGCCATAGTAGATTCTAAAGGATATCTAGTGTTAGAAGTCTTCTTTCTTGTCTGTCTCTGTGGTAAGTTTGTACCGAGCAGTAGTGTCTATTATAGCTGGTGCCATAGTAGATTCTAAAGGATATCTAGTGTTAGAAGTCTTCTTTCTTGTCTGTCTCTGTGGTAAGTTTGTACTAAGCAGTAGTGGCTATTATAGCTGGTGCCATAGTAGATTCTAAAGGATATCTAGTGTTAGAAGTCTTCTTTCTTGTTTGTCTCTGTGGTAAGTTTGTACCTAGCAGTAGTGGCTATTATAGCTGGTGCCATAGTAGATTCTAAAGGATATCTAGTGTTAGAAGTCTTCTTTCTTGTCTGTCTCTGTGGTAAGTTTGTACCGAGCAGTAGTGGCTATTATAGCTGGTGCCATAGTAGATTCTAAAGGATATCTAGTGTTAGAAGTCTTCTTTCTTGTCTGTCTCTGTGGTAAGTTTGTACCGAGCAAAACTCATATGCACAGTCAGCTTGTAAAAGCCCTGAAGCGACAAATGTAAAACAAGTCAAATGAGAAAACCAACTGCCTAATCTGTGTACAAAACATTTGACAAAAAACAAATATGATATACAGTAACAGACAACAACTGAATAACAGGCTCCCAACTTGAAAGAGACCAAAACAAAAGTGTGGTGGGGTTAAATATGTTTGCAGGCTTTCAACCCTCCCCTTATCATTGACAGTAGTGTAATAGCACAACATATGAACAAACTATGAAATCAGTTGAAAATGGCTAAACTCATCAGATAGATTCAAAGCAGAAAAACAAATAACAGAAAATTAGACCAGAAGTGGCAGAGTATTTATATACCTCCATTAAAAAAAAGACCATAAGCACAGATCTGAGATTACTCACAGTTACTGACAGCTAGTTCAAAGCAAATAACAACTTACAAAACAATCATTTTATTTAAGACTAAAATATCAATCAGTACACATCCACCATCCAATGGATTTAGTAAAAAGAAGTTATAAACACTCAGAGAAAAACCTGACCTTTTGCAATGCTAAATTATAAGTAAATAGAATAAAAAAAAAACTAAAGTCGCCGTCAGCTGAAATTTGTAGCGGTTATCGGAAAAAATAATCTAAACTATCAATCGCGTTCACTCGAGATATAGTTTTTCACATTCCATTCATAAATCGCAAAAAGAAAAACCACTACTGACCTACCTTTTAAGTGATCACACTGTAATAATCCTGAGTTAAAAGAACTAACATAGTTGTTGAATGTTTGGATATTTTTTTCAATTTCAGGGTTAAAAATATTGCTTTTATAATATCTTCTTCTTTTCTTTATTTTCAGTTGCTTTGATAGCGGCTGTATTATTATATCTCTTAGATGCTTCAAAAGGTAGGAAACATTAATTTACAAAATCTACATCTCAACTTGTTTTTTTTAAGATTTTTGGTTTTAGTAAAACAGGAAAAACCTCAATGAAATTTAATTACTGAAGTTCTACACACTCACATTCTACAACTTTTCTACTGCCATATATTTTAAGAATCTGACAGAAAAGAATTTTAAGTCCAGCCATTTTTTTTGTTCTCATGTGAACCGATTATTTTAATAAAATTTATAGTTGACATTGATATTTATTTGTCAACACAAGTAACAAATTAAAGGTGATATTGTGTATACGACAATAAGACAGAGACTCATTTATAGAAATAAAACAAAAGCCATTTAGAGGTCTTCGACAATGTGCAATTGTCTATACAAGGTGTCAATAATTGGTGAATTCATTTATTAGAGACTATCAAAATTCCTATGAATTGAATTTACTTAAGGACAACAACAAAATTAAGATATCACTTCCATACAACCACACACACTGTTCGGCCAAGACTTATTTAAAAGAGATGGATAATGTCTTTATTTTTAAAACAAGAATTAGAGGAAAATAGAAAAAGACATGTAAATGTTAAAATGAAAATGTAGGCTGTTTTCTGAATTTTGCAAATTAAGAATATGTCAGAAAACAAGAATACATCTGGAAATTAATAACATTTCAAACATTAGTTTTTCGTTATAGACTGCAATCAACTTAGGAAATTGCAGAATTTGAACATGCCTAGACTATTTATTCTGACTAGTTTAGACACATGCAATAACATTTTAATCTTTTGACAGGTGGAAAATTAAATATGAGTGCTAAACTACGTCAAATAATGAAGGAAGAAGCAGACAGAGAAAAGGAAAAAGAAGAGTAAGTAATTTTATATTGAAAAAAAAATTATTTTACACTGAGCGTTGGCGAGGTTTAAAATATGTTAAAATTTTATGCCTACCCATGTTAAAATGAGCATAGAAAATGACATAAAGGAATTATTTCAATTCTAATAGGACACATACTATATTTTTATAGGTTGAAACATACAGAAATACCTCAAAAATATTTGGCTGCTCCCATTTCCCCTCATGAATTTTTGAATGTTTCATTTTCACATTTAATAAATTTAAAAACTAATAGTAGGGAAAATATATGATGTTTCGATAATAATTTTTAATAGAATTTTATATAAGCAGCTACAATATGTACTATTTACTAAAAAAAAAAAGAAGGAAAATAACAAGTAAGTTTGTGCACATGTATCAAATATATTTTGTGCTAATTAGAACACAATGAAATAAGTATGTCATATAAGAATCAACAATATGCCAGTATCTTTATTATATATAAGCTTTAAGATTTTCATTCAACACTGTCTGCCTTCAAGAAAAATGGTGTTAATCTTGAAGAAGTTTTATATTTCCGAGATTTCTGTCAAAGTATTATATATTGATACCTTCAATTGCCCCATATGATTTCTGTCTAAGCAACTGTTTGTTAATCCATCTGTCCTGCTTCAGGTTAAAGTTTTTGGTCAAGGTAGATTTTGATGAAGTTGCAGTGAAATTAACTTGAAACTTAGTACACATATTTCCTATGATAAGATATTTCTAATTTTATTGCCAAGTTAAGAGTTTTGTCCCCAATTTCATGGTCCACTGAACATAGGCAACTATATTGTGATTTGGGCATCAGTATACTATTGACACATTCTTGTTGCAGAAAGCTCCACATAGGGATAGTGATCCGGTGGCGGCTACGGTGGCAGCGGTGGTGTTAGCTCACTTCTTAAAAGCTATATATTTTAGAAAGTGGAAGACCTGGATGCTTCATGTTTTGTATATAGATGCCTCATGTTAAGAAGTTTCTGTCAGTCACATGTCCATTGTCCTTGACCTTATTTTCATGGTTCAGTGACCATTGAAAAAAAAGTTCAGATTTTTTATAATGTTGAATTCTGTCTTACTCTAAGTAATAGGATAACTATATTTGGTATGTGCGTACCTTGCAAGGTCCTCATGCCCGTCAGACAGTTTTCACTTGACCTCAACCTCATTTCATGGATCAGTGAACCAAGGTTAAGTTTTGGTGGTCAAGTCCATATCTCAGATACTATAAGCAATAGGTCTAGTATATTCGGTGTATGGAAGGACTGTTAGGTGAACATGTCCAGCTGGCAGGTGTCATCTGACCTTGACCTCATTTTCATGGTTCAGTGGTTATAGTTAAGTTTTTGTGTTTTGGTCTGTTTTTCTCATACTTTATGCAATAGGTTTTCTATATTTGTTGTATGGAATGATTGTAAGGTGTACATGTCTTGCGGGCAGATGTCATCTGACCTTGACCTCATTTTCATGGTTCAGTGGTCAAAGTTAAGTTTTTGAGTTTTGGTCTTTTTATCTAATACTATATGTCATAGGTCAACTATATTTGGTGTATGGAAATATTTTATGATTTATATGTCAGTCGTGCAGGTTTTATTATGACCTTAACCTGGTTTTCACGGTTCATTGCTCAGTGTTAAGTTTTTATACGACCGCAAAATTTGAAAAATTTTTCGTCGTATATTGCTATCACGTTGGCGTCGGCGTCGTCGTCGTCGTCGTCCTGCGTCCGAATACTTTTAGTTTTCGCACTCTAACTTTAGTAAAAGTGAATGGAAATCTATGAAATTTTAACACAAGGTTTATGACCACAAAAGGAAGGTTGGTATTGATTTTGGGAGTTTTGGTCCCAACATTTTAGGAATTAGGGGCCAAAAAGGGCCCAAATAAGCATTTTCTTGGTTTTCGCACTATAACTTTAGTTTAAGTTAATAGAAATCTATGAAATTTTGACACAAGGTTTATGACCACAAAAGAACGGTTGGGATTGATTTTGGGAGTTTTGGTTTCAACAGTTTAGGAATAAGGGGCCAAAAAAGGGCCCAAATAAGCATTATTCTTGGTTTTCGCACAATAACTTTAGTTTAAGTAAATAGAAATCAATGAAATTTAAACACATTGTTAATGACTACAAAAAGAAGGTTGGTATTGATTTTGGGAGTTTAGGTCCCAACAGTTTAGGAATTAGGGGCCAAAAAGGGACCCAAATAAGCATTTTTCTTGGTTTTCGCTCCATAACGTTAGTATAAGTAAATAGAAATCTATGAAATTTAAACACAAGGTTTATGACCATAAAAGGAAGGTTGGTATTGATTTTGGGAGTTTTGGTCCCAACAGAATAAGGGGCCCAAAGGGTCCAAAATTAAACTTTGTTTGATTTCATCAAAATTGAATAATTGGGGTTCTTTGATATGCCGAATCTAACTGTCATGACTGTGTATGTAGATTCTTAACCTTTGGTCCCGTTTTCAAATTAGTCTACATTAAGGTCCAAAGGGTCCAAAATTAAACTTACTTTGATTTTGACAAAAAATGAATCAGTTAGGTTCTTTGATATGCTGAATCTAAAAATGTACTTAGATTCTTGATTATTGGCCCAGTTTTCAAGTTGGTCCAAATCGGGGTCCAAAATTAAACTTTGTTTGATTTCATCAAAAATTGAATAAATGGGGTTCTTTGATATACCAAATCTAACTGTGTATGTAGATTCTTCATTTTTGGTCCTGTTTTCAAATTGGTCTACACTAAAGTCCAAAGGGTCCAAAATTAAACTTAGTCTGATTTTAACAAAAATTGAAATCTTGGGGTTCTTTGATATGCTGAATCCAAAAATGTACTCAGATTTTTTATTATGGGCCCAGTTTTCAAGTTGGTCCAAATCAGGATCCAAAATTATTATATTAAGTATTGTGCAATAGCAAGTCTTTTCAATTGCACAGTATTGCGCAATGGCAAGAAATATCTAATTGCACAATTTGTGAAATAGCAAATTTTTTTTTAATTAGAGTTATCTTTCTTTGTCCAGAATAGTAAGCAAGAAATATCTAATTGCAAAATATTGTGCAATAGCAAGATTTTTTTTTAATTGGAGTTATCTTTCTTTGTCCAGAATCAACTTAAATCTTTGTTATATACAATATACAATGTATATTCACTTTTTACTACCAAATGATAAATTAAAATAATCTTTACCATTCAGTGATAACAAGCAGTTTTTTTACATCTTAATATTTTATGATGTATTTAAATGAGTAGTTATTGTTGCAAACTCCATTAGAAATTTTAATTGAGATTAGTTTTGGAATAAGGGAAAGGGGTATGTGATTAAAAAAATTGGGTTCAATTTTTCTCATTTGAAATTTCATAAATAAAAAAGAAAATTTCTTCAAACATTTTTTTGAGAGGATTAATATTCAACAGCATAGTGAATTGCTCTAAGAGAAAACAAAAATTTTAAGTTCATTAGAACACATTCATTCTGTGTCAGAAACCTATGCTGTGTCAACTATTTAATCACAATCCAAATTTAGAGCTGAATCCAGCTTGAATGTTGTGTCCATACTTGCCCCAACTGTTCAGGGTTCAACCTCTGCGGTCGTATAAAGCTACGCCCTGCGGAGCATCTGGTTGTGTTTTGGTCTATTTTTCTGAAACTATAAACATATGTCAACTATATTTGTTGTATGGAAGCATTGTTAGCTGTACATTTCTGCCTGGCATGGTTCATCTGACCTTGACCTCATTTTCATGGTTCATTGATCAATGTTTAGTTTTCATGGTTAATGTTAAGTTTATGTGACAGTCGTAATAAAGCTTTATATTTAGGAGTATCAACATAATATCAATGATAAGAAAAGAAGGTGAGACATTTCAGTGTGTGCACTCTTGTTTTTCTATAAAGATGTGACTTATCTTAAACAACATAATGGTAAAAACATACACTTTTTTTCTTTCCAGGAAGAAGCCTTTATAAAGAAAAGAATTGTTGAAGTAAAGAAACTATCAAAACCAATGTGCCAAAAACCATTTTGAAATTACATTACAATATTAAAGAACAAGGCTGTATCTTTAAGTTATCTCTCTTGTGTGTGCAATATAAGATAACATGACATTATTTAAAATTTGTAGAAAACCTTGATTTTTCTTGACGTTATTTTGATACTGGTAATGATATATGTCAAGAAGGGCTGAATAGGGGCTGTAACTATTTACAGATATTTAAAGGTGCTACACAAGGGTATATATAATAGTAAAGAAAAGTGTTGTTCAAATTTACTAAAGCAATGCCCAGTTTTATCCTAAAAAATCAAAACAATTTTGTCTAAATTCTCAGTTACATAAAAGAAAAAATAGTATATAGATTTCTATAACACACTCTTCAACTCATTATTGCAAAATTCTTAAGATAAAGTAATTAAGTATTAAGTATTAAAACAAGATTTTGGACAATATTGACTGTTTTAAAACTTGGATACATTATTCTTGGTTTATAGAATCAATTAACACTGTGCTACACAATTCTGATTTGAGAATACACTTCATTAACATTCCTTGTCAACATGTTGTGATAGTAATATACTGCATCATTTACCATAAGACCTTTATCATAAGCAGGTTGTCAGCTTTCATTACAGTTGTTGATGTGTGAAAGATTGTAAAAACTTAACCCTTTAAATGTTTAACTTCAAAGAAATATTAAGTACATAGATTAAGTAATTTTAATTAAGAAGACGAAAATGTAGGAAATATTTATAATGAGGTTATATATAGCCTTTTTTCTGAACCAGCTAATAAAAAGAGCTTTTTATGCAATGTATGTCATTTTAAAAACTTAGAGAAAAACTTAATACAAATTTTAAAACAAAATGAATTTTCAATTGCAGTGTCAGTGTTTTTCCCCCTGACAATTAACTAACTGGTTTGGGCATTTTTTCCAATTCTACGGGTGTTACTTTGACCTAAGTTTACAGGTTACAATCTCATAATCATTTAACATTAAATCAATTTCATAATTTCTTTAAACAAATTTTCTTAGGTATTAAATCTCTGAAGTAGTGTATGTACATTCATTTAATTTGTTTAATCTGAAGAATAAAAAAATTTTATTCTTTAATAAATTTGATAAAAAATATGATTCTTATTCTGATTCAGTTAATTAATTGTAAGAATTAAAATACACATTTAAAATATTTTTTTATAAAAAAAAAAAAAATATGCATACTCATTTTTAAAATCCCTATGCTATCTGTCATCTGTCAATAGTGATATCTGGTTTTAATTATGTAATCATACAATAATTTATACCTAAAATATGAAAAAAAACATTTGGTCATTAGCGTAAATTTTCTTAAAAATATTGTATATTGTGTTTGAAGAAGCATTTTTGTCTCGCCTTGCAGTAGTCGTAAAGGTGAGACTTACACATGCTGTTTCTGCTGGACTGCAGTGTCCAAGATTTGTTAAAACTTGAGATTAGGTCAGTTGTAGGGGAACCACTTATAGTAAGGGCTGATATTTGGTTGTATTAGAATTGGCACATTTCATTTCCATGGAGATTATTTATCCCTGCCTTGTCAGTTATGGTCTATTGACTTTGAAAGTTTGATAGTCTAAATTTTAGACAAGTTAGTTTAAGGAAAACCACTAATGGCATCACAAAGATATTTAGTATGCAGTTGTATAAGCATCGAATATCTATAGAGATTATATTACCCAGCCCCCTCAGTCACTCTGTTGACTTTGAAATTTTTGCAGTTTACATGTAAAAGTTTGATAAGGTCAGTTTAAAGGAAACCACTGATGATAAGTCAATGATATTTTGTTATGCAGTTGTATTATCATTGGCATATCTCATGCACCCCAAGTCAAGGTTCATAAACTTTGAAAGTTTTGCATAGTTTACATGTTAAAGTTTTGCCACTTTAGTTAAAACAATTTACATTAAACTATTAAAATTACATGATGGTGAGAAATATATCTGTGTCAACAGTGTATTTTATTTTGTATATTTGTAATTCAAACATTGTAATAAAGTTTAAATTATTTTGTGATTTTCTATAATTTTATATTTGTGTGATACTCAGTGAGTGGTTTTTCAGATCATATTAATTCAATACCTTTAGGAACTATGATAACTTGAATAAATTTTGTGTCATGCACATTTATTACAGTACATACCATATTCAACTTGTTAAATTGGGAGTGGGAATGAATTAAAGTAAAATCAAGAATGGAAATGGGGAATAAAGTGTTGTACAGGAATCACTGTGACATAAATATTGCAAAATGTTACTCTTCAATGAGATAAAATAAAGCAATTTCTGAATTATTGTCTGGATGACAATGAATATATACATAGCTCACCTTTATACAAGCTAAGTATGATTTACCCCAAATTAGTCGGTTTGTGTAGCATCTGTTTACCAGTATATTCATTTCTATCTTATTTGGATTTAATATGTAAAACTGAGAATGAAAATGGGGGATGTGTCAAAGAGACAACAACCCGACCGAAGACAAGAAAACAGCCAATGGACACCAATGGTGTCTTCCTCACAGCGAGAAAATCCTGCACCTGGAGGCAGACTTCAAAACAAAAATCTGACTAATCCACCAAAACATACAAATGAACTAAAATTAAAAATAACACAAGACTAACAAAGTCCACAGGATCCTGACTAGGGACAGGCACAAAAATGTGGTGGGGTAAAACATGTATAGTGAGATCACAACCCTCCACCCATACCTCTAGCCAATGTAGAAAAAAACAAACACACAGCAATACTCACAGTAAAACTCATTTTAAAAGTACACTTAAACAAATACAACCAACTGAAAGAAAGAGAGGCGGAATATACCATAGTGAAGTTGGAAATTGTTGAACCAAAGGCAAACAATACTTTACAAAACACAACATAAAAAAAGAAAGACAGCAACACGAACCCCATCAGAAACCGGGGGATGAGGCAAGCTGCTCAAGAAGGGTGACCAGACCCTGCTTTCCATGCGACAACTTATTAGTTGCTCATACTAGTACAAATCTGCTGTCACATTGGAGGGAAAGATATCAGGATTGCGATAACGACAATAAGTACATATCCATCATTAACTATGAACCAGATATTCCATAACTTTCAACCAACTCATTATGGCGTCCATAATTTTTTTAAAGGGATGACTTCAATTTTACCACCTAAACTTTTGGTTTATGAGATTTATTGTAAGCATCAACCTTCTACTGGTGTTGCATGCTGTTAAATAGCGTATCAACTGGGATATGGACCTGTTGAAATGACGCTACGTCGACATTGTGCAGTTTACAATCATAAACTGAAATAATTTCTCTTGTCATAAAGTGTTATTGTCAAACAACCCTCATTTCCAATTGCTAGATGTAAGTTAAGAAATGAGGCAGACTTAAATGTATATGTTTATATCCTTTATTTTAAGATTGATATATATACATGCATTCAACAAAGCCACCAAAATTTGAATTTATTAGAGAAAGGACATCATATGTATAGCGAAACATGAAGATAAAGGATATTGTTAACTTTTTTTCATTCTTCTTTAGAAAAAACATGAATGAAGTCTTCCTCATATGAATAATGGAACAATTCTACAAAAAGAGGACACAGTAATTGTTGGTTCCCATGGGAATGTTTGTTGATAGATATATCCTCGAAACGTAACAAATATGATCTTGATATTGCCAGTTTCATATATATATTATTTTTTTTACAAAATCGGAATATTATTTTATTTTAAGTACGATTTATCCCTCCCTGAAACAAGATGTTTGTATAAACGTTGGTTATTTGAAGAATAACTAAGCTTTTATAACTGACTGTAAGCTTGTATTGACACAGTGCGAACTCAAACATTAATACCAAGGTGGATTTATGAGTTTGAACAGCGGTATAAAACTGTTGCCTTTATTTATGCAAGTCAAGAGATTAGACCGAAAATTGTTCCTGTGGTATCTTTTATTTCTAATTCGAAGGCACAGATGAGTTCATAACAGTCTATAAAATTCGGAGTGTTTAGGGAGTGTGAAGTTAAAGAATAATGCTGACTTCTTTGATTTATCCCCTTCTTAAAAGATATGTGTTTATAAGTTGGTAATTCTTTTTCTATTAAATAGATCATGAGTGTTCATAGATCCATTACGCTTTCTTAATTTTAATTCGTTTCAACGACATTACTGCCATAACCCGTTCGAAAAGGGTATCTAAGTCCTCGTTTTCATGTTCAGTCCATTGTCTGTCAAATTCCATGGCTAAATATTTGAATCTTGTCTCTCAAGATAATTTATTATGGCTTTTTCCCTTGGTTAACACATTTTGAACAGAAGTGTTGACGATGTTCATGTCACTAGTTTAAACATGACCACCCGAAAGATATATCAAAGTGGAAATCCCACAATTGCAACCCGGATGTTTAGACTTGAAGTCATAATGTAACAAGCACCAATATCTATCAGACGTAATTCGTACTTCAAGATATATAGGTTTGACCTTTTTGCATTTTCAATGAAATACTATCTACGTGCGCAAAATGGGCTTAAAGGTTGGCCTTAAAGGTTATCTGCATATTGTAGCCAGTGCAAACTTAACATCATGAGACATGTGTGTATTTTCCTCTATCTCTGCTTAGTGAAGACTGCAGCATGCAAATCAGGTAATTCTTTATTTTTATATCAGCAGTAAGATTACATATCACTGAGTTGATACCTCTGATGGAGGACTATAAGTCCACGAGGGTATCATCAACAAACTTTTCTAAAATTATCCGTTTATGAATTTTGAAATTATTGAGAAACAAGTTTCAACTCCCTCAGGTAAAGTTGGTCTTAAATGAATTTGTCTGTTTATTTTAGGTATTTTTGACATATAGCTCTTCAACGATTTTCGGTACTTATACATCTTCGGATTTCAAATGTTTGGCTTTGAGCGTTCGAAAATTCCTTATGAAGATAAATCCAGAAAAGCGCTTCGGACGCAATAAATTATTAAACGTGTTGTTTCCATTTTTTGGGAATTTGAATTTGGTAGCGGTTTTCATTAAACATCTTTACTGTTAAGAAATGCTCCCAAATTAAACTGGAATAAATCCAATTGTTAAAATTGAACCTACCATTGTTTAAGAATACCAAAAAATTACTACCACGTCATATGGCAGGATTTTTTTAGCATTTTAGTTTTGAGTTTGCAAAGATATTAGAAGGGTTGTAAAAAGCAATTGTTTTCTTTATAAATGAATGAATGAATATATTTTATTGCAGAAGCAAACATAATGCTATAGCAAAATAACATAATATACAATTAAATTAAAATAATGACAGTAAACAAACAGAGAACAACACAATATGGTCATTATAAGCACATAATTACAACGGCTATGCAGTGATTATTTGTGATCTTAACTTCCATGCCGCATTAAGAAATTTACACAATTGTTTAGTTAGACTCTTTGAGCTAGCCTGTAAAAGAAATAACAGCTTTCTATTAGTTGGCCATGAACAATAATATTTTGGTAAAAACTGTAGTCTCAATGATCTAAAGGCAGGACATACAAAAACAAAATGGTACTCGTTTTCAATACAATTCATATGACAGCATAAACATATACGATTTTCTCTTACAATATTGTCAAAACGACCAACTTCAATATTTAGTTTAATGTTCCACTACGCAGTCTAGTCAGTATATTACCATTAAAATCATACTTTAAGTAATCTTCTAAACAAAACTCATTTTTCAATTTTCTATATAAACACAATTTTTCACAACCGTTCAAAGTAGTAAACCAGTTCTGGTAGTATTGATCATTTATACGACATTTTATATATTCAAATGCAACATTAGTGTTATCTTGATCATTCCATACATAATTCATACCTAGACTAAATAATAAATCACAAACATGTGATACCCAGTTTCTCTTGCCATTTGAATCTATCAAATGTGGACTCAATGTTCTTTATTATGGTTTGCATTTTCCAAAAATGTCAAAGCGTAGCAGATTGCCTTGTTATCTTTTGATAAGAACAACAGCATACGTTGGTCGCTTATTTTAATTGAAAGGACACTCATTCCAATAGGTCCACTCTTTTGCGTTTTTCAAAAATAATTATTAACAAGTTATATCTACAAGTGAAATAGCAGCAACATTACCAATTTTAATGTACCAGATGCATTTTGACGATAAATGTCACTAAAGTGATGCGTGAGGCCAACAGTTTTGAAAATCCAAAACTTGTTTCACAAGATGACAAAATTACAGATTTCTTTGTGTAATAATTAAATTAGGCTTAGTTTTTTTTGTGCAAGTCTGTTGAAAACTAAAAGACATTTTAGGAGATAAATAAGGACGTACACTGTTTAAAAAATTAAAACAAAAATACAAATCTTCAAATCAAATTCAAATAGGGAAAGTCAATAATAACTGACAAAGTCAACGATTTCAATCAACGAAACAAGTGAAAAACAACTATCACATTTCTAAGTAAAATGTCCGTCGCACCTTTGGTTCGTGTAGATAGTGCAGCTTGTATATCAGGAATAATAACTTGCGACCAAATGAATAATAAGTAAAACAACAAAAATACCGAACTCTTAGTAAAAATTAATAAAACCGAAAAGTCCCTAATCAGTTGGCAAAATCAAAACCTCACACACATCAATCGAATGAACAACAACTGACATGCTCTTGACTTGGTACAGAGTGTTTTCCTTTCATTCAAATTTGCCTTCATCATTTGAGGGAATAACATTTCGAATGAATTAAATAATAATATTCATGATTTATTACAGACTCAGTTGCAATCAGGATGTTTGGACTCGGAACAAGAGTCATGAAAAGATTACAGGCACCAATATTTTACATAATTTGTACTTTAAAATATATGTTTAATCTTTTTTTAAATTTTAAATGGCTACTATCTACGTGCTAAAAATTGTCTGGCTACTAGGTTATCTGCATGATGTAACAAGTGCAAACATAAGTTCATGAGACATATGTATTGTCTCCTATCTGTTCTTAGTACAGACAACAAAATCCAAATTACGTAATTTTTTTATTCGTGTGTTATTATGATTTTGTAAGTCGCGATTTGAAATACAGGCATTTACTTGTCTCTATCTATAGGTTTCTATCAATCGTCATTATAATACGCAGAAGCAAATCTATAGTCGCAAATATATTGCCCTAGTAAACACTCAATAATTGGACTATTCAATGTATGTTACGTTCTTAGGCATCACTTCATAAGTTATAAGTTTGCATGAAAGCATTCTGATTAAAAAATAATAATAAAGAAAACAACATACGTCATTATTTAGTTACCATATGAATATATAATTTCCTTTAAATCTAAAATAACGAAGAGAATCAGAGGATTATCTGTAATGTCGGAATAGGGAAGACTGGTAAAACTCGTTCTGGTAATTTTTTCAGTAAAAGAAGACATTACTGATAGTCCAAGTGAAGATAACGGATCCAGTATAAACAAGCTTTCTAAAAGACTCGGTTGTTTGTCAGTAGGATCTAGTGCGCCTGGAAATGACAATGTTGACTTCATAGGTATATATTTTCAGTTTATCAATATTTTAAGAGTGTCAAATTTTGTGTTTGCGCTTATCCAAAATAACAACTAGATATATTGGAATAAGATTTATTTTCATTAACATAACGCATCATCGAATATCAGGTGCGTTAGCTTTATTATCACTATCGTTGATTGAAGACAATTCTTGAATTTGTGGATTCTCTGGTTTTTTGTCACACAATTGTTACAGTTCAATTCAATTTTATCAGACGTCAATATCTACTAAACTTATTACCTTATCAATAATCTAAAGTACTTTTACGACAAAGTACACGCTGAACCTGAAAAACAGCAGAACATTTAAAAGACACTTTTTAATTTTCAGATTTTGGAAATGGAAAGAAGAATCTGGTAAATTCATCGTATTATTGTCCTGAATAGTGCAAGCAACAATGTTTACTATTGTATAACAGAAATAACACAGATAAGTTAATTATTCATACACCAAAAAAATAAATAAAAAATATAACAGTAAAATATAGCTTAAAACAATCACTGACAATGTTATTGGATTTGGAGATAAAATTCGATATTTACCAGAATTGAGCTAGCATGTTTAAAACACGATCCGGCATTCCCGAAATAGAAGGTATAGAGGTACATCTACGTCATAAATTCGATGTTACTTCTTTAATATAACCCTCAAAATAATAGACACCAAACAAAACATGTATGATTTGGGGAAAAAAAGAACAAAAATACAGAAAAAGAACAGAACATTGCTGATACATTGGAATACATAGGAAAAATGAAATGTGTATTTATAACTAATAATATTTAAATTTCTTTAAAAAAAAGAGTTATACACCTTTCTTGTTTGCGATTTCAATTTATTTGTTTTTCTTACATTAAAGATTATCCGAATTTAACTCGATTTATAGATTTATAGATTAAAAATTTATTTTTCTTTCAGAGCGTCTGACTCAACGCCCATTTTAAGGATGTTCATGTTGCAAATCTTCATTTCCTGCAAAATATTTTGTAACAGTTGTCTAATCGCCTTTTTCTTTTGGTCATCTGTCTGTTTTCGACCCACGTAATTGAATTGTTCCTTAGTTTCTTCTAACTTATTTTCCTTTTTTCCGTTTAGCTGAACGATTTTGTCGAACTTATCTTTATTGCAGAACATATACTAAAAACTGATAAATTTATGATGTTTATCGACCTTTTTAGTATAAATGAAAAAACGAATAAATTGATCGATTATCAAATGAATAACATCTTGATATTTTTCTCGGGGTTCGGTATTTTTGTGATTTTAGCCCACTCACTCAGCCAAAAGTAAGTAAAACAATAACTGAAATATACTTTGTACAGCTCTTGAAAAATTGGTTTTGTTTATTTGAATCAATATTGTTTTTTAAGCATTTTTGTTTTTCCTTAGATAACCCAGATGTACCAACATGTAATTGTAAGTATAATGGAAAAGACAGGATATGATTATCAAATCTTCACACAAAAGCACTACATACATGCTATTTTATTACTGTTCCTTATCTTAAAGTCACTGAGAGCCTTCAATACAAAGCAAAATCTTTTACTTCCCCGCAAGTTCAGGACGGCCCCTTAAACCAATATGTTTAGTAATAAATTCTATCGGGCATTTATAACTAATCTGACAAAAAAGTAGAAAGCAGAAAAAAACGATACCATACAAATGTAAAGAATAAGAATTTTATTTGTTCCTTGATGTTGTTATAGATTCTCCAATTGTATCGTTTGAATCACTTTCTTGGTAAACTCTAACCAGAAGGCTAAAGCGAAAGTGTTTTCAAATCAAGAGTTTATAACATGTAACAGGCGTTCACGTGAACATTTGATGTCACACAAGAAAATGTCTGACGCCACAAAGGGAAAGTGATTGTGGTATGAGGTCAACAGTTCAAATGCCGCAAATTCTCGGGTTTAGCGTCAACATCAGGACTGCCAAGAATCCAAACTTGAAAAAAAGTATTAACAAATATGGTGAATATATAAATATATTCAAAGATATTAAAATCAAATGAATTATAAAAAATAAATGTAATCAAAATGAGGAATACCAAATAAAAAGTGTTATAGTCGTATTACTAAAATGTCACTGTATTGTACCAATCATGGAAGTATTATATTGACAATATAATGCTTACACGACTGTAATCATGATGAATTGTATGTTAGTACTATACCCTGGTTTATTCTTTTTAGACAAAAACCCTTTACTTCAAACTACAACACCAAAAGGTAAGGTAATGATTACTCGATAGAATTTACGATTTTATTCAAATATGGACATGAAATTTATCCTAAATTATTTGCTGTAAAGATCTATAGAAGATGAAATGACTTGAAGGATATATAGTGTGAAGTCAATTATTAGCTCACCTGGCCTAAAAGGCCATGTGAGCTTTTCTCATCACTTGGCGTCCGTCGTCGTCGTCGTCGTCGAAAGTCGTCGTCGTCGTCGTCGTCGTCTGTCGTCGTTAACAATTTTTCAAACATCTTCTCCTCTGAAACTACTGAATGGATTTGAATGAAACTTCGCATGATTGTTCCTTAGATTATCCTGCACAAAGTGTGTGCTATGATTTTTGATCCGTCAAAAAACATGGCCGCCGTTACTTAAAATAGAACATAGGGGTCAAATGCAGTTTTTGGCTTATATCTCAAAAACGAAAGCATTTAGAGCAAATCTGACATGGGGTAAAAATGTTCATTAGGTCAAGATCTATCAGCCCTGAAATTTTCAGATGAATCAAACAAACCATTGGTGGGTTGCTGCCACTTAATTGGTAATTTTAAGGAAATTTTGCAGTTTTTGGTCATTATCTTGAATATTATTATAGATAAAGATAAACTGTTAATAGCAAAAATGATCAGCAAAGTAAGATCTACAAATAAGTTAATATGACCAAAATTGTCAATTGACCCCTTAAGGGGTTATTGTCCTTAAATGACAATTTTTCACAATTTGTTCATCATATTTGCTAACTTTAAAAAATCTTCTCCTCTAAAACTACTAAACCAAATTCAACCAAACTTCAACTGCATGATCAGTAGGGTGTATAAAATAAAGTTTGTGCTTTATTTTTTATTTCGTCAAAAAACATGGCCGTCATGGCTAAAAATAGAACACAGGGTAAAATGCAGTTTTTGGCTTATATCTCAAAAACTCCAGCATTTAGAGCAAATAAGACAAGAAGTTAAAGTATTTATTAGGTCAAGGTCTACCTGTCCTGAAATTTTCAGCCGAATTGGGTAACTGGTTTTTCAGGTATAATCCCCCTGAATTGACGATTTTAAAGAAATTTTGCAGTTTTTGGTTATTATCTTGAATATTATTATAGATACAGATAAACTGTTAATAGCAAAAATGTTAAGCAAAGTAAGATCTACAAATAAGTCAATTTGACCAAAATTGTCAATTGACCCCTTAAGGAGTTATTGCCCTTTAAAGACTTTTTTTCACAATTTGTTCATCATGTTGACTTACTTTAAAAAATCTTCTCCTTTGAAACTGCTGTTTCAATTTCAGCCAAACTTAGGCTAAATGAGTTTCAGAGTATCTAGTATAAATTTTATATTTCATTTCCTTGTATGTCAGAAACATAGCTCCTATGGCTAAAATAGAACATAGGAGAAAATGATTTTTTTTTGCTTTTGAAGAAAATAGGACGATTCAAAGAACATTTAAATAAATTGAAAAGCCAAAATAATCATTGATGAGAGATTTAACCAAAAAAATTAAGGTGAGCGATTCAGGCTCTTGAGAGCCTCTTGTTATATTTGGCCACGAATGTTTATTAAAGGTAGTCCCCGAAACTGGATGCCACTGTCGATCCCAAAATTAACATCATAGAAATAATAATAAATGCTTGAAAAATATGATCTAAGTTCATACTTAACTGTCATTTTTTCCGCTTTGATGTCATTTTAAATCCGACCATAGGTAGCAAGGTAACAAAATGGAGAAAAGATATTGATCGAAACTACGTTCATTTTATCCTTTTAAATGCTAGTCATTATCATTAAAGCACTTATATATGATTCCAGTTAATTTTATTTTGATGTTAAGTTGTAGAAATGTGGTATAATAGTAAGCAAGACAAGTATCCACATTAGAATGAGTCGGTGATCAGAAACAGATTTTTTTTATAAAGCTGACAGTGAATTTCTTTTTAAAATAAAATACCAGATCAATCCATATAAGTATTATATATTTTGTCAATCATCAGTATTCTAATTATTTGAAACAAGTTAGCATCTTAATTGAAAATAGCTTACTGTTGGTTTATAAATTTAGTCATATGAGTTTATTTTAAGTTCCAAGCAACTGGTGGCAATACAATTATCTTTATGATGTTATTCAGCTAATACGATCACAAAGTCAGTTACAAGTAAACAATTTAATAGACAGTTATACTGAAAACCTCATCGGCGGAAGAAGGGTTTGTCTTGACCCAAACAACGGTAAGCTGATTTTAGATTTTCTACTAAATGACTATTCTTTTCAACTTTGTATTTGTTTGGCTTTATAAATATTTTGATATGAGCGTCACTGATGAGTCTTATGTAGACGCAACGCGCGTCTGGCGTACTAAATTATAATCCTGATACCCTTGATAACTACTCATAAGTATATAATTAAGAAGTCTTTATAAAAACATTGGAATACTTTAGCTTTTAAAAGCAATCAAATTGAAATGAAATTGTTTCTGCATTTTATTTAATAATAAGAATGAACCCGGAACACAAATGGGGATGAATGCACGTCCATTTGAAAAGTAAAAGTTTCTACGTCATATATGTCAGGTGAAATACAATTTTCCAGTTGAGTAAATCAATATTAACAATCCATCTTTTTAATGCTTTCCCATATTAGAGTGTTACTCATTCACATGTTGCTATATTTGATAAGCATCTATAAATACTTACTAGACGATACATTAATGTGAAGCTAAAAACTTTTTATACCCATCCGAAATTTGTCCTTGATCACATTTATATCATTAGATTTTATGATAATGCAGAATGAATTGAACAGGTAAATGATTTTTAAGATTTGTTATATGAGTAAAATTTTCCTTTATCACGAAAGAGGGACGAAAGATATCAGAGGGATAGTCAAACTCAAAGATTAAAAATAAACTGACAATGCCATGGCTAAAAATAAAAATAAAAACAGACAAATAATAGTGCAGAAGACACAACATAGAAAACAAAAGACTGGGGTGATCGCAGGTGCTCCGGAAGGGAAAGCAGATCCTGCTCCACATGTGGCATCCGTCGTGTTACTTATGTTATTACAAATCCGGTAAATAGTCTAATTCGGTAGGTCACATTCATGAAAAGGGAAGGGTATTGTAGTGACGACATAAGGAACATATCCGATATCATCTGTGAAACGGTTATTCCATAACAGTCAACCAACTCGTGATGGCGTCCATTAAATTTACGAAGGGATGATTTCAACTTCACCATTTTGGAACTCTTGATTCAATAGCTTCCTTGTGAGCAGCAATCCTCTATCAATGAAATCATGATAGGAAATACAAGCCCAGGAATATCGTATAAATTGGGAGATATATACTCCGTATGCAGACGCTGCTGGAATGCGGCACAAATTTCGTTTCCTGAAAAAGAAGATGTAGATACTCTTTTCGAATGAATGAAGGTTGTGAGGTCGATGGCACAATTGAGTATTGAATCCCCAAACTGAATGGGTTTATGAATACACATGTTACATAAATATCTAAACACCCATATGTCGCTAAGCACCTATCCTAACTTCATGACACATATGATGTAGTTTTTTGCAGATAACGACATCGTTTTGTGTGTAAATCAAAATGCAGTAGTAACTCTATAAATGAATAAGACATTGAAAGTTGAATTGGAAAATCAACAAACACCCCGATGACAAATAACAAAGGAGGAAATCCGGAATAATCATATGTCTGCTTTATGTTCATTTGGAATTTCATCCAAAATAACTTGACCGTCCTTCGCAGTATAGGATACCAATATCAAATATGTTTTCTTTAAACAACAAACCATAACAAAAGTATTATCTATTTCAAAACAAAAGACAAATTGAAAAATTGAAGAGATATATCTTATATAGAACGACAAGAAGCAAATATTGTTCTTTAACTTCGCGTTATGCTGCTATAAAGAAACTGTGTTCTCCCCTTACATAGCTTTCCAAATGTGAACTTTCAATTTCTATGTAGCAAAATCCCCAAAGCACCTGCTATGGAGTATATCTGTTCAAGAGCTTGTATTTCCTTTCATGATTTCCTTGATAGAAATTGCTGCTTACAAAGAAGCTATTGAGCCACAAGTTCTAGGTAGTGACTTATGATTTTACGGACGTCATCACAGGTTGGTTGACCGATATAGAATCGCTGTTTCACATATGACGACGGATTGTAATATTTCCAATTGAAACCACACCAACTCACTTTTCCTGCATCACAGGGTTTGTACTCATATTAGCCATGGATACCAAAAGGACAGGATCTTCATACCTTCGCATCTAACACAACCCTCGGGCTTCAGGTGAGGTTCGTGTTCATTCTTTTGTCTTTACGTCGATTGGTATTTTTTTGGCTTGGCTTTATAAGGTTTTTTTTCGACTTTTGAGTTTATCTTCCTTGTGTATCTTTCGCCTATCTACTAGAAGTCGAAATGGATTTGCGTCACTTAGTTTTTTCTTTGTGTTCTAAAAATTAAAGAAAAACTTGATTATAAAAAAATGAGTTTGATTCTTTCAGGTCGTTATGAAATACCACTTAGTAACTGTTCAGTATATTTTCACAAAGAAAGGCGTCTTGATGGAGCGTGTAATGATTTTAAGAATGTTGGGACAGGAAGTCGTAATTATCGTTTCGGTAAGTACTTTTCAGTCAATACTTATGTTTTATAACAATTTCGGTCGCGTTGGTCTGAGCGGTAATGCTTAATTATTTTATCATGTGCAGGTCTGAAGTTGTTTTTTTTTATAAATATGTAAATATATACCTAAGTGAACGTAATTTTGGGTAATTCCTTTTTTGCAGCTTAAATCATTTGAATAAACTCATGATAGATACAAGGATTGAAATTTTTATTTACGCAAGACGCACGTTTTGTCTAAAAAAAGACTAATCCGTGACGCTCGAATAAAAAAAAGTTATAAAGGCCAAATAGAGTACGAAGTTAAAGAGCATTGCGGACCAAAAATTCCTAAAATTTTGGCCAAATACAGCTAAGGTATTCTATTCCTGAAGTAGAAAAGCCTTAGTATTTCAAAAATTAAAAATTTTGTAAATAGTTAATTATATGTGAATGTAAACCTAAATAACGCTTAAAATGCTTAATATGTCATGACGTTTCTGAACTCCACTGACAAAAATAAAGAATCCTATGAATCTTTGTATCATAAAAAAAAAGAATCCTGTGAATCCTTGTTTAAAAAAAAAAGAATCCTGTGAATCCTTGTATCATAAAAAAAAAAAAGAATCCTGCGAATCCTTGTATCATAAAAAAGAAAGAATCCTGTGAATCCATTTATCATTAAAAAAAAGGTTTTGACGGATTGTCGAGAAATAGCAATTTCAAGTGAATTTTTCTTACCGCATTTTCTGTACATTTTTTTACATTTATAGATCTGTTTGACGAATTCTTCATTGGTTGTATCTCTAAGTATGATCAACCACTTTTTCAGTTGCAGTTCAACAAGTTTAAAAAAAAAAATCAAACTCGAAAGACCGTCAAATTACGTATTCTCCCTTTCTATCTTTGACAATTGTTATTTATCACTAAATCTCGCATTAAGTTTAAAAAATAACTTATGAAGAATGAAATTTTCAGGATGAAAATGGCGTGGGGACGTCAATGTGGAAAAAGTATAAGATTCATTAAATTTCTTATAACTTTTGATTGAAAAGATATAAGCAAGTTCGGTTTGTTGTAAAATAATATTTATAGGTTATAGTTTGGATTTGCCTATTTTTATTGTTATTCACTTTTAATAGTGAAAAGTGGGGAAAAAATCTCTTTCTCATTACAACCGGTACCCACAAGCACAGCTCAAATAATTTTTACTGTTCCTATAAAATTGCTTACTCCTTTTTATGTGTGTAATATTTCGTTATAATCAGGGTTAATTTTGCTTAGTTATAGTCTTCAGGTAGCATTAAGCATATGACTTCGTGAAAATATGTACACTAGGTTCCATAATAAGAACTACAAAAGTAGACCTGACCATGCACGGCCATATTGAAATTTTGTTTTAAACACGAAGTTTACAAAAGTTCAAAACTATGTGGCTATATTTTCACGAGACCAGGGTAACTTTTGTTATATGAATTAATTAGGAATTGAGATTGTCAACATTGTTTTTATTGCACATTTATTCTTTTCACAAACACCTTAGTGGTAGAGTAAAGTGCCGGCATTTCGACTAGATCGGGTTTATTTTCAACACTAATATATTGACTACTTATTAATATTTTTTCGTAAGCAATATCTATTTTCTGCATTTAAACTAATTGATCCAATGATTATTCTTTATTTCAAATCCACCAATTTTAACTGGTTTTTTTTTTATATATATATATGCTGACTTGTTTGCCGAAATCTATAATTGTTAACATGTACCGAATGCTAATTTACTACGTGACACGATAAAATGTCAATCAAAACAAAAAATCAATAATCCGCTATCGGGGCAATGAAATCTTAATGCGGGGTTCACACATTGCCGATTATTGCTCCCGTTTGAGATCAGACAGCGATACGAGACGAAAAGTGAAAAAGTCGGATTAGTATCCTCAATTATCTGGAATGTCCTATTATTGTCTGAACGCATTCGTTTTAGTTCGTAACAGATTCCTACTGGTCGGGAAGGGTCCGAATAGTTCGGCAAAGCACCCCGACAGTTAGGTGCGTCCCGTAACATTCGGGGAAACTCAGCCGATTTTGTCTAGTCGTATTACAATCGTGTCTATGTCGTGACAGATTCTGCTGTATCGGATCGAATTCCTAGCAATGTTCTGTGTATTCGGGACAGTGTCCTGTGGAACGGGAATGATCTGGAGAAATTTGTTCGAACGGATAACTTCCGTCAACGTCGGTTCACTGTCTTGTCACTATCTGATCTCTGTCGGATTACATTCGGTAGAATCGGGACGCAGTCGTGACAGACTCGGTCGAATTTTACCTGGCGAAAGATAAAAATCGGATTAGAAGCGGATTTAGCACGGGATTATCGGGATAAATTCGCTTGGAAACGGTTGAATATCGACGCTTCCTGAACAATATCTGATTGTTGTCGTGATTAAATTTTTAAAGTTTGAATTTACATCCACGATTCATAGGATCTTGATCAGACTTTTGATAAATTTTAATCGGGAATGGTCCTGTCAAGGACGGCAGTAAAAATCGTGAATGTGTGACCCCAGCTTAACAGATCGATCAGTTTCCAGTCCCGTTAGTATAATAGTCCCAGGTTAGGCCACACCAATTTGATTCCTTGTTCGACGGACCCGCCCGTACCTATTTTTTTCAAAACAGATTTTTTTTATTTTTTTTTTATATTCCCGCTTCCCGCATTCGGAAATGTAATCATGTCCATTTCCCGCACCGTTTTTTTTTGTAAATATTAGAAAAATATATCAACATTTGTTTTTAAAATCACAGTCTAACCTGTATATAACGATTTTAAACATAAAAGCACCCCATCACACTTTGTAAATATCTGTGAGAATATTTGTTTCAGCATGAAACCTATTTATCCAAAACGGGAGTACTCCGATATATTTATAACAGCGGAAATACCTGTAAAGAACAAATAAATGGTTACTTCCCCCCTTACTTATATTCCCTATCAAAACATGTTCGTTGCTAGAATAAAGTACAAAGAACTTCTGAAGGATTTGCCTTCAACTGCAATTATATTGTATGCTGGCGAAACAAAACTATCCATAGCCGCTGCATGTTTATGCACCTGTCCTGATTGATTGAGGGGCCTGTGGTTCAGCAGTTATCCTTTGTTGATGTTGTTTATTGGTATTTTCCCGTTTGGATATACATGATATATAAATTAGATCGTTGGTTTTCCTGTTCGAATTGTGTACGCTAATAATTTTGGGTTCCTTTAGGCAACAACCATTTTCTTATCTGGGGGGGGGGGGGGGGGGGGGGGGCTGGGATTTTTATTATGTTCATAAAAAAAATTTCAGAACCTTCCTCCTATAATTTTTTTTTTCTGATGAGAAGGAAAGCAAAATTTTTTTTCCCATAATGTGGAACAGAAATACATTTTTTTTTCTCAAAACCATAAAATTTACATAAAATTCATTTTAATTTTTTAATTGATGTAAAATGTAAAGTGCATGGCTCTGTCTGTATCCTGGCATTGGCTGTTGTCTCTGTTCTTTTTTTTAGCCCACTTTCAACATTATGATATTCTCTGAGTCCGTCATACAGGTACCACAGTCCTTGAATTTTAATACTTCAATTGAAGTGGCCACCATTGCCATATGTAATGGCAAAGAGTGAGTAGCTCCAAATTATAAACATCCACTGTTTCCAACTATAATAATTGACATTCCATTGAAAAAAGAGATATAAAGAATGATACAGAATGATACAAAGGAAAATACTACCGGTATACAAGTCTGTGTCATACACAATCAGTGCTACTTTAAAAGACTGTTTTAATATGATACCATATCTATCCCTGTATAAAATGACCATATCATGTTTATAATAGTTGCAGTTTTAAGTATGTCTTAATGTAGTAGCATACATGCGGGAGATTTGGAATGCAGGAAAATACAAAAAGTAATAAGGTATAAAGGAGAAGGTCCGGTAAGGTCCCTTTTTGGCCCAAATATATAACAGTTTTACAAAATTGTTAAAATGTAAACTTTTAGTTATTTATTGGACAGTTGAATGCTTCTGCTACATAAATATGGGCTGTTTTTGACAATACAATGCACATATATCGGGTTGTAGCACCATTTAGTCGTGCGTAATTACTGAAATCTTCAAAATTCTATCATTTTAGTTAAATTTTAGACGGTTTCCGTGTAAAACGAAAGTGGCCGCATTCGTGTTCATACTTAATATTGCAATGTAAGTTGTATTTTATGATAATACATAACATATATAAAGGTTGTGAACGAGAGACGGTGTCTGTTCTCCTTGGAGCATCTAATTGCATTAGGCTGGGTCATATCGACGATTCGGTAGTGAACGCTTCAATATCTGGAGGATCCTTTGACAAAATTGAACAAAACATTGATTTAGCTTTTCAAAAAACTGAAAACAAAGATATTGAAAAGGTTGTTATCTGTCTAGGCACAAACGACATAAGTAGAAATAAAAGTGACTCTGATCAAATAAACCTTCTTGTAACAAGCGCTGTCAATCGTGTAAAGTCTAGCTTTCCAGAGGCACAGATAGGCCTTTGCAATATCATACCGCGAAAAGGCAACGGCGCTCAGTTTCAGAAAATAAATGAAACAACCAAAAACGTAAATAGTTTCATGAAAAAACTTTGTGTTCGAGAACAATTTGTAGCATTTGTTGATATAAATGATCAATTTTATAAACACGGAGCTGTAATCAGAACGTTGTTTGATAAAAATGACAGTAGTGGGGTACACGTCAGCACAGAGGGCGCACAAAGAATTAACAGTAAACTGTGTGAGTTTCTCAATAGCCCAAACACAAACGTCGTCGTATCAAACACTCCGATTGATCGAAAACGCAACAGAAGTGACAAAACTACTCCAACATCTGCAGACCGGACATCCAAAGTATCAAGAAAAGAGACAGGAATAGATCATGATTAAACCCATGTGTATAAACACTCAGACTACTTAATCTGATTTTAATGTTAAAAAACAAATATTTAAAAAAAACAAAACAAACAAAAACAAACAAAAAACACAAATGTATCACTGTAAATATTATGTCCACTTTTTTAAACATATTTTTCGTATGTATATGTTATTTAAAAATAATTCGTTTACATGCCTTTATGTATATATTGCAAAAAGTGCAAACATTGCTAAGCTATACCAAACTGTATTGTTAAATATTGAGAAGATGAATAAGTATCTGTTTATTATACCTTTTACGGTTTTTAAACGACGCTTAGTATTGTTATATGATGAGAACATGAATGAGTATCTGTTTATTACACCTTATACGGTTTTTAAACGACGCTTTATGATTAAAGTTTTACCTGATTTGTTTACACAAAGGTATACACATAAACGATCCGTTAAGTTTATTGTTCCAAATAGATATAATCAGGTTCAAAGCATTCAAGTGAAACATTTAAATGACGAAAGAAAGAAACAAAAAACTATTCGATCTTAATATGTCTTTGTCAATTGCTTCTATAAACGTAAATGGTTTACGAAACAATAAAAAACGAGATATGATTTTTAATTGGTTAGTTTTAAAAAAGTTCGATATTATTTGTCTTCAAGAAACACATTGTTCAAAATCTGATATTGATAACTGGGGTAATGACTGGAAAAAATTTGGGGGAGGGGAATCAGTTTGGAATTGCGGAACTTCTGATTCAAGGGGAGTGGGATTCCTTTTGCAAAAGAATTTTTCCGAAAATGTAACTTTTATAAATCACGATGAAAACGGAAGATGTCAAATGTGTGACATAAAAAAAGATAATGCTGTATATCATATTATTAATGTATATACACCGAACAACGGTTCCGATAGAAAGACTTTTTACGAAAATTTGCGCAACTTAAATAAAGTGTATGACGATGATAGCGTTGAACACTACACCGTATTATTAGGAGACTTTAATTGTACTTTAGACAAAAAAATAGACAGAATGCCATCACATCAAAATAATGACGTCGGTACAATTGAATTAAAAAATCTTTTATTGAGATATGAATTAGATGATATATGGAGATCTCGATTTCCAGATACAAAACGTTATACGTTTCAGAGAGGAAACTCTAAGTCTCGTATAGATTTTATTTTCTGCAGCAAATCTTTGAATAGTAAAATATTTAACACTCGTATATCTCATTTCCCATTTAGTGATCACGAAATAGTTACATCAAAAATTAAGTTAGATGATATAGAAAGAGGGCCGGGTATGTGGATTATGAACTTAAATACAATTAAATCTGAGCAGTTTTCAAATGCTTTTAAAATCTTTTGGGAAGGATGGAAAAATAGTAAAGACAAATATAATGATATACAAGAATGGTGGGATATTACCAAAAGTAAAATAAAATTTCTAACAATTGATGTAAGTAAAACACTAAATCGAGTATATAATAACAATCACATTAAAAAACTTGAAAAACAACTCGAAGGATTAAAATTAGTAGAGGAAAAAACAAATATCACCAATTCTAGAATAACCGAAATTGAAAGCGAAATTAAGGATATTTATACAAATTTTACAGAATCTGCGAAAATTAGGGCAAAAATTAAATGGTCAGAAGAAGGTGAAAAATCAACGAAATATTTTTTTAGTTTAGAAAAGAAAAATGGCCAAAACAAGTTATGGAATCGTATAAAAACAAAAACGGGTGAGTATAAATATGATATTGATTCGATATTAAAAGAACAAGTAAATTTCTATTCCACACTTTTTACGGCTGAAGGGTGGGACAAAAATAGCGGTGAAAAGCTTTGCCAATTTATTGAAAATAAGGTAAGTTCGGACGATAAGGAGATGCTTGATAGTAATATAAATATGGAAGAATTAGAAAAAGTGCTCAAAGATCTCAAGACTAACAAATCACCAGGTGAGGATGGCATTATATCTGAATTTTACATACTGTATTGGGATATAATAAAAAATGATTTTTTCACACTCCTTCAAGAAATATTTGATAAAAATGTCTTAAGTAAATCACAACATAAAGGGGTTCTTACGTTATTACATAAGGGTGGTGAAAGGGAAAATATTAAAAATTGGAGACCTCTTACATTACTTAACACCGATTATAAAATCATAGCAAAACTTCTTGCAATGAGACTGAAAAAAGTCTTACCGAAAATAATACATTCAGATCAAAAAGGGTTTGTAAAAGGAAGAAACATTAGTGATGCTAACAGATTAATTCAAGATATAATAGACTATATTGACAACGAAGATGAAGATGGAATAATAATATTTCTTGATCAACAAAAAGCTTTTGATAGAGTTGAATGGGAATGGGTGGATTTTGTATTAGAAAAGTTTAATTTTGGGGGGAAATTTAGACAATGGATAAAAATGTTACTCTATGATGCTATTACTTGTATAAAAACAAATGGACATGTTTCAAAATATTTTTCGATAACACGTTCGGCCAGACAGGGCTGTCCAATAGCACCCCTTATATATATTTTGCAAGCAGAACCAATGGCATGTGCAATACGAGGTAACAAGGAAATTGAAGGGATTCAAATACCTGGTGAGGGGGGTAAAAGTATAGAAACTAAATTATGCATGTTTGCTGATGACACTCAGCTTTTTAACAAAAATGAGAAATCAGTAGAAAAATCTTTTGATGTCCTAACGCTATACGAAAAAGCTTCGGGATCTAAAATTAATTTTGATAAAACCAAAGGTTTACTTATAGGATCTCTTAAAAGGAAAAAACTAAAATTTAATAAAATTAAATGGATCACAGGTAGTGTAAAAACCCTCGGAGTAAATCACGGATATGAAATTGATAATGATGCTATATGGCAAAGTATAATAGAAAAGATTAAAAACTGTGTCCACGTTTGGAAAAGCAGGAAACTTTCATTTAGTGGTAAAACCTTAATTGTAAAAAATTTCATATTGCCCATGTGTAGTTATGAAATTGAAATGCGGGGAATTCTTGAAAAATATTCAAAAGAAATAAACAATATTATTTGGAATTTTATATGGGATGGGAAAGTTAACCAAATAGAAAGACAGGTTTGTTGTCTTGATATAACAAAGGGCGGAATGGGCATGATTAGTATAGACTTATTCATTAGAAGTAAACAAATAAAGTCTCTTTATCGTATTCTCCATGAACCATTAGAAAGCTGGAATGCGATTGGCAAGTATTGGCTTCGACACTTTGACAACAAGTATAATGATCAGTATTTTTTATGTAAATGTTCAAATATTAAAGGACTAAATATTAAAAATATTCCTTTATTTTATCAGAAAATGATTTTTACATGGTCTAATTTTCTAAAAATTGGAGATAATCCCAAAACTAAGAACGAGGTACTTAATATGAGACTATTTGGTAATTCAAAAATTTCATTTCAAAATAAGCCATTGTTTTTTTCTTCCTTTCTAAATAGTAACATGAAATATATCAAAGACATATGGAATGTAGAAACCAACAAATTTAACAGTTGTTGTTCTATATTTGAAAAACTTGTAGATAAAAGAAACTGCATATCGGAATTTTCGAGAATTAAAAGTGCAATACCAATTGACTTCTTACAAATATTAGAAATTGATAATGAAATTAATAAGAAACCAAACATAGAATTGAAACTTTCTAATGAAATGGTTATATTAGACAGATCTGGGAAAACAATCAAACCAAAAGAATTAAAACTAAAATATATTCGAGACATGATTAATAAGAATATATATCCAAAATGTCAACTTAAATGGCAAGAATTTTATGGCCACGAAATTAATTGGAAAATAGTATGGGGCAATTTGAAAAAGGTTAAAATCACCAATAAAATGAAAGAATTTCAATGGAAATGCATTCACAATATCATATATACGGAAAGTAGACTTAAAAAAATGCAATTGTCAAACGGAAAATGTCATATTTGCCAAACTGTAAATAATACTGAAAATCTGCAACATTTATTTTTCGATTGCAATACAACAAAATTAATCATTAGTAAAATCAAAGATATTTTTACATTATGGAATATTCAATTAGATGATGATAATTTAAAACAGTTTATGCTTTTGGGAGATAGCAGTGGTCACTCGAACCAAAATTTACTTGTAAATCTATTTTTTATTTTGACAAAATGGTCCGTGTGGAAAATAAGAAACAAAATTAAATATGATGGGATAAAAATGTCCTCTACATATATTTTAAATCTTTGGAAATCATATATGGTAACACATCTGAAATCTGTACCCTGTTACTTATCAATTAATACATTAGACAAAGAGAAAATAAACACATTAATTAATTTCATACTATAAGTACATACCTTGCAGGAGATAGCAGTCATGTTGTCTGTTTTTTTTATATCTCTTTAATTTATATTGATTACGGTAATCCATGGTTTAAAGATGCACTCGATTATGTTAAAATATTATGTGAATCTGGTTTATAGGTGCACTCGTTTATGTTTTTTATAATGTTATATTATTTACCACTAGTAGTACATTCTATAAAGATATTCCTTTTTCACTCATTGTCATATAAAAGAATATAAGTATTATTACATGTATACTATTTTTTTCGGATAATATAGTGCACATTTTTCAACCTCCTGCTTCCCGGACAGTTGGCTTAAATGTAAACGGGAATCCACAGTTTGCATCCTGGGCAACTGAGGAAATTGTAAACAGGAAATATTTGGAATAAACAAGTATCAATTTAAAAAAAAAAAAAATAAAGGTTGTGGATGAACACGGATGCGATTTGAGGGATGCGACCACTTTCATTTTTGACAAAAACAATCTGAAAGTGACGTTTTTTGGCATATTTGAGAGATTTTTCATATTTGAGCTTCAATCGGATCGTTTTCAATGACTTAATCAGTTAAAATCTTTCACATAAACTTACTGAATCAAGTGAAATAGACACTTTTAAGTGTTTAAAAAGTGGTCAAAATCTTTCGTCAGATGAAACTGAAATTTGAGGCCAAAATGAGTCCTTACCGGACCTACTCCTTTAAATCTTAGCTTAATCTGTAGACTGGACAGATGTTTATAATCTACTGTTCCACTGTCTCAACTGTTGTTATTTTCACTATTCTCAAATTCAGCAGTGAAAAAAATTTTTTTTTTTCGTTCAGCTAGGCCATCAAAATATTTTTTTCAAAAAAATCCCAGGCCCCCCCCAGATAAGAAAATGGTTGTTGCCTTATAGCCTCCAGTTTGGTCTGTATCAAAGCCCTGTGTTTGTTATTATCAGGTTGAGAACAAGCCTCCCTCAGACAAGGGGTCATTTTCCTGATGTAGAAAAGAAGAAAATAGTATAGTTCTTCTATACAAAACCTTTGAAAACTTAGAATTTTGTACTCAAAAAGAGAAGAGTTACATCATATTTTAAACAACTTTTTCTAAAAGAGGGGTCCACTTATTTTGAATAATATTAAACTGTTAAAGTAAATGTGTTAACATTGTTAAAGTCCAGGAATATTACATGTTTTGAACATTTAATACCAGATAGATATAGTTCTTTGAGAAAATATGAGCCCTTTTGCACAAACAAATATATTATAACTTATATTGATTCCTCATAAAACATGTAAAAGGGATATTTATAACATTGAGGGGTTGTCCTTAAACTGATTATGATTTGGATGGAGAATTGTCTCATTGTCAGTCACACATACATAGACCAGATTTAATTATTTCTTGGTGAACAGGGAAAAAATGCTTCAGAAATTAAAGAAATGTCAAAGTACAAGTGATAAATCAAGCTTTGATATGGTCAAAACCTACTATTTTATGTTTACAAAAAAAATTGTAATCGCTCGCCTTTACTTTTCAAGCTTCGCCTGAAAAAATTGCAAACTAAATATTTTTTTATTAAAATTTTCAAATCGCTCGCTCGCCCCAAATTTTGGAGTCCAAAAATTCGTAGAACAAGAAATTAAATTGGTGTGGCCTTATGTTAACATTTTCTTCTTCAGGAAGAAATGTGCCTCTCAATGTAACAGTACAAGATGATTGCAAATTATACAACCCCAATCCACGTGATATAAGCCGAAAATTGATGCAGAGAAAAGAATTTATTCCTGCCACCAGTATAAACATTCTTATTGCTGGATGGGTGCAGTTCATGATCCATGATTGGTTTGGTAGTGGACCAAATGATAAAAGCAGGTGAAGACACCTTTGGCTCAATACAAATATAAAATTACATTAATGTATCATTAATTAAAAGTACAAATAATGTTATGTTAAAATCAGAAACACATTTCTGATTTTTATTTTCTTTTTAAACAGACATTTTGAGGTACCAGTAAAAGATGATGATCCAGATTTCACCACTGCAATCAAAATTAACAGAACTCGACCAGATAACTGTACACGTTTACCAGGAGTTACTACTAAAATTTGAAAAAAACTTTCCTCGAGATTTTGAATTTTGCAAAGATGCAAAAGACTACGAGACGCATCAAAATATCAATACGCACTGGTGGGACGCTTCTCAGTTATATGGAGTTGATGCTACTACAAACAACCGTATTCGCAGTAAAATGGACGGAAAATTACAACTGACCGCTGATAATCGTCTTCCGATAGATTCATATATTATGGATTGCCAGTTACAGGTAAACACAAAAAGGACAATTCTTTGTACCTTTGAATTCGAAAATAGATATGTATCACAAATCCATCAGACACCATTCTGATATTCAAAAGACAATATTAATCTGCCAAATATTCATATTTCAATTGTGCCTTTAATATTTCTTTCAGACTTTTAAAGTTCGTGAATTTAGGAAAGAAAAATGTATTTGTCAAGAATATGACTTTATTTACCATACCATACCATTCCAACAACATGATAAATTGAATGAAAACAAAACATTTTTAAAACAAACATACCAGTGTCTCCTTTCAACCCAACTTAATTATAGTCTCTTAAACAGTTATTGTAATGTTACTTACTTTCAGGACTAGCAATAGACTGGTGGGTGGGACTTGGTATGTTTCATATTATTTGGACCCGGGAACACAATTATGTATGTGATATGCTTAAACAACGTAATCCAACATGGGACGACGATAAGCTGTACCACACAGCTAGACTTATAATCGGAGGAGTCATTGCAAAAATTCATACACTTGAATGGACCCCAGCAATCTTACAAAACAAACTCGTTTCCCTTGGTTTAAGAAGTAACTGGTATTGAGTATCATTAATGGAATTTGCTAAGGGTAATTCAACATTAACGAAAATACTGACAGATATAATACCAACCTTAGCCAATGGCATACCAGGGTCTGTTGGTAAGTTTACAATACAATTGATAAAAATCAACATCAAGACATAATTATACATGACTCTTATATGACCTAAATTAATAAATGATAATGAATAATACACATAATGAAATCCTTTCCCATAATATTGTATTATTTACTACCGGACAACTTTACATCCGAGACCAAAAGACGATTTTTAAACAACTGGAACTGTTCGGGTTTCAAAAACGAATGACAAGTTGAGTCGGGTTGAGAGCTACAAAAGGGGAGTTGTAGGTTAACAAGGCATGAATAAACTCCGACCATACCGCAAAAGCCAAGACACTACATAGAAACTCTTCCCTGAAATCAAAATCAATACAATTACAACAGATGATATACGATAAAGATCAAAGTGCAATAAAAAATGAAGCGTATTCTTTTTACAGGGAAGCCAAAGAATATGAGAGACGTTCCATATTCGATTACACAAGACTTTATTGCTGTATACCGTCTTCATCCATTAATGCCAGACACATTCAATATTGGAAATCATCTCACAGGAGCTATTGGTAAGATAATTGTAACACAACATTATTTAAGGGGGAGGCAAAGCTCAGACTTTAGTTTTCTGGGTTTTGTTTTGAGAACTGCTGTTTGTCTTTTCGTCGCTTTTAGTTTTTTTTGTTATGTCATTGTCAGTGTTTTCAGCTTTGAAAATCGCTTTGATATCTTCCATCACCCTTTCCTCAATTTTAAGTTTGATGTGAAGAAAACACTTTTGAATTTTAATGTCTAAATAGTAAATATAATTGTTAAGTAAACGGTTACCTTTATTTACTATATTTAAAGGAAAAAAACAAAATTTTAAATACTGAAAATTTGCAAATATATATAGTCACTGCAATCGAAACCTAAGATCTTGTTTATATTGTAAAGGATTATCAAAAACTAGTTTTTTGTTTCGTATTATAGAATTTTCAAATCGTTTATTTCTTATACTCTCAAACTTTAGCTGTTGAAAGTATTGAATCAAACTGTGCAATCGATGCAGAGTTATACTGACTGATTTTGTGAAGATGACACTCTTTGAAACTTTTCTGGTAAATCGTCCTCATCTTTACTTGGTTTAATGATCTGGACTCGTTTACGTCACGCCTAGACATAAAACATCTGAATATACATGTCAATTGTTATTACGGTGTGTTAAATTGCGTTTAGCCAAAAACATATCGTTAAACTACAATTAACTTAATATTTATGTTTCACTTAAATAAGTAAAAAACGTTTTCTATAAGAACTGGTTTTTTTTTCTAGAAAACTCATATCAAATGCAGAATGTTGTGTTTGAAAAAACTGAGAAAGTATTCCAAGAAAACTCCTTGGAAAACCTATTTTATTCATTCGGCAATGATCATCCAGGAGCAATGACCCTCCATAATTATCCAAACTTCTTAAGAAATTTAACGCTTCCGCCGACGCATCCACACGGAGCTGGGCGTATAGATTTAGCTACAATTGATATCTTACATGACAGAGAAAGAGGTGTACCAAGGTAAGAAATAATGACGATTTAATAAAACATACTTAGAAGGGTTATTCACGTGGTAATTTTTAGGTTTTTTTTGTATCAAACACCTTGAATGATTTTGACGAAGTATTTAATGTCCATCATTTTGATAACATTTAAAAGATTCATATCACAAGTTTTAATAAAGTAACGTATTATATATGAATGATATTGAAGAAGAACGCATTTATATTAAATATACAATAGGTTTTAATGAGAGATGATATATGTTTTATTTTAAAATGTTCACAAAACGTAAAACAAGATTTTTTATTTAAGTGATTAATTTAGTTTCACTTATACTTCTCAAACTTCCAACTATCTTAGGTAAAGCTGACACTATTCTGGTGTTGTTCCTCTATAAAAATCCTTCTGATATTTTGTGTTTTTTGTATTATTTATTTTATGTTCAAACACATATATGGAGGCTACTGCACGATATAAGACTTTAACTCTTTTTTTTTCATTAGGGTAGTATTTCCCTTTCGAATATAAGATTCATATGGTATAATTCCTTAAAAGATACAACAGAACTTTTAATTCCAATTGCGAAACCAAACAGTTAAATTCTTTGCTATATTTTCTAATATGACATTCTTTATGAAACTGAAAAGTAAATAGGCAATAATGATGAAAAAATGTTCCTTGTATGATTTTAGGTACAATGAATTTAGGAGACAGTTACATTTAACACCAATTACTTCATTCGAAGACCTGACCACAAATACTGCACATGTTAAAGAACTGCGTCAGGTTTACAACGATGATGTGGAAAAAATTGACCTTCTGATTGGATCGCTTGCAGAGTCGCCCCTTCCTGAAGGTTTTGGTTTCAGCGATACTTTCTTTAGAATATTTCTTGTCATGGCTAGAAGGAGACTTGAAGCTGACAGATCTTTACGGATTATTACACCCCTGAATTTTACACCCAATTGGGTCTTGATTATATTGATAGAACCTATCTAAAGGACATATTACTGAGGCATTATCCTACCCTCAGTTCTCAGCTACAACCAAATGTCACAAACGTCTTCATTCCATGGAAAGGTCAAACAACACTTGACAAAAAATTTCCCTATCCTGACTGGTAGACAGAAGCCAATAGACCAGATTATGATCGCACGTGTGTAAATAAAGTATATTATATTACTATTTCATATACTATGATATTTTAATCCGTGAAGCAATAAATAATGTTAAATGGAAAAATCCAAAAATCTTTAGGATTTCAAATACTGAAACAGTTGTAAACGAGTACCTTCTTGTTTATACCCATAACATCCTGAAAAGCATTACAAACATACACCTTTGATCTTGGTAGTTATACGGTATCAATTGTTATGGTACGATTTATAAGTAGGAAATAGTTTAAAGAGAAAGTTCTGTGATAAAGGTTTTGAAATATGTCTTTTACCAGAAAACATACAAGAGGTAGTTGTTGTTAAAAAATGTTTAAATATGTCTTTCAAAAAATCCCTTCTTTTTCGAACAGTGTGTATTTTGACGGTTATTATAGCATTTCAAACGACACTACAACATGATATGGTATCACAAAATATGTTTTTCTGTTTTACAGAATAGTTTTGTGCATGTGGGTGTCATTTCATTTGTTTTTGTCGATTCAACATTTTTTCCTTTCTGGTTCATTGAGCCCCGAGTTTTTGTCATCAGTAGGCATCCGTCGTTTGTCGTTATTATTTTCTTTCATCTCATCAGAAACCACTTGGCAATTTCACAATATACATCTGAGGATATCTACTTTATATATAAAACATATTCGTGGTCCCCACCAACCAAACTATATTGTCGCTGTTGCTAAAACAAAACATGGGGATAAAATGTAAGTTGTCTAATTTCATAAATATATATGGGTAAAATCGTCCAATAATGTCCAGATCTTACACCAATACAGAGGTAACAAAATTATCAAACGGCTCCTGCTCCTGGAGGGACTTATTGTCCTTATGCTGTGAAAGAATCTATATTAGGGACGATGTAAATCAGATATGAATACTATAAAAATCCAAATGACATTTTGTCGAAGGGTCACCCAGAAACGTCTTTTCAGAATAACTACCAATGCACTTGTAAACGGATAAAACTTGTCTCGGCTGGTTAAATTCGAAAATTCTTTAAAATCTTTATAATTTCCATGGCTGCTTCAATTTGAATAAGTTTTTTTAGCGTCCTATTCTTTCAATGCTATGAAAAAACCATAAGGGACCTTATGTAAATGTTTTACCAACGAATGACATTGTCTGTCCCTCTGGTATCTTGCGTCCCTCTTTTAATAAGCCTTTTCAAACATCTTCTCTGAAACTACTGGGGGAAATTGTACCCTTCTTGAATTAGAAACACATCATATACATATATCAAATTGTGTACGCCAGACGCGCGTTCATCTATAAAAGAATTATCATTGACGCTAGAATCTAAAAAGTTACAGAACAAAACCGAAGAGCATTGAGAACCAAAATTTTCGAAATAACAATATCATCCTTAAAAAAAATAAGTCAGATATTCTCAAATCTCGAAATGATTGTCATACTATAAATAACAACTATGTTTATATGTATAATTTTTATTTTTGTTATTTATTCTGAAAACGAAAATCGCAACCAAAATTCATTCTGCGAATCATACATGTAGAATCATCTTTGAGAATTATTGATGATGTCGAAAACAACCATTAAACATAGATGTACGACCTTTAACACGAAGCATTGGCTCCCACCGAACAGCAAGCAATGAAGGGCACCAAAATGACTAGTGTAAAACAATTCAAATAGGAAAACTAACGCTCTATAAATCTATATAAAAAACGAGAAACGAAAAACACCAACATATCAATTTACATGGCTAAACTAAATCAAAAAGACATACAAACAAAAGCAAGTAAACATTCACTGAAAGAATAAATTTTGAGATACAACACAGAATAAGTAATCATTGAACAACAATGTATCAAAAAGTGTGTCAAGAGGTCAAATAACTCGACTGTGAGATTTGAGAGTACTCACAGTTACTGATGTAAAAGCCAAAAACAATTTAAAATAAAAACAATCACGCATCAGAGACTAGGATTTAGCGTTTAAATGACATGAACAGTCAAAGAAGACATAACTTGTGCAATGCCAAAAAAAAAAGGTATCGACAGGCAGTAGGATAGGTAGGTTTTTACCATATAATTAATATTGTTATGTTATATATAGATATAGGAATCTCTATTTAGAATAATGAACGTAGATGTGTAATTATACATCCCAAAAACATTCGAACAGAATACACATTAAGTTACGTTTTAATTCGTTGACGACCAAGTCGATATTTGTGCCAATGTTGACAATATTCAAAGATCTTATTACACCATTAATAAGATAGCCTTTACTAATAAGTTTGTTAAAAAGATTCGATGAGTTTACATGGATCACATAGTGATTCCCGCGCCTTTATTACAATACTTACAGTACTTTGTGTTTTTTTGTTGTTGGGATATACACGGCCACGTCCACTCTGTGATTTTGTAATATGTATTTCTATTTGTATCCATCTGATGAGTTAATTCTTTTTTAACTGATTTTAATATTTCGTTTCTTATGTTGTACTGTGACACCACTATCCCAAGTTGAGAGAAGGGTTGGGATCCCGCTTACATGTTTAACCTCGCCACAATCTGTATGTATGTGCCTGTTCCAAGTCAGGAGCCTGCATTTCAGATGTTGTCATTTGTTGATGGCTTATATATTTGTTTTTCGTTCATTTTTTATTCATAAATTAGGCGGTTAGTTTTCTCGTTTGAATTGTTTTGCATTTGTCATTTCGGGGCCTTTTATAGCTGACTATGTGGTATAGGTTTGCTCATTGTTAAAGGCAATATGTTGACATATAGATGTTAATTAGCATCATTTGGTCTCTTTTGGAGAGTTGGCTCGTTGGCAATCGTACCATATCTTCTTTTTTAAATATTATAATAAGCCATGGAACTTTTCTTACAAAGTATATGACTAACTGGACGACTACTGCTTTAAAATTGTTAACTTTTGTTTTTTTACTGGTAAAATTTCTGAGTACTAGTATCCTTCCATGGAGTGAATGACAGGGACTACCAAATGAGACAACTATCAACAGGACTTTAAATAAAGTGAAAATAAACACCAATAGGGCACGGTATGCGGCCTATAGCGATGAGCATAACCAATATCGTGTAGTTAGATATAAAAGTAGCCTACATGACAAAATGTGAGACAATTCAGACGATTTATGACATACCAATTTACAAAATAAATGTGACACACAGCAATCACCGGTTATCCCGACTCCTGACTTTAGATAGTCAAATAGAGGAAATATCAATCTTCTAGTGCATACATATCTTTCAATGAAAAAAAAAATGTTTTAAAATCTGTACCAATACTTTTGTTTGGATGAAAGTAATACAAATCATAAAAGATTTTATATATTCATTGATTTTAAAAGTTCAAAGAGACATCTTTAGTAAAACGAACTAAGTATCTGCAAGACAAAAAACCTTCAATTTCCGAAATTTATGACCTTAATGACGTGACAAAAATAACAGACCAACTTGAAATAATATTTCAAATACTTGGTTTGTCCTAAACGTGGAATGCTGTATGACTAAAACAGTAATATAAAAATACCCAAGGCAAATTTATAAAAGGATAAGTCCATATTAAGTGATAAAACCAAACGCAATCAATCAACGGAACAAGTCAGAATGACACCTTAACCTAAAAGATTACCCAAATACACCTTAATTCATGTTTGTCTGAGAGAGTTGGATATTGATAATTTCTGAATCTATTAACGGATAATTTAAGAAAGTTATATTATAAGTCAAATGAGTAGTGATTCACTGACTTTTGAATAGGCACTCTGATATAGATCTATAAAAGAATGTTGAAAGATACAAGAGGGACAGTCAAACTCATAGCTGAAAATAAACTGACAACGCCATGTCTAAAAAATAAAAAAAATGATAACACAAATCATTATAAAATGAAAAGAAAATAGCCACTAGGTCAACCGAAACGTTCATTTGTAAAGTCTATAAAGTATGTTAAACCAGAAGAGGTTTAGATGTAAACTGAAGCTTTTCCCCTTTTAAGTCCCAGTTCATACATTTATGCGTCCGAAGCCCTTTTCTGTTTTTACCTTCATCAATAATTGTGATAAAAAACTTTTAGTGAATATTACTTATATAGCAATAATAAGACATATTTTATAGCTTACTATATACGGTAAAAATCCGTTGCATTTTAGTTGTTTACATTATCGTTAAGTTGGTCTGTAGTGGATAGTTAGCGCATTGGCAATAATACAACATTTCTATATTTATATATCTAGAGTTCAACATATGGTATTAAAAAAACACTTGTTTATTCAATGTAAAGCTTTATATCGGCTCACGTCTAAAACAGTCGTGAAAAGTTTCCCCTCCACACCAAATTCTGAGTTGAAAACAGATTCTTTCAAATTCAACAAAAGACAACCAATGACGAGTTGCTGAGTGTGACTGATGAGTCTTATGAAGACGAAACGCGCGTCTGACGTATTAAATCATAAATCTGGTACCTTTGATATGTATTGACGACTTTGGACAGGTCCATGAAAATGTGGCGGGGTTAAATCAACATCCGTTGTTATCTAAACCCTCTTCTTTAAATTTGAAAGAGGAGAAAAATAAAAGGTACGTAGAGGTACAATGAAAATCAGTTAAGAGAATGAACTCTAGATCATAACTTCTTACTATTTTAACAGTATATGGATCCAGGTTAACGATATTTGGATCGGTTGACGGTACAATCTTTGACTGAAAACAACGAATTAATACACTATATTCCAAATCTACCAGTGTTGTATAGGGGAAAGTACTGTGATGAATAAGAAGTAATTATATTTTTTTTATGATGGTTTATTTGTTCTTAGAAGGAAAATAAACCTTTAATGACTGAATATTAGAATAAAGAAGATACTTTTGATCAGTATGTAAATGAAGAAGGCCACAGGCGGATTAACGGTTTTGTCAACTGTGAAACTTTCTGAAAATTAAGAAACTCTTATCATTATAAATGTTCTATCAAAGCAGTAAAGTATGTATGATCAGCAACATATATCTTTCATTGTTACCAAAATTTCAGGAAATGCTTTCCTTATCCTTATCAAAATTGAGTAGTATATTGAACGGACTTCATCCAAACAGATATTTTATGTTAATATAAAGGATAAGGAAAATTTTTGTCAAGAGATGTTTGACTTTTCCAAGGAATAAAGACGTTCGTAACATTTGGTTGCAATTGTGAAGCAAGCGAAGGATAGTGGCGGAGTAATATATCTTTCATGTATGTAGCATCTATGTAGTCAAGACCCCATTGCGTATAATATTCAGAAGTATAGTCGTCTGTAAAAAATCTGTCCGCTTCCATTCTTCTTCGAGCCATAATAGTAAAAATTCTAAAGAAAGTGTCGCTAAACCCAAAACCTTCCGGAAGCGGTGATTCGGCAAGTGATCCAATTAAAAAATCAATCTTCTCTACGTCATTATTATACATATGACGAAGTTCTTCGGCATGAGTGGGATTTGTGGTGAGATCTTCAAACTTGGTGATCGGCGTCAAATGGAACAACCGCCTGAATGCATTGTATCTAAAATAAAGATAAAAATGGCAGACATTAAACATTTTTACAAGTTACTGTAGCACATCGAACCATGCATATGTTTTGAGTATGTTTTTGATCGTGTTAAAGTTCAAGGTACATGCATTTCAAAATATTGTTTTTGCTAGGCATAGCTTATTTTGAATTTATAATAAAATGTTATCTTTATAATAGCTATGACAACCGATTACACTTGAGTACTTAAGAAAAATAAAAGCAAGTTTTACTATGCATATGTCAAATCCTTTCAGTTCTGTATGAAAGGACAACGGGACAGGCGTTCACTTTATTAAGAGACTTAATTCTAACATTTAAAAAAAATCCATTGAAAACGACCAGCGGGCATGTCTATATTTGCAAACTGTTAAGCATACACACCTCGGGATTCCTCTTTCCCTGTCACGTAATATATCGATTGTAGCCATGTCTACTATTCCTTTTCCATGAGGACTTGTAGTGGGTAGATCAAGATTTCTCAAGAAATTTGGATAGTTGTGGAGAGTCATTGCACCAGGATAATCATTGCCAAACGTATAGAGTAAGTCCTCCATTGAGTTTTCCACAAAAACTGACTCCGCCTTCTCAAATACTGTATCTTTCATGTTGTATCGGTTAACTGGAATATTTTTTGTATGAATTATTAAATGAAGTGTGTATAAAAAAATAAGAACTCCTCATTCACAAACGTGTTTTATTTTATCTTTGCATTGTCTAACTTCTTGTCTTGGTGATATTGAATTGATTTAAAATATGCATTCATAATTGTTATTGTAAAGTATTACTCTTAAAGAATCAGTTCTTACCTAATTCATCTGTTTGGTGACTTCTGACTTCAAATTCATCTGGCAAAAGTGGATGCAATCGGTATGCAGCAATGAAATCTTGTGTAAGCGAATATGGTACTCCCCTAATGTTTTTCGGGTTTCCTAAAACAGATGTAATAAGTTTTGTAACATATGTGAAACTTATATATGTATGAGGGCTTCAAATAGCATATATAAATCATACTGTTTCTATGTCAATCTAATCAATTGAAGCATATTCTCTGGCAGGTTGGCTTTTACACGAGTTTTTTTTTATCTTCCAAAATATTAATAAATAAAAAGAAAACTTAAAAATGGTCTAAACCATTCAAGAGTGCTTACTGTGGTCATGTTATATTCCAGATCGAATAAAAATATGTTTTCATTAAAGATATGATGTGAATGATTTATGGTCGTCATGTATGGCAGCTGATACCCAATAAACAAGTTTAACTCTAAATTAGAGAGAAAAATAATCTAAACTATCATTGCCTCTAATGACAATGGTGGAAATTTCTCAACTAAATAGCAACAGTTTAAAGTCTGTATGCATGCATAACTCTCCCGTATATCCACACAACTGTTGTCAAGTTAGCATTATACTTTTAACTGGGTTTGACATATCCATACTTGCGACAGTTACAAATAGATGTGTTGAACTTAGAAATTCTTTTTCGCATTTCCTGTCTATTTGTATAACATAATCATCGTTTGCACTTAGATTTATATGTTTATTATATCAAAGTGCAGTTTACTATCCATGTCCTTATCCTGAACGACAAAAACCCTAGAAAATGATATGAGCCTGCATTTTTTTATATAATATTTTGTTGTTTTGTTGTTTTTAATTATTATTGTGGGTAGTTTAAATGATATATACTGGTTATTTTTCACATATAGATTTATACAAAAGTGTTAGTATACACGATTAAAACGTGTGCTTACCTATAGCTATAGACCCCGGTAAGCCACTAGACAACTGTGGAAATCGTTTGATTAACCATGCTGCTAAGGATGCATTGCCCCTTGCGATCTCAATAGGAGTTATTCCGTACCAGTTAGACTTTAATCCTAACTTAGCAACATCATTGTGCAGGATAGCAGTTGTCCATTCTAGTGTATGAATTTTACCAATTACTGCAGCAATAATGAGTCTTGCCGTGTTATACAACATTTTATCATTCCAAGTTGGATTTCGTTCTTTAAGCATATCGCATACGTAATTATGTTCTCGTGTCCAAATTACGTGAAATATACCTAGTCCTACCCACCAGTTTAAGGAATTTCCTAAAATTAAGATCATGCTTACAATGTTATAAAGTTCGTTATTTAATACTAAAATTTTGTTGTAGATGATGATTAAAATACAAGTTTGGTAATTAAGGTTCAAAATGTGCATGTTTATTATCTCTTTCTTGACATTTGCATTAATTTCCCTACAAAAATAGCTTTTAGCATTATTATATCTAAGTTGAAATCACTGAATTGTAGAAAAAAATAGGGACCTTATACGTCCAGTTTGGACCATGACGTAATGTATACCTGTGATTGATCAGGAACTTCTAGATTAAAAAGTTACCTACCCGTAATAGGCAATCCAGTCGATGGATCAATCGGTAGACGGTCTTTAGAAGTTAGTTTTAATTTGCCGTCTTTTCTTGTGCGGATTCGACGATTTATTTGTTTGTTTATTCCATATAGCTGTGATGCATCCCACCAGTGTGTTACAGTATTTTGGTAGGTATCGTAATCTTTAGAATTTCTGCAGCTATCTCGTCTGGTCATAGGTATGTCCATTGTTTTACAGAAATCCGGATCGTCATCTCGAATAGGAACCTATAAATGTCTACGAATATACGATGCCACATAATGTCATGATTTCTAAATTGTAAGTCAAGTTTGATTAATACGCCTTAGGCATTTATCAAGCAAAAGAAATGTCATAAAGATATCTTAAACAATGGATTTATTTTTCTTTGTCGGATAATAATTTAAGTAATACGACCCTAAATCTTTTACGATTTCAAAACAAATGTCATGATTCATAAAATCAAAAGTCAAGATTGATTTTGACATCTTTGGCAGTTACTTTACACAAGTTTTCCCTAATAATTGTCTTAAGCAATTGTTTTTTCTTGCCTTAACTTCAGGACGACTTTGCTGAATCTTTTTGTTTTAACACATTGTCATAATCTATAAAGGTATTGTCATGATCTATACAGGTTATTTTTAACAGTGATATTTTTTTGATTTCCTGATAATACTTAAATACCACTTTTTAATTCTAACATTTTGTCAAGGACAATAAATTACAAGAGAGTTTTATTTTGCAAAATTGACGTTTACTGATCAAAAGTAAGGCCCCTAAATTTAAATTTAAATTTTGGATTTTTTTACTGGGTAATAGTAAATATTCCACTATGCAAAACACAATATCATTATTTTTAACCGTAATATACAAGTTCAATCTTCACAGAATGAACTGGTTTTTTTAAGAATATGTTGCAAGTGGGGGAGGGGGGGGGGGGAATTGTAATTACAAGATTACATCACCTCAATCTGGTTTGTACTGTTGTGTACGATATTAATATTTCTCATTTGATTAACAAAAAAGGTTACGCTAACAGTACAATAAGGCATTAAACTTTGTTCTCAGACTAGAGTTCCAGTAAGTGTTGGAAAAATATGGACAAAAATCAAATAATGTGTTTGAATTCAATCATTGAAAGTTACACACATTTCTTGGTATTAACGATATTGATGTAAGTTTGTAGGGTTTTCTTCTCTTTTGGTATACTTTCATTTTCATCAGTTTGATAACTAAATGTGTTTTAAAGTGTATACCTGCACCTATCGTTTTTGCCACTGTCAAACCAATCGTGGGTCATAAACTGTACCCATCCGGCTACAAGGATATTAACAATTGTAACCGGTATAAATTTCTCCCTCTTCATCAATGTACGACTTATATCACGTGGATTAGGGTTGTACAAATTCTTCTCATCTCTAACTGTGGCATTTAGGGGAACATTTCTGCCTAGAATTAAAAATAAAACGATTTCTGTTTTTATACCCCCGCTTTGAAAAAAAGGGGGGTCAACTGTTTTACCTCTGTCTGTCCTTCCGTCAGTCCGTCAGTCCATTAGTCCGTCAGTCCGTCAGTCTGTCCGTCAGTCCGTCCGTCCCATGAATATTTTTCGTCACATTTTTCTCAGGAACTACATTACCAGGATTTCTGAAATTTGGTTTCAGGCTTGATATAAGTCAGCTATACCGTGTGATGCGTTTTCAGATTCATCACTCAACAACTTCCTGTTTACCGAACACTTGTTTGATTTTACACATGATAGCCAAGTTGAAAATTTTTCGTCACATTTTTCTCAGGAACTACAATACAAGGATTTCTAAAATTTGGTTTAAGGGTTAATATAAGTCAGCTATACCGTGTGATGCGTTTTCAGATTCATCACTCGACAACTTCCTGATTACCGAACACTTGCATATTTTTACACAATTAATATTATCCACTTGCGGCGGGGGTATCATCAGTGAGCAGTAGCTCGCAGTTTCACTTGTTATTTCTGAAACAGTAGAAAAGAGGGACAAAAGATACCAGGCAAACAGACAAACAATAGCACACACGACACAACATATAAAACTAAAGAATAAGTAACACAAACCCAACCAAAAACCGGGGGTGATCTCAGGTGCTCCGGAAGGGTAAGCAGATCCTGCTCATCATTTGGCACCCGTCGTGTTGCTCATGTTATAACAAGTCCGGTAAATAGCCCAACTCGGTAGGTCACATTTATGAAAGGGAATGTAGTAACGACGTAAGGAACATATCCTATATCATCTATGAAACGGTTATTCGATAACGGTCTACCAACTCGTGATGGCGTCCGTAAAATTTAAGAAGGGATGATTTCAACTTCACCATTTGGAACTCTTGGATTAATAGCTTCTTTGTAAGCAGCAACTCTCTTAAAGAAAATCATGATAGGAAGTACAAGCACGGGAATATCGTATCAATTGGGAGATATTTACGCCTTATGCAGGTGCTGCTGGACTGTTGCGACTTAAAAATGGAAAGTACACATCTCTTTTGTCGTACAGTTTTGTTTTCAACCGACCCTCATTGTCAATTTCTAGATTTAAGTCAAGATATGAGACCGACTTAACTGTATCTGTTGTATCTGTTATCTCTAGTTCGATTGGATATATGCGGTCAACAAAGTTACCAAATTCTAAATTATTTAGTGAGAGAACTATTTCCCAATCATAACCGTTGAAAAAAGATTCTGAGATTGACATTTCTATTTTTAAAAGACTTCCTCTCTTTACTTTAAATTATTTCATGAAGGACGAAACAACTGATTTTTATTGTTAATTGATGGTTGCTATATGTCCAGTAAGCAATATTATGAATATATAACAATAGAAAAAGTGCGTGAAATGAAACTGCTTCAAAGTCAACAGGTAGGGATATGGGCTCCAAATATATAGGGTCTTGACTCTTGAGGAACTTGCGTGCTTACATAAATCTCGGCTTCTCGCTATATTATTAAGCAGGAGATAGGAAGATTGTCAATACATGATAAGTGCATGAAATATGACTCGCTGTCTGTTTAGCAGTTTAAATTTTAATCAATCAAATGGTTCACTAACTGTAATATCATTAACAGGTAGAGCTATATACCTGAGAAAAGTGGGAGGCATATATTTGTATTACGAGCAAACCGGAGGGCAAAACGTCAAACCGACAGTCAATTTCAATGCGACAATGTCTTCAATTATTCATCAATTTTAGTGGAGATATAAAAGTTTGTAAAGGGTGAAAACCAAAGTTGTTAAAATATAAGCATGATGATATTCTGCACTAAGCACTCACCAAAACGATAATAAAGACTTCCCGATGCTGGATTTTCATAATCGTTACATAATCCATCCAATCGTCTGAATTTATGGCAGCGCTTGGAACAACCATATCTAACTTTTTTCCCTAATTTTCCTGAAGAAATAAAGATGTCGGTGTAAGTCGAGTACTTGACCAAAACAAAGGGATAGACTATAAATGAACCTAGTGTTCACTGTGACTTGTATATTGCCATGTACATGTACTAAATAGTATTTCATTGTATTCATTCTATGACACAGTGTACCGTTTCGTCATCCGTTACATATTACATAAAATAAAGGGATGGAAGCATATTCTCTTGAAATGCACTATATGTCTTTGAACTTATTTTTTGGGGGTCAGATACTAGGATCTTGCAAAATAAAATATTAAGTTATCATATACCAGTAGAAATTGAATAGTTCCATCACTGTTGAAATACAGTTTAAAAAAAAAAGAATCAAATGGGATTAAAAAGAATAATTATCTTATGTATAATAAAAAAAAGGTTGACTTACTGATCGAGTCTGGGTTTGTGTCAGTTAACCTTCTTTTGGCAAAATGAAGAACCTAGGACTGTCACTATTAAGATTAATATTTTTTTGCATGAAAATTGTACTTGGAATAATTTGTTTTGTAATGTCGGTTCCGTTCCAGTTGAAATTTCAGTTTATTTGAGCTAAAAGTCTGCAGAAGGGGCATTCATAACGTAATGTCTGGCATATTTTGTTTACATTAGGAAAAAAGGTGCTAACATTTAAAGTTGTATATGACTGAATGGGAACATTTTCTACAGACAACAATCTTTGATGAATAGTTGTACTTCTTCTGAAATCTGAAGGGTTTGACATATGAAATGCTTCTTGTTAACGATAACGTCTACAATATTTATCTAAAAAACGCGTTCCTTTTTTTTTAATTATAATACAACTTTTGATCTTTCGTGAAATGCATTGATTTAAGCATAAATTAATTTAAATGTTATACTATAAAATGGCTTAAAAGTAATTCCGAAAGTTCCCAATACAGTACAATACACTAGAACGTTCACAGCTTCAGTGTGATCTTTTGAAGGACTGTTTTATGGAGGTTTAGTCAGTCTTTTCTATTTTTATCAAAAGGTATAAGGGTATTCCCAGAAAATAATAGAAATAACATTAATTACATAATGTGGTAATGACCTACTACGATATAATTGGGGTCAATAAATACCATATGAAATGAACTGACCCTGTATATATAGTAATTGGTCACAAGCACACTGTGTAACGAATTTAACTTACCAACTATATTAACATATGGCATTTAAACTTGTCGCCTATCAGAAGGATCAAACATTCAATATTAAGAACCTGATTCCATTGGTTTATACAAACACAAATGCCAACAATAACAGCTTGATAGCTTTAATTTGTTCTGCATTTATTTCAATCGTTCGTCAACAATCTTCGGTTGTTGAAACGTTTTAGATTTTTCTTATCCCTAGAAATGTATAGGAGGTAAGATAATGCAATATGAAAGAAAGAAAAGACAGAGTACACGAGTAAATGTTGTCAATGAAGCATACATTCATTCCGTCAGAAAGTGTTAACAAACAAAATACCAATCTTTGGATCCAAGCAGTTTCTAAGTCGTATGTGACCGTAGGATTGTTCTGTGCTCTCTGTGTAGCTGTCAATAAAATTCTCCTTTTGGAGTTTTTCTTGTGATGCCGCTATTGCGACTATATCATATGGATATGGATACTGCCACCAATTAGAAGACACTAAAATAAATATGTAAAACATTCAGTATGAGCCTAGATTTCTCTATATATAACGTCTATATAGTAGTCAACAAACATTCTTTCGTGGTTGCCGGATCGCTATGAAGAAAGGTACTGTACACAGTAAATAAAATAAAAAAAAACGTCTAAAAGTGTATAACAATGATAAAAGTATGAAACAAAAAATACAAAACTCAATAAATCTTTCGGATAATATTGTATCCTTCATCAGAATGAGCAGCATGGTGTAAAAAATCATCACTAGCTATGCTAATGTCCAAAAATCTTGAAAATCATACAATTTAAGGTGGTACCTAACACTACAGAAGATAACTCTGTAAAAAATGTATGTATGCACTGCAGTTTGAACATCAAAAAGATCAATATTTATTAAAATGGGTTTTTTTGCAGAATAGGTTTGTGTGACATCTGCTATTACATTTTTGCTCTATTTTGCTAAATTCAAACCTAATACTCCCATGTCCAGTCAGAATAAAGTGCATGGATAGCGTGACATGAGAACCAGCAAGTGAGTATTCCTGCTCAGGGTTCGCCACACATTACTAAATTCTCGTCCTGGTAAGACTTAAATAATATCTACGTGAAGACACGGCCTTAATCAATTAAATGATATGAGCTTGTTTTATTAGTGTTTAATTGTCCTAATACGGGTCAATAAAATTCATATCGGGTGAGGCGATTTATCCTGATGTTGTTATATAACTACTTATTATATTCAAATTAAATTATTAATACAATGTCAACCAAATATATTTAGATATTCAATATTAAACTGTGAAAAATAATTAAATATATTAGGACTTTAAAGCAATTAAAAAAAATAAAAATTGATTAGGTCTATAGTGTAAGGGAGATAATTCCAATTGACGTAATAAAAAATTGTACTGAAATTTATTAGGATAATATCAATCAATCAAATTGAGAGAAATTACTCTAAATCGGACTACTATCACAAAGGTTCCTGATTCGATTCCCGTTCCGAGATGAAAATTTCAGAGATCGAATTTTCGGCTCTCTCTTGACACCATTTGCGAGTATGGTCTTGAGGAAACGATGATAGTCCGTCGGAAACAGACGATAAATGGCAGACCCGTGTTGAGAGAGAGCCATATCTCTTGCCTCTGCTGGTGCTGTTAGTCCCCGAGGGTATCACCAGCCCAGTAGCCAGTACTGCGGTACTGGCATGAAAATACGGATTATTTGTGTTATTAAATTTGCTGTTACAAAATATCAAAAATTATTATAAATAAAGGCAGTAGTATACCGATGTTCAAACTCATAAATCCATGGACAAAAAACAAAATCGGGGTAACAAACTAAAACTGAGGGAAACGCATTAAATATAAGAGGAGAACGACACACCACTACAATGTAGCACACACAGAAACGGACCAAGCAACAGACAACATCCCACGAGAATAACAAATATAACATCAAAACCAAATACATGAATTTGGGATAGACAAGTACCGTGGCACGTCTTATCGCAAAGTGAATTTACACTAAAAAATAAGAGAAAACAAACAACGCAACGTTAAAATGTAACACATACAGAAACGAACTATAATATAACAATGGCCATATTCCTGACTTGGTACAGGATATTTTTAAAGAAAAAATGGCGGGTTGAACCTGGTTTTATGGCATGCCAAACCTCCCCTTTTATAGCCATGTGAAATATAACATTAAGATGACAACTCAACACTACAGGACTACAATATAAATAAATTGCAGAATACAATTGACAAAGAAACACACGAACAACAACCAACAAAAGGCAACAAGTTGAAAATTTTAATACGCCAGAAGTGCATTTTATACACACAAGATTTACTAGTGATGCCCAGATACAAAAGTTTGAAAGCCGAAACAAGCACAAAGTCGAACAGCATCGAGGACTAAAAGATTAAAAAAGTTGTGCCAAAAACGGCCAGGGTTTTCTGCTAGTTACCAGAACATCCTTATCATTTAGAATAATTTATACTTTTGCAAACAGTAAATTTATAAAATTAATAAACAAAAGCTGTACATGATAGAACTGAAATATTAACTAATTACAGGAAACAACTGAAATACATTACATAGCCAGACATTTGCAACACAATATGTAGACACATCCGAATATGTTTAAACCACAACGCCAAGTGACGTCATATTTGAAATTGTAAAAAATGACAAAAAAATGATGACGTCATTTGAATTTGTAAAACAGATCATCAAAAAAAAAAATGACGTCATTTGAATGAATAAGATAGAACTAGGACTGACCAAAGATTACATTTGAACTAAATACTGATATTGCACTTAATAACAATGCACATTTTAATATTAATTAATAGCAAACTAAGGCAGCAATTAACTATATTATAAAGCTATATATAAATTAAGGAATGTATCTCCCTCATGCAAAGCTCTGATTCCTTTCACAGATTTGGCTATACTTTTTTTAAACTTTTGGATTATAGCTCTTCATCTTTTATATAAGCTTTGGATTTCACATATTTTGGCCACGAGCATCTCTGAAGAGACATGTATTGTCGAAATGCGCATCTGGTGCAGAAAAATTGGTACAGTTAATGTTATTACTACCACTGGGTCGATGCCTCTGCTGGTGGACTGTTAGTCCCCGAAGGTATCACCAGCCCAGTAGCCAGTATTTCGGTACTGGCATGAAAATACGGATTTTTTGTGTTATTAAATTTGATGTTACAAAATATTAAAAATTATTATAAATTAAGGAATGTATCTCCCTAATGCAAAGCTCTGATTCCTTTCACGGATTTGGCTATACTTTTTGGAACTTTTGGATTATATATACAAGCTTTGGATTTTACATATTTTGGCTACGAGCATCACTGAAGAGACATGTATTGTCGAAATGCGCATCTGGATCAGAAAAATTGGTACAGTTAATGTTATTACTACCACTGGGTCGATGCCTCTACTGGTGGACTGTTAGTTCCCGAGGGTATCACGAGCCCAGTAGCCAGTACTCCGGTACTGGCATAAAAATACGGATTTTTTGTGTTATTAAATTTGCTGTTACAAAATATTAAAAATTATTATAAATTAAGGAATGTATCTCCCTCATGCAAAGCTCTGATTCCTTTCACTGATTTGGCTATACTTTTTGAAACTTTTGGGTTATAGCTCTTCATCATTTATATAAGCTTTGGATTTTACATATTTTGGCCACGGGCATCACTGAAGAGACATGTATTGTCGAAATGCGCATCTGGTGCAGAAAAATTGGTACCATTAATGTTATTGCAAGGTTAAGGCACCCTTGCAGATTTCGAAAAAGAACAGACTAATGCCGCTACTAGGCAGCACTCGCAAACGAAAATTGTGAATATATCGCTATCCAAAAACATATTATCATCACCTGTCTATTTTTCCTTGAATTGTTATTCTATTTTGAATAGGTTACGGAAGTGAATACAGAGAAATAGATGTTTCTTACCTGTAGGTATTGAAAAAGCAAAATTATTTACAGACAGAATAGTTAAAAGACAAGACAGATATCTGTACATGTTGTTCGCTGTTTGGTCTGTATGAAATTTTTTTCTGAACTATAAATGACTTATCGATAAACAATAATCCCTACTTATTAGCATTATAACAAAAGTATAAATTTCCATACATGTCATGCCATTCACTTATGCATACTTGTAAAAATGTATGTATGCACTGCAGTTTGAGCACAAAAAATATTTTTTAAATTGTTTTTTTTTTTGCATAATAGGATGGTGTGACATCTGCTATTACATTTTTGCTCTATTTTGCTAAAGTCAAACCTAATACTCTCATGTCCAGTCAGAATAAAGTGCATGGGTAGCGTGACATATGAGAACCAGCAAGTGAGTATTCCTGCTCAGGGTTCGCCACACATTACTAAATTCTCGTCCTTGTAAGACTTGAATAATTGATACATGAAGACATGGCCTTAATCAATCAAATAATATGAGCTTGTTTTATAAGTTACAGTGTGCAATTGTCCTAATACGGGTCAATAAAATTCATATTGGGTGAGGCGATTTATCCTGATGTTGTTATATAACTACTTATTATATTCAAATTAAATTATTAATACAATCGCAACTAAATATATATAGATATTAATATAAAACTGTGAAAAATAATTGAAAATATTAGGACTTTAAAGCAACTAAAAAAAAATTAATTGATTAGGTCAATAGTGTAAGGGAGATAATTCCAATTGAGCTAATAAAAAATTGTACTGAAATTTATTAGGATAATATCAATTAATCAAATTGAGAGAAATTACTCTAAATCGGACTACTATCACAAAGGTTCCTGATTCGATTCCCGTTCCGAGATGAAAATTTCAGGGATCGAATTTTCGGCTCTCTCTTGACACCATTTGCGAGTATGGTCTTGAGGAAACGGTGATAGTCCGTCGGAAACAGACGATAAATGGCAGACCCGTGTTGAGAGAGAGCCATATCTCTTGCCTCTGCTGGTGGACTATTAGTCCCCGAGGGTATCACCAGCCCAGTAAACAGTAATCCGGTACTGGCATGAAAATACGGATTTTTTGTGTTATTAAATTTGCTGTTACAAAATATTAAAAATTATTATAAATTAATGAATGTATCTCCCTCATGAAAAGCTCTGATTTCTGTCACGGATTTGGCTATACTTTTTTGGAACTTTTGGATTATAGCTCTTCATCTTTTATATAAGCATGATAAGCTTTGGATTTTACATATTTTGGCTACGAGCATCACTGAAGAGACATGTATTGTCGAAATGCGCATCTGGTGCAGAAAAATTGATACAGTTAATGTTATTACTACCACTGGATCGATGCCTCTGCTGGTGGACTGTTAGTCCACGAAGGTATCACCAGCCCAGTAGCCAGTATTCCGGTACTGGCATGAAAATACGGTTTTTTTGTGTTATTAAATTTGCTGTTACAAAATATGAAAAATTATTATAAATTAAGGAATGTTATTTTGTATTTCATTGATTTTTTTTTCTGAACTATAAATGACTTATCGATAAACAATAATCCCTACTTATTAGCATAATAACAAAAGTATAAATTTCCATACATGTCATGTCATTCACTTATGTCTTGTAAAAATGTATGTATGCACTGCAGTTTGAACACTGAAAAGATCAATATTTTTTAAAATGATTTTTTTTTGCATAATAGGTTTGTGTGATTTATTTTGATGTTGTTATATAACTACTTATTATATTTAAATTTAATTATTAATACAATGTCAACCAAATATATTTAGATATTCCACATAAAACTGTGAAAAATAATTAAAAATATTAGGACTTTAAATCAACTAAAACAAAATAATTGATTAGGTCAATAGTGTAAGGGAGATAATTCCAATTGACCTAATAAAAAATTGTACTGAAATTTATTAGGATTATATCAGTCAATCAAATTGAGAGAAATTACTCTAAATCAGACTACTAACACAAAGGTTCCTGGTTCGATTCCCGTTCCGAGATGAAAATTTCAGGGATCGAATTTTCGGCTCTCCCTTGACACCATTTGCGAGAATGGTCTTGAGGAAACGATGATAGTCCGTCGGAAGGGGACGATAAATGGCTGACTCGTGTTGAGAGACAGCCATATCTCTTGCAAGTAAAAGACACCCTTGCAGATTTCGAAAAAGAACAGGCTAATGCCGCTACAAGGCAGCACTCGCACACGAAAAGTGGAAAGGGATTAATATAAGTTTCAAAACTTGTTTCCAAACCACTATGAATAAACATGCTTAAACTAAATCAGGATAATGCCATTTATGTGGGCCTTTAGCAGTATGTTCTATAATTTTCTCATATTTTTCATGTTTCCATGTATTACATTTTCATTTTCCCTAACACTTGAACACTGCGTTATTTTTTAATATAAAATAGGACCTGTTTTAGTATTAGTTACATCTGTAGGCTTTTATCTTTTTTAATGATTTTTTTACACGAAAACAAATATTATTTTTCAAATTCCCTGAATTAACTGAAATTCTTATTATTTCAAACTGTAGATAAATTCATAATCATTTCAGGGAATGTAAAATCTCTAGTCAAAATCAGCGATTTTGTAAAGCTTCTGAATTTAATCCCGATTATAAAAAAATACATATTTCATGCATCGAAGTTTAAAAACACGAATTCAAAAATTTAAGATAAAAATGCATATCTTGCAAAATACAAAATGATAACATTTGTTTATGTAACATCTGCAGGCTTTTGTCTTTTTTATTGAGTTTTTTAAACGAAAAAAATTACTATTTTTCAAATTCCCTGAATTAACTGAAATTCTTATTATTTCAAACTGTAGATAAATTCATAATTATTTCAGGGAATGTAAAATCTCTAGACAAAATCAGCGATTTTATAAAACTTCTGAATTTAATCCCGATTATAAAAAAATACACATTTCATGCATCGAAGTTTAAAAACACAAATTCAAAAATTTAAGATCAAAATGCATATCTTGCAAAATACAAAATGATAACATTTGTTTATGTAACATCTGTAGGCTTTTGTCTTTTTTATTGAGTTTTTTTAACGAAAAAAATTACTATTTTACAAATTCCCCGAATAAATGAAATTCTTAATATTTCAATCTGTAAATAGATTCATAATTATTTCAGGGAATGTAAAATCTCTAGTCAAAATCAGCGAATACATAAAACTTTTAAATTGAAAAACCGATTATAAAAACATACACATTTCATGCATCGAAGTTTAAAAACACGGTTAAAACAATTTAAGATAAAAAAGCAAATATTGCAAGAATATTCCTGATCTTTTTGGGAGACACATAAGTATATTATTAAGAATACACGATTGGAGCTATTCACTATCGAAGAAGTATTAAACGAGTCAAATTTTACAAACATGATTGCAAATGGATAATTGCAACATTTGCAGATTTCAAATGTATGCATTTTATAAAAGGTTAATTAAAATGCGTCAGTCCTTCCTATCCTATTATTTAAGCAAGTTTGAATATATATAGTTACATTTTCTTATAGTACACGCTAAATAAAACATTAGACATCATCGATTCGTGTGAAAAATCTTGTTATCAAGGCTGAATTAAAATATTGGCTGATACAATAAGGACAGTTTAGCATAGAATATATTATGTATAAGAAAATGCCTGTTTCAAGTCAGGAATATTGCAGTTGTTGTCCATTCGTTTGATGTGTTTCGGCTTTTGATTTTGCCATTTGATAAGGGGCTTCGACCGTTTGAATTTTCCTAGGAGTTCAGTATTTTTGTGATTTTACTTTTTATTTCATTTATTCTTAAATATGCTGCCGGTGAATATATCGATATGCAAAAACATATTATCATCATCGGTCTATTTGTCCTTGAATTTTTATTCACTACAAACTGCTCAGAGTCTGAATTGACCAGTTTTTGTGCTCGAACAGTAAAATCGAGCACACATTTTACTCGACTTGTCTTGACATTGTCTCGGCTGTACTTAACTGTACTCGACTAGGTCTCGACGTTTGTTAATTAGTCTGATTCAGTACTTGATGATCTTTGTGTAGTCTAAAATGGTCTTGACCAAGGCTCGACCTGTCTCAACCTGTCTCGACCTGTCTTGACTAGTCTTGACCCTCAAATTTAGTTTTGACTGGTGTAAATCAGCCCATCTAACTAAAGTAAATATTGATCTTACAAAATTCAAGTTTATTAGGGAGTTTGATTTATTGCTGTGAAATGAAAGAATTTAATTTTACAATAAGTAAAAATAAAATTTATTTTAAAAATTTAGATAGGCATCTTTAATTTTTTTATAACTGTTTCAAATCAACTTGAATTTTCATCAAACTATGCAGCTATCTTAGATATATATTAAGCTTACTGAATCCCATGTCATTCAGTTTTTTGTTGTATTGCTTTAAAATTTAAGAAATAAAGTAATCTTGGTAAAAAAAAAGCTAGGATTTGCAATTTCGGACAAAATAGAGTTCATCATAGTACACTTTGATTTTTTTAAAAACTTTTTCAAATCAACTTAGATTTTCATCAATTTATGCAGCTATTTTAGATATATATTAAGCTTACTGAATCTCAGGTCATCTTGATTTTTGTTGAACTGCTGTCAAATTTAAGATTTAAATTAATCTAGGTAAAAAAAGCTGAAATTTGCAGTTCGAACAAAATAGAGATAGTACACTTTAAATTTTTTCATACCTTTTTCAAATCAACTTGGATTTTAATCAAACTATGCAGCTGTCTCAGATATATATTAAGCTTACTGAATCCCATGTCACTTTGTTTTTTGTTGTATTGCTGTCGAATTCAAGAATCAAATTAATCTCTGTCAAAAAAGCTAGAATTTGCAGTTCGAACAAAATAGAGATAGTACACTTTAATTTTTTTAATAACTTTTTAACATCAACTTGGATTTTAATCAAACTATGCAGCTGTCTCAGATATATATTAAGCTTACTGAATCCCAGGTCACTTTGTTTTTTGTTGTATTGCTGTCAAATTCAAGAATCAAATTAATCTCTGTCAAAAAAGCTAGAATTTGCAGTTCGACCAAAATAGAGATAGTACACTTTATTTTTTTTAATAACTTTTTCAAATCAACTTGGATTTTCATCAAACTATGCAGCTGTCTTAGATACATATTAAGCTTACTGAATGCCAGGTCATTTTGTTTTTTGTTGTACTGTTGTTAAATTTAAGAATTGAATTAATCTAGGTCAAAAAAGCTAGAATTTGCAGTTCGAACAAAATAGAGATAGTACACTTTATTTTTTTTAATAACTTTTTCAAATCAACTTGGATTTTCATCAAACTATGCAGCTGTCTTAGATACATATTAAGCTTACTGAATGCCAGGTCATTTTGTTTTTTGTTGTACTGTTGTTAAATTTAAAAATTGAATTAATCTAGGTAAAAAAAGCTAGAATTTGCAGTTCGAACAAAATAGAGATAGTACACTTTAATTTTTTTAATAACTTTTTCAAATCAACTAACATGTTTAACCCCGCCACATTATTTATGTATGTGCCTGTCCCAAGTCAGGAGCCTGTAATTAAGTGGTTGTCGTTTGTTTATGTGTTACATATTTGTTTTTCGTTCATTTTTTTTTTACATAAATAAGGCCGTTAGTTTTCTCGTTTGAATTGTTTTACATTGTCTAATCGGGGCCTTTTATAGCTCACTATGCGGTATGGGCTATTTGCTCATTGTTGAAGGCCTTACGGTAACCTATAGTTGTTAATGTTTGTGTTGTTTTGGTCTTTTGTGGATAGTTGTCTCATTGGCAATCATACCACATCTTCTTTTTTATATTAGATTTTCATCAAACTATACAACTATCTTTGCAATATATTGATCTTACTGTATCATAGATTGTCATAAAGTTTGGTGTATTTCTGTCTAATTTAAGAATTTAATTAATCTAGGTCAAAAAGCTACAATATTAAAAATATGCCTGTACGAAAAAATCCAGGCGTCTTTTACACGGATTCCAGGCGGATATTTTAGAGGGAATCCGTTTAATGTCCACTTTTACACGAAGAATCTTTCTTCCAGGCGGGTTACGGGCGGAATAGAGCCGAAATATGCAAATTTATCCGCCTGTCTTAGGAGGAAAAATTTCCGTCTAATTAAAAGGAAAAATGTTTTTCTCAAAAATATATCCGCCTAAAGAGACGGAAAATATATCCGCCTAAAGAGACGGAAAATATATCCGCCTAATGAAACGGAAAATATATCCACCTTCGAAAAAAAATCCGCCTTAGAATATGAAAAAAAATCCGCCTTAAGAATATGAAAAAATTCTGTCTTCAATGAAAGAATTTTTTCATTCCAAAGATTCAGGTTTTTACCACTGCCATGCCTTCTTGCGAAGAAAAACTAGGCCTTCATACAATAAAATGCAAAAAATGTTATCAAACTTGATCGAATTTATTTAAGCAACTACAAATTACTATACATGTATGTATAATTTTGACATTTTTAGTTCTTCACAATTTCTTCATTTTCAGTTATTAGTCATATTTTTAAGGGTTTTTCAGTGTTCTTTGAATATAAATTATTATCACAAGTTCCTGAATTTATTTCGTGCATAACTGATTTGCTCTGTAACAGCATCATTGATATGACCATCTTGCATGGATCTGTTGTGTTTTGTGCACCAAGCAGTAACATAACCTGAAAAAAAGAGGACATAAATTAAAATTACCATGCATTATTGGTTTAACTAAAAGGAATTTGACAAATTTCTCTATGTTATACAGGTAAATTGTGAGCTGCCTAAGTAGGTGGGGTTTTCCTTCATTTTGACATATTGACCTGAATTTACTATTTTTACCATATATCATTCAATATACATATTACAACAGAAACATCTAAAACTTGAAATTATAAGATTAAACTATGAAAAATAAGATGTTAAGCATGTTTTAAAGAGTAATTATATTTTAAGAAAAAAATCCTTGTAAAATCAAGGGCAGATAATTATAATGAATTTACTATGACCTGTTTTGGGGATTTTCTCAATAAAATAAGACCTGTGGGCTGTAACCCCTGTTTTCAATTTGCTAATTTTAAAGATATATATCATGTTTATATCAAAAAAATATTACAGATGGTTTACAACTTTTGATTTTTTTCAAATTTGTTAAAAGTCCAATATGTGCAAAAGTTACTTAAAAAGCATTCATAAGGATTTCTTTCATATAAAACTACTTACTCCAAGTCTGATTGAATGTGTCCATTCTTCAGTCCTATCAGAAAACAATTTTCTTTTGTTTCACCAGTTCTGAAATATAAAAAAAATTGTCTTATTACAATTAAACAAAATAATTATTACATATACTGTGCATGAAGTGTATAGGTTATTCTTTACTTTGATTAGTACATGTAGTATTGGTCTTTTATTTTACTTTAACATCATAGGCCCGCATTTACATGTACAAAATGTTTGTCTTGCCATTTTAAAAATCTTAAATTTGATCCATAATCATGATAATTGAGTACATATGTACTAAATTTTAAAAGATAACACTTTATGATTTTTCGGAATAGATGTCTATTATATATATTTAATTATTACAGTCATACAACAGATCTCCAATTTTGCTATCAAATAATATCATATAAAAGAGATTGTCTTAAAGATATAAGTCTTGTGTCATACACAAATACCACAGTAATTATGAACATGATGTAATTATGCAAAAATTGAATGGTCTTATATAGTTATTTTCTTGATCCTACATGGTACTTATATATATATATGTCACAAGTTATTTGAAGGAAATAGCAGTTTCATAATATTCAAAAAGGTTGAAATACTTATATTCATAATTTCAACTTACCAGAAGATTCAATCCAAAATATATGAAAACATCAATCTTCACAAATCCAACAGTCATGTCATCAGAAGAATATATACATCTGCACTTTTTAATGTTAATAGACTACTTTGGCTCTTTTTAGTCCACAACTCTACATCCATGGTAAAATTCATATTTTGGTCAAGATAAATATTTAAGACATCTTTTCTTGTAATGTCTGCAATTAGTTCAAATTTTGAATCTGACCTGAGTGTTGGGGTTATTTTGGGAGTTGTTTGATTCCTTGAAATGTTTCCCTAATCATTATACTATTAATTACCTAAATCTTAAATATTTGATTTATAATAATAAATAAATAATATTCACCAATTTTTATCTATTATTTTTATATTTTGGACTGTAGCAATTTAAGAGAAATGTACAAAGCAATGTGGTCTCCTTCATAAGGCCCCAACTCTTGAGTGTGTACATATCATTTCCTGTCCATTTCACAGAGGCAAATGGAAAACAGATGGGGGACCTACATAACATTTCTATCACTAACTGATAAGAAAGAGACTGCATGGAAATACTATTTGTGTATTATCATGATTATTACTTAATTAAATAGAGATACACTTAATAATTAATTGTACTTGAAAATAAATTAATTTAACCTGCAATTCCTATGTTGGAAAATTCAAAAACAAGTTATTGTTATCACTGTTAGTGAAATAAGTATATATATTCTAGTCACTTTTTATATGTTTAAATGTATATAAATAGCAACACATAACATAAAGTTATAAATTACCTAACAATGCTATCACAATTTGAATTTAATTGAATTTAATATGCCATCTTTAAGACTCTTTAAATATAAAAATATTAAATATGTTGGATTTCAGGGGGGTACAAATACTGGCTTTATGGCCCAAATAATCACCATGCATGCACTCTCTCATCAGTAATGATACATTTTCATTTGAAAAAAAAATTAAAAGAACAATTCTGCCTCAAAAGTTAGAAAAAATTTCTAAGTACAATTCCCGCCTGATAAATTTGAACAAAATCTTTTAAGTCCAATTTCCTCCTAACAAACTTGAACAAATATACTAAGTCCAGCACTCCGTCTATGATATTTCTTTTACAAAAGAAATCCTGTTAACTCAACAGGAAAGTAGTAAATATTTCGCCTAAGGTCTTTGATACTTCAGGCGGATTTTTTTCAATATTCCATGTCCGCCTTAATTCCGTCTATAAGTCTTAATTTTTAGGTGGATTCCGCCTGGGTTCCTGCTATTTTTAAGCGGAATCCTCCTAATATTCTCATACGGGTATCTTTCCTTATAACTTGGGGAAAAGTATATATAAAATAGTTTTATAATTCTTTTAATGTTTTATTCCTTGTGATATATATTATATAAATATATCAAAAAGGGATGAAACATTAAAGAAATGATTAAAATAGTTCTTCTGATTTGTGGTGATTTATAAAGCAATACCTTCTGCTTGGGGCAAACTTATTAAAAGATCACATCTACCAGAGAGTTTTAAATTCTAAATAACATTTATTCAAAGTTGCAACATCCTGTTAAATCTAAATCGCAAGGCTTTTTTTAATTCACTAGATAAGTAAATCACGAGGGTAAGAAAAGTAGGGCTTTCTTTTTACCTGTAAAACTCACGTGTACTGATGTAATTAAACCATGTACAGTGCCATGTCATTTAATTTGACAAAACAAATATTTTAAGATAATTTTTGTTATAACATAAAAAAATAGTGTTAATTTTGTTGAAGCTGATTTGAAAAAATTATGAAATCTTAAAAAAGACACCTATTTTTTTGTTAAATCAAAAATTTAATATCATTTAATATATGAGGAAAGATATATTTCTTATATCGTAGCGAATTGCAAATCCTAGCTTTTTTTTTACCAAGATTACTTAATTCTTAAATTTTACAGCAATACAACAACAAACTAAATGGCATGGAATTCAGTAAGCTTAATATATATCTAAGATAGCTGCATAGTTTGATGAAAATCCAAGTTGATTTGAAAAAGTTATAAAAAAAGATTAAAGATGCCTATCTAAATTTATATAATATTTTTTATTTTTACCTATTGTAAAATAAATTTTTTTTCATTTCACAGCAATAAATCAAACAACTTATTAGTTTGAATTTTGTAAGATCAATATTTAATTTAGTTAGATAAGCTAATTTACACCAGTAAAAACTAAATTTGAAGGTCAAGACTAATTGAGACAGGTCGAGACTGGTTGCAATTGAGACTGAGTCGAGACTAGTCGAGACAGGTCGAGACTAGTCAAGACAGGTCGAGACAGGTCGAGACTAGTCAAGACAGGTCGAGACAGGTCCAGCCTTGGTCAAGTCCATTTCAGACTTCACAAAGGTCATCAAGTACTGAATCAGACTAAGTAAGTAAAGTCGAGACCTGGTCGAGTACACTTAAGTACAGTTAAGTACAGTCGAGATAATGTCGAGACTGGTCGAGTAAAATGTGTGTTTGATTTTACTGGTCGAGCACAAAAACTGGTCAATTCAGACTCTGAGCAGTTTGTAGTGATTCTATTTTGAATAGGTTACGGAAGTGAATACGGAGAAATATATGTTTCTTACCTGTAGGTATTGAAAAGGCAAAATTATTTACAGATAGAATAGTCAAAAGACAAGACAGATATCTGTACATGTTGTTCGCTGTTTGGTCTGTATGAAATTTGTTATTCTGTATTTCATTGGGTTTTTTTCTGAACTATACATGACTTATCGATAAACAATATCTTCATCAACATTATATAGAATTAATTTCATAACAGTGTGGTCGATGGTAAAACGTTTGTAGGTTGTAACTCGTTTGTCAACGGCTATGATTTTATGCTCACCCAGTCTGTCAGAGGCCTTCCAGTGGGGATTGAAATATTCACTTGTTACACATTTCGATACATAAAATGAAACTTTCATTTTACAAAGCTTTCATGGAATTTGTTTTAAAAATTTGTTATATCATCACATACAACCGTGTAATAATAATGTTCAGAGATGATATTATTTAATAATAATAAAAAAAATAGGTTTATCCATTGTAAAAAAAACCTATTAAGTTGATGGGGTTAATTCACAAAATATCTCATTGATTAAGAGCACAACTACTTCTACGGTGTGATCATTTAAGAATGGCCTACTATTTATTCAATGCATATACACGTGGGTTTTGTTTGTGAAGAGTTCTGGATAATTAAAAAATCATTTAATTTCTTTGTTTAATACCATAAAACGATTCATTCATTCAGATATTTGTCACTTTGCCTTATCTTCAAGTCCAGTACAATTTCTCACGTTTCTTACAAAACTCATATTCTTGTGATGTATTCTTTTGTTGAAGAATGAATGTTGCACCTTTTTTTTTTCGTGTTTTTTTTGTGTGTGTCTCGTTGCGTATAAGGCAAACTGAGTACCTCTTTATTCATATTTAAAAACATACGAGATGGCATCAATGAAAATTCATGACACAAAAATAACAAAATAATTTCAAGTTTCCTATATACAATTTGTCTAACATTTTACCAATACATTCACGTAAATTCAAATTTCAAAGTTTAATCCAAATAGCTTTTTGACTTTCCAATAACTTGCAAGTACGCAGATAGGGCAGAAGTATATTCTGTCTATATTTTCTATTTGCACAACTTTTGAAGGTGAATTATGCACTCGTTTTTGAATAAAACTAAGACCAGATAAAAGTTTAAAGATGTATTAATTCGACAACCGCAGTTGTTAAATCGCTTTGACGTCCGCAAAAAGATGATCAATCAACACATAGATATAGGAAGATGTGGTATGATTGCCAATGAGACAACTCTCCTTCCAAGTAATAATTCATAAAATTAAACCATTATAGGTCAAGGTACGACCTGCAACACGGAGCCTTGGCTCACACCGAACAGCAAGCTATAGAGGGCCCCAAAAACTACTAGTGTAAAACCATTCAAACGGGAAAACCAACGAGAAACGAAAAACACATATGAACTACATAAACAGACGACAACATGCATTGTAACTTTTAAAGCCAATTAAGTAAAAAAATAATCTGAAAGAACGTGCGATATCATATTAGGAAAATTGATGGTCAAACCATAACAAAAATCAAGTAAAGAAGTTTAAGTATTGATTTCAACCTTTATAGCTTGCTTTTCGGTATCTTCGGTGTGAGCCAAGGCTCCGTGTTGAATGCCATTTTTATTTATATTCAAATCACAAAGGTTATTCCTGATTAGTATTTTTAATTATTTTATTTAGGCGTTAAGAACCTTTGGTGACCTCACAGTTTAAATTTCTATAATAAGTACGTCGTGAGCAGTGGGCATTACAGACGAACGTTCACTTAATTTCCCCCAGTCAATGAATGGCTGTAGCTACACTGTTATGAATTTCATTCTATTTTTCATTCAAAAACATAAATCTATTTTAATAATTTTTCTTCTTACGTTTGATTACTTGAAAAATCCGTCAAAATTGGAAACAAAAGTTTTTGGTACATTGGTACAATGGAACGTTATTGCTTACAAATTCACAAGAAAACGTGAATAGGTAAAATCAAGGCAGTAAAACAGTTCTAGAGTTAAAATTTACAGCTATCACTTTGTAAAGAATAATACACACGAGGTGAGCATCTGTCTAGTGAAATTTAGTATTAAAATTTATCTCCAAGGTTGCGAAGCACTGTTATCTTATCAAAACCAAAAATAGAACAGTCACTTTAGCAAAGAAAAAATAGCCTTTTAATGTTCCAACACAATGTCACTAAACTTTGACAATGTCATTTACACTGTTCAAGCATCACTGCTCATCAAACCTTGTACAAAAGAAATGCTAATTTGACCCTATTGAAAATGTGTTATGCCTTATGAGTTCATATAAACGATAATCAGTAAGCTTTTATTAAAATTGTTTCACATATACTAGTAAGTAACTATTTGATTTAAATGATAAATGTATGTCCAGTATATAGTTTCTATAAATCGTAGTTGCCCAGCAATTCTCGTTACGCATACAATAAGCATGGTGTGTTGACTTGTGAACAACTTCCTTGTTGAGAACATTCAAAACACTAAATAAACATGACGATTTTCTTAGATTTCCAATAGTAAGAAAAACTTTCCAGGTAAAACAGTCTTGGTATACTACTCTGCTGATCTCTCAAAAATTGTATATTAAATAGAAGTCTGAATTTTTAAAACTTAAATGTGCAGCAGCTGTGAAAGTCAAACCATGATTTTAAAAGCCGTGAAAATGTCTTCACCACTGTGGTCTCTGGTTGATTTTGTTTTCACCATCTCTGTTTATTTGTTTTACTATTTTTAGGTATGGGTTCGTATCACTGGATACTCTGTAGATATGGAGTATCCCACCGCTGCCACCAATGTAATAACTGGCTAAACGGGTGTCTTGTTACTTTGCTACCACCACCTGTGTTTACAGGTACACAGGAACCTTAATAGACTAGAATAAGCTAGTCTAAAACAGAGAATGGTTTAAACGCGGGTGTACTTTATATTCGGAAGGGATAGGGGTTTTAATCAGGTTAAAGGGATCAAAACACCTCACTATATTTAATCTCAAGAATCAAACGTATAAATACATAAATAGGGGGAGGAGATGAAAATTGTAAGGGGATATTCAAATACGCTCTAGTCTGTGGAAATGAACACACTCCTGTCGTGTAGTTTATAAAACAGATTATCTCTGTAACTTAGAGGCAGAACCTCTGAATAATTGACATATAAATATATGTATAATATTACTGTCTGACGATCAAATAGTCTCTGGTCTAGGCATAGTAAGAGGATATATTCTCCCATGAGACAGTGTTATGACACCAACAACCAGAGACCATACTGGACTATTATCGTGTAAGTTTACTGACAAATACACAAGATATTTACGAGCATAATTGTGTTATTAAACGTAAAGCATTTCATATAATTATATAAGTATCACAGAGAAACAAATTACAGTTTTAACAACTTTTCAGAATATATTTCCAACTATGTATCCAGTTATTTTGCCACAGTGTTCAACCAACTACCTAATAATTTATATATATAATATCTATGTTTTAAATATAGCTATTATCTTCTAATAAATTATACATTGAAAACCACAGTACTTTGTTATACTATCTAATAGACTTCAGCCTCCTGGAGTAAATACAGAAAGACAAACAGCAATCGCTGAGATTGAGAGTAGTTAAACAGTGAAGTTTAGTTATTCTATCTTCCTACCATTCTTTGCTTAACAAATATACAGGATTTATAGTACGGTGACCGAGTAAGGAAAAGTCGCTTATTTAAGGAGTTTAATTGTCATTCGGACTATATGACTATAAATCACACTATTAGTAGTTCAAAGGTTAAGGTTAACATTTTGACTTGTCGTCAAAAAATCGTACGGTGCAATTTTCGTAAAATGGACTTTGAAGTATGTTAGTTTACTTGAACGAAAAATCAACTTAGAAAAGTTTTGAGGTCTACATTATAAAAGAACATACGTGTTATGATTTCTGTTGTTATATACATTGTTGTTACACCTTATTTTAACGATTTAAAATAAGTTTAGCAAAATTAATCCGTTATTAAAGAGTTTATATGTAAAAGATTACCACTACGAATATTATGCATTTAATAGAGTATGTATCAATTTAATTTCTTCTTTATTTTTTAACGCAAAATGTAAAATAATTAACATTTATATGATATTTCATACCTTTATTAATCAATAATATTAAATTCATTTACCTCAGACGCATATTTCAGCAATTCAAGCCAGACACAAGTCATAATGCTCACATGACGGAGCTATTTGAAGATACATATAAGCAATGGGGGTATGCTGTATCACTTACATTCCAATACTAAGGTGTTTTCCTTGAAGCAGTAGACATTTTGCTTTCAAATGTTAGTGCAGAACGAGAGGGAAATGATCAATTCCTTCAGATCGTCATCCCAAATGTATCCTTATAATTTGTGTAACCAAACGTACCAATTACTGAAGGTGGATGCCAGTTTACAAACTAGATATGCTTCAACTTTCTGAGAATTTTTCAGATGGCTACTTTGCTTTAAGACAGACTCCTGGACATTTTAACGGTACATGGCCCGACATGGCAACATAAAAGACCATTTGGCCAAATGTAGAGATGATGTTACCGTAGAACATGTTCTGTCGCACCCTGTAGGTCCCATTCGAATTTCCTTTTTTTCAAGACGGCACAATGAGAAAATCATGCAAGTCTGATTTGTTGAAGCAATAAGAATCTGAAGTCTCTAGTGCACTTTCCTTACCTTCCTTTGTACTATCTCTCTCAACTTTCATTAGAGATGGTATGACATTGGTTCAATGTATTGATATTAAGCTTCCACCAAAGTGAATTAGATTATTGAGGGGAGAAGTATTCCTGACTGCAAAAATATCCCCTATGATTCCACCTGATGTGAAATTGCCAAAGGCATTGATACCAATACTGTTAATGGCTGTCGTAACTTGTTTAGCACCCAATAGGAGACCTAGGTCGATACTCACTGCCTTAAACTTTGACACGAAGTTAAGAGAAATAGGAAAGACCGGAAGAACAATCATACGGACCCCTTATACAAATGTGATTGGTCTGTGTGTTCACTACATTAAATATATGACACATTCAAGCGAGTTGTGATTGCAGATGGGGAACATTAGCAGTGTAAAGGATGGGCGGAGATTTTCACCTATTCAGTAACTATATGTCTGTTTTCCCCAACAATTTGTTAAAAACTATTAACTGCTGTACATGCAGTTACCAGATGAGACACATCTTTGTCTCTGTTTGGAGTAGGTAAACACACTGTTTAAAAGATTTTGAAGGACACGCACGACTATTTCAGTGGTTTTTTTTTTTTTAGATTTTCGATAATATTGACAAAGATAAACCCCCTGCTTGGGCATAAACGTTAATTTCAAAGCTCTATGATAAGAAAACTCTCTTTAAAACTTGCCACCAGTAAAGATGTAAATTGATTCGGGTCACCTCCCTGTGAGGAGGCAGTGAAACAGCATGTTTCACGTACTTCGTTTCCAACTAAAAATTTGAACCGCATTACATATGCTAAACCTCTATTCCGTCAATTTAACAATACGGTTGGTGAAAGTTTTATGATTCATTACACCCCGTGTATTTGAAAGGGCATATGTCAGCATATTTCCTGCAGAATCTTGTGTTTTCATTGATGGGAAAATCTCCATGTAAAAAAAGTCAGGTGTTTGTTCACAACAAAACCATACATGTCCGGAGCTTTGCTACTATAAAGGGTCAGCATTATGTAGAAATTTTAAATCATGTTCCTTGACAGATGAACAAGAAGATACTCCTGGTATAATTCTGTTGTGTGGATCTCTTTGATTAGATTTTTTAATTGTAACTGTTTTCGAGGTATTGAGTGCTTTTTGGTTTTAATGAATTATATGAATGAGCTTAGGCAAAATACGCCTTCATTGTAGAAGGTTTCCTCGGGTAAAATGATAATATTTATCTTTTATTGCTGAGGTTGAATGTCAGCCGGCAAGGTAACTACTGTTACTTTAACAGAAATTGTATTGAATAGATCAAGTGTTTGAAAAACGCTAATAACAAGAATAAATCGATTTCCTAATTCATTTTTTTTTTTATATTTTCGAGATAATTCATTGTTAATTGATTTGAAAACATGTCTGTATCTGACATTTAACTTAAATTGGTGTATATATATTCAAATTTTACAAGTATGGAAGATAAAAAGGAAAACACAGAATTTGATCTTTGACCTTATTTCATGCAAAACTGTTACCACATTTCTTTTTGACGACATCGATATTATAAAAGTACTCATTTTTCCGAATCCAATGATATATAATATAGCCATATAGTATGTTTGACGATTAAATATAAAAAATATTTGGTCTGGTCACCGTACTATTACAAATATTCTCTCCGAATGCTGGAAAATCTCAGCAAACAGGATACTTAACAAAATGTCCTTGACAAAATGGGAGTGGAAAAGGGGAATAGGTAAGGCATGTAACTTTTATCCGTTTACCTCAAAGAAGCAGGTTAGCAAATGAAAACTAGCCTAAATAAATAGACTAGCTATTTATATGTACATGTTCAATTATATTAAATCCATTTATGATTCTGATCTAAGTCCTAGAATACAAAGAATTACAATGAACAGAACATGTCCAAATATTCTAAGCTGCAGTAAAACTGCTTAAAATCTCATGAAATACATGATAAAAATATGCTAAACTTCAGCGAATATTGAATATTCGACAGTATCAACTGACCGAAAATCTGGCAATATATATGTAGGTCTGACTAAGGAGGAAGAGCCCCTAACAAACATGTGCAAGCTTTTTATATACTTGACGTAGCTTTCGGGGTAACGAACGGTTCCTAACGGGGGAACGAACGGGAAACGGGTGTAACACAATTGTGTTTCATATCATTAATTGTTATTATTATTACTGGAGTATTAATTAGGAAATTCATTAAAATGGAATTAATTACAGCATAACCGAACATTCAATGAAATGTACTCTTTGGACACTAAATAACGATCTGTACGAATATTATAGACTTATAACCTGCAGACAATAAATGACCATGTCTACTGTGAAATAACATGTACCCGTCAGGGGTTAATTGCATAGTTTGACAATTAACCACAGACTATTTATTACTCCACAACCAGACGAATACGTAACCTGCCTACAGTTATGGACCGTGTGTATAGACCACTGGACTATATAAGATCTCTGAATGGACTTCAAGGACAGAATTCGATTTGACCAGAATTCGATTAGACCAGAATTCGATTAGGACAGATTGGTAACGGAGATTCCGTCAAGGTCTTCCCCCTCGTAGGTAGGCTGGAACTCATGCGCTTAATATCCGAACGTACTCCATCAGGACTGAACAGTTATACTATACGATCACGTGCCCGTGTGAGATATTGAACATTCGAACAATTCAACTTTAAAGACAGTTTGTGAACATTCGAACATTTGAACTTTAGAATCTTTCTTGACTTTGTAATTACGTAATAAAATATATTTAATCATTACTGACTGTGTCACACGGGGAACGGGTCTGAAAAGTACGGAAAAGAATCCCCGATTGCTAGAATTAAGTACATTAAAACATAAAAAACATGTTTACGGAACATAAAAACTATCTTAGTACAATTTACGATGAAAATAAATATCGTTTTAATACAATAATCTTATAATAATCGATCTACAACCGCTATAGTATTCATACACTGTTTTACGCTAGTGGTACATAAAGTTCACTTGAGGTTACACAGAGTCAACCTCATTTGCATAATCAATACACAAAAATCATTGTGCCGGTAATGGCGACTGAAGTGAAAGTGAAAGTTAACTACATAAGTTATGTCGATTATACCTAAATAAAAGTTGTTTTACACTGGGAAAACGGATTAAATAGAACACTGAAAACAGATAAAATTGAATTAAAAAGGTGAGAACCGGTGTCAAACTTTAAAATAGCTAAAATCGAATCATAACCGATAACAGGTGTTTGAAAGAAAATACACATGTTTTCCAAGGAATTTCGACTGACCAAGTCATTACAGCTGATCCAGTTTTGACCAATCCATATAGGCTTAAATTTGTAGTTTTTATTTCATTTCCCATTTTTTTGCGAACATCCCCTTAAAAACCCAGAAACTCTTTTGTTGCTATGACATATGATACTCATTGTTCTACAATTAGACAACTATCCATAAAACATTCCATGAAGTCCAAAAAAAACAAGACTTATATATATATATATATATATATATAACTCGTCTAAACATTAACCTAACAATGTTAGATCTGTAAATTTGCTTTCGCAAATTTTTGGTTCTTCCCTCGCCGGGATTCGAACCCATGCTACTGTGATATCGTGACACCAAATCGCCTGCACTGCAGCCGTCCCGCTAGACCACACGACCACCTGGGCTCTCAAAAAAGAGCTTTCGCTTGCCGTGTGTTACCTTTCCTCGTCAGTTTTAATCTAGCGGCGTACTACAGTACATGATATATATAGGCTTGTTATATATAGGCTTGTTTTTGGTGATGGTGACATCAACAATATTATAGTTTGTGTGATAAGGTTAATTTACGCTAGAAGTACTAGCATTAGGTCTATGACATTTGGTATGCAGTCAATGAAACATTGGAAAATTTAACATGCTCTGTAACTTTGTATTTTTGAGTTTTCTTTGCTTTTTTGATCTGATCGTCACTGGTGAGTCTTATGTAGACGAAACGCAGTGATGGTGTATTTAATTATAAGTCTGGTAATTTTGATAGTAGGTCGAAATGTCCTATTCTTATGTTTATTTGTGTATTTCTCTATCTGGAATGTTCTTGTATTTATTTGTACTGTAGTCCTGTCATGTGATGTTGTCATTTTATTTTTATATTTAACTATGTCATAAAAGCGCGAGATTTGGCAAGCCAAAAACCAGGTTCAACCCACCATATTTCCTTAAAATGTCCTGTACCAAGTCAGAAAAATGGCAGTTGTTATCTTATTGTTCGGTTCTTTGTGTGTGTTGCATTGTCCTTTTGTTCTATTGTTGCACTTCAGTGTTTCTTTTGTTTCGTTGTTCTCCTGTTATAGTTGATGTGTTTACCTCAGTTTTAGTTTAATTTAAACATATTTATTTATAGTGGATTGGGAAACAAGTTTTGCAACTTATATAAATCCCTTTCCACTTTGCGGGTGCGAGTGCTGCCTTGTAGCGGCATTAGCCTGCCCTTTTTCGAAATCCACAAGGGTGTCTTTAACGTGTAAGAGATATGGCTCTCTCTTAACACAAGTCAGCCATTTATCGTCCCCTTCCGACGAACTATAATCTTTTCCTCGAGACCATATTTGCAAATAGTGTTAAGGGAGAGCCGAAAATTCAGTTCCTGAAATTTTCGTCCCAGTTTTAGTTGGTAACCAGGATGTTTTTCTCTCAATCGATTTATGACGTTCGAACAGCGGTATACGACTGTTGCCTTTATTGATTGCAATGAAGATTATGTGGTCCTGCTCCCTCAGTCATAGTCTTTTGACTTTGAAACTTCAGCTAAGTTAACATTTATTAGTTTGTACGTAGGACAGTTTAAGTGAACGACTAGTGGTATGTCAACGGAATTCAGTGTGTAGATGTAAAAGCATTGGCATTAAACCTCATTTCCCTAGACTTTATTTCGGTCTGGCCCGTGCATTGATGGTGTTATGACTTTGAATGTTTTGCATATCCTACATATTAAAGTAAGTGATGAGGTCAGTTCAGGATATGCAACTTATGTTAAATCACTGATATTTGGAACGCAGTTGTTTTAGCATTTACAAATGTTTCCCAGTGAGATTTTATGGCTCTTCTTTCTCATCATAGTTCATTGACTTTGAATCTTTCCGAACTTTTCTGATTGGGTTCCATTAATATACCCCCCAGAACTAGAGATTAAAGAAACAACAGGCACGGCTTCCTCCGCCTCATTTTTAGACTTATATCTCGAATTTGACTTACACAGTCATCTCAGTACCAGAATCTATGACAAACGAGACGATCTTAATTTTGAAATTATAAATTTCCCCCACCTTAGTAGCAATATACCAACTTCACCTGCATATGGGATATATATTTCCCCAACTTATTCGATATTCAAGAGCTTGCAGCTCCTACTCAGACTTTGTAAAACGTCATAAGTGTCTGAGTAGAAAGTTAATGAACCAGGGGTATGTCAAAGAACGTCTCGTCCTTTTTCTAAAAAAAGTTCATCGGAAGGTACCAAGACCTTGTTGATAAATATTCCGTATCAACTTCACAAATAATACACAATGGTCTTGGTGTATAGATTCTGCGTACTTGATGTTGTTTATCATCTTAACAACGTGTTTATAGTTCTTTCATTTGTCTTTGTTCTATTATTAATATTACTTTTACTGTTGAATGGTTTTTATGTGATATCCGTTTGACGTGGCTCGGTACTTGTGCATCTCGTCAATGTGTTTGTACTGGCTTTTAATGTTTGGTGTCGTACTTTGTATATGCGACTTTTTGTATTTCTTTGGTTCTTATAACGTGACTCTGTACTTTAAAAGATTCCGTCAGTATGATATTGTTCTAGTTTACACAGCTACTTTTGCATAGGTACTATTTCTGTACTAAAAATTTACTTTTAATATTTAGTACTATTTCTTTACTTTAAAATGATTGTAATATTTAGCTACTTGTATTTTACAGTACTTGATTTGTACCAAATATTTTGGTTCAGAAAAAGTACAATATTCCATGTTTGAAAATCATAATTTTAAGAGTTTTGAAATAGAACAACTTTCAAAATGCTGAAAATGTAACGATAGAAACCAAAAATCTAAATTTCAAGTACAAATTAAGTACTGTAAAATACAGGTACCTAAATATTACAATATTTTTTAAAGTAACAACATAGTACTGAATATTAAAAGTAAATTTCCAGTACAACAGATTTTTAGTACAGAAATGGTACCTATGCAAAAGTAGCTGTGTATGTCATTATGAATTACAAAATACGTTGAACCATAAACGTCAAAATCATTCAATCGTGTAGTAGAATTTACTATTTGTGGATTTATATAAATTCTATATATAACTTTTGGACTATTTTCAATCTCGGTCTATTTCTGAAATTTATTCTTACATACTTTTGATTTTTTAACCCCATTTTTTGTTTGCATGCACATTGAACGACAAATTTATGTGACGTATAAAATTTTCTGACGTCAGACACACAAATCAATGATGTTTTTGTGTTCTGTTAAATTGTTCCTTTTAAAATTGTTATACGATGATGACTGATGTACCCATATTTTGACTATTTATTTATTGTGTCTGTTTAGTTAACGCTTCAATGTAAATATAACGGAATTTGATGAGACTGTCACCAAAGTGAGAGGGTTAGCGCTATAAAACCAGGTTTAATCCACCATTTTCTACATTTGAAAATGCCTGTACCAATAGTTATCAAAGGTACCAGGATTATAATTTAGTACGCCAGACGCGCGTTTCGTCTTCATAAGACTCATCAGTGACGCTCATATCAAAATATTCATAAAGCCAAACTAGTACAAAGTTGAAGAGCATTGAGGATTCAAGTCAGGAATATGACAGTTCTTGTCCATTCGTTTTTGATGCGTTTTGTTATTTGAAATTTCCATGTGATTATGGACTTTCCAAATTGATTTTCCTGTAAGTTCAGTATTTTTGTGATTTTACTTTTTGCATAGTTTACATGTTAAAGTTTGTGTTTATGTTATAGTTTAAAGGAAACCACATATGATAAGTGAATGGTATTTGGTATGCAGTGTTATAAGCATTGGCATTTCTCTTTTCTATTGAGAATATTTTGCCTGCATCTTAAGTCATAGTATTTTTTAACTTTGACTTCTTTTTCATGTTTTATATGTTAAAGTTTTGCCATTGGAATTTCAAAATTTGAATATACTATCAAAATTTCTAAAAGGCGAGACATATATCTGTGCCAACGGTTTATTTCAAGATGGAAAGCAATTGAAAGGATGACAATTTGTCAATTACGCACTTGAAAACCAATATATTTATCCACATAATATATCTCTAAAAAAAATACCTATATACTTTAATAAAACACAAAGTATATAGCTATTGTGTTGGTTAGGGACAATCATTATTATTCTAACATAACAGTTGCATTTGAAAAGACAAATGTATCTACTTACAAATAAAATTCAATTAATGTACATTTCGACTTTTTGTAAAATGCCGTTTCGTCAACATAAGACTCACTAATGACGCTCAGTATGCAAGTTTCGAATGAAATAATTGTTTACTCAATGTCAAGCTGTATACCGCCTCACGACTAAAACATTAGTGACAAATCTAACAAAGGCTGTCAAAAATCGGCTATCAACACCAAAGTCCTCAGATGAAAAACATCATTTCAAATTTAACAAAAGACTAGTCTCAATACTTTGGAAAGGTCCATGAAAATAAAGCAGGGTTATTTTATGTTTTAATATTCTATTCAAACCTTCCCTTCCGGATTACCTGAGATCAACCCTAGTTTTTGGTGGGGTTTGTGTTGCTCAGTCTTTAGTTTTCTATGTTTAATTTCTGAGAAAAACAAATAAAAAGTATTTAGAAGTACAATGAAGGTCAGTAGAGAGAATTATTTCAATTCCAGAACATCACTTCATATTATGTTAACACCAGATGGGTCCAGGTTTACGATATTTGGATCAATTGACTATATAACCAAATTTTACTGAAAGCAACGAATGAATGCACATCTACCAATATTGAATAGGGGGGGGGGGGGGGAGTGTTGACATTGGACTCAAGTACTGTGATGAAACAGGAGTACATTATTACTTTTTATGATGGTTAAAAGTAAACCTCTTAATTTGCATGATTTGTTGCCGAAATTTCTAAGAAGGGAAAACATCTTTATTGACAGAATATTACAAAAGGATACTTGTAAATGAAGAAGGCCTAGGGGCGGATTAACGGTTTTGTTAACTGTGTTACCTTCTGAAAGTAAAGAATCTATTAGCATTATAATTTTTACCATCAAATCAGTCAAGTAGTACAGTATGTATGAGCAGCAGCATATATCTTTCATTGTTACCAAAATTTCAGGAAATGCTTTCCTTATCCTTATCAAAATTGAGTAGTATATTGAACGAACTTCATCCAAAGAGATATTTTACGTTAATATAAAGGATAAGGAAAATTTTTGTCAAGAGATGTTTGACTTTTCCAAGGAATAAACACGTTCGTAACATTTGGTTGCAACTGTGAAGCAAGCGAAGGATAGTGGCGGAGTAATATATCTTTCATGTATGTAGCATCTATGTAGTCAAGGCCCCATTGTGTATAATATTTAGAAGTATAGTCGTCAGTAAAAAATCTGTCCGCTTCCATTCTTCTTCGAGCCATAATAGTAAAAATTCTAAAGAAAGTATCGCTAAACCCAAAACCTTCAGGAAGCGGTGATTCGGCTAGTGATCCAATTAAGAAATCAATCTTCTCTACGTCATTATTATACATATGACGAAGTTCTTCGGCATGAGTTGGATTTGTTGTGAGATCTTCAAATTTGGTGATCGGTGTCATATGGAACAATCGCCTGAATGCATTATATCTGAAATAAACATAACAATGGCAGACATAAAACATTAATACAATTTACAGTGGTACATCAAACATATGCTTATTTTCCTATTAATCTGTTATTATTTCCAATCATTAATGAAAATGAAATAATAAAATACAAATCGCTTTTAATTTATTTTGTTTTTTACTTTCAAAATATACAGAGATCGCTAATGAATTATTCACTTGCAAGCGAATAACTCGACTTCATTAAAATCGTATTTATGTGAACTTCAATTAAGTTCTTAAGCTTCACAAGGGAAACGCAAGAACTACGCGTGTTTAGCTATCTATTTATATCAATGCTTAGGTTTATATGACCGTCCGCAGTCTTCGAAAGGTCACCGCAATGGTTAATCTAGATGGTGTCAAAACTAAAATACACATGAAATGCTGATAAATATTTTCGAGATTAACATGGAAATTGTTTATCTTAGACTTGTTTTTTACTTGATATACGTTTTAGTTTTCTATCAGTCGAATATGAATTATTTAGTCAACTCGGTGAACATGATATGTATGAATTTGACAGGTGATGTCTTTTAAGCTGATTTTGAAAGAAAAATTAACATCTGATTGGTTGAAACTATTCCACGTGACGTCGAACAAAACTTCATATTCCCTTTTGAGTATCATATTCCCCACTGAACTTCAGGACTGCCTTGAGCGACGTTACCCACAGTTAATGTTTTTAAACTTTTTGATCACTTTGTTTTTAAAGATAAAGATAGTAAAGTAATTTCGTTTTTAAAAAACTATTTCAGATCTAAACAGAGTAATTAACTTTTAATCGGTTCTTATTACACTGTGTCTAAACCACACCGGCAAAATTTGATCGGACTCGATGGTATCTAACATCCGGCACAATGACGGAGCATTAATAGACAGAAGAAAGATAGGTTTCTCCTTATTTTTTTATTTTTTTTAAGATATCGAAAAAGATATATACATATACAACTATTTTCTATTGTGAAATGCAATATTTTTCTACAACCGTTCTATATTAACGGAGAAATAAGTAAAAATGCACGTCAAAATGACGAATTGAGTGAACCTTGCCTCGAAATTGTTTAATTTCTCGTTAAATTGTTCACATTGTACGGAAAGAAAGATACGGGATGATAGATACTGACACGGAGATTGCAAAACTTGTCATTATAAACACCTCAATACTTGTATTTCTGAGTATGGAACGAAAGAAATTGGTCATGTCAAAATGGAAATGGCCGGTTTCGTCAATGTTTACCACCCGGTTTGGTCATAGATTTCACAATGCATAACCCGGTTTGGTCAACTAAAAAAAAATAATAATCGCATTACATTATAATTGATAATTTAACTTCAGTGTTAAAAAGGAGTTTTGTGACCGGGTCCATAGGCGGATTCAGGGGGGGCCCTGGGGGGCCCAGGCCCCCCCCCCTTTCGTGGGAAAAATTTGGTTGATTATATAGGGAATCACTGAAGCATGACTGGAGCGGGCCCCACCTTAGGAAAAGTTCTGGATCCGCCACTGGGGTCGTTGGAAAACAAGTTCTTTCACATACGGCTTTTTATATGATTAGTCTCAGATTCAAATAAATAATAAGCAAACACTAGAATTCCTACTCTTATAGAACACAAATAATTTTAATTTTACTTTGCATTCAAAAATTTATAACAGCAGAATAGATAGGAATGAAGGTTATAACGCAAATTGAAATTAAAGCTCTCAAATATGCGTTTTCTATATGAATTATGTTATAATAATTAGAATGTGTTCATGTCCGCCTGGCATGATTCATTAGACCTCGACTTAAATGGTTCCATAAACAATTGGTTAAGTTTCTGTGACCATTTTTTTTTTATCTTACAGACCTTCATCATAAATTGAATTGCGATCATTTAAGCATTTGTGACATATCAGTGCGTACACTTAAATAATTAATATGTCTCAATTTTTTTTTATTGAAAAAGAAACCGCCAGTGAAGTTGTTTGCTATGTCCGATCAAGTTATCCGGTTTGTGAAATTTGAAATTTTCAGTTGTTACACGTTTTTTTTTTAATTCAAGAACGGTGTAATTTTGTTTGGAAATCTTTGTTGTTTTTAGCTCGCTTGACCCAACAGGAAAAGTTTTTTTTTCATCACTTGGCACGGCTTATTCTCATTTCGCCTTAGCTGTCAAAACAATTATATAAAATTAATCCCAGTTTGCCTTAGTACAAAAAGCGGTCGACTGTCGTTCATTATCTTTCAATACAATTTTTTACATAAATTTTCACATCTAAAATTACTAGGCTGTATTTAACAAACCTTATTTAAAATCATATGTCTTTTTTAATTATAATTAGGGTATCTAGTTTTAAAAAGTTTACTGTGACCCCGCTTGTCAACCAGGATGGCCGTCATGGCTAAGAAATAAACAAAGGGGGCATGCAAGTGTATGATGTCAATTATTTAAACACAGCCGTAGACATAGACAATTCGAAAGGGCCAGGTGATTATCTTCAAAATGTTGAGCTCTACCATTTGTCCATTTACTATAAAATTCTCATATTAGTTCTTAAAGGGGCACTAGCTACGATATATATAAAAAAAATAAAGTATGATTTTTTTAAGATCAATCATTAATCAAATTGGAATAATGAAATAATAATTTGCTTTTAGCAATCAATTTCCTTTAATTTTGTTGAAATAAGCGATTAAACATAATTTTTGACTGATTCACTTGCAAGTGAAAACGTCATCATCATTCTAACCGGTATTCATGTGAACTTCAAGTTAACCCCTAGCTAGAGATTGACAACGCATGCATTGTACGTGTACTGGTTATTTAAAGAAAAAGAATGTCAACAATGAAAGTGAAACTACGGTAAATCATTTGATTACTAATTCGATGCACATAAAATCATTCTTATATGGTTAAAAACAATGAGAAACATCTATTTTTAATCTATAAAATAAAATCAAACAGACCTATAAAAATGCAATTGCACGTGTTGGTTTAATCTATTCGTATCTTTATTTTTGTTTACATCGCTTATATGGTCATCTGAGGTCAAATGATAGTTAATTAGATGGCGTCTGGACTAAAATACACACGAAACGAACCTATATATTATCTACCCCATGCTCTGTAAACTGTTTATTTTAGACTTTTGATAGTTTGGATAAATGTTTTACATTGTTATAAACCAAATATGAGAATTTGAGTCAAATCGGTTACAATGAATTTGACAGCTAGTGCCCCTTTAAAGGAGTTATTGCATTGCCCTTAAATGACGAATTTGAAGTTCTTTTTATCTGACAATTCCTATCTATTATTTTCAAACATAATTATATATAAAAGTCATATAGCAAATATGACTTTTTGTCAATTGTATTCTCCAATTTATTTACATTGTAGTCCTGTAGTGTTGAGTTGTCATCTTAATGTTATATTTCACATGGCTATAAAAGGGGAGGTTTGGCATGCCACAAAACCAGGTTCAACCCGCCATTTTTTTCTTTAAAAATGTCCTGTACCAAGTCAGGAATATGGCCATTGTTATCTTATAGTTGGTTTCTGTATGTGTTACATTTTAACGTTGCGTCGTTTGTTTTCTCTTATTTTTGAGTGTAAATTCACATTGCGATAAGACGTGTCACGGTACTTGTCTATCCCAAATTCATGTATTTGGTTTTGATGTTATATTTGTTATTCTCGTGGGATTTTGTCTGTTGCTTGGTCCGTTTCTGTGTGTGTTACATTGTAGTGTTGTGTCGTTTTTCTCCTCTTATATTTAATGCGTTTCCCTCAGTTTTAGTTTGTTTCCCCGATTTTGTTTTTTGTCCATGGATTTATGAGTTTGAACATCGGTATACTACTGTTGCCTTTATTTAGGAAGTCAAGAAGATATACAAATAAATCGACTTGGCCGATATCCTAATAAAACTTATTGACCTTTAATTAAGAGTTTTTTTTTCAATTTCATTGCGTTTTTACACGCCCGTCACAATTTTGACAGGACTTATTAATGTATACATCCGTCCGTCCGTCTGTCCTTCCTTCCATCCGTCCGCCCGTCTGTCCTTCCTTCCACCCGTCCGTTCCTCCATCTATCAGTCATTCTGTCTGTCCGTCCGTCTGTCTATCTATCCGTCTATCCTTCTGTCCAGCGTAAACATGTCGCACCGTAACTTGAGAACAGCTATATAAATCAGGTTTTCATGAAACTTATTTCTTAAAATGGTCAAACGATCTGTAAACCTTTTAGTGAAAATCAAATTAAATCTTTTTGAGTTACAGGACTTTGTAAGTAAAATAGGAGTGTGTTTTTTTAACATGTCGCGTCATATCTCAAAACGATTTATCATAATTGCATCAAACTTTACACACTTCTTAGTAATATAAATCTTAATTTCTGCATACTTTTTGGTGATGTTTTGAATTTTGTTTATTAAGCGTTATTTAGTTGTTTTTTTGTAAAAAAAAAAAAAAAAAGGAGGGATCACATATCGCGATGTATCTCAAAACCTATATAAAAAAATATCATAATGTTAATGTTAAAAAAATAATTAGATATCAGCGTTTGCTATTGAGTATTTATATTCCATTTAAAATTAGTTTGAAGATCAGTGAAATAACGGATACGCCTTTCATTAGGAAAATGTGTATTACTATAATTACCTATGTAAATAAATTTAACAACGCCAAGTTAACTTTATAATGGATATATATTTAAATTCTTTCGAAAGACAATGTTCAGATCCGTGTTAACGTTGCTTTTCATAAATTGTTGGTTGTAAAAAAAATATAAAAAACCGGGTGATATATATAGACGAAACCGGGTGATTGTGTAGAAACAACAATGACGAAACCGGTGTATTTTAATTTGACATGACTCATTTCTTTCGTTTCATACACAGAAATACAAGTATTGAGATGCCCATAATGACTTGTTTTGCAATCTCCATGTCAGTATCTATCTTCCCGTAGCTTTTTTTCCGTACAATGTGAACAATTTAACGAGAAATTAAACAATTTCGAGGCAAGGTTCACTCAATTCGTCATTTTGACATGCATTTTTACTTATTTCTCCGTTAATATAGAACGGTTGTAGAAAATATTGCATATCACAATAGAAAATAGTTGTATATCTAAATATATTCTTCGATATCATAAAAAAAATAAGAAAATAAGGAGAAACCTTTCTTTCTTCTGTCTATTAATGTTCCGTCATAGTGCCGGATGTTAGATACCATCGAGTCCGATCAAATTTTGCCGGTGTGGTTTAGACACAGTGTATTATCATTGTGTATGTTGTGTTTAGTTATAAAAAAAAAACCAAACGGATAAGAAAACAGTTATGTAAACTAATATCTTATGTTCAGAAGTAAAAAAAAGTATAGGCAGTTGAATACAACATTCATTTCCATTGACCTGGGAGATATGAAGATTTTGTCACCCTCGAAAAATCATATTTCCCTCGGGCAATATGAATTTTCTTGGGTGAACAAATCTTCATATCTCCCTAAGGCACGGGAAATAAATGTATAATGTCACCTTCGGTCTCCTTTTCATTCCATTTTCCAACCGTTTTGTTCATTTGTGTTTTAACAGGCAAGTAATGTTTTGAGTATTTCATTGATCATGTTAAGGTTCCCGGTACATGCAATTCAGAAACATTTTTCTTGAATGCATAATAAAAAGTTATCTTTAAAATGATTATGTCAAACCGATTACGTAAAAGAAAAACAATAAGTATAAGTTTAACTATAATTATATATGTCATATTCTTAAAAATTCAATAGAAGCAATCAGCATGTATTTACATCTATTAAGCATACACACCTCGGGATTCCTCTTTCCCGGTCACGTAATATATCGATTGTAGCCATGTCTACTTTTCCTTTTCCGTGAGGACTTGAAGCGGGTAGATCAAGATTTCTCAAGAAATTTGGATAGTTGTGGAGAGTCATTGCACCAGGATAATCATTGCCAAACGTATAAAGTAAGTCCTCCATTGAATTTTCCTCAAACACTGACTCCGCCTTCTCAAATACTGTATCTTTCATGTTGTATCTATTAACTACAATATGTGTAATAGGGTATAAATATTTGAAGTATTTTTTAAATAATAAATAAGTACTCCTTATTCCATTACTTGATTTATTTCAGTTTCCACTGTCTAAAATCATAGCTAGGTGATAATGGAGTGATTTAAAACATGCATTTATAACTATTATTGAAAAAGTTCTTTTTGCCGACTTGTTTCTTTATTATTATGAGGCTGACTTCATAAAGGAACTTTTTAGTATAAAAAATAAGAAGTTAGCAATATTCTTAAGCTTTAACTTTGCTTGCCGCTATATAGATGATGTTCTCTCACTAAATAATTCAAAATTTGGTGACTATGTTGAACGCATCTATCCCATCGAACTAGAGATGAAGGATACAACAGATACAGTTAAATCAGCCTCATATCTTGACTTACATCTAGAAATTGACGATGAGGGTCGGTTGAAAACAAAACTTTACGACAAACGAAATGATTTCAGCTTCCCAATTGTGAACTTTCCATTTCTATGTAGCAACATTTCTGCAGCGCCTACATACGGAGTATATATCTTCCAATTGATACGATTTTTGCGAGTATGTATTTCCTATCATGATTTCCTTGATAGAGAGTTGCTGTTAAACCAAGAGTTCCCAATGGTGAAGTTGAAATCATCCCTTAGTAAATTTTGATCACGAGTTGTTTGACCGTTATGGAATAACCTTTTTGATATCGGATATGTTTATTACGTCGTAACTACAATCCTCTTCCTTTTTCATGAATGTGAACTACTGGAGACTATTTACCGGATTTGTAATAACATAAGCAACACGACGGGTGCCGCATGTGGAGCAGGATATGCTTACCCTTTAAGAGGACCTTAGATCACCCCCAGTTTTTAGTGGGGTTCGTGTTACTCAGTCTTTAGTTTTTTTATGTTGTTTCTTGTGTACTATTATTTGTCTGTATGTCCTTTTCATTTTTAGCCATGGCGTTGTCTGTATATTTTTGATTTATGAGTTTGACTGTCCGTCTGGTATCTTTCGCCCCTCTTTAAGACTCTTGAAAAAAACAATTCCTACCTAAATCATCTGTTTGGTGACTTCTTACTTCAAATTCATCTGGCAAAAGTGGATGTAATCGGTATGCGGCAATGAAATCTTGTGTAAGAGAATATGGAACTCCTCTAATGTTTTTCGGGTTACCTATATCAGATAAAATAAGTTTTATAACATTTGTGAAGTCTATGTATTAGATCAACTAACAGCCAATATAAATCATACTGTTTCTTTTTCTTTATTAAAATTCACCGCAATATGACCATTTGAAGCATACTATTTGGTAAATAGACCTTTTACGAGATGAAGATAAAAAAAATGAAAAATGACTAAAACAATCACAAAGTTTTTACTGTGGTCATGTTATTTACCAAATGTTTTCATCAAGGATATATATGTTACAGTAAATAGGTGAAATTATAAATTACACGTAATTACTAAACATTTCAGTAAATACCTGTAATTACTAGCCAATTTAGTAATTACATGTATGTATATTTTTCTGCGTTTCGTAGTATAGTAGAAAAAAAATGTATTGCACGGTTCATCAAGACTAAGTGTAGTCACGTGTTCAGAATGACCAATGGTCAAGGTTTTTTATGGTTTGGCGCCAAATGTATTGTTCGTGTTAAGGTCTTCATTCTAGCCGTGGACGTTCGATAGTAAACCACAAATTACAAGTGTATATATTTATATATAAGTATGTTATAAGCAGTGGCTGTTTATTTTTGTATTTGTTTTTTAAGCGCTGGACTTGACGCTTTCTCTGGAAGTGGTGTCGGCATTACCTCGAGTCACAGGTTTCCATGAATTAAGTTAGTTTTTCCTGGGTGGCATTCATCACTAATGACGGAGATGAAGATTCAAAGAATAGAATCTTTTATATTGTTTATGAAATAGACAAATCTGTTAGTCTAATTTATCATTTTGGATTGATGTATTGTAATAAATATGTATCGTTACATAATGTCAGATTATATCATATTTAACGCCGGCTAGTTCATCCGTACGGCAAATGCAATATATATATTTGTTGAGTTATTATTTAGATTTATATAGTTTGAAGTATAGTTCAATTTGTATTTGGTATACTGGTCAGTCAACATTGAGTATGTTTGGTATATCTAGTTTGGTATAGTAAATACTTACTAGTTGTTTCAGTGATTACTGGTATTCACTGATTTGTTTTGTCATTTTTACAGCTATTTAATGACTTGATATTTTTGTTTTAAAATTAAAGACATAATTCAAGACACCAAATAAGAAGGTAAAAGTGTAGGGATTTTTTAGGGCTTACTTAAGGATTAAGAAATATAAGTCACATCAAAAGTGTATACTCTTTAGTGTTTGTGAATTGAAACTGGAAAATGATTGTTATATAAGTTTTGAAACTCCCTAAAGGTCATTTGGCATGAAAATACGGATTTTTTGTGTTATTTAAATTTGCTGTTACAAAATATTAGAAATTATTAGAAATTAAGGAATGTATCTCCCTCATGCAAAGCTCTGATTCCTTTCACGAATTTGACTATACTTTTTGGACCTTTTGGATTATAGCTCTTCATCTTTTATATAAGCTTTGGATTTCAAATATTTTGGCCACGAGCATCACTGAAGAGACATATTTTGTCGAAATGCGCATCTGATGCAACAAAATTGGTACCGTTGATTTTATTACTACCACTGGGTCGATGCCTCTGCTGGTGGACTATTAGTCCCCGAGGGTATCACCAGCCCAGTAGCCAGTACTTCGGTACTGGCATGAAAATACGGATTTTTTGTGTTATTTAAATTTGCTGTTACAAAATATTAGAAATTATTAGAAATTAAGGAATGTATCTCCCTCATGCAAAGCTTTGATTCCTTTCACGAATTTGACTATACTTTTTGGACCTTTTGGATTATAGCTCTTCATCTTTTATATAAGCTTTGGATTTCAAATATTTTGGCCACGAGCATCACTGAAGAGACATATTTTGTCGAAATGCGCATCTGGTGCAACAAAATTGGTACCGTTGATTTTATTACTACCACTGGGTCGATGCCTCTGCTGGTGGACTATTAGTCCCCGAGGGTATCACCAGCCCAGTAGCCAGTACTTCGGTACCGGCATGAAAATACGGATTTCTTGTGTTATTTAAATTTGCTGTTACAAAATATTAGAAATTATTAGAAATTAAGGAATGTATCTCCCTCATGCAAAGCTCTGATTCCTTTCACGAATTTGACTATACTTTTTGGACCTTTTGGATTATAGCTCTTCATCTTTTATATAAGCTTTGGATTTCAAATATTTTGGCCACGAGCATCACTGAAGAGACATATTTTGTCGAAATGCGCATCTGATGCAACAAAATTGGTACCGTTGATTTTATTACTACCACTGGGTCGATGCCTCTGCTGGTGGACTATTAGTCCCCGAGGGTATCACCAGCCCAGTAGCCAGTACTTCGGTACTGGCATGAAAATACGGATTTTTTGTGTTATTTAAATTTGCTGTTACAAAATATTAGAAATTATTAGAAATTAAGGAATGTATCTCCCTCATGCAAAGCTTTGATTCCTTTCACGAATTTGACTATACTTTTTGGACCTTTTGGATTATAGCTCTTCATCTTTTATATAAGCTTTGGATTTCAAATATTTTGGCCACGAGCATCACTGAAGAGACATATTTTGTCGAAATGCGCATCTGGTGCAACAAAATTGGTACCGTTGATTTTATTACTACCACTGGGTCGATGCCTCTGCTGGTGGACTATTAGTCCCCGAGGGTATCACCAGCCCAGTAGCCAGTACTTCGGTACCGGCATGAAAATACGGATTTCTTGTGTTATTTAAATTTGCTGTTACAAAATATTAGAAATTATTAGAAATTAAGGAATGTATCTCCCTCATGCAAAGCTCTGATTCCTTTCACGAATTTGACTATACTTTTTGGACCTTTTGGATTATAGCTCTTCATCTTTTATATAAGCTTTGGATTTCAAATATTTTGGCCACGAGCATCACTGAAGAGACATATTTTGTCGAAATGCGCATCTGGTGCAACAAAATTGGTACCGTTGATTTTATTTAGCATGCAAGGCAATGACAATCCAAAATTGAGAAATCAAAAAAGAGACATAGCCAACCAACCTACATTTCTTCATCAGCGGCGTCCACAAATTTTTACTCTGTGGTTGAAGTTTTTTAAATTTTGATAACTTTCCTAAATTATCCTTGATTTCTAACCAAACTTGAACAGAAGCCTTTATGATCATAAGATAAATTTCAAGAAGTAAATTTTGTAAAAAATAAAATTAAGTCTTTCTGTATTTTACATAATTATGTATGAAATTATGAACTGAGTTTTTATGCAAGGTAACATTACATTCACACTGTGGTTAACGTTTTTAAAATTTTAACGACTTTTCTAAATACCCTGGATTTCTACCAAACTTGGACAGAAGCTTGTTTAGGATCATAAGATAATCAATTTAGAATTAAAATTTGTAAAAAAAAACACCTTTTCGAACTTATAAATAGACTATTATTTCAGTTAACGTTACATACACTCTGCAGTTAAAGTTTTCAAAACATTTATAAGATTTCACAACCCCTCCTGGATTTTTACCAAATTTGGACAGAAACTTCTTACAGTATTAGTAAACAGATAGTATCTAGAGGATTTGTTTCTCTCATTTTTGTTGAGCCTGCAACTAACAGCAAAAGTAAGCGAGGCATTGGTTTCCGTAAAACCCTTACAATTTTATTAGCTAAATACATCGGTATCCCATCTCCAGCGGGGGTTGTATTGAAGGTCATGAATACGTATTCAATGAGGTTAAATTATTGACTTGCAAGTGCACAACTCATTAACCATGTTCCTCAGCTTATTTAACAAAATAGAACCAGATTGGCTGCTAAAAGTGAATTATTATTTAACTATTATATCATTTTTATTAATGATTTAACAATAAAAAAAATCATATTTAGTTTTTTCTTATTTCTCGTAGCTAATGCACCTATAACAAAAAGATAAATTTTTAGTCTGATCACCTTTTTAAGAGTACTTGCTAATTTTCTAGCTAGTATAACTGTGTTACAATAACTTTTGATCAGCTGACCATATTACAATATTGTTTTAACATTTAGTAAATAGGTGTAAAAATTCAAGTTAAAATTAGTAATTACTGGTAATTACTGGGCCGTTTTAGGAATTAATTGTATTTACTAAGTGCATCGGGAATTACATGTAATTCCTAAATTTTAGTAATTACATGTAATTCCTAATTTCACCTATTTACTGTAACATATACATGTGAAACATTCGTGGTCGCAATGTACACCAGGTGATAACCAACAACATGTTAAGTTTAACTCATTCTTACAGATGAAATAATTTAAACTGACCAAAATATTACCTCTGACGGCAATGGTCTTGGGAAGCCCTCAACTAAAAACAAAAGTTCAAATCCACATGTATAACTATCCCATATGTCCACACAACGTATGTTAGTTTGGCATTATCGCTGGTTTTGTCACATCTCTACTTTTGACAGTAACAAATGGATGTGTTGGAATTTGTTTGACGGCAATGTAGGCATAGAGGAAGATTATTACCTTGTCACGATCCTTTCAGCAAGGGCGAATAAAAATGGTCTACATTACTATATATGAAAATAGGAGATGTGATACAATTGTGCCTATGAACTATAGTTTATTCTAAAGTTAGACATAACATCAAAACCCCGATACATGGAACATAGATGGATTCAAAAGGCCTGATTTATGACAAAACAACAACGACATTCAAAAATCTCAATCAGTTTATATCTTGTCTTGGAGAGATTTTATTATGTCAATGAAATCCTAATGAAGTCATTATTGCTTCAGTGTTTGAAACCACAGAAACGCAGTTAGTGGATATTTATTTGATTTATTTTTAACAAATTTTTGTAATTCTTTATGAATTTTATTTTTTTCTTATTTCTTGTTTATTTATATCAAATGATTATCGTTGGCACCAACATTTGTATGTTTACTAGCAATGTGCAGTTGGAAACGTTTGTTTAACCATACTTAACATGTCTCGTTTTTTACAGTAACCTTTAAAAATTCCATAAGTCAAAAATACGCAAGAAAATGATATGAGCCTGCATTTTATATACATTCTTTGTTGTTTAAATTTTTCTTTGAATGGTAGTTTTTTTTCTATAAAATTTCAGTTATTTTTCACATACAAAGATGCTTACCTATAGATCCCGGTATGCCATTAGCAAATTGTGGATATTGTTTGATTAACCATGCTGCTAACGTTGCATTTCCTCTTGCAATCTCAATAGGACTTACTCCATACCAGTTAGACTTTAACCCTAACTTGGCAACATCATTGTGCAGGATAGCAGTTGTCCATTCTAGCGTATGAATTTTGGCAATTACTGCAGCAATAATGAGCTTAGCCGTGTTATGCAAAATTTCATCATTCCAAGTTGGATTTCGTTCTTTAAGCATATCGCATACGTAATTATGCTCTCGCGTCCAAATTACATGAAAAACACCTAGTCCTACCCACCAATTTAAGGAACTTCCTAAGATAAAGATCATGAGTTTCATGTTATAAAATTCAGATATTCATGAATGTCAATTTGTTGTACATAATTGTTCAAATATACGACTAATAATCATTGTTCAAAATGTGAATGTTTGCCAAATCTTTTGTGGCATTTTGTAAGTTTCTTTTCAGTTGTTGAGCCGATTATTGTGTCTAAGTTAAATTACAGAATTGAAGAAAACAAAATAGATCGGGATTTTATACGTAAAGCTTGAACCATGACGTATTGTACATCCGTGATTGATCAGGAACTATCATTCAATCTTGTTTCATTTGATTTTCAGCAAGTTTTTTCCAATATGGGTTTTTATGAGGTTTTAAGCGTCATTCTTTATTCTGAATTCTTTTATTTAATGGGACATTATCTTTTTTTTTTGGTTATTGAACCATTTTTCCATATTGTATTTCCTATTTTAGCATGCCATTATTCCCTTGTCCTTATTTTTTGTGTACATATTTTCCAGATTTTCGTTAGTTATATTTATGTGTGTGGCTCATTTTTCTCTCCCCTATTATTCTCCATTCTGTAATCCCAACCACACCTTGGGAAGTAAGTTCTAAATTTAATGACGGTAAACAAATACATACCCGTAATAGGCAATCCAGTCGATGGATCAATCGGTAGACGTTTATTTGAAGTTAGTTTTAATTTGCCGTCTTTTCTTGTACGGATACGATGATTTATTTGTTTGTTAATTCCATATAGTTGTGATGCGTCCCACCAGTGTGTTACAGTATTTTGATAAGTATCATAATCTTTAGAATTTCTGCAGCTATCTCGTCTGGTCATAGGTATGTCCATTGTTTTACAGAAATCCGGATCGTCATCTCGAATAGGAACCTTTAAATGTCTACAAAGATACGATGCAACTTAATGTCATGATTCTTAATTTGTAAAAGAGGGACGAAAGATACAAGAGGGACAGTCAAACTCATAAATCGAAAATAAACTGACAACGCCATGGCAAAAAATAAAAAGGACAAACAGACAAACAATAGTACACAGGACACAACATAGAAAACTACTTGTAAGTATAGTTTGATTAAGACGGATTTGAAATTTATCGGGCAAGAGACATGTCATAAAGATATCTAAAAAGAAGATTATTTTTTATCCATTTTTCGAATTTCTATTTAAGTATCACTACCCCCAATCTTTCCCGATGTCAAATCCATTTAATGAATTATAAGTTAAGAGTCAAGTTTGATTTTGACACGTATAGGATTAAATCTCAATAATTATCTTTTTCATAATTACTTAAGTACCACACATTTTCATGAACAATACAGGTTATCGTAGATATTTTGAAATTCCGGATAATATTAACATACCACTCGACAGAATATTTTCGATTCTTACAAAATTCAAAAACAATAAAACTACAAAATAAACCTGTTTGAATTTGACAGAATTGACATTTATCTTACTAATAAATAGTAATACCCTTAAATTAAATTTGAATTTGGAATATTTTCTCTGGGTGATATAAAATTTGTTACATGGTGTGTTAGTGACCTAATATGATATATATAGCACACCGTGTAACGAATTTATCTTACCGACTGTCACCACATGTGGTATTTTGACTAGAGACCTACCAAACTGATGAAGTCTTCAATACTTAGTAGTAAGAAACCTACTTTCAATTGTCTATACAGAAAACAAACGCTAACAATAGCAACATTTTAGCTTTAAATTTGTTTGATGAATTTATTTGAATCGTTCATTACATGTATCAATGGCTTCGTCTGTTGAATCCTTTCAGATTTCTTTTTTGTTTTGGAAGAGGGAGTAACTCCGTTATGCCAACAATAACAACTTGTTAGCTTTAATTATGTTTTATGAACTTATTTCAACCTTTCATCGTCAATTTCTTCGTCAGTTGAATCCTTTCAGATTTTCCCTCCACACCGTGTTGTTTTTATGAAGGGTTGTGGCATATTTTTTTGTTTTGAAAGGGAAGTAACTCCTTACTTTACCCATATTTTAACTAACCATGTATGGTTGCTAACCCTATATTTTTAGGACACCCTATATCAAATATATAGTCACTACGTGTAGTCCTTTAACCAATCATATTTCTATACATCTACAGGAGGTAAGATAATAAATATTCCACTTGACAACTCTTAAGACAATATCTTTTAAAATAATACAAATTCAATTTTGACAGAATGGACATACTTTTGAAGAGTAGGCCGATATGTAATTTCAATATCATCTCAATCTGGTTTGTACTGTTGTCGAAAATATTAAAATGATTTTTCAATGCTTCTGATATATGATTAACAAAAATGGTTACGCTAAAATAGCCGTTTCATTTTTGAAAAAAAAGTACAATAAGACATTAACCTGTTTTGACTGACTAGAATTAAAGACAGTGTAAAAAAATAATATTTTATGCTCGGCTTAATCACTAAACTTAAAATACATTTTTTTGTATTTAATTTATTATTGTTCGTTTGTAAGGTTTGCCCCTCATTTCTATTTTGGTATACTTTCCTTTTCTTCCGCTTCATTTAAAATTAAACGTTTTCTAAAATGTATACCTGTGTCTATCGTTTTTGCCACTGTCAAACCAATCGTGGGTCATAAATTGTACCCAGCCAGCTACAAGGATATTAACAATGGTAACCGGAATAAATGTCTTCCTTTCCATTAATGTACGACTAATGTCACGTGGATTAGGGTTGTACAAATTATTCTCATCTCTAACTGTGGCATTCAGGGGAACATTTCTGCCTTAAATTAAAAAAAAAGCGTTTGTTTATATTTCTGAGACTGTAGAAACATTAATGAAACAACCGATTAGACAAGACTCATTGAAATTGTCATTTCTATTTTTAAAAGACTTAATTCCACTATTTTTAAAATTATTTTCGTTAATGACGAAACAACTGATAACTGTTTATAATCTTACTAACTCTAGTCAACAGAACAATAGGAATGAATTAAGTCAATCTGATTAAAATTCTGATCCAAATTGTCTCGCCTGCACCTATGATTATAGCGGAATATGTTGTTATCTACTCGCAGTTGCATATCTACTCTTAAAAGCAAAAACAATTTTTTTATCGTTTCATCCTCTTGATTGGAGTTCAGAAAGTGTGTCAAAACGATATTTGCTGCAGTTATAAGAATCAGTACTAAGCACTCACCAAAACGATAATAAAGACTACCCGCTGCTGGATTTTCAAAATCATTACATAGTCCATCCAATCGTCTGAATTTATTTCGGCGCTTGGAACAACCATATCTAACTTTTCTTCCTAGTTTCCCTGGAGAAATAAAATATTATTTTCAAGGTCAGTACTACAAAAAAAACCAAAGGAACACACTACAAAGCTTTTCTATTTATTTACAGGAATTGGAGAAATTCTAGTCAATAATAGATATAACGCCTAAATATGGAAGAAACTAAACTGAAAAAGACAGAGTATACGGGTAATTAGTGCCAATGGAGTATAAATTCATTTCGTCAGAAAATATTTATAAACAAAATACCAATCTTTGGATCCAAGCAGTATCTTAGTCGTCTATGATAGTAGGATTGTTCTGTGGTCTCTGTGTAACTGTCAATTAAATTTTCCTGTTGAAGTTTTGCTTGAGATGACGCTATTGATAGTACATCATATGGATATGGATACTGCCACCAATTGGAAGAAACTGAAATGAAAATATACATCATTCAGTATATGTCTGGATTTTTCTATATTTATGCAACGTCAAGATAGTAGTCAACAATTGTTTTTATATGGTGTCTGGTCGTTTAGGGAACGATAAACGATCAAAAGGGGAATATGTTTTTTTCCTCCAAAAAAACAAATATCCTGATCCTCAATATGATGGAGAAAAAATATTGTGGTCTGGCTTATGACTTAAAAAAATATTCTGAATCTAGATTTCCTAAAACCTTATAGTGTCGAAAACAATAAATAAAAATGTTCACACTTTGCACAGAAAAAAATTCTGACTCAGACAAAAAAACATAAATCCCCCTTGAGGTTAAATGATTGCCCCCTAGGAAAAACGATACCTAACCAGTAAATTAAAAAAAAATCCAAAAAGTGAACCAGTACCAAAAATAAGGATGAAAATATTAAACGAAAATACAAAATTCATAAAAATTTCGGCTTCCAAATATCTATAATCAGATTGAGCAGACCGGTTTAAGATGCCATTTCTAGTTATGCTAATTTTCAAAAAAATTGAGCAACATACAAATTAAACATCGAACATCGTATGTAATCTTAACAACACAACGGGTTAGAAGCCTCCAAACCTAGGGGATCAGTACTGGGACTAAGCTTCTACTTTTTCTACTTCAACGACATGCCAGAAAACATTTCGTCAACAGTGAGGCTATTTGTATATGCATATGTCTCATATGTCTCATCAGAAAGCACAAGTTTACAAGAAGATCTCAACAATCTAGATGGGAAAAAATATTGATGATGCAGTCCCCTCCTGATAAATATGTAATCCATCCAATCAATAGAAAGAAGGAATCAATTCACAAAATGAAATGCTTTATGGACATAACTTAAAACATGTATCATCAGCAAAAATCTTGAAGACACCAACACATCTGACCTAAATTGGGGTGCTTATATAAACAACATAAGCCAGGACGCTTACAGGACAACTATATCCCTTAAATGAAAGATCAAGAAAAAGGCAAATACAGCACTAGTAAAACCGCCAGTTGAATATTCATCCTTACCTATAAAAAGACGATTATACGCAAAAATATTCAAAGAAAGTCAAAAAGGTATGTAACAGACAGATATCACAACACATCATCAAATTAATTCATGATATACCAGCTACAATTACAAGGACCAACACGAGAGGCGAGATGAAGGATTGCTAGGTTAACCCTGCTGTACAAAATTTCAAACGAGTCAGTTGTGATTGATATTGGTGAAAACGTATACCACTAGACACATTATCAAGTCATACCATTGTTTACTTTTTTCTAAATACCATTTATCAAGACCAGCACCAGGAAAGAGCCCGGCGTCTGGCGTATTAAATTATAATCCTGGTACCTTTGATAACTATTCACGTTTCCTTAAATAAGTTTGAACTTGATGATTTAAACAAGCGCACACCAAACAGTGACATGATAGCCAACATTATTATTTTGAATACAGCTTGAGTGTCCTGGATTTTTCTCATACTATACCCCCTCAAACTAAAATTCAAAATAAAACTTAAATTTCGATTTTGATGAATAAAATTCAGAATTGAAATGGGGAATGTGTCAAAGAGACAACAACCCGACCAAATAAAAAACAACAGCAGAGGATCACCAACAGGTCTTCAATGTAACGAGAAATTCCCGCACCCGGAGGCGTCCTTCAGCTGGCCCCTACACAAATATATACTAGTCCAGTGATAATGAACGCCATACTAATTTCCAAATTGTACACAAGAAACTAAAATTAAAATAATACAAGACTAATAAAGGCCAGAGGCTCCTGACTTGGAACAGGCGCAAAAATGCGGCGGGGTTAAACATTTTTGTGAGATCTCAACCCTCCCCCTATATCTCTAACCAATGTAGAAAAGTAAACGCATAACAATACGCCCATTAAAATTCAGTTCAAGAGAAGTCCGAGTCTGATGTCAGAAGATGTAACAAAAGAAAATAAACAAAATGACAATAATACATAAATAACAACAGACTACTAGCAGTTAACTGACATGCCAGCTCCAGACTTCAATTAAACTGACTGAAAGATTATGATTTCATCATATGAACATCAGGCACAATCCTTCCCATTAGGGGTTTAGTATCATACCATCATAACATAGATGAGAAGAACATAACCCGTGTCATGCCAACAACTGTTTTTAGAATAAATGTGTTTAGTTCCGATACAAAGACCTTATCAGTGACTCAATATTAACGCCAAAATATGCAATCTTTAATGACTTGACAATAGTATCGTAATTATATCCCTTCTTAATAAGTCTATTCAAAGGTTTTGTAAGTTTCTGAGGTGAATACTGACACCTTAGTGCTTTATAAAGAATATTTCCATAAAAAATTGGATGTGAAATACCTGAACATAGTAGAAGTCTGCATGTTGAGCTATATTTACGAATGATGTCTTTATACCGATGATACAATTTAGTAAATGTTTTGACTAGTTTGTGATATCGAAAACCCTGGTGTAATAATTTTTCAGTAATACATAAATTTCTCTCGTTAAAATCTAAAACATTGTTACATACACGAGCGAATCGTACAATTTGAGATATATAAACACCGTAAGATGGTGACAAGGAAACGTCACCATCTAAAAACGGATAATTAAAGAGGAAATGAAAAATCATCCCTTTTATCATAAATTTTAGTATTCAGCTTTCCATTAGTGATATATATATATCAAGATCGAGAAAAGGGCAGTGGTCATTGTTAGTATTAGCTTTATTTAAAGTAAGTTCAACAGGATAAATTTCATTAATATACATACTGAATTCGTCATTATTGAGAGCCAAAATATCATCCAAATATCTAAAAGTATTATTAAATTTGTTTATCAGATGTTGTTTCGATGGGTCTTTGCTTATTTTTGTCATAAATTGTAACTCATACCAATACAAAAACAGGTCCGCAATAAGTGGTGCACAGTTAGTGCCCATTGGAATTCCGATAATCTGACGATATACGGAATCCCCAAAGTGAACAAAAATGTTATCTAGTAAAAATTCAAGGGCATATATAGTATCAAAGCATGTCCAATTAACTTAGTTTTTTTGTTTATTGCTACTAAAAAATGACCTAATAGAGTTTGAACATATATGTTCACATTCTGATTTTTTGAATGCCCATTTAATTAGGTGTATGAATTTTTTCTTAATGTGAATGTGAGGCAATGTGGTATACAGGGTAGAAAAATCAAAACTTTGAACAGATTCAAAATCACGAATATAAGCATGCAATTTATCAAGTACTTCCAACGAGTTCTTGACACTCCAAAAGTAATTTATTCCACTATTTTCGAAGGCCTTATTTGAACAATTTATTATCAGGTTTTTAATTGTACCAAGTGTGCTGGTAAATTTCAATTAAAAAACTGGAGACCTATCACTTTATTAAATGTTGATACAAAAACTGCATCAGCTGCATTAGCAAATAGAATAAAACCTTTTCTTGGGGATATAATTAGTGAAACACAGCAAGGTTTCATAAAGGGAAGGTATATTGGAGAATGTACCAGGCTTATTTTTGACATTATGGAAAAGGCAGAAGATGATAATCTACCAGGTCTTTTACTTTTATTAGACTTTGAGAAAGCTTTTGATACTCTTGAATGGTCATTTATAGACTTGGCTTTGTCTTTTCTAGGATTTGGTCCTATTTTTTGTAGATGGGTCAAGACCTTATATTCAGAATCTCAGAGCTGTATTATAAATAATGGACATTGCTCTCAATTTTTTAATATTGGTCGGGGTGTTAGACAAGGTGATCCTCTATCTCCATATCTCTTTATATTATCTTTAGAGCTTATGAGTGCTGCACTTAAAAATAACCCAGATATAAATGGTATGAAAATAAATGATTCTGAGTATCTACTAAGCCAGTATGCAGATGACTCATGTCTCTTATTAGACGAGGATGAGAAATCTTTAGATAAATGTTTATATACTTTAGAAAAAATTTCTGAGTGTGCGGGACTTAGGGCTAATTTTGATAAAACGGAAGCCATATGGATTGGGTCAAAGATTCACTCAAGGGATAAACTAACAACTACAAGAAATTTGAACTGGAATCATTCAGGAAAATTTAAACTTTTAGGAATAAAATTTGATCTGTTCAGCGAAAATAAAACGCTTGTAAATTTTGAAGAAAAAATAAAAAAAATACAGAGCCTGCTAAATTCCTTGGTTTATAGAGATTTAACATATATGGGAAAGATCACTGTCATTAAGTCACTAGCTCTACCTATTCTAATTCAATCGTTGACAGTTTTGCCAAATCCTCCGGATGATAAAATAAAAGAAATTCAAAATATTTTTTTTTGTTTCTTGTGGTCAGGAAAACCAGACAAGATTAAAAGAAAAGTTATGATAGGGTTATTTGAAAATGGGGGGTTGAAAATGCCAGATATAAGATCCTTTTGTTATTCATTAAAGATGACATGGATAAATAAACTTTTAGACCCCCTTGAATATATCCCCATGGAAAACATTGTTAATAGATCAATACAACAGATTAGGAGCAGACAAAATATGGTTGATGACCCCTGATGGTATCCTAAAGATTTCTTCAAATTTTAATAATTTCTGGAAAGATATTTTACTTAACTGGAATATCCTAAACACTGTCACTAATGGCACTGCTGAAGGGATTATGAAACAATCCATATGGCTAAACAAGAGTTTGAAAATTAATAATAAAACTGTCTTTTACCAGAGGTTGGTTGAATCAGGAGTTGTCTTTATAGGTGATTTACTTGATGAAAACAGTATTTTTTTTACTTTAAAAGAATTCTGCGAAAAATATAATCTTAATATTAATTTCTTGGAATACCATTCTTTGCTGCATATGATACCAAAAGACTGGAAAAATTTAATCACTACTTCAGAGAAAATTACTCACATATCTAACGATAAATTTGAATTTATAAAAAACAATAAAAAGTCATGTCAGTTCTTTTATAAAAAAAATCTTGTCAATGTACACAGAATGTCCTACAAAACAAGAAGACAAAATGTGTAAGGAACTAGGCACTCATATAGAAAATTGGGATTTCATTTATAGTTTACCCTTTTGTTGCACTAAAAACAACAAATTTAGTATGTTCCAGTTTAAGATTTTACATAGAACTCTCGCTACAAATGCATTATTGCAGAAATACGGGTTAAAAAAAACTAACTTATGTAGTTTCTGTAATGAAACTAAAAAAACTATAAGTCACCTTTTCTGGGAATGTATGCTAGTTAGAAATTTGTGGTTAGAAATTGCAGCACTTTTTCTAGTTGAAAATAATTTAACTTTTATTCTTAATGTGGAAAATATTGTTCTTGGGTCAGAGTCTTGGGATATTTCCCTAAACTTATTCACTATTCTGGTTAAATATTATATTTATACATGTCACTTTAATACTTCATTACCGAATCTTAAAGGTGTCATAGCTATGATTAAAAATTCCTACCAAATAGAAAAAATATCTACCTCCTTTTACAGATCCCCTAGAGCAAGAGAGAAATTTGATAGTAAATGGGAATTAATTAAAAACTTAGTTTACATGTGAGGAGAGATCTTTCTATTTATGTACTTACTTAAGGCTTTATAATAGTTCATGTAGAATTAATAATATGTTAATGCACATCACAACTGGACAGTGATTTGTGTGCATCTTAAAAGTACTATCTATGTTTATTGCTATTATATATATATATATTGATATACTAGTTTTTGTTTGATTGTATTTGAATTATCTCCCCTTGACTTAGGTTGACATTTATTATGTGACTCTGTCCAACATGTTGTCCAACATGTTATCTGTTAATGATCTCTGGTAGCCTCTCCTGGTACCTCTCATGTTTTACATCACTGTATAGGCAGTGATACATGTGGCTATAGGAGAAGGCTGATGCAATCATTAACCTTATCAGCATATTCAGGTATTCTAATCCAGAGTGATAAAGGATGTGTATGACTCAGTAGAAAATTTAGAACAATTAGCATAACTAACTTTTTAATTTCAGACTGTTATTGAAAAATTTAATATCATTATATGTATTATGAATTAATTATATAATTATGTATCACAATATATACTTGGTGTATTTTCAGATGAAATAAAAATAAATTACAAAAAAAAAAGTGCTGGTAAGAAGAATAGACAATTTAGTAGTTGAACAATGGCTTGAAGACGAAATAAATCTATATTTGTAAGGGGTTTTGTGTAGCTTCGGAAGCCAATACATAGTTGGGACTTTCATTGTATTTGGCTCTGCTTGTAAAGCGGTGGCTAAAAGTTTATGTTTGTTACAGATTTCGTTTTCTGAAAATGGAGTCAGTTGGAATGTTGGTGAATTGGTGATTTCCATTTTCAGAACCTCAATGTAAAATTTACGTCAAACAATAATAATATTATTAGCAGCTTTATCGGCCGGGACAAAAACAAATTCCTTGGCTAGTTCTTTTAGTTTATGTTTGATACGAGAAATAGGTTTATTGTGGTTATTGTTAATAGTAAAATGTTCTTTAAAATGTTGAATACGTATATCAACTATCTTCATTACTGAATTAAAAAAAGAGTCCAAAGATTTTTTGTCAGCTTTTTATGTTGATTTCAAATAAGTCGGAATAATTAGTACATTATTGCATAATACAATTTTCACGAAACCAAAAACATTTTTTTTTATAAATGCCATATGTTACAAGAAGAGGCGGTAGAAAATATTTAAACACATTGTTAACATAGTAGATGTTAACTCGTCCCTGAGAAAATATATAATTTCTTATTATATAATGAGTATTCGCTGTGGTTGAAAAAAGTTAATAAAATTCATCATTATTTTAAATTCTTTTGACGAAAAATATAACAATACTATTATATGACAGTTTAACGAAACATTTGACGAATGAACAGATAATGAATAGCAGTTTTGGCGAGAACGCTCAAAGCACTAAATAAACATGACTATGATATAACTACGGTTTTAAAAATTCTTATATTTTAAAGGACAAGTTAAAACAGTTTGATATACTACTCTATCGATCTCTCAAAAAAAGATTAACTAAAAGTCTTAACTTTAAAAACTTTAAAGGGGCACGTGCTTTTAAACTCACGTTCAATGAGGTCGAATTATTCAATTGCAATTTAGTAATCCAACAACAATGTTTCTTTGCTTATTTTGACAAATTTGAACCAAAATTGATTTCTAAAAACGAATTATTATTTCATCATTTCACTTATGTTAATGATTGAACCAAACAAAATCATATTCTAGTTTTTTTCATATCTCATAGCTAGTGTCCCTTCAAGATGCAGTAGCTACTTAAGTCACCGTAATGAATTTTTGAAAGCCGTGAAAACAAAGACACTTTATCATGTTTATAGAAATCAAAGAAAATTATATTTCGTGTCATTTTCAGATTTCTAAAAATCACCATAAAGAACAACTCCAGTTCATCTGTAAGACTAGAGCTAATTCATTATGCAAAAATGTACTCTTACATGTACGTCAGGACCGAAATCCGGTCCCTTTTAATTTCATCCATAAATACGATATGAAATTCATTTTTTAAAATATTAAACATATTAAAGTGTGTTGGACAATTGACATATTATCTCTGTTTTAAAGGTTTTTTTTTACATTTTCATACATAATCTTATTATTTAGAAGACAGAATATGCAAAAATATTGACGTCTTTAACAATTAGAAATTGACCTTTCATCATGTTCATCGTGATTTGACAGATATTGCATCGTATATATATTTGACGAAAATGCATTAATGATAGATCGAAAGATAATGATTCAGCCATATGCAAGGTTTGTGCATTTGAAATGAAATTTTATTGTTGATGCCACTCATCAAAATAGATAACTTCATTTTTTCTTGCACTATTATACTTTGTGTAATAAGAGTGAGATGAGGCAGTCCTAAAAGCATTCCTCAATGAAAATAAATACCAGAAATGTCTTGTTTTATATAGATAGATAATTATGTTTTTAAATGTATTTATTAAATAGACATAACATTCACAGTATTTCAAAGCGAATAAAAGACGTATGTACTGAAATAATGAAAACAGTCTACTATTTTTTGCATAATACGTTTGTGTGACATCTGCTGTAACATAATTGCTGTTTTTTACAGACAAATATATTTTTCACATCTCTAGTCACCATAATGTGCATGGGTAGGGTAACATATGAACTATGATGTAAATATTCCGACTTAGCCTGTCCACCTTACAAAAAACAGGTTCACAATCACAACAAATGCCTGTTTGTCTATTTTTTTTAGCCATGTCGTTGTCAGTTTATTTTTCATCTATGAGTTTGACTGTCCTTTTTTTCGCCCCTCTTTTATCGGCTTTTGTCCTGATATGCCTGTAATACTTGTCACAGAAAGACGAAAGACATTAGATTGATCAATCAATTAATATGACGTTGTTTTGTGTTACTGCTGTTCTTTAACAATATATTATACAGTTTCCTTTTTTTTTTTTTTTTTTTTTTTTTTTTTTTTTTTAAATTTATCATATTTTAAATTTTCCCTAAATTATTTGAACACTTCTAACCTCGTACATTTATTAGGAACTGGTTCAGAGTTACTGGTGTATTTTTTTTTCAATGAATTATTTTAACTACAAAATTGCTTATTATAAAAATTCCTTGAATTAGATCAGATAATCTGTCAATAAAATTTTGATTATTTCAATCTGTAAATAAAATTTTGATTATTTCAATCTGTAAATAAAACCTTAACTATTTCAATCTGTAAATAAAATCTCAGATTATTTGAGTGATTTTATAAAATCCATATTCAAAATTAGGGATTATATAAAATCAATAGCCAGTTCTGCAATTTTATAAAACGCGTGACATTTCAGGGATTTTACAAATTCCATGATTATACAAATGCACTCCAACAATTACATGTACTTGTTACGTCGTCGAAGTTTAAAAATGATACGCATAAAACATATTTAGAAAACTTGCTTTAAATCTTTTAAATATTTTTAGGCACAAATGGACATCTTTGTGAATACATTGAAAATACAGGATAAGAGCTATACAGTATCGAAGAAATATTAGTTGAGTCAGTTGTAATTGTGAAAATAATACTATTTACCTTATACAACCACATGATTGTCTAAGGTTATAATTTTGTAGAAAGGCAATACAAAGTCGTTGTTGGATTTTCAAACCCAGTTCTTACATTCTAGCTATGTTACGAAGTATTTTTACTGTATAACATACTGTTTGTTTTATTACTTTCTTATGTGAGCATTTTACAAAAGATTCTGTTTGTTTTGTTACTTTCTTATGTACGTATTTCACAAAAGATCAATTGAAATGTGTTACCTAATCCTCGGAGAACTAATCCCCTCATTTAAGCCAAATTTTATATATACATAAAAAAAGATTTTAAAATAATCAACGCTATAATCATTAGACATATCATCGATTCGTGTGCAAACTACTGTTTTCATGGGAAAACTTAAATGTTGGTTAATAGCCTTCGAATGTTGCATGTTTGTTTTTATAATTATAAAGATAGTTTGACAAAGAATATCTTATATCATTTATCCTTAAATCTGCTCAAGATTTCCCTAAAACCAATCCAAAACAAATTGACATTATCTGCCTCTATTCTGTTGAACTGTATTCCAATTTGAATAAGAATTAAAAGTAAATAATGAGAAGTAAATGTGTCTTACCTGTAGGTATTGCAAAAACATAAGTATTTGCAGATAAAATAGTCAACAGACAACATAGACATCTGTACATGTTGTTGACTGTTAGATCAGAATGAAATTGGTTATTCTGCATTTTATTGGTTTTTTCAAATACGATAAATGACAAATCGGTTGACATTAATTCGATCAACATTATGTTTTTTCATTCGGAAATACAAGCCCAGTTTAATTCCTTTACTTTTTCCGTTTGCTTACTAGAAACGGAACTCCAATCATATGTTGATTTCCGACATTTGTTTTACAAAACAACTATTAACGTTAAGTAGACAAACTTGTAAAGACAAATGGGAGCCTTTCCAAATATGATTCTGAATGATTAGTACCTTCCACACACGAACGTTATTGCTGAAAAATTCGCGAGAACAGTTATACATGAAGACAAAGGGCATTAAAATCTCAGCGGTTATAAAGCACATCTTGGAAACCAATTATATATTAACCAAAACAAAATGGCACAGTAACTTTTATATAGTGAATGGCCTTTTGATGTTCTAACACAATGTCTTTAAACCTTAACAATGTGAATTTTAGTAAGACTTTGTTCCCTTCTATCTTGAATCCATGATAAAAAGTAAAAAGTAAAATGACTTAACTTCGTAGCAGTGCTGATTGTTCACAACAACAACAACAAATAAATAATTTATTTAAGTCTCACCGCTTTAAAACATTCTATATACATGTATAGCGGGGTACAAATAATAAACCAAAAATTCTAAAGGAAAAATATTTCCAAATTCTGAACTTAACTAGATACAAAAGAGCAGTTTTTGATGTCTTGTCATTTAATTAAAGATATAAGGCAAAAGATATTCCAATATTATCGATTAATTCTGAAAGATTCGCAACCTAATTATTTTTCTGTTTCTAAACTTTTTAATCCACAAAAGATTATTGAATGTAATTATTTAAATAAATTTATTAAAGAGGAATCCAAAATAAATAACAATTCTTAAAATTATATGTACAATTGTATTATTATACACTAAATGTACAACTAAATGTGTTTGTGTATTATCATATGATTTGTAATGAATCACACTAATGTATTATTAGTTATCTTTAATAAAGACATGTCAAATATTTCAGAAAGTACAATCAAATACTAATCAATAGTAATGACAGCAATTAGTGCCTAGCCTGCTTGTCTGTCTAATCTTGCAAATAAACAAAGTCGAATACAATCAGATATAAGCCTTTTTAATCGTACCATTGTTGCTGTATAGGAGCAGCAATCTTGTAAACAAACTCATCTGAGCCAGTCCACTCTTGTTCATGACGAATACGTGTAGAACGTCTAGGCGCATGCACTGGAGTTTATGGTATCACAACTTGTCCTACTGTGTCTCCACCTCATCTTGTTGATATCATGTAGCGCTTTCAACGGAGCTTTGAACATCGTAATCATATCCACTGGCACTATATTTGGTAATAATTCTGAACTGGAATGTCCATATCTTATAGATTTCTTCGATGTGTGCGTCTACGGTCCTTTCAGTTCTCCTTCTACACAGCGTAACATGCACATTGTTGTTGTGTTGATCCGTGATGACACAAACATCGTCTTCCTATATTATTATTCCCTTCATATCCATAACTTTCACGAATACTCTGTCTCAAAACTCTATCCTATCCTCTTTTTTCTGGCTCTGTCTGCAGTCTCAGATGCCAATTTATAGGTTCTAGCGAGTCTCTCCCATAGTTCATGAATATACTTGGACTGGATATATCTGACTATATCTGTGATTAGTCTTAAGGCTATGTCTATAGGCAAGTTAGGTTCTCTACCAACCACCACCAAATAACTTAAATGATTGGTAGCTTCATGGCGGGTACAAGTATGTACAAGTGGAGCAACATGAGTATTCAGGTTTATCTTTTGGTGTGCCTGTTAGGTTCCTAACATGCCAAGTAGAGACCTGTTGAACTTGGGATAACAAGGGGTACAATCAAAATCACGTGATGGATATATACACACCGGAAGTAACAGTCGAGCACACCGCTTGAAAGGTAAGTAGTCGTATTTACTTGTTTATATCAATAAAATTTGATAAATAAGGTAGTGCACCGTATGTCGGATACTATCTAGTTTTGAAATACACAATTATCCTTGCTGGAAAGCGTGCAGTTAATGATAACACTTAGACACAGTTCAAAAATTTCACCAGATAACTGTGTCGAAGTGTTTACAATAACTGCACGCTTTCTAGCAAAAACAATTGTGTATTTTAAAACTACATATTATCCGACATTCGGTGTGCCAACTTATTAATCAAAATTTAATTGATATAAACAAGAAAATGCAACTATTAACCTTTCAAGCGGCGAGTTCGACTGTAACTTCCGGTGTGTGTATATCCATCACGTGATTTTGATTGTACCCCTTGGATAATGTCGGTACAAAAGAAGCTTAAAGAGTTCCTTAATTACCTTGCTCTTGAATTGGTTCCTTGGTCTGAGTCAAAATCTAGAACAGCTGTTCAACAGAGCACATGTTGTTGATTGGGTGTTCTGCTTTCCTGTTGGTACAGCTTGAAAAATATCGTGTGCCTTGGGTACTTATTACCTTATTACAAGGATATTCTTTTGTCTCCTTTAGATGGTATTTAAGTCAAAAGTCCAGACACATCCTAAGCTGTTATGGTTAAATGGAGCTCTTTTTTATTTGGAGACATCTGTTGCAGTGGAACTTATTTGTAATGACCCCTTTTAAATTGAAAAATTCCATCTTGTAAGCAGGATAGTTGTTCTCAGCTTTGGTCAGTCCTCTGCTGGCATATGGAATAAATATGCGTTTATCTTTTTATTATTGATACAACGCCGCTCGTAAACCTAAACCACTGGCATCTGTCCGTAGCTCTATGGTAATCTGGATCAACCTTAACGGGTGCTGACGCTTAACTCTGTTATGTATAGTTTAAAGCTGTTTCTGCATTGTCCCAAGGCCAAGTGGTTTGTTCCTTTTTTTTCTTCTTTTTTTTTACTGATTTTTGCTTGCATGAAAGTAGTCAATGATCTGGTTGAAGTTCCTTATAAATCTACAGTAGTAACCAGCAATACTTTAAACCGTCGAACCTTCTCCGGTGTAATTGGAATAGGCCAAGACATCACTATGTTTATTTTCTCCGGGTCTGTTTCAATACCATCGTAGGATGCTATGTGGCCATCCTGCTTGATTTACTAGTGATATTAAGAAAGAGAATTTCCAAGGTGATAACTTCAAGTTGGCTTTCCGGATTCTGTCGATATAACAAATTTACATATGGTAGTCGTTGAGGCACTCTTGTGTGTGCGTTGGTCAGTAGCTGATGAGTTTGTAAAACCGAATAGTACAAGGTTGTATTTATACAACCCAAGCGGACCTACAGTACATGCTGTTTTTTCTTTGTTCGCTTCTAATATTTGATGGTAACCACTTTTCATATCGATGACTGTAAAACACGAATTCCCTGCTAAGCGAACCAGGATGTTTTATACGGGGTTAAGCATATAAGTCTTTTTTCGTATTTGTATTTAGTTGGCGAATGTCCACACACAAGAGAGTTTTCTTATGTCTTGGCCAGTATAACGTTGGTTGAAAAAGGTCTGTGCCACTCATTTATAATCACTGCTCTCAATAACTGATGAATATTGATTGTTGTTTCCTTGTACATAGATGGCAGTTTGCGTCTTTATCTATGTAGACAAATATGTTTATCGTCTGTCCAACATTAATGTTGTCATTGGAAAAGATGTCGCTGTATGATGTTATAAAGTTCTTTCCTCTCTGAACCTGATTATAAGACAAGTTTTAATCAATATTTACTTGTTCGAAAATGGTATGCTGAACAATGTATAAGGCTGATCTTTGAATATCAACTGGTTTTAATTCAATATTCACTGACTTCAGTGGAATAGTAACAGTTCTTGTTGTTTTGTTGCCTATTTTTACATCAATTCTTTTGCTGATTGATTCCATACTGGTAACTTACTAATGATGACGCAATATATAAGTTATGCGGTATGGCAGATTGATGTGTTGGTTGAACCATGGCTGATGTTAGATGGTATGCACAAAAACAGTTATGCATATGTTGGAATTTGGTGGTATGGTAATCGGTCTCTATTTTGTATTCTTAATGACTGCCGATAGATGATTGTTCCTTTGTATCCCTTTCTTTCTCTAAGTAATACAGTAGAGTGATGAAAACCATAGTGTAGTTAATTTGACAAACCTTTAAGATTTCTATTTGTTTTACAAAAGCTTTGTTTCGTGGCTTTAGGAATATACGATTGTTCAGGGATTCTCGGGTGTGCTATATTGATGAACAAGTTGGCTTTTTTGTGTCAAAGTCAAAGTCAAAGTTTAATGACATAAAATCCAAAATCTGGACTGTCATCAACACACAAACACGAACAAACAAACATGTATCATAACAAGCAATTGTATATCAATACAAAACATAACAAAAATAAAGAAATAGAGATATATAAATTTTGTAATTCTTACTAGCATCATTTTCATTATTTAGAAATATGAAATGGAATTTTTCCATGTCTGAAGGATTATTGAAAGATGGTGAAATATCTGAAATATTCTGAAAAAAAATGTAGTCCTCAAATCATTGAGTTTGGTACATTTTATGGTATAGTGTAATTTATCTTCAACGTTAATGTTAAAAAAAGGGCATAATCTGTTGGTTTTTTTTTAATCAATCTTTTTATGTTTGCCTTTTTCAACCATAAGGATACTAATACTTATCCGTATTCTTACAAAGTTTAGAATAACAGCTCTGTCTACATCTAATTTTTAAACGTTCTTCATATCGACTTGGGTTATGTCAAGTGCGTGTTGGAGTTTTACTTCAAATCTTTTCAAATATTGCTATCCACACATTATTATCATTTGAAACGTACCCACTTCGTCATTTGTTCAACATCTAATGTCTTCAAAATAGTAAAATTTGTTATCTAGAAAAAAAACAACGTGTATAGAATTGTAAACAATATATAGTGTTGATTGATCTTGGTAAGAAAGGTAGGTTGAGCTTTTGTTTCTATGATTGTGGGTTGTTTTCATACAAATTTGAAACATATGACGCAATCAAATTACTCGTCTTTCAGTCCATAAAAGATCAGCTCTTGCATGAATTGAAACCTTTGTGTAAATATATTTGTACAAGTTCTGCTTTAATCTATGGATAACATGAAGTATTTACGGACAATGTAATAAATTGTATATTTTGCTTTGGGGAATGTATTGTTTGCATAAAAGTTCAATAAATTACTTACATGTTCTCAATTGAACTTCAAATCCAGATTTTCGATTAGCATATTTATTGCAAATACAGTAAACTATATTTCAGCTATAAACAAAACAAAATTTTCCGCTGGTCCCTAAACAAAATTAGTACTAGTTCAGTGAGAATGGACGTCACATTAAACTTAAAAACATATAAATTAACTATAATTTTTTAAAAAATAACCATAAAAGACTAACAAAGGCCAGAGGCTTCTGACCCGTGGCGGGTTTAACAAGGTTCTTGAAATCTCAACTCTACTCTTATATCACTTGCCAATGTAGAATAAACAAAAACATAGCAAAACGCACAGTAAAATACAGGTCAAATATTTCCGAGTCCGATGGCAGAATAGATGACAAAAGAAACTAAGCAAACTAACAATGATACATATATAAACATAGGACTACTAGCAATTACTGACGTGTCAGCTCCAGAACTCAATTAAACTGATTAAAGATTATGTCCTTATCAAATGAAAATCAAGTACAATCGTTCCCGTTACTTATTTATCATCATACCATCATAAAACATACGAGAAGAACATAACCCATATCATGCCAACAACTGTATGGTTATAGATTAAATGATTTTATTTTCGATGCCAAGTCACAATGAGCGATCAGTATTAATACCAAAATATGCCATCTTTAATGCAATGACAACAGTATCGTAACAATATCCTTTCTGAATAAGTCTGTTTAAATTTTTGGAGAGCTTTGGTGTAAATGCCGACATTTGTGTGCTTTTTATAGAATATTACAATAAAAGATTGGATGAGAAATACCTTGAAGTGTAAGAAGTCTGCATGTTGAAGATAGATATGAGAAGATAAGTGCCAACGAGACAACCCTCCTCCAAAGTCATAGTATGTTAAAGTAAACCATTATATGTGCGGTCTTTAACACGGAGCTTTGGCTCACACCGAGAAGCAAGCTATAAAGGGCCCCAAAGTTACTAGTGTAAAACCATTAAACGGGAAAACCAACGGTCTAATCTGTATAAAAAAACGAAAAACGAGAAACTATTATGAACCACACCAACAAACGACAACCACAGAACATCAGATTCCTGACTTAGGACAGGTGCAAACAAATGCAGCGGGTTTAAACGTTTTAATAGGTACCAACCTTCGTCCTTATAACCTGAAACAATAGTGTAAAATCACAATTTGAGATATATAAACACCATGAGATGATGACAAGGGAATGTCGCCATCTAAATATGGATAATTTACAATAGCAAATGAAAAATCCTCTCTTTTATAAAAACCCGTTAAAGATATAGATATCAAGATCCAGGAAAGACTATTATTAGTTTTAGTTTTGTTTAAAGTCAGATGATCAGGATCAATCTATTTAGTAACCATTCTGTAGTGGTAATTATTATGAGCCAATGTATTATTCAAATATCTGAAAGTGTTAATTTTTTTTATCAAATGTTGTTTCGATAGTTCTTTGCTCATTTTAGTCAAAAATTGTAACTTATAACATTACAGAAACAGGCCCGTAATAAGTGGTGAACAGTAAGCTCCCATTGAAATACACAAAAAGTTGACGATATACGGTATCTCCATAGCGAACAACAATGTTATCTAGTAAATTCAAGAGCAGTAATCGTAGTAAAGCAGTTCCAATTAAAATAGTTCTTTTGTTTGTTGTTTCTGAAAAATTATCTAAAAGAGTTAGAATGTAATATATTCCTATACTGGCCTTTTTTTTTAAAAAAATACCCTTTTATTAGAAGTGTAAATTCTATTTAGATTATTAATTTTATATTTAAGCTAGCTCAACATAGAAAAAAGCTAGAAGATCTTTGTGATTGTTGAAATGCGAAGCTGAAGGCGTTTTTTGAACACCGGTATACTGCTGTTGTCTTTATTTGCTTATTGGATTTTTACAAATTTGAATTAGAATATATCTATTTAGAAACGCTATCAATACTGTTAACATTTAAACTAATGATCTGAATGAATGAATGAATGAATGAATGAATGAATGAATTTTATTCTCATCAACTAATGACATAGTTATAGAGACAATAAGTATATACAACAATATAATATACAGTACATGTATGAGGAAAATGATAAACATTAACCAGGAGGAGAGACTTAAACAGCTTTAATATATCGACATAATTTTTCTAAAACAGTAATATTATTTGAGGAAAACAGATTACAAAATTTCAAGGTGTTTGGATTTTTCCAACAAAATTTCGGTAAGATAGATAGATATTCTACAAATTTAAATTCTTTTTTAAATATTCTATAACATATACCTTTTGAGGTAGAATTCATATTTTCATACCATTCCTGTATAAATTGGTCCTTCAGTTTTTGTTCTTCACATTTAGAAATCCACAAAGCAGAAAAAGTACCCTGCTGATTCCAAATATTTGACATTCCACAATTGTCTAGTGTGTTTTTTATAAAACATAACCATTTACTCTCCAAACCATAATTATTGACTAGACGAACAATAGCTTATATAAAAGTGAAGAGACTTTACATTCTTCTCCATGTAAAAGACGACACCAAAACTTTACCATACGAACTCTTGCGTGAAATGAAATGAGATCTCTTCCCAGCTCTCCGTAAATCATAAAATTTGGAGTAGATTGTTTCAAATGTAATATAAGTTTGCAAAATCGCAAATGTACTTTTTCGAGTAACTCTAAATTTTCAAACCCCCAAATTTCACATCCATACAAAAGTATCGGTAAAATAGTTTTGTCAAACATATCTAATTGACATTCAATAGACAAATTGTTCTTTCTACATTTTTGTAACAATCCATACATTGCTTTTGTAGCTTTTCCATATAAATATTTACTTGTCTCCAAAAAAGAGCCACTTTTTGAAAAAATAATTCCAAGATACTAGTATTTATATTCATTTACTATCTCGATTTCATAATCTTCAATATAAAATTTTAAATTCTTTGACAGTCGACCTTTTGAAATACAATAGATAAAGGTAGAATAATATATAAACAGAAAGCCGAAGTGTTAAGAAGACTTTAGAGACCACATAAGCGGTTAACTTAAAATGACGACTTAAGCAATAGGCATGCTATCAAATCAAATCATACTTAAGCTACATGCTAAATATGTATCACTATGGTAACTTCTCAACTAAGCATACGAATTTATTCTGGAAAATAATTGTACTTTCTCTGGAAAACGCAATGATTTGAAGATCATTTTCCAAATGTTTATTCAAATCTTAAATCCATTTAATATAACAGACAAGAAAACGGATCTGCATACCACTTTCATTATTTGTATTAAATACTGTCACAGAAATCATGGTAAATAAAAACACAGGCGAGAGCACGAAATATAGTATACCTAGCACAGCATTAATTAGCAGGAGGGTAAGCAATTCCCGCTTCATGATGACAGATTTCTTTAAAATGCTCCTGAAAGATTTCTGTTTGACCAGTTAAGTTGTTACTTTTATAATTAAGCGCCCTCCATATAAAAAACTAATTAAGCTAGTTATATAGTACATGGTGTCACGCAAGATGTTACCGTTTTATGCATGTTATGATACACATTTAAAGTTTGTCTACTGAAATAAAACCATGTTTCTTCTATTGAAATCTCTCTATATGTTTGTCATTAGCAGTATGACAATACTTATCTACGTGTAATCCATTTGCAACATATATGATCACATACAAAGTCAAAGAAAACAATGTTAGTGTTACTATCCTCCAGAGTTTTAAAGTGCTAAAAGGGTAACGTTGACATCTTACTGCACCAGATGCATATATCAATTTCTCTAATTTTTTGGATATTTTCACATTTCTTGATCAGTGTGAGAAATATAGATTCCTACACTGCAACAAGTGTGTTACGATATTTCGTCACTCGAGACATTTACATTTTTTCATTAAAAGCGCGAGTCTTGTGGAGCCCTTTTAAATAATTAAAATTGAACTGTAGAGAGAGGAGAAATGTCGTAATACACGAGTTATAGTGTCAGAATGTTTTTCTCTAATTATGTGTTTCCTTCTTGATTCCATGACTTCAGAAAAATGCGTCATATCAGGCATAGTCGCGTTTTTTCATGACGTCATGATAGGAAAATTCAAAAGAAACTAAGAAATTTTGAAATTTTTAGATGGAAACTTATTCACTATATTGCCATGCAATGAACTATTAAAAAAGTGGAAAACTACGGAGGAAAATTTATGTAAGCATTGTAAAGAAAAAGATAGATATGAACACTTTTATGTCAACTGCTCATTTAATACAGACTTTCTAAAAATAGCAATGAAATTAATGAACCTAAGAATAGACAAACACATCTTAAGTCTTGAAAATCTAGTAAAATGGTACAAAATTGAAGACCCAGCATACTTTGATTTTAACAACATACTTACAATAATATCCTTTTCAATATATAAAGCATAGTATGTCTCAGAATAGAAGACCAAAAAAAATAACATTTTGAAAATTTTCCAAAAAGAAAATTCAGATATTATTGAAATGAACAATTTTAAAAACAAAAATAATAGTTAAAAAAATCTAAAAAAAATAGATTCATTGAAAATTATCAAATGAATCAGAATTAAATCAATTTCAAATGTTTTGAAACATTATTTTACAAAAAATACAAAACATTGTAAGCACTATTGTTAATTGCTTACAAGCCAAATGTGGTCATGTTTATTCACAGGTTCAATCATGGATGTCGGCATGTGTTCCAGATATGTTTGTAATAAAATTGAGAATGGAAATGTGGAATGTGTCAAAGAGACAACAACCCGACCATAGAACAGACAAAAGCAGAAGGTCTCCAACAGGTCATGAATGCAGCGAGAAACTCCCGCACCCGGAGGCGTCCTTCAGCTGGCCCCTTAACATATATATATATATATATATATTAGTTCAGTGAAAATGAACTCCATACTAATCTCCAAATTGTACACAAGAAACTAAGATTAGAAATGATACAAGACTTACAAAGGCCACAGACTCCTGACTTGGGACAGGCGCAAACATTCGGTGGGGTTAAACATGTTTATGAGATCTCAATCCTCCCTTATACCTCTAGCCTATGTAGAAAATGACATTATATGATGGTACTTTGACATTATACGATGGTACTTTGACATTATATAATAGTACTTTAACATTATACTTTGCTTTGTCAATTTCGAGTAGCTCGGGTGTCTTCTGCAATTTATATTTTACATTTTTATATCATTTGGTAATGTTTATTATTAAAAGCAACATAAATCATTATATTTTGAAAAACATTGTCAAAGTACCATCGTATAATGTCAAAGTACCATCGTATAATGTCAAAGTACCATCGTATAATGTCAAAGTACCATCGTATAATGTCAAAGTACCATCGTATAATGTCAAAGTACCATCATATATTGTCAAATTACCATCATATAATGTCATAGTACCATCGTATAATGTCAAAGTATCATCATATAATGTAAAAGTACCATCGTATAATGTCAAAGTACCATCGTATAATGTCAAAGTACAATCATATAATGAAAGTTTTTACCATAAGGCAGTTACGGCGTTCCATAGTAACATGTGAACTATGATGTAAATATTCCGGCTTAGCCTGTCCGCCTTACACAAAACAGGCTCACAATCACAACAAATGCCTGTTTGTCTATTTTTTAGCCATGTCGTAGTCAGTTTATTTTTCATCTTTGAGTTTGAATGACTTTTTTTCGCCCCTCTTTTCTCAGCTTTTGTCCTGAAATGCCTTCAATACTTGTCACAGAAAGACATTAGATTGATCAATCAATTAATATGAAGTTGTTTTGTCTTACTGATGTTTTTTTAACAATATCTTATACAGTTTCCTTTTCTTTTTTTCTTCTTAATTATTTCAATCTGTAAATAAAACCTTAACTATTTCAATCTGTAAAAAAAATCTTAGATTATTTGAGTGATTTTAAAATACATATTCAAAATTAGGGATTATATAAAATCAATAGCCAGTTCTGCAATTTTATTAAACGCGTGACATTTCAGGGGTTTTACAAATTCCATGATTATACAAATGCACTCCAACAACTACGTGTTACGTCGTCGAAGTTAAAAAAAAATACGCATAAAATACATTAAGAAAACTTGCTTGAAATCTTTTGAAATTTTTAGGCACAAATGGACATCTTTGTGAATACATTGAAAATACAGGATAAAAGCTATACAGTATCGAAGAAATATTAGTTCCAATTTTACAGACATGATAACAAAATATCGATTGCAACTTGGAAGCTAGCATATTTAGGTTTTGGAGAAAAGTATAATTATGAACCAATATATTGTTTTTGATAAAAAAAAAAAAAATCTGCGTCTTTAGCATATCTATCATTAAAAGGAAATGTATACTGACTACAAACGTCAATTACTATGTATTGTATTTAGTTTAAAAAGGGAATCAGTTGTAATTGTGAAAATAATACTATTTACCTTATACAACCACATGATTGTCTAAGGTTATAATTTTGTAGAAAGGCAATACAAAGTCGTTGTTGGATTTTCAAACCCAGTTCTTACATTCTAGCTATGTTACGAAGTATTTTTACTGTGTAACATACTGTTTGATTTATTACTTTCTTATGTAAGCATTTTACAAAAGATCCTGTTTGTTTTGTTACTTTCTTATGTACGTATTTCACAAAAGATAAATTGAAATGTGTTACATGATCCCCTCATTAAGGCCAAATTTTATATATACATAAAATAAAATTTTAAAACAAAATGGCACAGTTACTTTTATATAGTGAATGGCCTTTTGATGTTCTAACACAATGTCTTTGAACCTTAACAATGTGAATTTTAGTATCATTTTGTTCCCTTTTATCTTGAATCCAAGATAAAAAGTAAAAAGTAAAATGACTTATTTACGTAGCAGTGCTCATTGTTCACAACAACAACAACAAACAAATAATTTATTAGAGTCTCGCCGCTTTTAAACATTCTATATACATGTATAGCGGGGTACAAATAATAAACCAAAAATTCTAGAGGAAACAGATTTCCAAATTCTGAACATAACTAGATACAAAAGAGAAGTTTTTGTTGTCTTGTCATTTAAATAAAGATATAAGGCAAAAGATATTCCAATATTATCGATTAATTTTAAAAGATTCGTAACCTAATTATTTTTCAGTTTCTAAACTTTTTAATCCACAAAAGATTATTGAATGTAATTATTTAAATAAATTTATCAAAGAGGGATCCAAAATAAATAACAATACTTAAAATTATATGTGTAATTGTATTATTATACACTAAATGTACAACTAAATGTGTTTGTGTATTATCATATGATTTGTAATGAAGCACACTAATGTATTATTAGTTATCTTTAATAAAGACATGTCAAATATTTCAGAAAGTACAAACAAATACTAATCAATAGTAATGACTGCAATTAGTGCCTAGCCTGCTTGTCTGTCTAATCTTGCAAATAAACAAAGTCGCATACAATCATATATAAGCTTTTTTAATAGTACCATTGTTGCTGTATAGGAGCAGCAATCTTGTAAACAAACTCATCTGAGCCAGTCCACTCTTGTTCATGACGAATACGTGTAGAACGTCTAGGCGCATGCACTGGAGTTCATGGTATCACAACTGGTCCCGCTGTGTCTCCACCTCGTCTTGTTGATATCATGTAGCGCTTTCAACGGAGCTTTGAACATCGTAATCATATCCACTGGCACTATATTTGGTAATCATTCTGTACTTGAATGTCCATATCTTATAGATTTCTTTGATGTGGGCGTCTACGGTCCTCTCAGTTCTCCTTCTACACAGCGTAACATGCACATTGTTGTTGTGTTGATCGGTGATGACACAAACATCGTCTTCCTATATTATTATTCTCTTCATATCCATAACTTTCACGAATACTCTATCTCAAAACTCTAAAGTCGCTCCTTGTCTCAAAACTCTTAAGTCGTTCCTTGTCTCAAAACTATGAAGTCGCTCCTCCGGCTTTTATATCAAAGCCTATCCTCTTCTTCTTTCTGGCTCTGTCTGCAGTCTCAGATGCCAATTTATAGGTTTTGATGAGTCTCTCCCATAGTTCATTAATATACTTGGACTGGATATATATATATCTGACTATATATGTGTTTAGTCTAAAGGCTATGTCTATAGGCAAGTTAGGTTCTCTACCAACCACCACCAAATAAGTTAAATGTTTGGTAGTTTCATGGCGGGTACAAGTATGTACAAGTGGAGCAACATGAGTATTCAGGTTTATCTTTTGGTGTGCCTGTTAGGTTCCTAACATGCCAAGTAGAGACCTGTTGAACTTGGGATAATGTCGGTACAAAAAAAGCTTAAAGAGTTCCTTAATTACCTTGCTCTTGAATTGGTTCCTTGGTCTGAGTCAAATCTAGAACAGCTGTTAAACAGAGCACCTGTTGTTGATTGGGTGTTCTGCTTTCCTGTTGGTACAGCTTGAAAAATATCGTGTGCCTTGGGTACTTATTACCTTATTACAAGGATATTCTTTTGTCTCCTTTAGATGGTTTTTAAGTCAAAAGTCCAGACACATCATAAGCTGTTGTGGTTAAATGGAGCTCTTTTTTTATTTGGAGACATCTGTTGCAGTGGAACTTATTTGTAATGACCCGTTTTAAATTGAAAAACTCCATCTTGTAAGCAGGATAGTGGTTCTCCGCTTTGGTCAGTCCTCTGCTGGCATATGGAATAAATATGAGTTTATCTTTTTATTATTGATTATTGATACAACGCCGCTCGTAAACGTAAACCACTGGCATCTGTCCGTAGCTCAAACGGTCTATGGTAATCTGGATCAACCTTAACGGGTGCTGACGCTAAACTGTATAGTTTAAAGCTGTTTCTGCATTGTCCCAAGGCCAAGGGGTTTGTTCTTTTTTTTGTTCTTTTTTTTTTACTGATTTTTGCTTGCATGAAAGTAGTAAATTATCTGGTTGAAGTTCCTTATAAATCTACAGTAGTAACCAGCAATACTTTAAACCGTCGAACCTTCTCCGGTGTAATTGGAATAGGCCAAGACATCACTATGTTTATTTTCTCCGTGTCTGTTTCAAAACCATCGTAAGATGCTATGTGGCCATCCTGCTTGATTTACTAGTGATAATAAGAAAGAGCATTTCCAAGGTGATAACTTCAAGTTGGCTTTCCGGATTCTGTCGATATAACAAATTTACATATGGTAGTCGTTGAGGCACTATTGTGTGTGCGTTGGTCAGTAGCTGATTTGCTTGTAAAACCGAATGGTACAAGGTTGCATTTATACAATCCAAGCGGACCTACAGTAAATGCTGTTTTTTCTTTGTTCGCTTCTAATATTTGATGGTAATCACTTATCATATCGATGACTGTAAAACACGAATTCCCTGATAAGCGAACCAGGATGTTTTATACGGGGTTAACCATATAAGTCTTTTTTTCTTATTTGTATTTAGTTGGCGAATGTCCACACACAATAGTAGAGAGTTTTCTTATGTCTTGGCCAGTATAACGTTGGATGAAAAAGGTATGTGCCACTCATTTATAATCACTGCTCTCAATAACTGATGAATATGGATTGTTGTTTTCTTGTACATAGATGGCAGTTTGCGTCTTTATCTATGTAGACAAATATGTTTATCGTCTGTCCAACATTAATGTTGTCATTGGAAAAGATGTCGCTGTATGATGTTATAAAGTTCTTTCCTCTTTGAACCTGATTATAAGACAAGTTTTAATCAATATTTACTTGTTCTAAAATGGTATGCTGAACAATGTATAAGGCTGATCTTTGAATATCAACTGGTTTTAATTCAATATTCACTGACTTCAGTGGAATAGTAACAGTTCTTGTTGTTTTGTTGCTGATTTTTACATCAATTCTTTTGCTGATTGATTCCATACTGGTAACTAACTAATGATGACGCAATATATAAGTTATGCGGTATGGCAGATTGATGTGTTGGTTGAACCATGGCTGATGTAAGATGGTATGCACAAAAACAGTTATGCATATGTTGGAATTTGGTGGTATGGCAATCGGTCTCTATTTTGTATTCTTAATGACTGCCGATAGATGATTGTCCCTTTGTATCCCTTTCTTTCTCTAAGTAATACAGTAGAGTGATGTAAACCATAGTGTAGTTAATTTGACAAACCTTTAAGATTTCTATTTGTTTTACAAAAGCTTTGTTTCGTGGCTTTAGGAATATACGATTGTTCAGGAATTCTCGGGTGTGCTATATTGATGAACAAGTTGGCTTTTTTGCGCACATGTGTCAAAGTCAAAGTCAAAGTTTAATGACATAAAATCCAAAATCTGGACTGTCATCAACACACAAACACGAACAAACAAACATGTATCTTAACAAGCAATTGTATATCAATACAGAACATAACAAAAATAAAGATATAGAGATATATAAATTTTGTAATTCTTACTAGCATCATTTTCATTATTTACAAATATGAGATGGAATTTTTCCATTTCTGAAGGATTATTGAAAGATGGTGAAGTATCTGAAATATTCTGAAAAAAATGTAGTCCTCAAATCATTGAGTTTGGTACATTTTATGGTATAGTGTAATTTATCTTCAACGTTAATGTTAAAAAGGGCATAATCTGTTGTTTTTTTTTAAATCAATCTTTTTATGTTTGCCTTTTTCAACCATAAGGATACTAATACTTATCCGTATTCTTACAAAGTTTAGAATAACAGCTCTGTCTACATCTAATTTTTAAACGTTCTTCATATCGACTTGGGTTATGTCAAGTGCGTGTTGGAGTTTTACTTCAAATCTTTTCAAATATTGCTATTTACACATTATTATCATTTGAAACGTACCCACTTCGTCATTTGTTCAACATCTAATGTCTTCAAAATAGTAAAATTTGTTATCTAGAAAAAAAAACAACGTGTATAAAATTGTAAACAATATATAGTGTTGATTGATCTTGGTAAGAAAGGTAGGTTGAGCTTAAGTTTCTATGATTGTGGGTTGTTTTCATACAAATTTGAAACATATGACGCAATCAAATTATTCGTCCATAAAAGTCCATAAAAGATCAGCTCTTGCATGAATTAAAACCTTTGTGTAAATATATTTGTACAAGTTCTGTTTTAATCTATGGATAACATAAAGTATTTACGGACAATGTAATAAATTGTATATTGTGCTTTGGGGAATGTATTGTTTGCATAAAAGTTCAATAAATTACTTACATGTTCTCAATTGAACTTCAAATACAGATTTTCGATTAGCATATTTATTGCAAATACAGTAAACTATATTTCAGCTATAAACAAAACAAAATTTTCCGCTGGTCCCTAAACAAAATTAGTACTAGTTCAGTAAGAATGGACGTCACATTAAACTTAAAAACATATAAATTAACTATAAAAAATTAAAAAAAACCATAAAAGACTAACAAAGGCCAGAGGCTTCTGACCCGTGGCGGGTTTAACAAGGTTCTTGAAATCTCAACTCTACTCTTATATCACTTGCCAATGTAGAATAAACAAAAACATAGCAAAACGCACAGTAAAATACAGGTCAAATATTTCCGAGTCCGATGGCAGAATAGATGACAAAAGAAACTAAGCAAACTAACAATGATACATATATAAACATAGGACTACTAGCAATTACTGACGTGTCAGCTCCAGATTTCAATTAAACTGATTAAAGATTATGTCCTTATCAAATGAAAATCAAGTACAATCGTTCCCGTTAGTTATTTATCATCATACCATCATATAACATACGAGAAGAACATAACCCATATCATGCCAACAACTGTATGGTTATAGATTAAATGATTTTATTTTCGATGCCAAGTCACAATGAGCGATCAGTATTAATACCAAAATATGCTATCTTTAATGCAATGACAACAGTATCGTAACAATATCCTTTCTGAATAAGTCTGTTTAAATTTTTGGAGAGCTTTGGTGTAAATGCCGACATTTGTGTGCTTTTTATAGAATATTACAATAAAAGATTGGATGAAAAATACCTTGAAGTGTAAGAAGTCTGCATGTTGAAGATAGATATGAGAAGATAAGAGCCAACGAGACAACCCTCCTCCAAAGTCATAGTATGTTAAAGTAAACCATTATATGTCAAAGTGCGGTCTTTAACACGGAGCTTTGGCTCACACCGAGAAGCAAGCTATAAAGGGCCCCAAAATTACTAGTGTAAAACCATTAAACGGGAAAACCAACGGTCTAATCTGTATAAAAAAACGAAAAACGAGAAACTATTATGAACCACACCAACAAACGACAACCACAGAACATCAGATTCCTGACTTAGGACAGATGCAAACAAATGCAGCGGGTTTAAACGTTTTAATAGGTACCAACCTTCGTCCTTACCTGAAACAATAGTGTAAAATCACAATTTGAGATATATAAACACCATGAGATGGTGACAAGGGAATGTCGCCATCTAAATATGGATAATTTACAACAGCAAATGAAAAATCCTCTCTTTTATAAAAACCCGTTAAAGATATAGATATCAAGATCCAGGAAAGACTATTATTAGTTTTAGTTTTGTTTAAAGTCAGATGATCAGGATCAATCTATTTAGTAACCATTCTGTAGTGGTAATTATTATGAGCCAATGTATCATTCAAATATCTGAAAGTGTTATTTTTTTTTATCAAATGTTGTTTCGATAGTTCTTTGCTCATTTTAGTCAAAAATTGTAACTTATAACATTACAGAAACAGGCCCGAAATAAGTGGTGAACAGTAAGCTCCCATTGAAATACACAAAAAGTTGACGATATACGGTATCTCCATAGCGAACAACAATGTTATCTAGTAAATTCAAGAGCAGTAATCGTAGTAAAGCAGTTCCAATTAAAATAGTTCTTTTGTTTGTTGTTTCTGAAAAATTATCTAAAAGAGTTAGAATGTAATATATTCCTATACTGGCCTTTTTAAAAAAAAATACCCTTTTATTAGAAGTGTAAATTCTATTTAGATTATTAATTTTATATTTAAGCTAGCTCAACATAGAAAAAGCTAGAGGATCTTTGTGATTGTTGAAATGCGAAGCTGAAGGCGTTTTTTGAACACCGGTATACTGCTGTTGTCTTTATTTGCTTATCGGATTTTTACAAATTTGAATTAGAATATATCTATTTAGAAACGCTATCAATACTGTTAACATTTAAACTAATGATCTGAATGAATGAATGAATGAATGAATGAATGAATGAATTTTATTCTCATCAACTAATGACATAGTTATAGAGACAATATGTATATACAACAATATAATATACAGTACATGTATGAGGAAAATGATAAACATTAACCAGGAGGAGAGACTTAAACAGCTTTAATATATCGACATAATTTTTCTAAAACAGTAATATTATTTGAGGAAAACAGATTACATAATTTCAAGGTGTTTGGATTTTTCCAACAAAATTTCGGTAAGATAGATAGATATTCTACAAATTTAAATTCTTTTTTAAATATTCTATAACATATACCTTTTGAGGTAGAATTCATATTTTCATACCATTCCTGTATAAATTGGTCCTTCAGTTTTTGTTCTTCACATTTAGAAATCCACAAAGCAGAAAAAGTACCCTGCTGATTCAAAATATTTGACATTCCACAATTGTCTAGTGTGCTTTTTATAAAACATAACCATTTACTCTCCAAACCATAATTATTGACTAGACGAACAATAGCTTATATAAAAGTGAAGAGACTTTACATTCTTCTCCATGTAAAAGACGACACCAAAACTTTACCATACGAACTCTTGCGTGAAATGAAATGAGATATCTTCCCAGCTCTCCGTAAATCATAAAATTTGGAGTAGATTGTTTCAAATGTAATATAAGTTTGCAAAATCGCAAATGTACTTTTTCGAGTAACTCTAAATTTTCAAACCCCCAAATTTCACATCCATACAAAAGTATCGGTAAAATAGTTTTGTCAAACATATCTAATTGACATTCAATAGACAAATGTTCTTTCTACATTTTTGTAACAATCCATACATTGCTTTTGTAGCTTTTCCATATAAATATTTACTTGTCTTCAAAAAAGAGCCACTTTTTGAAAAAATAATTCCAAGATACTAGTATTTATATTCATTTACTATCTCGATTTCATAATCTTCAATATAAAATTTTAAATTCTTTGACAGTCGACCTTTTGAAATACAATAGATAAAGGTAGAATAATATATAAACAGAAAGCCGAAGTGTTAAGAAGACTTTAGAGACCACATAAGCGGTTAACTTAAAATGACGACTTAAGCAATAGGCATGCTATCAAATCAAATCATACTTAAGCTACATGCTAAATGTGTATCACTATGGTAACTTCTCAACTAAGCATACGAATTTATTCTGGAAAATAATTGTACTTTCTCTGGAAAACGCAATGATTTGAAGATCATTTTCCAAATGTTTATTCAAATCTTAAATCCATTTAATATAACAGACAAGAAAAAGGATCTGCATACCACTTTCATTATTTGTATAAAATACTGTCACAGAAATCATGGTAAATAAAAACACAGGCGAGAGCACGAAATATAGTATACCTAGCACAGCAGTAATTAGCAGGAGGGTAAGCAATTCCCGCTTCATGATGACAGATTTCTTTAAAATGCTCCTGAAAGATTTCTGTTTGACCAGTTAAGTTGTTACTTTTATAATTAAGCGCCCTCCATATAAAAAACTAATTAAGCTAGTTATATAGTACATGGTGTCACGCAAGATGTTACCGTTTTATGCATGTTATGATACACATTTAAAGTTTGTCTACTGAAATAAAACCATGTTTCTTCTATTGAAATCTCTCTATATGTTTGTCATTAGCAGTATGACAATACTTATCTACGTGTAATCCATTTGCAACATATATGATCACATACAAAGTCAAAGAAAACAATGTTAGTGTTACTATCCTCCAGAGTTTTAAAGTGCTAAAAGGGTAACGTTGACATCTTACTGCACCAGATGCATAAATCAATTTCTCTAATTTTTTGGATATTTTCACATTTCTTGATCAGTGTGAGAAATATAGATTCCTACACTGCAACAAGTGTGTTACGATATTTCGTCACTCGAGACATTTACATTTTTTCATTAAAAGCGCGAGTCTTGTGGAGCCCTTTTAAATAATTAAAATTGAACTGTAGAGAGAGGAGAAATGTCGTAATACACGAGTTATAGTGTCAGAATGTTTTTCTCTAATTATGTGTTTCCTTCTTGATTCCAAGACTTCAGAAAAATGCGTCATATCAGGCATAGTCGCGTTTTTTCATGACGTCATGATAGGAAAATTCAAAAGAAACTAAGAAATTTTGAAATTTTTAGATGGAAACTTATTCACTATATTGCCATGCAATGAACTATTAAAAAAGTGGAAAACTACGGAGGAAAATTTATGTAAGCATTGTAAAGAAAAAGATAGATATGAACACTTTTATGTCAACTGCTCATTTAATACAGACTTTCTAAAAATAGCAATGAAATTAATGAACCTAAGAATAGACAAACACATCTTAAGTCTTGAAAATCTAGTAAAATGGTACAAAATTGAAGACCCAGCATACTTTGATTTTAACAACATACTTACAATAATATCCTTTTCAATATATAAAGCATAGTATGTCTCAGAATAGAAGACCAAAAAAAAATAACATTTTGAAAATTTTCCAAAAAGAAATTTCAGATATTATTGAAATGAACAATTTTAAAAACAAAAATAATAGTTAAAAAAATCTAAAAAAAATAGATTCATTGAAAATTATCAAATGAATCAGAATTAAATCAATTTCAAATGTTTTGAAACATTATTTTACAAAAAATACAAAACATTGTAAGCACTATTGTTAATTGCTTACAAGCCAAATATGGTCATGTTTATTCACAGGTTCAATCATGGATGTCGGCATGTGTTCCAGATATGTTTATAATAAAATTGAGAATGGAAATGTGGAATGTGTCAAAGAGACAACAACCCGACCATAGAACAGACAAAAGCAGAAGGTCTCCAACAGGTCATGAATGCAGCGAGAAACTCCCGCACCCGGAGGCGTCCTTCAGCTGGCCCCTTAACATATATATATATATATTAGTTCAGTGAAAATGAACGCCATACTAATCTCCAAATTGTACACAAGAAACTAAGATTAGAAATGATACAAGACTTACAAAGGCCACAGACTCCTGACTTGGGACAGGCGCAAAAGTTCGGTGGGGTTAAACATGTTTATGAGATCTCAATCCTCCCCTATACCTCTAGCCTATGTAGAAAATGACATTATATGATGGTACTTTGACATTATACGATGGTACTTTGACATTATATAATAGTACTTTAACATTATACTTTGCTTTGTCAATTTCGAGTAGCTCGGGTGTCTTCTGCAATTTATATTTTACATTTTTATATCATTTGGTAATGTTTATTATTAAAAGCAACATAAATCATTATATTTTGAAAAACATTGTCAAAGTACCATCGTATAATGTCAAAGTACCATCGTATAATGTCAAAGTACCATCGTATAATGTCAAAGTACCATCGTATAATGTCAAAGTACCATCATATATTGTCAAATTACCATCATATAATGTCATAGTACCATCGTATAATGTCAAAGTATCATCATATAATGTAAAAGTACCATCGTATAATGTCAAAGTACCATCGTATAATGTCAAAGTACCATCATATAATGAAAGTTTTTAACATAAGGCAGTTACGGCGTTCCATAGTAACATGTGAACTATGATGTAAATATTCCGGCTTAGCCTGTCCGCCTTACACAAAACAGGCTCACAATCACAACAAATGCCTGTTTGTCTATTTTTTAGCCATGTCGTAGTCAGTTTATTTTTCATCTTTGAGTTTGAATGACTTTTTTTCGCCCCTCTTTTCTCAGCTTTTGTCCTGAAATGCCTTCAATACTTGTCACAGAAAGACATTAGATTGATCAATCAATTAATATGAAGTTGTTTTGTCTTACTGATGTTTTTTTAACAATATCTTATACAGTTTCCTTTTCTTTTTTTCTTCTTAATTATTTCAATCTGTAAATAAAACCTTAACTATTTCAATCTGTAAAAAAAATCTTAGATTATTTGAGTGATTTTAAAATACATATTCAAAATTAGGGATTATATAAAATCAATAGCCAGTTCTGCAATTTTATTAAACGCGTGACATTTCAGGGGTTTTACAAATTCCATGATTATACAAATGCACTCCAACAACTACGTGTTACGTCGTCGAAGTTTAAAAAAAATACGCATAAAATACATTAAGAAAACTTGCTTGAAATCTTTTGAAATTTTTAGGCACAAATGGACATCTTTGTGAATACATTGAAAATACAGGATAAAAGCTATACAGTATCGAAGAAATATTAGTTCCAATTTTACAGACATGATAACAAAATATCGATTGCAACTTGGAAGCTAGCATATTTAGGTTTTGGAGAAAAGTATAATTATGAACCAATATATTGTTTTTGATAAAAAAATCAAAAAATCTGAGTCTTTAGTATATCTATCATTAAAAGGAAATGTATACTGACTACAAACGTCAATTACTATGTATTGTATTTAGTTTAAAAAGGGAATCAGTTGTAATTGTGAAAATAATACTATTTACATTATACAACCACATGATTGTCTAAGGTTATAATTTTGTAGAAAGGCAATACAAAGTCGTTGTTGGATTTTCAAACCCAGTTTTTACATTCTAGCTATGTTACGAAGTATTTTTACTGTGTAACATACTGTTTGATTTATTACTTTCTTATGTAAGCATTTTACAAAAGATCCTGTTTGTTTTGTTACTTTCTTATGTACGTATTTCACAAAAGATAAATTGAAATGTGTTACATGATCCCCTCATTAAGGCCAAATTTTATATATACATAAAATAAAATTTTAAAACAAAATGGCACAGTTACACCCCTAGTTTTTGGTGGGGTTCGTGTTGTTTATTCTTTAGTTTTCTATGTTGTGTCATGTGTACTATTGTTTTTCTGTTTGTCTTTTTCATTTTTAGCCATGGCGTTGTCAGTTTGTTTTAGATTTATGAGTTTGACTGTCCCTTTGGTATCTTTCGTCCCTCTTCTTTTACTTTTATATAGTGAATGGCCTTTTGATGTTCTAACACAATGTCTTTGAACCTTAACAATGTGAATTTTAGTATCATTTTGTTCCCTTTTATCTTGAATCCAAGATAAAAAGTAAAAAGTAAAATGACTTATTTACGTAGCAGTGCTCATTGTTCACAACAACAACAACAAACAAATAATTTATTAGAGTCTCGCCGCTTTTAAACATTCTATATACATGTATAGCGGGGTACAAATAATAAACCAAAAATTCTAGAGGAAACAGATTTCCAAATTCTGAACATAACTAGATACAAAAGAGAAGTTTTTGTTGTCTTGTCATTTAAATAAAGATATAAGGCAAAAGATATTCCAATATTATCGATTAATTTTAAAAGATTCGTAACCTAATTATTTTTCAGTTTCTAAACTTTTTAATCCACAAAAGATTATTGAATGTAATTATTTAAATAAATTTATCAAAGAGGGATCCAAAATAAATAACAATACTTAAAATTATATGAGTAATTATATTATTATACACTAAATGTACAACTAAATGTATTTTTGTATTATCATATGATTTGTAATGAAGCACACTAATGTATTATTAGTTATCTTTCATAAAGACATGTCAAATATTTCAGAAAGTACAAACAAATACTAATCAATAGTAATGACTGCAATTAGTGCCTAGCCTGCTTGTCTGTCTAATCTTGCAAATAAACAAAGTCGCATACAATCATATATAAGCCTTTTTAATAGTACCATTGTTGCTGTATAGGAGCAGCAATCTTGTAAACAAACTCATCTGAGCCAGTCCACTCTTGTTCATGACGAATACGTGTAGAACGTCTAGGCGCATGCACTGGAGTTCATGGTATCACAACTGGTCCCGCTGTGTCTCAACCTCGTCTTGTTGATATCATGTAGCGCTTTCAACGGAGCTTTGAACATCGTAATCATATCCACTGGCACTATATTTGGTAATCATTCTGTACTTGAATGTCCATATCTTATAGATTTCTTTGATGTGTGCGTCTACGGTCCTCTCAGTTCTCCTTCTACACAGCGTAACATGCACATTGTTGTTGTGTTGATCCGTGATGACACAAACATCGTCTTCCTATATTATTATTCTCTTCATATCCATAACTTTCACGAATACTCTATCTCAAAACTCTAAAGTCGCTCCTTGTCTCAAAACTCTTAAGTCGTTCCTTGTCTCAAAACTATGAAGTCGCTCCTCCGGCTTTTATATCATAGCCTATCCTCTTCTTCTTTCTGGCTCTGTCTGCAGTCTCAGATGCCAATTTATAGGTTTTGATGAGTCTCTCCCATAGTTCATTAATATACTTGGACTGGATATATCTGACTATATATGTGTTTAGTCTAAAGGCTATGTCTATAGGCAAGTTAGGTTCTCTACCAACCACCACCAAATAAGTTAAATGTTTGGTAGCTTCATGGCGGGTACAAGTATGTACAAGTGGAGCAACATGAGTATTCAGGTTTATCTTTTGGTGTGCCTGTTAGGTTCCTAACATGCCAAGTAGAGACCTGTTGAACTTGGGATAATGTCGGTACAAAAAAAGCTTAAAGAGTTCCTTAATTACCTTGCTCTTGAATTGGTTCCTTGGTCTGAGTCAAATCTAGAACAGCTGTTAAACAGAGCACCCGTTGTTGATTGGGTGTTCTGCTTTCCTGTTGGTACAGCTTGAAAAATATCGTGTGCCTTGTACTTATTACCTTATTACAAGGATATTCTTTTGTCTCCTTTAGATGGTTTTTAAGTCAAAAGTCCAGACACATCATAAGCTGTTGTGGTTAAATGGAGCTCTTTTTTTATTTGGAGACATCTGTTGCAGTGGAACTTATTTGTAATGACCCGTTTTAAATTGAAAAACTCCATCTTGTAAGCAGGATAGTGGTTCTCAGCTTTGGTCAGTCCTCTGCTGGCATATGGAATAAATATGAGTTTATCTTTTTATTATTGATTATTGATACAACGCCGCTCGTAAACGTTAACCACTGGCATCTGTCCGTAGCTCAAACGGTCTATGGTAATCTGGATCAACCTTAACGGGTGCTGACGCTAAACTGTATAGTTTAAAGCTGTTTCTGCATTGTCCCAAGGCCAAGGGGTTTGTTCTTTTTTTTTGTTCTTTTTGTTTTACTGATTTTTGCTTGCATGAAAGTAGTAAATTATCTGGTTGAAGTTCCTTATAAATCTACAGTAGTAACCAGCAATACTTTAAACCGTCGAACCTTCTCCGGTGTAATTGGAATAGGCCAAGACATCACTATGTTTATTTTCTCCGTGTCTGTTTCAAAACCATCGTAAGATGCTATGTGGCCATCCTGCTTGATTTACTAGTGATAATAAGAAAGAGCATTTCCAAGGTGATAACTTCAAGTTGGCTTTCCGGATTCTGTCGATATAACAAATTTACATATGGTAGTCGTTGAGGCACTATTGTGTGTGCGTTGGTCAGTAGCTGATTTGTTTGTAAAACCGAATGGTACAAGGTTGCATTTATACAATCCAAGCGGACCTACAGTAAATGCTGTTTTTTCTTTGTTCGCTTCTAATATTTGATGGTAATCACTTATCATATCGATGACTGTAAAACACGAATTCCCTGATAAGCGAACCAGGATGTTTTATACGGGGTTAACCATATAAGTCTTTTTTTCTTATTTGTATTTAGTTGGCGAATGTCCACACACAATAGTAGAGAGTTTTCTTATGTCTTGGCCAGTATAACGTTGGATGAAAAAGGTATGTGCCACTCATTTATAATCACTGCTCTCAATAACTGATGAATATGGATTGTTGTTTTCTTGTACATAGATGGCAGTTTGCGTCTTTATCTATGTAGACAAATATGTTTATCGTCTGTCCAACATTAATGTTGTCATTGGAAAAGATGTCGCTGTATGATGTTATAAAGTTCTTTCCTCTTTGAACCTGATTATAAGACAAGTTTTAATCAATATTTACTTGTTCTAAAATGGTATGCTGAACAATGTATAAGGCTGATCTTTGAATATCAACTGGTTTTAATTCAATATTCACTGACTTCAGTGGAATAGTAACAGTTCTTGTTGTTTTGTTGCTGATTTTTACATCAATTCTTTTGCTGATTGATTCCATACTGGTAACTAACTAATGATGACGCAATATATAAGTTATGCGGTATGGCAGATTGATGTGTTGGTTGAACCATGGCTGATGTAAGATGGTATGCACAAAAACAGTTATGCATATGTTGGAATTTGGTGGTATGGTAATCGGTCTCTATTTTGTATTCTTAATGACTGCCGATAGATGATTGTCCCTTTGTATCCCTTTCTTTCTCTAAGTAATACAGTAGAGTGATGTAAACCATAGTGTAGTTAATTTGACAAACCTTTAAGATTTCTATTTGTTTTACAAAAGCTTTTTTTCGTGGCTTTAGGAATATACGATTGTTCAGGGATTCTCGGGTGTGCTATATTGATGAACAAGTTGGCTTTTTTGTGTCAAAGTCAAAGTCAAAGTTTAATGACATAAAATCCAAAATCTGGACTGTCATCAACACACAAACACGAACAAACAAACATGTATCGTAACAAGCAATTGTATATCAATACAGAACATAACAAAAATAAAGATATAGAGATATATAAATTTTGTAATTCTTACTAGCATCATTTTCATTATTTACAAATATGAGATGGAATTTTTCCATGTCTGAAGGATTATTGAAAGATGGTGAAGTATCTGAAATATTCTGAAAAAAATGTAGTCCTCAAATCATTGAGTTTGGTACATTTTATGGTATAGTGTAATTTATCTTCAACGTTAATGTTAAAAAAGGGCATAATCTGTTGTTTTTTTTTAAATCAATCTTTTTATGTTTGCCTTTTTCAACCATAAGGATACTAATACTTAACCGTATTCTTACAAAGTTTAGAATAACAGCTCTGTCTACATCTAATTTTTAAAAGTTCTTCATATCGACTTGGGTTATGTCAAGTGCGTGTTGGAGTTTTACTTCAAATCTTTTCAAATATTGCTATTTACACATTATTATCATTTGAAACGTACCCACTTTGTCATTTGTTCAACATCTAATGTCTTCAAAATAGTAAAATTTGTTATCTAGAAAAAAAAAAAACGTGTATAAAATTGTAAACAATATATAGTGTTGATTGATCTTGGTAAGAAAGGTAGGTTGAGCTTTTGTTTCTATGATTGTGGGTTGTTTTCATACAAATTTGAAACATATGACGCAATCAAATTATTCGTCTTTCAGTCCATAAAAGATCAGCTCTTGCATGAATTGAAACCTTTGTGTAAATATATTTGTACAAGTTCTGCTTTAATCTATGGATAACATGAAGTATTTACGGACAATGTAATAAATTGTATATTAGATATTTTTCTATTAGTAATATTGTAATAGAAAAATACAGTTTATTTTATTTCATATAGTTTATTGTTAATGTATGCAAGATCTACTCTGTAAACTGTTTTATATAGAATTATTCTATACATTTTCAAAGCGTAGGATATTTCAAATAAGTACTTTTATAAACTATTGAACTTATCTGTGTAATAAGCTCCAGCTGTTGCCAAATTGACTAGGTTATTCAAAACTTAGTATATAAAACAGATATGATATTAATAGCGAGTTTCACCTTTCTAGGTGGTTTTGAAAATAATTTAGATTTAAAATTATTTTTCTTTTAATTTCATTTTGAAAAAAATAAATAAAGTTTATAAGTAACTAATATTTTAATTCAGAGGTTTATTCTAACAGTAATTATTATTGTTATTATTTGGTATTTGACTTGAATTGTTTGTAGTATTTTATTATTGTTTTCAATTTATTTTAAATTGTACTTTGAAATTATATTGTAATTACTTTGATGTTTTGTTTATTAAATAAATAGCGAGTTTCTTGATATTCTAGGTGTCAGTCCTGCGATCCCGGCCTGCCTCTATATCGGCAGCAATGCCAGGCACCATCCTAGGCATTGTCACAGTCAGTTTTCCCCATCATGTAAATACCCAGAACCAGCTCTCACGGATGTAGTTCGTCTGTTGAGAGTCTGTCGGGAATCAACACAACGGCTAACTTCACAATATACCAACAATTAATATACCATTCACGTGGATTGTAATGAGTTAAATATTATGTTATAATATATGATCCCAACATCAGCTCTCACACATGTAGTTCGTGTGTCGAGAGGCTAAGGGAAAAGAATAGTTAGAAAACCAAGATACAGTAAACGAATATCAAGCTATTTCTTGTTATAATATATGTTGGAGGACCCGGAGTAATATCATCTAATCTTTTTTTTTTATAATAGTAACCTTCCGGGAATTTGTGATTACACCCCTCAATCAACACTATTGTCTACAATTGTATACACATTGTTCGTTTACTTTTTTTTAAAAAGGGGCACTAGCTACGAGATACATAAAAAATCTAAAGTTTGATTTTTTTTTTGTTCAATCAATAATGAAAGTGAAATAGTGAAATAACAATTAGCTTTTTGCAGCCAAAAAGGGCCAATTTTGTCAAATTACACTAAGAAATATTGATAATTAGTAATTCACTTGCAAGTTAATGAGTCGATCTCTTTAAATCCGTATTCATGCGAACTTCAATTTAACCCCTAACTAGAGATTGACAACGCATGCATTGTACGCGTACTGGTTCTTTAAAGAAAAAGAATGTCAACAATGAAAGCGAAACTACGGTAAATCATTTGATACTAATTCGATGCACTTAAAATCATTCTTATACGGTTAAAATCAATGAGAAACATCTATTTTTAATCTATAAAATAAAATCAAATAGACCTATAGAAATCCAATTGCACGTGTTGGTTAAATCTATTAATTCATATCTTTATTTATGTTTACATCGCTTATATGGTCATCTGAGGTCAAATCGATAGTTACTAAGAAGGCGACTGGACTAAAATACACACGAAACGAACCTACATATTATCTATCCCATGCTCTATAAACTGTTTATTTTAGACTTTTGATAGTTTGGATTAATGTTTCAAATATGAGAATTTGAGTCAACTTCGGTGACCATGAATTTGACAGCTAGTGCCCTTTAATGCCACATATTATTACTTTGTAAACAATATAATGTTGAAAAGTATATTTTTTTAACAGACATATCTTGGGAAATAATCAGCAACATTGTGTACACGAATAATTAATATTTTAATTTGATAAATTTTGATTCAATTACGGAAACAGTTCATACATGTGATGGACTGTGAAACTCAGATCAGGAGATTTGGAAATTTTGGTCAGGAGATTAGGACTCAGATCAGGAGGTTTTTTATCGACATAAATTTTGTCGTAAATGTAACCGTATGATGTAGAAATTGTGTTTTCTCTTCAAATTTCCATCAAATTGTAATATGTTCATAGTACCCTTATTGCCTTTCTTTTTGAATGAAATAAAATATTAAGAATCTGTTTCTTGTTTTATTGTTTTTGATAAATGATTGTTCACTGCTTGCAAATAAATCATTATATTTATTTATCTTACCTCATAATCTGTTTAGATTTGTATTCATGACTCCATCTCCTTATCATTGGTAACTTTATAGACAAATAAGAAAGAAATATGCTCTACACGTATATTTGCAACATCATAAATTAATTAAAAAAGCAATAGTACTGCATGGCTTTTAAGCATTATGAAAGTCATATTTCTGGAAAACTTGAAAAAACTTAAACAGTGCAAATGTTTTGCTATCTCAAGCTAAAACAATAAAATCTTATATAAACTTACATCTAAAATTTTCAATCCCAAGGTTTTAATAGGAAGTAAACTAACTAGGATATTTTTTCAGTCTAAATGTACATATTTTATAGTCTAATAACATATGAAATAGACAGATTTAGAATATAAACTTCAATTTAATCCTTGAAAGGAAGTCTAGATTGCTAAAATAATTTATAAATTTATATTTTTTTATTTGTCCCAAAACATTCAAATTCATTTAATTACCGTCCTTTTATGATTATTTGATTAAAATATTAATCATTTATAGTCTTTTTACAATTTACATTTTTAAAAGCAAAATAACTGAAAACAGGATAAAACAAAGGGAAGTAACAAAAATGTATTACTCAAAGTTTTTATTAAACAACGGCAGTTAGCCAGAGGTAAACATCGTTGATTACCAGTATGTTTGACACCCAAGCTGTCAAGTGAAGCCATATAAATTTTTCCAAACACACTATTTGAAGATGTATTCCGAAACGACAGGGTCGGAAAAGAAGGTGGAGGTGTATTAATCGCCATTAAAAAAGGTATTATTTGCCAAGAAGTATATAAAAGCAAAAATGTAGAACTTATTGCTGCCCAAATTAATATAACTGATACTAAATCCTTAGTTATTATTTCTGCATATAGACCACCAAATAAAAATGATATAGACTATCTCAAACAAATGATCATTGAAATTAATGAACTTAAGTTAAAATTTAAAAATTCCACCTTCTGGCTTGGTGGTGACTTTTAACCTTCCAGACATAAAATGGCCTGAGCAAAATATATCTGGCTCAATGTATTCTAAGGAGCTGAATGAAGCATTTATAGATATGCTGAACAACTTAGGCATTGAACAAATGGTTGATTTTCCAACTAGGAAAGATAATATACTTGACCTTTTCTGCACAAACCTACCTGCATTAATAACAAAAATAAAATCTATACCAGGTATATCTGACCATGATACTGTTTTAGTGGATGCAATCTGCAAGCCCCAAAGATCTAAACAATCACAACATAAAATTTATTTACGGAAAAAGGTAGATATTAAAAAGATAAAAGACGTAACATCTCATTTTATATCTGAACTTATATCTCAGACTAATGAAAATTTAAATATTGACCAATTATGGAATAAATTCAAAGAAGGTAGTAATAAAATAATAGATGATAATGTACCAAGCAAAATCACTAAATCTAAGTACACCAACCAATGGGCAAATAGGGATATAGACCATTTATGTAAAAAACAACGTAAAGCTTACAACAAAGCTAAAAAAACTGGTATACAAGAACATAAAGATAAATATAAAAAGTTAAAAGCTACTGCTCAAAGAGAAATAAGAAGAGCCCAGAGCACATATATGCAAGAAATAATTAGCCCCCAGTTAGAAGAAAAACCTAAATCTTTCTGGCAATTTATTAAAAGCAAAAAAAAACAGAAACATCTGGAGTATCACCATTAAGAGGAAAGGATGGTTTATTGTATAGTGAGCCAAATACACAAGCTAACATCCTAAATGAACAATTTAAAAAGGCTTTTACTACCGAAGATACATCCTCTATGCCAAATAAAGGTACAAGTCCCCACCCCACTATGCCAGACATATTTATTAGTAATAATGGCTTATTAAAGTTACTTAAAAACTTAAATCCACATAAAGCCACTGGCCCTGATAATCTGCCAGCATATTTTTTACATAATTTTGCAGAAGAATTGTCTCCATTTTTGACATTCTTTTTCCAAAAATCTATTGATACTGGTAAAATCCCAAATGATTGGAAGCAGGCTAATGTTGTACCTATATTTAAAAAAGGTGACAAGCATAACGCTATTAATTATAGACCAGTTTCATTAACTGCAATATGTTGCAAAATTTTAGAACATATTTTAACAAGCAACATAAGGAAACACCTTGCAATTAATAACATATTAAATGATAGTCAGCATGGGTTTAGAAGCAAAAGGTCTTGTGAGACCCAACTTATCATCAGCATACAAGACCTTGCTAAATCATTGGGTTATGCATGGTAACCAAATAGATGTCATACTTTTAGATTTTTCCAAAGCTTTCGATAAAGTCCCCCATAAAAGATTAGCCCAGAAATTAGAATTTTATGGTATAAGAAATCAAAATTTAAATTGGATAAATGACTTTTTAGCTGACAGGCAACAGCAAGTACTACTAAACGGTGTAAAATCTTCAAAATTAGCAGTTGATTCTGGTGTCCCTCAGGGAACAGTTTTAGGCCCAACATTATTTTTACTCTTTATAAATGACCTACCCGAACATGTAACTTGCAATGCAAGACTTTTTGCAGATGACTGTTTATTGTATAGAAATGTAAATAATAGTTCTGATGCACAATTACTTCAAAAAGATTTGTCTAGTTTAGTAAAATGGGAAGAGGATTGGCAAATGAATTTTAATCCTGAGAAGTGTTATGTTATTCATATTTCTAAAAAAAGTAAACCTTCCACTTTTGATTATATATTGCATAATCATATTTTAGAAGCAGTAAAAGACAGTAAATATTTAGGTGTAACTATAAGCCATGATCTTGATTGGGGAACACATATAAACAATATTACTTGTAAGGCAAATAAAACCTTAGGTTTTCTTCGTAGGAACTTAAAAAACTGCACACGTAAGGTTAAAACCTTACGTGCACATCACTTGTCCGTCCGGTCGTCGAATACTCTTCTCCTGTCTGGGATCCGTACAAAAAACAACACATCACTCAGGTTGAGCAGGTACAGCGTAAGGCAGCCAGGTTTGTCTTCAATGATTATAAAGACAGATCACCTGGAGCAGTTTCAAATTTAATAAAATCGTTGGAATGGGAAAATTTAGAATTAAGAAGGAAAAAGGCTAGATTAACTATGCTGTATAAAATAAATTGGGGGTTAGTTGAAGTTCCTAAGGACAACTTAACAATATCTGATAGACGCACTAGGGGGAAACATAAATTTAGGCAAATATCAACAAATAAAGATTTCTATAAATTTTCATTTTATCCTCGAACTATTTCGGACTGGAACTCACTACCTGAAGCAATAGGTATGTCAGACACCCTGGAATCCTTCAAAAGTGGCATATCCACTCTAACATTTGAAGGATCCACAGCAACTTATTAAACTTTAAAGCCACTGTACATAATGTATATATGTTATTGATAACGATTTTTCTTGTCATATTATTTTTAAATTAAGTCCATATGTACATAGCACACAAGTTCCGGGAAGTTTTACACTCCTACCTAGGAGTCTACTCCCGTATTCGGAAGAAGAAGAAGAAGAAGAATTATACATCTTCTTTGATTTAAAGGTAAAATTTAACACAGGTGTCAACTACACCCGTACAGTAGTAAGAAATGATCAAATATGGCGTCCGAAAATTTTCATTCATGAAATATTTCATACACGGGAGTTTTTTCTCCTAAACGGGAGGACGCGAGGAGACCTCTGAAAACGGGATTTTTGTACTCCCGTCGGGAGGTTCACATGTTTCAAACTTCAGCAAGTATGATATTATGATTTTTTTTTCATAATGGGACCAATAGATAATGCAGAGGCGCTTGGGTAAAAATCCTCCGGCTTTCCGTCAGTCTAAATTATTTTTTATTTATATTTTCCGGATTGTGTTAAGATTTTTCTCTTTAATCATGCAACGATACATTAGTTTAATTATGATACATCATTTTAAATAAGAATAGAGTGACGGCATCCATGGATGATGCTGCCATGATATGAAATACTCACAATAAATAAATGAAGATATGATCATAGTTTAACACAATTATTACAGTTTAGGTACTAGTAGAGTTAAGGCAAAAACATAATATTTTTTTATGTCCTAGTTTATTACATACAAACAAACGATGTATGTAAAAGTTGGAACACATATAAGACCATCAATCTGTTGTTCTCAGCACAGCTTAATAACTTATATTTCAGTAGACGGCACAAATATTTATTCCGGAAATATATTCAGTAGATCACCGTGTTTTACTTTGTATTTAGAATCTCCTTAAATGTAAACAAAAAAAATGTGACCATCAGATATTTATGGAAGTGAATTGTGGGGTCCGTACATTCTTAACCTGGACAAAAGATTAACACAAGGTTCAAATGATGATTTAGAAAAAACTTTTTTAAATTTTGCTCCTGAAAAGGTTCACATTCGATATTGTAAATATGTACTTGGTGCCACTAAATATGCTCCTAATATTGCCAGTATGGCAGAACTTGGTCGTTATCCAATCTCTATATTTGTTATTTTGCAATCTCTTAAATACTGGCTATATTTGTATAAAGACCCTCTTTTGAATTTTTCAAAATTAGCATATAAGTCAATCGAAGAAGTTGATTGTACCTTTCCATGTACCTTCAATAAACACATTTTTAAGTTTCTAAAATTAATTAATTTTGACCATGTTGGGAATAATAAAGGAACTATGTCAGAAGGAAAACTCATATCTGCAGTGAAAAAGATGTTACAAGAAAGTTATGGAAATTATTTTTTCTCATGTTTGTCAGGTGAAAAGCAAAACAAACTACGCACATATGAGGGGGAGGACAGGGGGGTACCCTTCTCCCTTCTCCCACCCCTCTTCTCCTTTCTCCTACCCCCGTTCTCCTATCTTCCATTAGAATAAAACATCTCCTTTTGAGATATTTTTTCTTGAAATATTAGAAAAATTTTTAAAAGGAGAGATATTTTATTTTTTCTCCTTTCTCCAACTTTTTCTCCTTTCTCCCAGCCTTCCTCTCCTTTCTCCTACCCCCTTTCTCCTTTCTCCCACCCCCTTTCTCCTTTCTCCTACCCCCTTTCTCCCTGTCTCCCTTACCCCTGTCCTCCCCCTCACATATTACAAGTTAAAAGAGGAATATAAACCTGAGACTTATACAAAGTTAAATATCCCAAAACAATATGTTAGACAATTATGTAAATTAAGAATTTCTAACCACAATTTACACATTGAAAAAGGCAGATATAATAAAACGCCTTTGGATCAAAGAATATGTACACATTGTATTGATAACAAAATTGAAGATGAGTTTCATTTCATATGTGAATGCAACCTCTATCACGAGGAGAGGGAAAAGTTATATGATGACATTGTTAATATTATACCATGTTTTTGCAATTTAGATAATTTTGATAAATTTAAATATTTAATGAACTGTTCGGAGACTGATGTTCTCACCAGATTTCTTATATATATAGACAAATGTATTTTGATTAGACATTCATCAGTGGGAATAATTGCATAATATTGAAATGTGAGTTTTATCTCTTGCTTGTTGTAAGTGTCAAAATTGTTCTCTGTTATGTTTTATTTTTGTTTTGTATATGTTTTTTATATGTGTTTATGTGTTTCAGCGATGATCCTTTTGTACTGGATTTTATACTGAATAAAATTAGTTAGTTAGTTAGTTAGTTATTTGTCAGTCACGCTACATTGTATCATGAATACTAGAGATTTATACCAATAGAGTAAATTATAATTTAGTGTCCTCTACATAAAAGGATTTGGAAACATATACAAGGTTCACTTGGACATTAAGGCTTAAATGGCAGTGTTTACACTACACAATTTACTATTTTTTATAATTAGAGCGCATTTGTTTCTAACCTAAACGATGTAAACGATTACGCGCATAGTCGTTTAATCCATTTGTTTCTTACATTTTTGGTCAACGTTGACATTATTCACATAAACGATGTACGCGCAAAATAGTCACGTAGTCGTTTATCGTTGAGACGTGTAAACGATAAATCTGTTTCTGCATTCTGTCGTTTACTTGATTATGAGCACATGTTGTTTTCGCAAAGTCCTGGTTATTCATTTCCCACACTTTTACCTGTTTGTTTACAGTGCGTGCATATAATCTATTTAAGTCTCACTACGTAGGGTCAAAAGTTTATTAAACGTTTTTTTTTTGTTTCTAGCAGCTTAACATTTACTAAACGATAGTCATCGATGACAAAATTTTGGGTTAGAAACAAATGCAATTTTAGACATAGACATACATGTTTAAGACATGAAGCTTTATTTAGAGTTGGTATAAGCATAGCAATTACAAACATAAGCTCTGAAGAGCTTTTAAAACTGACATAACAAGAAGTAAAACAAAAAATAACATAAAAAATTAACTGGTTTTGCAGGCCATTGGTATGAGCTGCCAGTCCAACAATTTATCAAGTTCTAGATTGAATCTTTTTTGTAATTAACTCCCCACAAAAGTGTCAAACTAGTGGGCAGTAATTCAAGTTGGATATTATTAAAGAATAATAAATCGTTCATTTTCTGAGTTTAGTCAAGTGTTTACCTATTCTTATTAATATATTTAATTGTTTGGATGCTTTTTTACATATTATAGAGACATGTTCATTGAAATTTAGGTTAACATCTATTGTTACACCTAGAAGTTTAATGTTATCTTCACATTCTATTTCATTACCTTCTAATTTAAAATTTATGTTTTTATCTTTAGTTTTTTTACTTACAGCTATTGCTTGAAATTTTTCTGGATAAGCTTTCATTTTTGTCGAGCCTGCAACTTTTGTTGCAGAAAGCTCGACATAGGGATAGTGATCCGGCGTTAGCTAACTTCTTAAAAGGTTTATATTTTAAAAGGTGAAAAACCTGGATGCTTCATACTTTGTATATAGATGCCTCATGTTACGAAGTTTCCGTCAGTCACATGTCCAATGTCCTTGACCTCATTTTCATGGTTCAGTGACCACTTGAAAAAAAAGTTCAAAATTTTTGTAATGTTGAATTCTCTCTTATTATAAGTAATAGGATAACTATATTTGGTATTTGCGTACCTTGCAAGGTCGTTATGCCCGTCAGACAGTTTTCACTTGACCTCCACCTCATTTCATGGATCAGTGAACAAGGTTAAGTTTTGGTGGTCAAGTCCATATCTCAGATACTATAAGTAATAGGGCTAGTATATTTGGTGTATGGAAGGACTGGAAGGTGTACATGTCCAACTGGCAGGTGTCATCTGACCTTGACCTCATTTTCATGGTTCAATGGTTATAGTTAAGTTTTTGTGTTTTGGTCTGTTTTTCTCATACTTTATGCAATAGGTCTACTATATTTGTTGTCTGGAATGGTTGTAAGGTGTCCATGTCTAGCGGCAGATGTCAGCAGACCTTGACCTCATTTTCATGGTTCAGTGGTCAAAGTTAAGTTTTTAAGTTTTGGTCTTTTTATCTAATATTATATGCCAAAGGTCAACTATATTTGGTGTATGGAAATATAGTATGATCTATATGTCAGTCCCGCAGGTTTTATTTGACCATGACCTCAATTGCACGGTTCATTGCACAGTTTTTAAGTTTTTGTGTTTTGGTCTATTTTTCTTAAACTATAAGTAATAGGTCAACTATATTTGTTGTATGGAAACTTTGTTAGCTGTACATGTCTGCCTGGCATGGTTCATCTGACCTTGACCTCATTTTCATGGTTCATTGGTCTTTGTTTAGCTTTCTTGGTTAATGTTAAGTTTATGTGACAGTTGTAATCAAGCTTTATACTTAGGACTATCAACATAATATCAATGATTAGTAAAGAAGGCGAGACATTTCAGTGTGTGCACTCTTGTATTTATACTTTCATCTTCTAAAGTTTTAATTAATTTATCTCAATCTTTATCTGCGTATGAAAGGATGTTGTCATCTGCATAATTATAAAGTTCACTTTTATGATATAAAATAGAAAATGTCACTTAAAAAAATATTAAATAATGTCAGCCCTAATATTGACCCTTGTGGCACCCCTTTAAACATTGTTTGCCAATAGCTTGAATTAGTACCTACTTTAACAAACTGTTTTCTTTTAGTTAAATAGCTTTCCAAAAGTTGAAGAAATGAGGCGGAAACACCATAGGATTTTATTTTTAGTAGGAGGAGGTCATGGGGTAGGCAGTCTAAAGCTTTGGACAAGTCCATTAATATAGCTGCTACATATTTATTCTGATCTAAAGCCTTTTTCCAATCTTTAATTATTTTTAATAAAGCAGTATGGCATCCATATCCTTTTTGAAAAGCTGACAGAAAAATGTGGAAAAATGAATTCAAATATTCCACAAGTTGATTTTCTATAGACCTATCAAAAAATTTCGAAATCATGGGCAATATACTTACAGGTCTATAGTTTCCTTAATCAAGAGTGTTTATTTTTTTATGCAGAGGTATTACTTGTGCTTCTTATAATTTATCTGGGAAAACAGCTGATTCAAATGATTTATTTATTAGTTTAGAAATTGGATTGGATATTTCAGATTCGGATAATTTTAGTATTTTTGAAGAGATTCCATCTTTTCCTGTTGCCTTTTTGATGCTAATTTTATTGATTTTTTTTAACATACTCTGAATTTACTGGGCTAAAATTTAGTTCTTCTTTTTCTGGTTTATTTTCTTTTATAATTTTAATACTTGGATGATGTTCATCTATTAATGTCTATCTATCATTCTATTGAGCCGATTTCTTTGGCAACATTTATAAAATATTATTAAATAATTCCACAACTTCATTTTGATTGTTAATTATCTTATTTTGTTCACTAAGAATTAGGTCTTTTGAAAAATGTGAACCTTTGTTTGTTAGGAAGGGCTTGATTGTTGGCCATAAGGGAGCTACCATTTGATTTTTATGGGGGGGCTAGGATGAAAAATTTTGTTCTGCATTTTTTTTAGCTGTAATCTCTGTCCTGCCTTTTTATTTTTTACTCTTTTCGGTCCTGCCTTTTTTTTTTAGATTATCCTGACTTTTTCTTACCTAAATTGTCGTCCTGACTTTTTTTTTTTGCAAGTGTCTCATCCTGCCTTTTTTTTTTACTCAAAACTCCTGTCCTGCCTATTTTTTTCAAATTTCATCCTAGCCCCCCCCCCCCCCCCCCCCCCATAAAAATCAAATGGTAGCTCCCTAATCCTTTACTGTTAGGTCCTGCTATGCATCTTTCCATGAAATAGTTATTTACTCTAATTCGGTGCAGACAACCTCTGCATCTTTGAGATTTTTTAAAGGCATAGCATGACCAAGGATTTGTATAGTGTTTCCACATAGTGTTTCCACTATAAAAATCCCTGGCGTAACTTAGATATATTAAATTTAAATGCACTCTTTGGTGCATTTTTTTTTAAATCGTCGATGACTTCTGGCTCTGCATGTAGTTTTAAGTTGTTAACTTACTTTTATACAGAATTATATCACAAAAGTTAAGTTACACACATATTTACACACAGAGACTTCTTGGTGTCATACATGTAAATGTATTTCAAATACAATCTGATAAAAATAAAGATCATATGTCAAAACCTTTCTTTTTGGGATCTGACACTGCTTCATTCTACTTTCTGTTTTAAGGTTTATCATAACCTTTTAGCTAAAATGCACAGGCACTTGTCTCAGATTTTTTTCTCCCCTATATACCTTTATAAATAAAGGTATATAGGAATTTGATTTTCTGAGACGAGTGCCTGTGCTAAAATGGCTGTATTTACACCATCAATTTTACTTTGAGTACAGACAAACCTGTGAACCTGTGAAAGTTTTAAGGCATGGCTGTATCTAAATAATTAAATTTTAAATGCATCTAATGTTTCAGAAAATTATAAACTTTTCTGGATTTCGCTATCCATTTTTTTTTCATTCCTGCAGAAGGTGCAAAAATAAACTAAGTTGGGAAAATGTTTGAGAAGCTCCCCTCATACAATCGATATTGTGAGTAGTATAGATTTAAATGGACAATAGATGTACAATAGACACCTGCAAACAATAGATGTTTTAAACTGTGTAACTGAGCAGACCGTATAAAATGAAACTTGTGTGTTTGTTTATTTTAATATCTTCTGCCAACTGGAAAAAAATGCACATCAAAATCTAGGTAAGTTATTAATTTTCTGAAACATGAACTTCATAAAACTTTTATATACCTAGGTCCTGCCATGCCTTATAAGTTTCCTAGATGCATCAGTTTGTCTGTACTCATTGTAGTTTTTTTTGTGTAAAAACAGCCATATTTTTCAATTCCATCAGATGAACCTAAAAGACATGCTGAAATTGTCTATTTTTTTTAATGTACATGTAATAATACACTACAATAATAATTTGAAAGCAGGAATTTCATTTGCTCATGTAAATATCAGAACAGAAAGTATGACACAGAGATAGGTTATCATCCTTGTAAGGAAAGCATGGTCTCAGGATCTGTATAGATCAGATTGATTTTCAGTGCTCTAGCTAGAATTCAAAAGGGGCAGGGTGCCAGTGGAGGGCAGGGCACTTTTTTATGATAGGAGAAGGCACTGCTCATTTTTTTTTGTCTACGTCCCTGCGTGTATCACGATTTCACATATATTTTTTTCTGTATATATTGTTAATAAAGATGCATAAGTTGTTGTTTTGATTATTTATTCTATAAAATTTGCATAAGAAAAGTCATTCATACTACATGTTCATAAAACATGGCAATACACATTCATACTATTAACCAAAAGAGGCAAAATAAACTTACTTTTCTCCCCCACCCCCTCTCCTTCCAAAAGAAAGGTCATAAACTAAACATCTCATAGTTGACCATACATGTACATGACAGAGTACTTTAAAAATTTCATCTAGAGCTTGACCCTCAACACCTGTTTTCATTGTTCATGTTCAAAAATATATTATTTAGTGTAGCTTCATCAAGTTGATTTGTGATGAGAGTTAAACTGCACACTTTCAGGTTAGAAAGTACATAGCTTGGACACCTGTTCAGAACTTTAAAAGAATTCTTTTTAAATTTCTATTTTGACAATGTATAAAACATGGATTGCCAAAAGTATGATTATCAAAAATAAATTGCAATATATTTTTTTTTGTATGTTCAAAGACAGTTAATATCCTTAAGGTAACATTCTTATATAATTTTGTATTCAATTGGTTATTTTTTCCTATTTTTAGTGCTAGATAATATTTTAGGAGCACAATTTTGTAATAAGCTTTTTCAGGGGAAATAACTCCAAAATTAATTTCCATGTTTACGTCTGCTTGTCGCTCACAAGTTGAGATGAGCGATGTTTCTGTAAAGGCATAGTTTTATTTTGATAACTTCAATTCAATTCTAAATTCACGAAAGTCTTCATTCATACACTCTTCCATGGTGACTTGAGGATCGAAAAGAAAATGCCGACACATTCATCATATTTATGACAAAGGTACATTGTCTTAAAATTAAATTACCTAGTAATTAACACCTTTGATGTCTTATCCACTATAATTGATTGTAATGACATGATTAACCTCGTTACCTGGGGGCAATCACCAGGTGTCAGATATGTAATTGAACTTCTGATAAGAAATCGATGAAACAAAAGGCAATTTTACCAAAACGGCACAAGGGTTTTTCGAAAAACGGCGTCAGGGCAGAAGGGCGCGGCTGAGGGCACACAGGGCGCGGCTAAGGGCACCCAGGGCGCGGCGCCCTTCTATTTTGGGCTAACGAGACCACTGATTTTAATCACTCGGTCTGTATTAAAAAAAGTTGTATGCAATGTTTTTGAATCAATAAACTTTATAACATGACTAAAGAAATGGTTCAAATAACAAACCTTATATTCTTTGCTACAGGAAAATTTAGTTGCACAATAAAGACATTATAATACAGAAAACAGATGATGGCACAGCAATACAATTCTCAACAACAAGGACAACTATTATGGACCAGACAAGTTGAAATAGCCAGCACAGCAGAACAAAATGCTTCTGAATTTGATATCAACACAGGTGACTGAGTGTAGAATTTATTAAAAGCTATCAATACATACAAAATACACATATATCTGCAAATCAATGTATCAAGGGACTTAAGTTCCATACATGTGTAGGGTTAAAATTGGCCCTAAGATTTTTATATTTTTCCAATCAGGCCATAATGCTACAAATTTCACATAAATATAGTTATATATCACTATTGACACAAAATAACTTTATTTTGGCCCATCATATTAATATTGGCGAAGTATTGACTCTCTAAGTATGCATCATTCACTCTAATAAACATCAGTTTTTATCAAATATTTAAAATTCTTAACATTTTCAAGCATAAATTACTTTGGCCGACACTCAAGAACCAGAAAGTTTTAGTGTCTTGGGATTCAGTATAATCATTTGCAACTATAAATATTAACAAATTCATGCATGCTACAAATAGATAAAACAAACTAGACTACATTTGGTATCTGCAGAGGTTTAGTTCTACAGAGCAAATAGTCAAATGGTTGAAGAAGTTGAAGGATGAAACCTATTTGTTGATGGATTTTACTTATTGATGCATTAACAGTTGAACTGAATTATTTCATCATACAAAAAATGATGTTAAATTTGATATTATTTTAGAGATAACAAGACAACATTGGAAAATCCAAGATGGAATTATTAACTGCAGGAACAAACAATGTATGAAAAAGTTTTCCCTGATAGAAAGAATACATCATTGTAGAAGGTAAAGTTTGAGACATCCCTGATAGAAAGAATACATCATTGTAGAAGGTAAAATTTGAGACATTCCTGATAGAAAGAATACATCATTGTAGAAGGTAAAGTTTGAGACATCCCTGATAGAAAGAATACATCATTGTAGTAGGTAAAGTTTGAGACATCCCTGATAGAAAGAATACATCATTGTAGAAGGTAAAGTTTGAGACATCCCTGATAGAAAGAATACATCATTGTAGTAGGTAGAGTTTGAGACATCCCTTATAGAAAGAATACACCATTGTAGAAGGTAAAGTTTGAGACATCCCTGATAGAAAGAATACATCATTGTAGAAGGTAAAGTTTGAGACATCCCTGATAGAAAGAATACATCTTGGTAGAAGGTAAAGTTTGAGACATCCCTGATAGAAAGAATACACCATTGTAGAAGGTAAAGTTTGAGACATCCCTGATAGAAAGAATAAACCATTGTAGAAGGTAAAGTTTGAGACATCCCTGATAGAAAGAATACATCATTGTAGAAGGTAAAGTTTGAGACATCCCTGATAGAAAGTATACATCATTGTAGAAGGTAAAGTTTGAGACATCCCTGATAGAAAGAATACATCTTGGTAGAAGGTAAAGTTTGAGACATCCCTGATAGAAAGAATACACCATTGTAGAAGGTAAAGTTTGAGACATTCCTGATAGAAAGAATAAACCATTGTAGAAGGTAAAGTTTGAGACATCCCTGATAGAAAGAATACATCATTGTAGAAGGTAAAGTTTGAGACATCCCTGATAGAAAGAATACATCTTGGTAGAAGGTAAAGTTTGAGACATCCCTGATAGAAAGAATACACCATTGTAGAAGGTAAAGTTTGAGACATCCCTGATAGAAAGAATAAACCATTGTAGAAGGTAAAGTTTGAGACATCCCTGATAGAAAGAATACATCACTGTAGAAGGTAAAGTTTGAGACATCCCTGATAGAAAGAATATGCATATGTAAACAAAGAAACACTATATATAGCTATCATCAGGTAACGTTTTTTCATATCAAGGAATTATTAAAAATGAAATTGGTATTGCGTTCCTTCCTATTTTATACTAGACTGATAAATATATATTTTACTCAAAGTTTCATACAAACAAGACTGGAAAAAGGAAGTACATTATAGATTTTTGCGCAGATGCAGGAATTCAAAACCTTACATCAAAAAAATTGAACGATTTTGAGTTCATTACATGTAGTACAATGAAAATTTCGGGAAAATTTTCACGATTTTTTTTTTTTTTTTTTTTTTTTTTTTTTATTGATTTTTCTACTGTTATTGGGGACTTTGTCCCCATAATATACAGTTGTCACTAATTAAAATTTTGAACCAAAATTTAAGTATTCTATAATTACGCTCATACTGCAGTGGAAATCTACCTTATTTCAAATAAAAATAAATCACATTTGAGGTCGTTATTTTGACACTTAATTACATTTTGCAGTAGTCCAAATGGACCTTTTCTACCATAGGAGACTTGTGTACTCCCCATATCTCACACCCATACATTAATATACTACTAACATAAGTATCAAATAGACTAAGCATTGTAAATACATTTAAACATAATGATGATGTAGTTCTCCTCATACTGAACACAGCTTTTCTACCTTGTTCTGCACAATGTTTCCGTGTATTAAGAAATTTACAATTATAGGGTATTAATACACCTAAATAACAAAATTGTTCCACAATATCAATACTTGTCACCTTTTGATATTAATCTAGTTTGTTTATTAATCAGATTAACAGGGTTGTAAACATATCATGTCATCGATGCACAATAAGTTTTCAATTAAAAAGTTGGATTTAGATTGGAATGTATTTATTTTAGGGATAATAAACCAACCACAAAATTTGTGAAAATAAATACACAACGAAAAATGGTACAATTACAGTATTTGATTTAAAGAAGCTAAATACATGTTGCTAAATTTGGCCAAGAATCACAGAAAAACTTTCAATTTTAGACAAATTTATAAAAAATTATGAATAATATAAAAATGATTAACTAAATATCCACTCTTCTTTCATGAGTGTTTGTTTAATAAGGTTAATAATCTTTGTTCTTTATAATATGTTTACATGTTGTTTTAGACATCAAGCTGTAATCAGAATATTTTTGCTATGGCAGAAAACATGATAACATGCTGATTTAAATCATCAAAAGTCATATTGTAACTGACTTTTCATATGATTGTTCGGTTATAATACATGTAATTAGCTAAAAAGTGGTTCCCTAAGAAGATGATTTATTTTACAATATGAACAAAAATCATTTTTTAGATGCGGTGACATATTCTGTAAAGAATGTGTGAGTTACCTGAGGAGACTGAATAAATTGGCACATCCAGACCCAGAGGGAAAGGCATATAAAGTAATTATTGTTATTTTTATGAAAGGACTGAAAACTGTATGACAAAAAAAGAATATATGTGTAGATAGATATTATATCCTATATGAACTGCAATATGAAAAGAGTGGAGTTTTTTCTATAGACAAGTCTATTAATAAAATATATAAAATGATAAATAACATCTTAATAATATAAATATGTATGTCATATTATGCTTCTGTTTTAATTGAAGTTTTTTTGCTGTTTATAAAAATATCATGTGGACTTAACTTAATTAAATACATTAGAAATCTTCAATGTTTTACATACGTATAGCTTACATAGTTTTGGGGGGAAACTTTTGTTTGTATTTACCTGTTATTTTGTGCTTTAATCGGTATAAGCAATCTAATGCAATAATAATTATTCTTATTCCTGGAATTAGGTTTGTAAGAAATGTTTTGATGAAGGTAAAAACTCGGAAGGACAGAAGAGAAGGTTGACAGAATATTTTTTTGCCTTGAGAAGACGGGCACAAGAAAACGCTATTGTGTCAGAGAATGGAAAGGTACGAGGGACATGGAGAAATAGGTAAAGATTCAACTTGATTTCATTTAGATTTATGTCTTATTTTGTTTGATTCTTAATGTACATTTGCTGGAATCAAGGAGTTATGAGACCTATTTGAAGGATATATATGTAGGACTCAAATCTATGGCAGGTTCAAAATCTATGGCAGATTCCTTATCTATGGCAAATATGACGTTACAAATAAAGGCAACAGTAGTATACCACTGTTCAAAACTCATAAATCTATGGACAAAAAACAAAATCGGGGTATCAAACTAAAACTGAGGGAAACGCATTAGATATTGGAGGAGAACAATGACACAACATTAAAATGTAACACACAGAGCAACGGACTAAGCATTAGACAAAATCTGATGAGAATAACCAATATAACATCAAAACCAAATACATGAATTTGGGAAACGTCAAACAAACCAAATCTATAACAGATTTTTTTTTCTCCAAATCTATGGCAGATTTAAGAATTATGTAATTTTCCGGGGAAAAAGAGTAGAATATAATGTCACAATAAAAATAACGCCATACAAGTTGTCGCCGACTTCAGCAAAATTGTTGGCTCTCTAAACATTCCTGGAATTCTGTTTAAAATACTCAGGAAGACACTTTCCATTTTCTTCTATAACAATTTGGCCATGGTTTAAAGGAAGATGTTTTCTTTTATCCATAAAAGGGGCATTCAAAATGTGATGTACCATCCAAATCCCGTGATGAAGAAAGGCACAGCTGTTTTTTGTAGTGGATATTTTGGGAACAAAGTTATATCAATATTTTAGCGTCTACGGCTGGCAAAGTATTTAAAGTTAGAAAATGAAATACAGGATACCACCTTGACTTAAATCGTCACTAGTTAAAAAAGATTGATTAATGCTGAAATAAATATTACAGTGAAAAGTCAAACTGTTTAAATTTTTATAAAAAAAACTGATTTCTTAATACTTGTGAAGGAACTTCAATTTTTTCTAGTTGTTTAAATTTACGGATTAAAAGGTACCATGATGTACAGATTAGGAAATGCTTATTTTTCCTGGGAATATTACTTTAATCCTGATTTCTGTACTATAGCTATATAGTATTATCACCTGTCTTTTATACTTTTTTAATTGTTGATATCACTCATTCATTTTTTTTATTTCCTCTATCAAGAGATTCAATGAACAACATATATGTTAACAAATTAAATTACAAAAGTTTATAACAAAACAAGCAACACAATACAATATTACAATATTACAATATTACAATATTACAATATTACAATATTACAATATTACAATATTACACTATTTACAATAACTATAGCATATTACCAATGTCCATATTTACTGTTGTTATGTGCTTGCCCAAAAGAATGCAGTATAACTGTTCATCATCGTATGAAAACAGTTGGACAAATAATTCACGATTTGGTTGAACTTTTTGGAATTTCATTTCAAAAATGTTTATAGACATGCTTCGATTGTTGTACATTTGAAGTTATTTAAGACAAGTCAATGATTGTATACATGTATATGTACTGCCTTGTTCTATGTTTGCACAAAATCTTCCATGTATTTGGAAACAACAAAAATCCGCCATAGATTAGGAAATTACAAAACTCGCCATAGATAAGAGTTTAAAAAAATCTGCCATAGATTAGGAAATTACAAAACTCGCCATAGATTAGGGTTTAAAAAAATCTGCCATAGATAAATTTTGAAACCCACCATAGATTTGAGTCCTACATATATGTTACAATCTGCTTTATTAATTTCAATAGAATTAAATAAAGATTTTAATGAAAGGTTTAAGCAAAAATACTCAATTAAATGAAGTAAAAACTTACAGACTAAATGTATCAGTTGACTCATACTTGCAAACACTGACTTCAGGGCAGATAGTACATTTTTTGAAGAACACTGACATACTATACCAATCCAGTGGTAGAAAATGCATGAAATGATTTCTGATACATGTTTCTAGAATAACCTTCATAAAGTATTTTTAAGACCAAAAGTTTGGAAAGTCAAGGATATAAAATGTAGGAGAGAATTTATAGATACACACATATCTCTGTAATAATGTAAGCAATGATTATCCTATTTGTCAGCAGTATTCAGATAATGAGTATCAAAAAGCACAAATTTGAGCCCTAATACTATCATCATGTTTTTTCTAGTTCCTTGCTAATAAAAAGATTGAATTTCTGTTGCCATACAAACTAATTAATTTTTTATTCTTTTTAAAGGACAGCGAACTTTTTCATTTCTCAAGAGTTGGTTAATTTGAGTTTTATAAAGACCTCCTATATGTTGATAAACAAATTTGTCCACTGAGATAAGTACTGAAAATCAGTTGATATTACAGGTTGGATTTAGAAAAAGAAGTAAAAAGATTGCTAAATGGCTTCAAAGAAAGTATAGGAACATCAGAAATGAAGAGAACCATACATGAAATGACTAATATTGTATCAACACCAGCATGGCAGAAATCTACTTTTTGGTTGGTAGGTATAGATGGGTACAGGAAGAACATTTCAAACTTAAGAAAGGATAGATGGTTATATTGATCAATAATGCAATAACTTTCAGAAGTGAGAGAGTTTTTAAGAATGTTTTTTTAAGGTGGTACCTAACACTACAGGGAGATAAATCCCTAAAATCAGTTAAACATTTTAATAACGTTGTGTTGTTAAGGGAATATTAAGCTTCTCAATGATCAAAATTAGTGTTTGTCAAACTGCTATATAACCAGTGTAATTTTTCTGATAAAATGGTTGGTTCAATTTTTTTTAATGCTTTGTCAAAACTTTATGAAAATTAAACGAGCCAATTAATTTTAGTCAAAGTGTTGGGTACCACCTTAAGTCTCATCAGCATATAATCCATATTTGTTTCATAATTATGTAAGGAGAATTTACATTTGAGGATTTGTAATAATTTGTAACTTGAAAATGAAAATATTTGTACAAGACCATTAATTTTTTTAAACTAGTTGATGCTCTACATTATTACTCTGTATGTGTGCAACAAATTGTAAATTCTTTGTGTAAGTTTGCCATGTTACCAAAATAATGCCATTCGTCATAAATCAATGAATAGGTAGAAATAAAAACAAACAAAAACAAAATTGTTTTTATTACTGGTAGATAAATTGTTTTTCCTGTTTGAATGGTTTTACACTAGTAATTTTTGGGGCACTTTATAGCTTGCTGTTCGTTGTGAGCCAAGGCCTCGTGTTAAAGGCCGTACCTTGACCTATAATGGTTTACTTTTTTGATACTATAAATTGTTATTTGGATGGAGAGTTGTCTCATTGGCACTTAAAAACACATCTTCCTATATCTATCAACATTTATTTCTGTAAGTTGAAAAAAATGTGATTCAAGGCCATTCAAACCCCAAATTGTACCTTCTTTGAGATAAAATTGCTACCCCCCAAAAAAAACAATACACTTTTTCAAATAAAGTAGTGTTTAGTCTTTATGTTAAAATGTAAATGTTAATAAAACTTTTGCAAAAATTTCTGATGACCATGATTTTTTTTCAGCAAGAAAACATGGCAAATCAATGCCAAAAATGTCAACAGAAATTTAACTTGGTTCGCAGTAAACATAACTGTAAATTATGTGGGAGGGCTGTATGTAAATCTTGTTCTTTCAAAGATATCATATTATATCTACCTGATGATGAGGACACCAAGGAACCTCGACTGGCTGTTATTAAAGTTATAGGGGTAAGTAATATTGTAATGATAAAGACAGCTACAGTGATTAATGATGATGAGGCTTAATTGCCATTTCAACCTTTTCACTATTGTTTATTTATTTTTTTACTTGACCTCTTTATATGCTGTTAAATATAGGTTTCATTCTTTATTGTTCCCAAAGCCAATATCATTTTTGTGTGCCATGTGACATTAAATACACATTGTCAATGGTTTGAGCGACACCATTATGTTTTCTATGAGTAATACTAAGATGCAGAATGTAAGCGTGAACAATGAGGTATATTTTAATGATTTTCTGTATGAAATCTTTAGATGGTTCAAGATAGAGCATTTCTGTCATTATTAATAATTTGAAATATGACTTATAAAAATAAATCATTCTGCATATTCAGAAAAAAAATAAATGTGTGATATTTGTTGATCTTAATTCTTCATTGGTTTAAATACATTTATGATGTTTAATTGTGTTGCCTTACTCTGATTTTGCTATTGTGTTTTCATGCCTTTCAAGAATCTGTTGGCAAATCTTTGAAAAAGTAAAATTAAGATTGCCTTCATATTGTCTAAACACCATCAGAGCAAATTCCACAGTTCTATCTTGTGCAATAAAATTGTTCAATTTATGTTAAACTAAATGAATAAATTACAACATGGTTGCAACACTTTACTTGGAAGTTTAATATTATCAATTTGTATGTTTTATTATACCTTTTAGAGTCCTTCTGTAGAACCAGAACTTGCATTGTATGTTAGAGTTTGTGAATCCTGTTTAGAAAGGTTGAAAAATAGACAGCTTGAAATGTTAGAGAAGGAAGAAAAGATGTTAGCCAAGGGAGGCGACTCTTTAGAAATGTTACTCAAAGTACATTCTACAATGTATAGAAATGAAGTTAAGATGGAGGATCAGTTAAATGAGGTAGTTCATCAAATATTACACTATTTTGTTATTTTCCCAGTAGGAGGATTTGGAGATGTTTAGCAATTAATTTTTCAGATCGAATTGCTAGTTCTTTTTAAAAGATGTTTTCCTGGTTAGATAATGCATTGCAGTTCATTCAAGGCCATTTAAACCTGAAATTGTACCTTCTTTGAGATAAGCATAATATTACATTGAACAATTGCTACACCGAAAAAGCTAAACTTTCCAGATTATATTTTTCTGCTTATTTTGTATTCCTTTTTATTAGCTCACCGTTCCAAAGGAACTGTGAGCTTTAGCCATCACTTGGCGTCCATCGTCCGTCTGGTGTAAACTATACTATTTCAAACATCTTCTCCTCTGAAACTACTGAACCAATTCCAACCAAACTTAAGCTGAATGATTCTTAGGGTATCTAGAAGAAAGTTCGTGTTTTATTTTCTGTTTCGTCAAAAAACATGGCCACCATGTCTAAAATAGAACATAGGGGTAAAATGCAGTTTTTGGCTTATATTTCAAAGCAGTAAGAGCAAATCTGACATGGGTTAAAATTGTTCATAAGGTAAAGTTCTATCAGCCCTGAAATTTTCAGATGAATTTAATAAATCATTGTTGGGTTGCTGCCACTAAATTGGTAATTTTAAGGAAATTTTGCAGTTTTTGGTTATTATCTTGAATAGTATTAAGGATAAAGATAAGCTGTAAACAGCAAATATTTCAGCAAAGTAAGATCTACAAATAAGTTCATTTGACCAAAATTGTCAATTGACCCCTTAAAGGGTTATTGCCCTTTAAGGACAACTTTGCGCAATTTGTTTATCAGGTTTTCTAACTTTTAAAAATCTTCTCCTCTAAAACTTTCGAACCAATTCAAAGTAAGATCTACAAATAAGTTCATTTGACCAAAATTGTCAATTGACCCCTTAAAGGGTTATTGCCCTTTAAGGACAATTTTGCGCAATTTGTTTATCAGGTTGTCTAACTTTTAAAAATCTTCTCCTCTAAAACTTTCGAACCAATTCCAACCAAATTTAAGCTGAATGATCCTTAGGGTATCTAGAATAAAGTTTGTGTTTTATTTTCTGTTTCTTTATAAAAACATGGCCCCCATGGCTAAAATAGAACATAGGGGTAAAATGCAGTTTTTGGCTTATATCTCAAAAACCAAAGCATTTAGAGCAAATCTGACATGTGATAAAAGTGTTCATTAGGTCAAGTTGTATCATCCCTGAAATTTTGAGATGAATGTAACAACCCATTGTTGGGTTGCTGCCACTAAATTGGTAATTTTAAGGAAATTTTGCAGTTTTGGGTTATCATCTTGGATATTATAATGATAAAGATAAACTGTAAACAACAAAAATGTTCAGCAAAATAAGATTTCAAAAATTAAAATTAACCTTTGATTTCATCAAAAATTTAATTTTTAAGGTTGGTTGATATGGTGAATCTAACCAAAAAAACAAACTAAGATGAAATTGGACACTTATACTCTTAAACAAAAGATAAATGCCAAAAAATCAAGGTGAGCGATTCAGGCTCTGAAAGCCTTTTGTTTTAATACAAACATTAGATCCTCAGACTTACAGAAAACTTCCCAATTTGCTAAATTCAAAACTTTCCAAATTCCCTGCTTTGATAAGTATAGAAAGGTTGGTTTTTTTTTTTTTAGTACCAGATAATCATTGAGAGTTTAGAGGATAATAGTAGAAAGCTTAACAGTAGTGGGAAAAGCAACATACAGACAGTGGCCAAAGCACAGGTAAACTTGTATTTAAAATATTAAATCATTCATTTCTTTCTTTGTCATTCTGTTATTTTGGTTACTTCTTGATTTTCTTTTGATTTATCATTATCATGATTATAAGCATTTTTTGGAAAATTACAAACAACTTATTTAATTCAATTTTTAATATTTTGTTCCTTATATATGTAATACATGATAGGATATAATTTAGGTATTGGTGCATCAGAAATTGTCTTTTATTTTATAGCCAAATATTGTTTTCTTTATTAAAATTGTAATGATACTTGACCAACCTTACACTGTTTGAGTATCCATTTTAGGAAGATTTAGCTGATTACTTGGCTCAATATGTGCTGAACATTCAAAGAATGAAAAAGTTAACGCCAGAATCAAATACTCAAGCCATCCTGTTTAGGAATTGTTTGAAGGTAATATACAAACATGTTTAATGAAACAACACCAATACACACAATACCAGTTATAATTTAAAAAAAAGTAATTATTGATTTGAATGATTCAATTAAGAAAAAAACTATGAAATTCATACATTTATCTTCTATAATTTATATTCTAGCCCTCCATTATTCATGTTCTTTATATTTTTGCCAATTTCTCTTGTTTCCTTTTTTTTTGCCATTATTCTGCATTTTTTTGACCATTATTCTGCATTTCATGGCCATTATTCTGCATTTTTTGGGCCATTATTCTGCATTTTTATGGCCATTATTCTCTATTCTATAAACCCCATCCAGACCCTCTGATACAGTTCTACATCCTAATATGGCTATATGATGTGATACCTGGAAATTGATTCTGATAGTGTTTACTTCGTTTTATTTTGTTTGAGTAAACATAAACATTTCCATGTGTTATCCTGTAATTTGGTTTATTTTTTTCAGGGGAAATGTGACTTTTATTTTGATAATCAATTTCGATTTAAGAGTTTACAGAAAACATTGGGTGATTCTACCCCACCAAAAATACTGGAGTGTATACAAAGAACTGTGGATAAACATGTAAGTTCTGTAGACCATGATGATATTAGGAGATTCTATTCAACCAAAACACTAAAGTTTTGTAGGTGATGATAATATATGGAGATTCTACCTGATCAAAAATACTCCTAATTCTGTAGACCATGATCATATTAGGAGATTGTGCCCCACCAACAATATGTGAGTTCTGTAGACCATGATAATGTAAGGAGATACTATCCCATAAAGAAATAGAATTTTTGACAAGCTTATATGTTGATACAGACATGACAAAATGTGTGTGCAGGAATGTTTTCTGAAATTTGATAACGGCTAATTGAATTTGTATTACAAGTGTACACACTTTTTGTGGAATCTGCCTCCTTTCTTATTGTATAGAAGTACTGTAGTGTTATGCAAAAGAGGATCTATAATTTGATTTTGTTTAATTTGAATAAGGACCACCATATTTATCAGTTAGTAAACATTTTTTCCCCTGTGTACTTTAATTCCTAAATTCATAAAACTATTTATCTATAGATGAAAAGTTATAGTAAATGTTATTTCTTTTTACATCCAGGCAATAGTGAGCACACAACTGTACATTAGGCAACTTACATATGAATCATTACATATATGTGATAAGTACAAGCTGAGAGATAATATACCACAGAAATTAACACTGACAGACGAGGTAAAATACATGTTATATCTATGAAGAGCATTCTTATATGTATTATACCATTCTCAGGTTATTTTGTAATGTTAAGAAATAACATTAAAGGGAAACTTCGCAAAAAAATCAAAAATTGATATTATGTTCATTCTGTATAAAAATGCTCAAATTCATAGATATTAAAGTTTTATTCCGCTAGATAAGCGATCACCATCGATTTTAAATTTAGAGTATTAATTCTCTGCGTTCCGCCATTTTGTCCTTCTTTCCCGATTAATGAAACGATATGTCTATAAACCACAAAGAAACAAAACTACAGTAACCGATGTAGTCGTAATTGCGTGTCGATATCTTGTCAATCGTACGGTTGTTTTATCCGACTAACTAACCATGGTCTGTTGTTTTTAAACTTGATATTGGAATTAGGTGAAAAGTCAAAGTTGAAATCATAAATAAGTGTTCCGTGAAAATTGTTTTCGAAAATCTAATTTGTTCATAATTCTTTAAAGTAATAAACCGTTTTCAAATAAATTTTTATCTTCCCTCTTCTGATCACCAGCATGGCTAAAGGTATTACTTCCAAAGGTATTGTGAGGGGTGTGAGGTGACACGTCCAGGTATTCAAGCGATTTCCTGTCGGGCTTGCAAGTTCACGCATCGTTTCACTTCTGCAGGTATTGATCAGTGTACACGGCTGATAACATTTAACTTTCCATTTTGAACTATCAGATGTATAATATACAACTCTGTCTTACTTGTCATTACCAAACTCCTACGCTTGTTTATAAATAACATTTCTGGTGTAAAGAATATTATTCATAAAAATATAAATAATACCCAAAAAATAAGATTTGATGAAATTAAAATCTATTTAAATATTTTTTCCAAGGGTGAATTTGGGAAAATGTAATATATACTCATTGTCAAAAGTGAAGGACAGATTGGAACATACCAGAAATATTGATTTAAAAATATGTACGCACTTGCCGACGATTCGTTTATACGACTGGATAGAAAGTTACGGAACTATAGCGCAATTTAAAATATATACATGTATACATTGAACATAAGAAAAAAACATATATTTTGAATAAATAGGGGTAAAAGTGTTGTAAATAGACTAGTCCACGTATGCCAACAGTATGTAATCATCGAATGTCGATAGACTATTGTATACCAGAAGAAGAAGAAGAAGAGAACCAATTTGATTTAAATACAGGTCGATGTATAACTTTTGCTTTGGTACATTGAAGTTGTGGACATAGTAAAATCACAGATTTATATTTCAATAAGATTGTTCTCGAACAAAGGAAGGAATTCGTCATCACAATTGTTATATATGCCACTGGACGAACACTAATTATCCTGAAGGGATGTGAATATTTTGCTGGGAAACTTTTGAGTATCAAAGTTTCAAATTAATTTCGGGATTTATTTTTTTTCTTGGTATTCAATAACAGAAAAAAGAATAAATTACTTGTCCGCTAAATAGGGGTATTCTTGTCAGATGAAAGACTTTTAGTTATATTTAAAAAAAATAGGGAAATATGACATTAAATTGGTTCTGTCTTTTTTTTAAACATCGTTAAAAAGATGTGTGTCTAAGGTGAACGCCACAAGAACCCTGTAATACTAGTACGAGAGTATAGCATGTAAACATTCCTTCTCAATAATATGGTTGTATTGAAAATCTTTTCATACAGATTGACAACTCATTGTCCGATATGCATGTAATATTTGCCACATTACGCCCATAGTTCTTTCTACCATCATCATCTTATTCTTTGATATTGCTGTCAACATCGATGGTTCACACCCAAACAAAATGGGAGTAATGGACCTTCAGAGCTTCTCCGTGTTATACACTTGTGAAATATATAGACGAAATTTCTGTATTGAAATGAATATACATCTCACAAACAGGATTTTCAAATAACGATTTTGAGTAATCACCTTACAAACCAATATAAATGTATGGCAAGATATAACCATGAAGGAATTTAGTTTTTGTCAGACACAAGAACTCATCACTATCATAAACGTATACGTATATATGCATACAATTTCAACTATCAAGAACAAGCGGTCGATGTCGATAGTCCGTTTTCTAACTGTTCGAGTTAGACATGTCACTTGTTCATTCTTGAAAGCCTTCATATTCCCCGTCTAACGATGGGAACTGTTTCTGATTGTGTTGACTATAAATGCTTGTATGGTAATTCTGTTGTTTATCTGTACAAGCGGTTGCATTTCCTCTCCTTTCCAAACAAACAAACGAACGAAACGCTACTAGTCTGCTTTCTCTGGAGCTCATCCTCAATGGCTCTTATACGTCAGGAAACTTACATGTATACTAATAATGATTGTTTCAAGAACAACGATGTATGGATGAACTATTCTAAATTCGTCAATATCAGTTATGCATGACTAAAATATAACTTTTATTACAACTACTGTATTACTTATTTGGATTAATGACGGCTATCATGTTCAACATTGCACAACTATTATCATAGAATTAAAAAAAAAATCCTCAAAAATCCTTAAAAAAAAATAATGCCTTAGCTTAGATAATTGGTATTTTTTCACAAAAAGTTCGTGTAAATGATTGTCAAATGAATTTAATTATGTAAAAATAAAATGTTAAAAAGAAACTAAAAAAAAACCCATGTATGTTGTATTTTTTTGTCAATTAAAAACTTTAAAATTGCAATAGTTTCATTAGCATACACAGCCAGATTTGAATACAAGTTAAGAAATTCCGGTAAAGTCAATGATATCAAACAGATGTACAATGGTATATCAAATTGGGTAATATTGCATTTAGTTTTTATTAAAGATTAAAACTACTATTTTTTACTTCATATTTGAATCTTTACGCCAATTGCCTCTAAGAAAGTAATCAAAAATTGTTTCCTTTTATTTTTATACATTTTCGGATTTACGAATCTGAATTTTATTTTCAATTAATTTAAACAATTTAATTATTGAATCTTTATTCTCATCGTGTATTAAATCTTAGTGTATTAACATCGTGACATCATACTCTTTCTAATCCTTTCTGTATATCCTTTCCAAATAACAACATTTATACCTGTGTACGCTTGAACTCACACCTGCGGCTAAATAGCTACGAGGTAAACGAATTGACCTCAAGCCGAGAAATATACAGTGACCTTTACAAAATAATATACACACTCTGCTCACACATTAGTTGCATTGAAATGATTATCAAAACAATAACGGTAAATAGACAAGTAAATAGTAAAAATGTTCAATAAATATTTTATGAATAAAATCTCAACAATAATTAATTAAATTTATTCAAAAACATTTACTAGAGACAGAGACATATAATTTTATAGGAGTTTAATTCAATGAATACAAAACGGTATATGCATATTCATTTTCGTTCATTATTATATTGTGGTTAATAACTACGACCATTCGTCAGCTGTGCGCTTTTAATTACGTATATTGTCGATAAGCTATAAGAGTTAAACAGATTTTATTTTTTCCCAGAATTCAATAAATCGGGCTAATACGTCACGACCCACTCGAGAATTCAACCAAAAAAGTTACAAATACTTGATTTTCTCCGTTATTAGAAGGAATATAAATTTAAAACTTTGCAAATGTGTTTTTTATGTTACTGTGCCTAACCGATCACCTTTGGGGTATTATAATACCTACAGTGTTACCTGGATAAAAAATTGTCAACACAATTTGTCCATTTAAACTGTACAATAGGTTTTGTGAGAGATTATCAATAGGTGGTCATTTAACTACCTGAAAAAAAAATTTAGTGCAAAAAACAACCAGGTAAAATCTACAGGTAGTTAAATGACCACCTATTGATAATCTCTCACAAAACCTATTGTACAGTTTAAATTGACAAATTGTGTTGACAATTTTTTATCCAGGTAACACTGTAGGTATTATAATACCCCAAAGGTGATCGGTTAGGCACAGTAAGATGAACATAATTAGATGATGAGTAAAAAATCGCGGAATTTCCCTTTAAAAAAAATAGAATTTCTTGTCTATGAGCTATCAAATAGTGTGTGTCTTTGTATGTTGATATTTGTTTTTTGTTGCAGTTCAGTGTTTCTGTTGTTTGTATTTTTCCTTGTATAGTTGATGTGTTTCCCTCTGTATTAGTTTGTAACCCGGATTTTTTTTTCACTTCATTAATTTAGGGTTATTGAACAGTGGTATACTACTGCTGCCTTTCTTTATCTATAAAATAAAATGTCTGCAGATATTATAATAACAAACATATCATTTATGATTTTTCTAGTATTGAATTTTCAATTGCAGTACTTACAAATTTAATGAAAAATCAACAGTGTAAAGTTTATTATTAACAGCAAAAAGTTTATTATTTTTATTTTTATTTTTAAGTAATCTTCATATAAACAAGAAGGCACTGAAAAACAAAGCAGTTAGCTTCAATTATTTTCTGAATTCAATTTAACGTTTGTATTATCAACAGTTCAGAAGGCTCTATCCCTTTCAAACATATTTGAATGTTTTGATATTAAAAAGAAGATAGTTAAATGTGGTTATGTATGATGAAAATATACCAAAATTTGACAATTAATTAAAGACATATTTGATTATAGTTTGTAGAAAAGGAAACTTTGGATTGTATAGAACAAGATGGTGATGACATAGAGGATCACTCAGAACAACTACAAGAATTATTACAGTCACAACTAAAGGTGTGTTCTTAAAATCATTAGGTGCCCTAGATTCACTCAGACAAATTGAAAAGTGATTAGACAGAAATTGTGCTTGTCTGTGTAGACTGTTCTCAAACACAATATAGACATAACTTTTGAACACAAAGTGTTAATATAAAAAAGTAGATGTGGTATGATTGCCAATAGTGAAACAATCCTCTACAAGAGACCAAATGATACAGAAATTAACAACTATAAGTCACCCTACAGCCTTCACCAATGAGTAAAGCCCATACAGTCAGCTATACAGTCAGGATTCTACTTCGTTAAAATTATCTCCCCATTACGCCAGTTCATTTTCACAATCGTAGAAATGGAAGACATTGTAGGGATGACGCGCTGCCAATTTTCCTCTTGGTAACCGATAAATTTTCATCCACATTGCACCATTACGATCCTTATAGGTCAGTTGTATTTTAAAAGACAAATGTATCAACTAGCTAATGAGCATCAGTTAATGATCTTGTCTGCATTGATTCAACTTAAAACTATTGTCTGATTGGTTGTTAGGTGGAATTTTCGAAAATTCATAAACATTTAAAAAAATTCTAATTAAATATTTCGTGGAAGGGCAGACTAGATTTTTTTTTATTAGATTTTTATATTATTAGATTAGTTGTTGAAGACTAGAAACCCTGGTTATCACACAAAAAATTATAATTTTTCGAAGATATGCATTTTCATCATCCAACACACCTACTCTGTCTTTGTGATTCATTAGATAGGTATTTCACTTGACCCATATATTTCATCTTTTAGTACTGTGATTTTTTTATGTTATAAAGTCAACCTGTAGCTTTGATATATAAAAATGATAGAATCTGAAGGGAAACGATGTATGAAATATTCTTGCTTTGTACGATATCAAGACAAAATATTAAACTCAAACACGCCCTAACATAAAAAGGTGCACTCAATTTTCTCTTTTCGATACAATTGTTACCCATTTTTTGGAATTTTTTCTTGAGTCACATAATGGAAGGGCAGACACGAAAATTACTGAACTGATAGATTGATATATTTCCGTCCGTGGTAATGCATTTTCTACATCCAACTTGAAAGATACCCATGTCGTTGACTTGATATTTAATTGTTTTGCTTAACTATGTACTAGATAAATTGAAAACTTATGCAAATGGTGTTTTTGAAATAAAACACTTCATAATTGAGAAGAAAATTGTAATTTTGTTTCTTTCTATTAACTTTTAAATTTTTTGTCACTATAGTAAACATTACAGTAAGCATTTATCGCCTTCTCTTAACAAAGAGCTTCGATTCTTTTGTTCTATTTCAACCAGGTTTCCGACTGTATAAAAGGCCCTGAAATCACAAATGTAATTAATTTGCAAAAAATCAAGTTTTCTGTTAAAGGGAAAATTCGCAAAAAAATAAAAATTTGATATTATGTTCATCCTAAATAAATAAGCATATTCCCAAAATATTAAAGGTTTATTTGTCTAGATGTGTGAGTTATTAGATTTTTAAAATCGACTCTCAATTCTCGGGAAGACGCCATCTTGAAAACTAATGACCACGGATATCTAATTACCACAAAGTCCTAGTACCCAGCATGACATGTCCGTTAATCAGTGTTAAAATGACTTGTCAAGCTGATGGATTTTCTACCCGACCAAGTAATGGAAGAAGTCTACATAGTTTCCAAGATCATCAAATCAAGTAATGCTTCACTGAAATTGATAAGAATATTTCAAAAAATACTTTACAAGACATCTTAAATTTTTTAGAGGGTTAAATAATATTCAGCGTCCAATGCTGAAGTCAGATTAAAAAGCTGTAAATGACATAAGATCGTATATTGGTTTTAGCTCGTCATTAAATTTTCATTTTTGGCACCGAGATACAGTATCAAATATTGTATAGGAATTATGCTATAATAATGTTATAGTAGTCTCAATATTAATAAAGTGAAAAAAAGTTGGGAGATACTTATTGTGGATGAATTATAAAATGAGATTTATCTCTTTTGAAAAAGTTTTTTTAAATGCTTGTTTCTAACGTATATTTTTAGTTTATTTTGGGTTTTTACCTAACTTGACCAACGTTTAAAAACTTGTCCTCTTGTAATCATCATGGCTTAATACCGGTAATTACCGGGGTATTGTAAAAGGTGACATATTCGGGTATTCTAACGGTCGACTTCCTGGCAGGCTTGTTTGATTTAATACACAATGAACAAGGTCAATGAATCACGTGTGTGATCGCGAGTGAACCAGGTGTGCACAGGTAAAATTTATAAAAATATACCATACCAATATAAAACTGTCCGTGATATACAGCCTGTGTACAGAATTTAACAAAATTTAAGATTGGTTATAAGAATAGGTAGAGACCTGGGAACAGTATATATGTTCCTGGTATAGACCAAATCCCCATGTTATCTAATTTCAATTTTACTTTTATTTACATTTCAGCACCTATTCTTCCGTTTTATATACAATTTTCGGTCCCGTTATTTTTTAATCAGTTCGTCCCGTTTATACCCTCACATAGATACATGTATGTGACTTCAGAAAACAGTGCTATTTCAAAATGAATGCCGGTTTTTTTTTTTTTTTTATAATAGTTCATTTATTTTACATGTGGAATAAGAATACCAATTAGTAAACTTCGGACTATACAAATGTAGAATATACTGCGCAATTTTGCTTTCGTCTAACGAGATAAAAGAACTGAAAAAAAAACTGTCATATAAAAACAGGTACGCTCAAATCAAAAGAGAAAAAATATAAGTAAGTAAAAGTTAACTGAATCAGCAAAATTAACAACATTTGATATCGAGTGTATTGGTAATAAATTTATGTGTTTTTATAGTATAGCTCCTCCCATTATCCAAATGATATCAGATAATCTATATTATTTCATAAGATTAACCCTTCCGACCTCAAAAATCCCCTAAAATCGGAGACAATGTCTTATCGTATGTATCAGCTAAAATCTAATGCCAAACGCCAGAAGTAAAACTGATATACAGGTAATTTTTTTTCATTTGGTCATGGCTTTCAAATGTCTAAATTTAAGTGTTCCCGTATATATTTTGCCTATTTAGGCAACTAAATTGCTTTTGTCAAACTAGTTTTATTTTCCCTTTTTATAAAACATAAATAAATGATAGAAGTGTAAATAATTTCATTCAGACAACTAAATTTAATTTGCAGACTTTAACCGGTTCACTTCTTAGTTTTGAAACTTATTTAAATTCAAATTAAATAGTAGCACCAAATATAATTAAATAATTCCACAGCGATTCACTTGTATTTGTCAACACATTGAAAATGTATTTTAAATTTGTGTATTAAATACGACCTCCTGTCGTATAATTCACTGGTTCGAATAGACAGTCACACCTGGCACGGTGTGCCCTAGAGGCCAAGCTTATTACCGATCTGACATTTCACCTTTATACAGGCCTTTCACAGGTATTGTCGGAGAATAATACACACATCGCATATCCATAGTCATAGCACCGTAGATAGTAAAACGCCAATAAGCGTAAACCTATATATATATTGTCTTACCAGTTTAAGTTATATACTTTAATTTATTCACTTTATCGGTTTGAAAAGCATATATTAAAGCAAAAATAATAATAATAATTTCTTGTGCTGTCTACAAAAATAAATCGAAATATATACGGTAAATATAGAAAATTTATCCCATGAATGTGTACAACTACACGTCTGTGCGTTTTATTCTCTTATTATCGGATGGTTATTAGATATAGCATAAGTCATCTGCGCGCTTACGATTACGTTAAAATATGATTAAATACCAAGACTTTTAATGATTGTATTTTAAATCCCGGCATGCAAAAACCAGGAGAAAACGTCACGACCTACAGGAAGTAGTCAATATTTTTTCACTAATTATTGAATTTCTCCTTTATTACTGCACATATAGCGATAAAACTTTGTGAATATATATATCATGTTATAATGAACATATTTAAACCATAAGTAAAAAATCGCGAATTTTCCCTTTAAGGTTCTTATCAGGATAGATATTTGATCCCATATTAAAACAAAATGCATATAAAACATGCCTGAATTAGTTATCAAAAACATTAATATAACAGACAAGCACCATAGCCACATACACTTCTATCTATTTACAAGGTTTTCTAAGGTTTATGCTACAAATGTTTTTACAATCTTCATTATTTTTCAGGACCATCGTCTCATTAAGCTTTCAAAAAGAACTTTAAAATGTTCAGGGTCACACCATGCTGCTGATATGTTGATTACAAGGTCAACAGACATTTTACACCAGGTCAAAGTTCAGCTTATGATGAAGTCAGCCAATAGAAGTTTCCCACAAACAAAACAAACACTTGATCAAATCCTGGAAGAGCTGAAAACAGTCACCTTACAGGATATTGTCAAGTTGTAGGAACTATCATTAGTACCTGTATAGTATTTAATATTTGTATTAAGGAGGCTCACGGGTACAAAAATTTCAGCAAAAAATTTAACATTTGTTTTTTTCATTACAAATTTTATATTTATTCAACTAATAGTTATAACCTTATGATATGGTACAAAAGTCACACAAACAAATTGATTCTGTTAGGCCACAGCTGACTTTTAAAATGTTTATATCATTGAAAAAGCCCCAAATTATCTCCCTTTGGTGCAAAAATGCCATTTTGGGGCATTTAAATTGATATATCTATTTAAACTCATCGGTGACCTATATTTTTTAGCTCACCTGTCCCGAAGGGACAAGTGAGCTTATGCCATCACTTGGCGTCCGTCGTCGTCCGTCGTCTGTCGTCGTCTGTCGTCGTCGTAAACTATTTTAAGAATCTTCTCCTCTGAAACTACTGGGCCAAATACTTTCAAACTTTAACTGAATGTTCCTTAGGGTATCTAATTTATAAATTGTATCCGAAGTTTTGATCTATCAACAAACATGGTCGCCATTGCTAAAAATAGAACATAGGGGTCAAATGCAGTTTTTGGCTTATAACTCAAAAACCAAAGCATTTAGAGCAAATCTGACATGGGTTAATATTGTTTATTAGGTCAAGATCTATCTGCCCTGAAATTTTCAGATGAATCAGACAACCCGTTGTTGGGTTGCTGCCCCTGAATTGGTAATTTTAAGGAAATTTTGCTGTTTTTGGTTATTATCTTGAATATTATTATAGATAGAGATAAACTGTAAACAGCAATAATGTTCAGCAAAGTAAGATTTACAAATAAGTCAACATAACGGAAATGGTCAGTTGACCCCTTTAGGAGTTATTGCCCTTTATAGTCAATTTTTAACCATTTTTCGTAAATCTTAGTAATCTTTTACACAAATCTTCTCCTCTGAAACTACTGGGCCAAATACTTCCAAACTTTAACTGAATGTTCCTTAGGGTATCTAGTTTGTAACTTGTATCTGAAGTTATGATCTATCAACAAACATGGTCGCCATTGCTAAAAATAGAACATAGGGGTCAAATGCAGTTTTTGGCTTATAACTCAAAAACCAAAGCATTTAGAGCAAATCTGACATGGGGTAATATTGTTTATCAGGTCAAGGTCTATCTGCCCTGAAATTTTCAGATGAATCAGACAACCTGTTGTTGGGTTGCTGCCCCTGAATTGGTAATTTTAAGGAAATTTTGCTGTTTTTGGTTATTATCTTGAATATTATTATAGATAGAGATAAACTGTAAACAGGAATAATGTTCAGCAAAGTAAGATTTACAAATAAGTCAACATGACGGAAATGGTCAGTTGACCCCTTTAGGAGTTATTGCCCTTTATAGTCAATTTTTAACCATTTTTCGTAAATCTTAGTAATCTTTTACAAAAATCTTCTCCTCTGAAACTACTGGGCCAAATACTTCCAAACTTTAACTGAATGTTCCTTAGGGTATCTTGTTTGTAAATTGTATCCGAAGTTATGATCTATCAACAAACATGGTCGCCATTGCTAAAAATAGAACATAGGGGTCAAATGCAGTTTTTGGCTTATAACTCAAAAACCAAAGCATTTAGAGCAAATCTGACATGGGATAATATTGTTTATCAGGTCAAGATCTATCTGCCCTGAAATTTTCAGATGAATCAGACAACTTGTTGTTGGGTTACTGCCCCTGAATTGGTAATTTTAAAGAAATTTTGCAGTTTTTGGTTATTATCTTGAATATTATTATAGATATAGATAAACTGTAAACAGCAATAATGTTCAGCAAAGTAAGATTTACAAATAAGTCAACATAACGGAAATGGTCAGTTGACCCCTTCAGGAGTTATTGCCCTTTATAGTCAATTTTTAACCATTTTTCGTAAATCTTAGTAATCTTTTACAAAAATCTTCTCCTCTGAAACTACTGGGCCAAATACTTCCAAACTTTAACTGAATGTTCCTTAGGGTATCTATTTTGTAAATTGTATCCGAAGTTATGATCTATCAACAAACATGGTCGCCATTGCTAAAAATAGAACATAGGGGTCAAATGCAGTTTTTGGCTTATAACTCAAAAACCAAAGCATTTAGAGCAAATCTGACATGGGTTAATATTGTTTATTAGGTCAAGATCTATCTGCCCTGAAATTTTCAGATGAATCAGACAACCCGTTGTTGGGTTGCTGCCCCTGAATTGGTAATTTTAAGGAAATTTTGCTGTTTTTGGTTATTATCTTGAATATTATTATAGATAGAGATAAACTGTAAACAGCAATAATGTTCAGCAAAGTAAGATTTACAAATAAGTCAACATAACGGAAATGGTCAGTTGACCCCTTTAGGAGTTATTGCCCTTTATAGTCAATTTTTAACCATTTTTCGTAAATCTTAGTAATCTTTTACACAAATCTTCTCCTCTGAAACTACTGGGCCAAATACTTCCAAACTTTAACTGAATGTTCCTTAGGGTATCTAGTTTGTAACTTGTATCTGAAGTTATGATCTATCAACAAACATGGTCGCCATTGCTAAAAATAGAACATAGGGGTCAAATGCAGTTTTTGGCTTATAACTCAAAAACCAAAGCATTTAGAGCAAATCTGACATGGGGTAATATTGTTTATCAGGTCAAGGTCTATCTGCCCTGAAATTTTCAGATGAATCAGACAACCTGTTGTTGGGTTGCTGCCCCTGAATTGGTAATTTTAAGGAAATTTTGCTGTTTTTGGTTATTATCTTGAATATTATTATAGATAGAGATAAACTGTAAACAGGAATAATGTTCAGCAAAGTAAGATTTACAAATAAGTCAACATGACGGAAATGGTCAGTTGACCCCTTTAGGAGTTATTGCCCTTTATAGTCAATTTTTAACCATTTTTCGTAAATCTTAGTAATCTTTTACAAAAATCTTCTCCTCTGAAACTACTGGGCCAAATACTTCCAAACTTTAACTGAATGTTCCTTAGGGTATCTTGTTTGTAAATTGTATCCGAAGTTATGATCTATCAACAAACATGGTCGCCATTGCTAAAAATAGAACATAGGGGTCAAATGCAGTTTTTGGCTTATAACTCAAAAACCAAAGCATTTAGAGCAAATCTGACATGGGATAATATTGTTTATCAGGTCAAGATCTATCTGCCCTGAAATTTTCAGATGAATCAGACAACTTGTTGTTGGGTTACTGCCCCTGAATTGGTAATTTTAAAGAAATTTTGCAGTTTTTGGTTATTATCTTGAATATTATTATAGATATAGATAAACTGTAAACAGCAATAATGTTCAGCAAAGTAAGATTTACAAATAAGTCAACATAACGGAAATGGTCAGTTGACCCCTTCAGGAGTTATTGCCCTTTATAGTCAATTTTTAACCATTTTTCGTAAATCTTAGTAATCTTTTACAAAAATCTTCTCCTCTGAAACTACTGGGCCAAATACTTCCAAACTTTAACTGAATGTTCCTTAGGGTATCTATTTTGTAAATTGTATCCGAAGTTATGATCTATCAACAAACATGGTCGCCATTGCTAAAAATAGAACATAGGGGTCAAATGCAGTTTTTGGCTTATAACTCAAAAACCAAAGCATTTAGAGCAAATCTGACATGGGTTAATATTGTTTATTAGGTCAAGATCTATCTGCCCTGAAATTTTCAGATGAATCAGACAACCCGTTGTTGGGTTGCTGCCCCTGAATTGGTAATTTTAAGGAAATTTTGCTGTTTTTGGTTATTATCTTGAATATTATTATAGATAGAGATAAACTGTAAACAGCAATAATGTTCAGCAAAGTAAGATTTACAAATAAGTCAACATAACGGAAATGGTCAGTTGACCCCTTTAGGAGTTATTGCCCTTTATAGTCAATTTTTAACCATTTTTCGTAAATCTTAGTAATCTTTTACACAAATCTTCTCCTCTGAAACTACTGGGCCAAATACTTCCAAACTTTAACTGAATGTTCCTTAGGGTATCTAGTTTGTAAATTGTATCCGAAGTTATGATCTATCAACAAACATGGTCGCCATTGCTAAAAATAGAACATAGGGGTCAAATGCAGTTTTTGGCTTATAACTCAAAAACCAAAGCATTTAGAGCAAATCTGACATGGGGTAATATTGTTTATCAGGTCAAGGTCTATCTGCCCTGAAATTTTCAGATGAATCAGACAACCTGTTGTTGGGTTGCTGCCCCTGAATTGGTAATTTTAAGGAAATTTTGCTGTTTTTGGTTATTATCTTGAATATTATTATAGATAGAAATAAACTGTAAACAGGAATAATGTTCAGCAAAGTAAGATTTACAAATAAGTCAACATGACGGAAATGGTCAGTTGACCCCTTTAGGAGTTATTGCCCTTTATAGTCAATTTTTAACCATTTTTCGTAAATCTTAGTAATCTTTTACAAAAATCTTCTCCTCTGAAACTACTGGGCCAAATACTTCCAAACTTTAACTGAATGTTCCTTAGGGTATCTTGTTTGTAAATTGTATCCGAAGTTATGATCTATCAACAAACATGGTCGCCATTGCTAAAAATAGAACATAGGGGTCAAATGCAGTTTTTGGCTTATAACTCAAAAACCAAAGCATTTAGAGCAAATCTGACATGGGATAATATTGTTTATCAGGTCAAGATCTATCTGCCCTGAAATTTTCAGATGAATCAGACAACTTGTTGTTGGGTTACTGCCCCTGAATTGGTAATTTTAAAGAAATTTTGCAGTTTTTGGTTATTATCTTGAATATTATTATAGATAGAGATAAACTGTAAACAGCAATAATGTTCAGCAAAGTAAGATTTACAAATAAGTCAACATAACGGAAATGGTCAGTTGACCCCTTCAGGAGTTATTGCCCTTTATAGTCAATTTTTAACCATTTTTCGTAAATCTTAGTAATCTTTTACAAAAATCTTCTCCTCTGAAACTACTGGGCCAAATACTTCCAAACTTTAACTGAATGTTCCTTAGGGTATCTAGTTTGTAAATTGTATCCGAAGTTATGATCTATCAACAAACATGGTCGCCATTGCTAAAAATAGAACATAGGGGTCAAATGCAGTTTTTAGCTTATAACTCAAAAACCAAAGCATTTAGAGCAAATCTGACGTTGGGTAATATTGTTTATCAGGTCAAGATCTATCTGCCCTGAAATTTTCAGATGAATCAGACAACCTGTTGTTGGGTTGCTGCCCCTGAATTGATAATTTTAAGGAAATTTTGCTGTTTTTGTTTATTATCTTGAATATAATTATAGATAGAAATAAACTGTAAACAGCAATAATGTTCAGCAAAGTAAGATCTTCAATTAAGTCAATTTGACCAAAATTGTCAATTGACCCCTTAAGGAGTTATTGCCCTTTAAAGACTTTTTTCACAATTTGTTCATCATGTTGACTTACTTTAAAAAATCTTCTCCTTTGAAACTGCTGTATCAATTTCAGCCAAACTTAGGCTAAATGAGTTTCAGAGTATCTAGTATAAATTTTATATTTTATTTCCTTGTATGTCAAGAAACATAGCTCCTATGGCTAAAATAGAACATAGGAGAAAATGATTATTTTTTTGGCTTTTGAAGAAAATAGGACGATCCAAAAAACATTTAAATAAATTGAAAAGCCAAAATAATCATTGATGAGAGATTTAACCAAAAGAATTAAGGTGAGCGATTCAGGCTCTTGAGAGCCTCTTGTTATTATTGTTTTCAAATAAGCTGTACATAAACTAAATAATTGTCAAATTTAAGCAATACCTGTAAATTAGCTCTTATTTTATTTCGATATTACCTCTATTTTTCCTATTAGTTCAACAGAAAAAAAGGACATTAACAAAAACGTATGCTTCTTTTGAGATTGTGAGCTTAAATAAACAATGACCCCATTTTTTATTTCATTTTTATATTAAGTGTATGAAAAAGTTCATTTATAGAAAAATATAGATAAATCCTATATTTAAAAAAAAAACTATTTATACCCGCAAGCCCCCTTAACTCAGTTTCTATGATTTATTCTTTTATATGGAAAACTTGTATAAAAGCCAATGGACGATTCTGAGCACTTGGTTTAGATTGATATGTTTAGGCTTGCAAACTGTCTTGATGACAGTTGTCCACACCGGGAACATGTGGTTCAAACAAGAATACCTTAGAATCTTATTAAGTGTTGACATTTTATGATTGTTTTCTGTCTTATTTTATAAAAATTACCCTCTTTCAATAACCCTTAATTCTTTTACATTAATGTGAAATGGGAATTATTGAAACAATATTTGTTGTTAAATATGAATATCAAAAACATTTTTATATGAAATTTATAAATATATAACTTTTCAGCCATCAGAATGAATGTAATAATTGACAATCAAAGGTTAGTATCAAATCAAATCCAATGTGTTACAAAATTTACTACTTATGGTTGTTAAAGCTGGATTCCTTTTTATAACCCTTTATACACTCTATAAATAGATGACGTGTTTCATAATTATCTATGTTATAATCATTTACATTATTTAATTTAAATGTAGTTGTTACTCCAAAATATGGTTGATTTTGTTATATATTTAGATGTATTGTAATAAGTTAATTTTTATGTTTGCTTTTTATAAATCTTTACATTTTATTACTATTATTGTATTCCATAGATGAAAAATATATATAATATTCATTTAATGTTTACAGTTTATTCCTATTTATACTATTTTTTCATTTTGTCGAAACATTTCTGTTTGAAATTATTGGTACTGTCAACTGATAATTTAATGTACTGGTACACAAAATAATTAAATATAGATTCTGTGTCCAAGCTTTGCTTACATTCTCTATTCTACTATTTTTTCTGTTAAATATATCATAAAATTCTGTCTTCAAAATTTTTTAAGGTGTGTGCCATAGGTTCCTGAAATGTCTTTAAAGCAGAAGGTAGAACTAAGAATTTTCAGATCATTTTATGCAAAGAGCAGTGACAGGAACTGCATTTCAATGAGATTGGTAAATTTCAGACATATATCTTCATTTTATTTGTACAAAATCTGTTCCGTTTGATTAGAATAAGAAAGAGAGTTTTCCAAATGTATTTTCTGTATAAATAATTTGAGAGTGAAGCTGTGCACATTAACTTTAACTGTTATTGTACTATATTGTAATACATTTATAATAAAAAAATTAACATCATTAACTTCTATCTGTGGTCTAAATTACAAGAAGCTTTTGTTATCTGTGTTGGACTATAAGGTTTATTCACTAGTAAATATTTGTCAAAGACATAACATCCATTCAGGCAGCAGTTATTATGAATTAAATAAATTTCGTATTTTTATAGATAAGTTTAAAAAAGAAAAGTTACGGAACACAAGACATGTTGAGTTGACGTTGATGATGATGACAATGACCACATCAATAATGGTTTAGTGTTCTACTTAAGTCACTTGTAATCCACCATTTTCTACATAAGTAGATGCCTTTGCCAAGTCATTAATATGACAGTTGTTATCCATTCGTTTAATGTGTTTGAGATTTTGATTTTGGGCTTTTGATTTTTCTACATCAGATGCACAATTCGACAATAAGTGTTACATGAAATTCCAGACGAAAAAATTTCAACATACAAAGCTTATAAAACAAATGAAAAACTTTTAAACCAAAAAGGACAAAAAGTATTATCAAAGCTGGTGGAGGAATCATGGTGCTTCAAGAGGGAGATGTGCTCTTTAATTTATAACTAATGTCCAAATTATTGAAACAGCAAAATTGACAGAAACTTGCGCAGAAAAGTGGTTTCCAGTTTCTCAATCAAACAAATAGTTTTTTGGTCAAATTGCAATTTTCCTTGGGTATAAAATTACTAATAAGCTTGAGGTAGAAGATCCCGATTAATTTTGAAGTCAGTTAGTTGAAGGTCAGTTTCGTGTGTATTTTTTTTCAATAACAGAAAAAAGTTGGAAACAATATATGAACAATAAGAAAAAGTTATTTTAAGAAAAATTCAAGAGAAAATAATAGTTTATAAAACATAACACAAGTAAACTAAAAAGAGCAACACAATTATATATAATTAATTTTAATTGAAATGAGTTATAATTGTAGAGTGAATAGTTTGTACTCCCTACAAAGAGATCCATGAAATGATAAGTTATGTAAGGCTAACACAATTGTGAAAAATGAAACAAGGGAAGATGATGAATGACTTGTATCAGTAGACGTTTAGTCCAGTCACATCCCAATGGTGATCTCTTCGTCCTTTTTGATATTCTATTGTGGCTCATATCTGTTGTGGAACTTTCTGTTTTTATGCCCCATTTATGGGCATTATGTTTTCTGGTCTGTGCATCCGTTTGTTCGTCTGTTTGTCGTCCCTCTGTTTGTCTGTCTCATTTCAGGTTAAAGTTTTGGTTAAAGTTTTTGGTTGAGGAAGTTTTTGATGAAGTTGAAGTCCAATCAACTTGAAACTTAGTAAACATGTTCCCTATGATATGATCCTTCTCATTTTAATGCCAAATTAGAGATTTTATTCCATTTTCACGGTCCAGTGAACATAGAAAATGATAGTGCGGATGGGGCATCCATGTACTTGGGACACATTCTTGTTATATCTGTTTTGCTGCCCACTTGTAGCTTTTTTGCATTCTCAATTTATATACAGACAGAACGCATTACTATTAAGGTCATTACATTTTATGATCAGACCAACAATTAAATGACTGTCAGCATCAAATACAGTTTATTGTAAACCATTTGGGGAAATTATAAAATATTCTATAACCCACAAACTATTAACGCCAGTAGAAAAAATATAGTGATATATGTTCCTGTTTTAAGCCAAACTGAATTAAAAACTGAATTACAGATTAAGTCTGTCTCCATAGAGTTTGGTTTTTGGATTAATTCTACAAAAAATCTATCAAATGAGAATTGTTTTCATATTTTTGTTTTTTTAAAAAGATAATATTGATAAATGATAAAGAAAAAAGGTTCTTGGATTAATTCTACAAACCATTTATAAAAATGAGATTTTTTTCATCTTTTTATTTTTAAAACAGATAATATGGATACATGACAAAGAAAACCGTTAATGTAAATATTTTTTACTCATATATAACAAACTAAAAGTTTTAACATATAAATATTTAAATTAATTTTAAACACAATGACCATGGTAAACCTTTAAATCGTCAATGGCCATCATACTTCTATCACCACTGCCAATATCAGCCTCAAACACAAGCTAAAATGTAAAATTAATAAGTAAATATATTATATAAATATGTAATTGGTATATTAAATTAAAATTGAAATTTGTGAATTGGCTGTGCTTATTACTTTGAAGAGTAGGGAAGTTTAACAATAGATGAGAATTTCATTAAATAGTGTGTGTATATGTTACAGTGAATTTGTTTAATCAGGGATTATGTAGAATGCCTGATTTTTCAGGGAATATGTAGAATCACTAAAATCATTAGTAATTATATATAATCCCTGAAAATGACCAGTGATTTTACATAATCACTGAAAACTTTACCTATTATTCCACAAATTCCCTAATATAATTTCAGGGAATATGAATAATTTAAGGATCCTTTGTTTGATAAAAAAAAAACATAGACAAATTATGATTTTTTACTTTCATATTCCTTGCCAAATGAAATAATTTTGCTTTTAAACACAGAGGATGATCTTAAAGATATAACCAACACAGGGTTTCGAGATAAAGTTGAAGACTTCAAAATTAATAATATTAAGATTCCCTCTTTTTAGTAATAGCTTTACATGTAGTGTTTGTTTATTAAAAGCCAGCGTTAAATAGATATTCATGTTCTAATTGTAAATCCAAGGAGCATGTTATTTGTGGTACATGTAAAACAAATGGTGAAAAAGATTATGAACATCTGTTTTTTTTGTTTTTTGTTTTTGTTCAAATGAACAAGAAATTCAAACAGATAGAACTTACACATCTAAATGTATAGAAAATTTAAGGATTGACAATTAGAACAAAATTTTAGCGAAAGCAATTCCACAGGGTAAAAAAGGAAAGGGAATCCCAAAAAATATAATGGTAATTGTTCACCAAAAGTCTGAAAAAGGATATCGCCTGGCAAAAAAAAGACATGGTATCTTGCCCGGACCAGTTCGAGGTTGCTTTTTCCCTTTTTTGGGGGGTACCGACAGATGTTTTTACTGAACACTTTATTTCTCTTGGGTGGGTCTTAATATCTGATTCAATATGTGAAGGAAAGGTTTTTTTTTAATATGGATATTGTGGTAAAAACAGATATGAAGCATTATATTTTAATATATTGACGTGTTTAACATTTTAATATCCATTTTCAAAATTGGGGTTATCATTTTGATATTTTGTTCTTAACATTTTACAATTTATGTTTATACAGTGTAATGCTGTTTTAATATGATTTTATAGCATAAATTAATTGACTTTTATTCATTTTCTTTATAAATAGACTATTCTTCATTTCAGTTATTATGTATAATCCCTGACGTTTTTTCTAGTGATTATACATAATCCCTGAAAACTTTAGGTGACGCTCATATCAAAATATTTATAAAGCCAAACAAGTACAAAGTTGAAGAGCATTGAGGATCCAAAATTCCAAAAAGTTGTGCCATATAATTTATAACAAGTCTAAAATAGTACAACATCACAAAAAAACACAATAAAACGAACAATATGTTAGATATTTCGGATAACAGATATCCTTCCTCGGTAATAGCACGATGTCACATGAATCATGTCAATATATTCAAATTAAGACATTATCAAAATCTTGAAATTTGTTGTGCCAGTTCACATCGCAAATAGCTATTTTTATTTTGGCATATCTTTGTTGGCTTTGCGCCATGTTTGGAAATTTTAAAATTGTACCAGCGTCGCTTTTATTGTATAAATGTCAAAATTTTTATATATTCCTATACCGGTCTTAAATGCTTTGTAAACTAAACACAATTAAGTTGTTGAAGGCCTAATGGTTATTTAGTTGTTAACTTCTTTATCATTTGGTCTCTTGTAGAGCTTTGGCATGGGCAATCATTTTACATCTTACTTTTTTTATATATTATAATTTTGAACCAGCGACTAAGACTTACAAGTGATGCTCGAATCAAAAAAAATAAAAGCTGAAATAAATAATCTTTAGTACTTCGAACAATTCAAAAGTATTTTTAACAGTAAATTTTATAGGTATGACCATAAAAATGATGAGACATGTAAACAACCTCTTGCAGGTGACAATTTGTATATTTGATGTAGAGGATAAGAATCCCTAATACCATGCATGGAAACTTTTGAAAATAATTAATTTATTTTTGCTCAAGAAAAATAATACGCTCGCATAGATAGGAGAAGAATTAAAATTTAAAGAAACTACATTCAAACTGACAACTTACCTTCCAAGATAAAGGTACATTCATATTGATTCTTTGTGTCATCCAGCCATTCGTCTGGCTTCCACTCCATTGCTTAATAGTGTGATGAATTCTGGGAGCTTCTGCGCGGATCAAAAAGGTTTTCATCTGGCTACCATGAACAAAATAACTGAATTCAATGCAGTTTACCCCGGATGGAAGTGTTGTTGTTTGAATCCTTGTTTTCTTGTTATGGTGATGGCGAGCATCGGCCAATAGGTAGTGTCCTGACAGAAAAATAAAGATTACAAAATTCATACACCAAATCGTGCACAGTTGCAAAATTCTTATTAAAAAGATCAAACAAGTTCAAATGTAGATAATTCATGTTTAACTCAAATGCGTTTTTCCCTGTGAACTATTTAAGTTGCTGGTCAAAATGTGAACCATATATTAATAATAAAATTGAGAATGGAAATGGGGAATGTGCCAAAAAGACAACAACCCTACCATAGAGCAGACAACAGTCAGCAGAGGCCGTTAGTTTTCTCGTTTGAATTGTTTCACATTGTCATATCGGGGCCTATTATATCTGACTATGCGGTATGGGCTTTGCTCATTATTTAAGGCCGTACGGTGAATTATAGTTGTTAATGTCTGTGTCATTATGGTTTCTTGTGGACAGTTGTCTCATTGGTAATCATGCCACGTCTTTTTTTTTTCTATATTTATATTACAAATTGTAAACAAGATGAAATAATCGTTTGAACTTACCTGCACCGTTAGTATGGTCAGCCAAAGGACCAGATCCGCTGACTCCAGATGGACCAGTCTTCAATGTCCAGTCGAATTGGTCATCATGTAACTGTTGGAGATTACATTTACCACTTGTAATACCATGTTCAAAGTCACATTCAACGAGATGAGCTGCAACCCAAATCAACATGAAATTATTAACACAGAAAGGGTAAAACAGAACTGAATCAGTAACTGGATACCTAAATAACCATAATGTTTCAATATCCAAAGTATTGAAAGTGTGAAAATAAATTTCTAATAAAGAGCTAGCTATAAAAAATTACATCTTACGTTGTCCATGAAGATTTGAGATATTGAACATAAGTCATCTGTAGAAATCCGTTTCTATACTTCTTTAATGATTTAAAATCAAACTGACCAGTTGCAAAAAAACTAGTATACATCAGTGTTAGACATGCTATGACCCAAATTTCCTAGATATTTTTACTGCAAAGAAAGTAGAAAACCTATTTGCAGCAGTATTTTGACGGAAAATGGTTGATGCTTATACTGAAACAACAGTCTCACATTTTATACGTGATATTTAATCAATGTTATGTTATCAAACAGTCCGTTTATATGTATGTTGGTGTTTGTTTTTGTTACAGTTCAATGTTTCTGTTGTTCCGATGTTTCAATCTTATCATTTGTGTGTTCCCTTGGTTTTGGTTTGTGATCCGCATACTCGATATATGACTATTGAATAACGGTTTACAACTGTTGCCTTTATTTAAGTGTATAAATCACATTAACAATTAATAATATTCCGTTTTCTCATATTTTCGGTCCTATTGTTTGATTTTAAAGTCTTGAATTCGTTTCTAAATTTTATTTTATATCACTCGAGCAAATTATTAAACTGGAGCTGCTGAATCATTTGCATTATATATGTCGGGTATTGAGTATGGTTATTACATTTGGTTTTCTGTGTTGTCTTTTAGTGAACTGTTTGTCACCGCCCTTTTCAATTTGTCTTTGGCCTTGAACTTGTCTCTGCTTCTTATGAATGTGTTTAAGTTACCAAATAATCGCAGTCAGTTATAACCAAGCAGTTACAATTAAAAAAAAAATAAGTACACACTCATTAATGTATGAATGTATACAAATATATAAATGTTTAAAAAAATGTTTTCCTTACTTGGCTCTACTGGAGTAGCAATATGAGTAAGATCTGAAACATAATGATGAAAGTTAATTGAATAAAGTCATCGATATCAATTGATGATTTGGGTTATGACTTATAAATGATAATTCCAATAGTTGCGTGTACCAGGCCTTTTCCCTATTGTGTTGTATTATGAAAAAAAAACACCAATAAAGATGATACAGAGCTTATGATTTTGTACGCTAGACCCACGTTTCACCGCTCAGCAGTCTCATCAGTATCACTCTAATTTATAATAAAATTAAATAGGCCAAAAAAAATATGAAGTTAAAGATCATTGAAGACCTGAAATTCCGAGAGGTGCCAAAATGCAGCTAAAGTAATCTATTTCTGGGATAGAAATCCATAGTCTTTCGAGCACTTATGGTATGATATTGCAGTTCTCGATAGTACTCAGTTGTCGTTATAGTTAAATGAAATTCCCCTTTTTTTTAAATGATTTATATACTTGACCTGTGAAATATAGATATATTATCTTAGTCTCTTGTGGAGAGTTGTCTCATTGACAATCATACCACATCTTCTTTTTTTATATTAATTTTAAAAAAATGCATGTTTACCTTGACCACAATTGTAAAGTTTTTGTATTTTGTCTACATCTTCTCTTGAAAGAGCTAACCTCTGACCCATAATTGCACCTGGTGAGTGTTTTGGTATGATTGTTGGTTTGGATTTGTCGATAGCGAAAGAGTATGGTCCGTAGTGCATAATGGATCCGAAATCGTAGGGTTCACCGAAAGTTGTCATATCATGTGTTGTGTGGATTCTGAAGTCTTTATGTTGTGCTGAAAATAGAAACAATTTATGAATCTTCTATATGTATAAACAAACATAAGTAAAGAAGAAAAAAAACATGTATATCAATTATTATTATTATTATTACAACCATAATTTGCCACCGATAAAAAAAAATAATAATATACCATTCTTACATAAATGGATGTGATGTTAGAAAAATAATCAATTAAAAACATATTTTCATAGAAGCATCATTGTAAAACTTGATGTATTTCTTTCATGTTGCGATGCTAGATAATGCACCCAGATAATTAATTACCTGTTACAACATTGCTTAAATCGATTGTCACATATTTATCTCTGTCATATCGGTTTTGTTCATGCCAGAATCCCAGAACATGTAAAAATTCGTGCATTGCAGTTCCTTGTCTTTCACACCCATGTCCTAAAGATACAAGACCTCTGCCAGTGTGATGACCGACCGGAGAGTGACACCTACAACATACACATTTGAATTACAAATTGTCTTTACTAATTCAATTTAGTAATTAACATTAAAGAATATTCATGCAAATGTTAATACTACCTTTATGAGGTATTATCCATTTTTTTTAAGAGGATTGATATCCTTTTTTACTCACCCAGTCTGTGGTAAAATGTATATGTAATCATGGTGCTGACTTGTTTTTGGCACAAATTTTACACATGTTTTTCCATGTACTTTTGTATCTTCTTCAATTTCCTTCATGGCTTGTAAGTATGTGTTTCTAACTTCTGTTGCTGTACAAATAAAGTGAAAAATATTCACCATATTGGATGTTTAATTTTCACGTATATACAAAAACTCAGGAGTTATAATCCTATTTCATTAACAACAATATTTTTATTCTTATGTTTTGACGTTAATATCGATACCCCTAGCTGACGAAAGATCTCTAGAATATGCTTCATTTGTAACCTCTACCGGTATAATATTGTAAATTATAGCATAAGTACGGTTGTGTTTATAAGATGTCGATTTACCCAAGCCGACCAAAGAGTTTTAGAATATGCAGCATGTGTACCCACTAAATCATTGTTAATAGAATAGATACGCATATGTATATCAGTTGTCGGTACCCCGAGTCGTTGAAAGGTTTATTGGAAGTTTCTCATTGGTACCCACTTTATCATTGTAAATAGAACAGCTTTATAAGTTGTTGATATCCTGTGCTATCTTTGTAAGTTGTTGATATCCTGTGCTATCTTTGTAAGTTGTTGATATCCTGTGCTATCTTTGTAAGTTGTTGATATCCTGAGTCGACGAAAGATTTATAGAAAATGTGTCATGTGTAAACACTACCGACATAACATTGTACATAGCATAGAAACACTTATGTTTAAAAGTTGTCTTTAAACTATGCCCTTTTGGCACATTTGTCCTTCACATCGGTTTTAGAATAAAACAAATAAAACAAATCAGCAACTTACAGTAGTGTGAATCAATTTGATATGGAACAATACCATTAGGCCATGTAGCACTTCGGTAATAATGAGTATTAACTGCATTTCTAGTCTGAAAACGTCAAACAATAGCAGTATAAATGTACAATATAGACAAAGATAAAATATCTAAAAAAAATATGAAAAGAAGATGAACAGTTACAGAAATATTTCAGAACATTAGTACTTTTTTTTTAATTTCTTGTTAGTGAAATAAATAACGTCTAACAAACATACGGAAAAGCAAATACAGATTAATGGGTTAGTCAAAATTCTGCATCGTTACATGTGATAAATCAATTTAATCTTTAAAAAAATGTAATTTATGAAAACATGCATCTATATGGAATGATGTTTTCCCCCATGATTTGACAGTATAATTGTTAAATGTCTTTCTCTTTTGTTTTATAAGTATATAATGTCTCATTAACCCGCCTCCTTTTATCCGTTGTTTTTTTTATTTGATAAACAAATTCGGTTGAACAGTTTGATTCACGCACAAAAACTTTATTCATTTTTAGTTGACCCAGTCCCGAAGGTAAAATATAAAGAACTTCTTTTAAACAGTTCAACTACCAACCTCTCCATCTAGTTCTATATCACCTTCAAAGAAACCTTAAATATAAAATAAAGGCAAATTGTATATATGTGTTAATAATGATGCAACAGTACCTATATTTTATGTATGTTGCATGGTAGTTTGCTTTTATTGCACTTCGGTGTTTCTGTTGTTTCGCTATTTCCTCTTATAGTTGATGTTTCCCCTCGGTTTTAGTTTGTAGCACGGATTTGTTTTCTCTTAATCAATTTATGACTTTTGAACAGCGGTATACTACTTTTGCCTTCTTTTGCTTGCCTTATTTCAAAACAAAATTGTTATACATAAAAAAAAAAGTATTTACTGAATTTTGCACTTCACTAACTTAATAAAGATTTCTTAGAAGGGGTTTATTTTTATCATGGCAAATCGTCTTCTGTTAAAGTACTGAAATAAGCAGTGTTTAATTAATATTCTTAGTTTCAAATTGTTAGTTTTAGAACTCAACCCGTATATTAGCCTTACCTTCAGTTTCTTCTGGATTGTCTACAGGGGTTTCTGTGGGAAAAAAATAGATTCTTTAAACGAAATATATGTTTGCCAAAACGTAAAAAATATACACAATCAAAGTGGTAATCACGAAAAGCCAAGAAAATTAATCTGCATAAACGATCAAAATATATGCTACAATATTTATCAATGACAATTAAATAACGGGACATAGATTAATTTCCGAAATTCCAAGTAAAAGGTACTTTGCAAGTCAATTCGATCGTGTCTATATCGTTTTCTTCTCTGTGTTTAAAGAGCAAAATCTACTTTACCTAGAAGTTCCACTTGAACCTGAAAGACGAACAAACAATAAGTAATTAATGAACGTTTTATATAAGCATATAGTTAGGTTCTTATATTCAATTATACACCATGCATTTTCTTCAATTCGATGGTCAGGTACTTGTATATCATTTTGGTTTATAGATTAATATATATAATATATCTGTAGATTCCTCGACTATTCCGCATTTCCTCTGTGTCTTTTCATTGGTACTTCTAAAGAATTTAACTTTCACAACCGCTTTTACGAATATTTTCCATTGCGTAATCGTATGAAAGAAAAATGTGAAGCATTTACCCATTTTAAAATTGACTATGTATGATAAGATAGCTACATTTGTACTAATGTCATGTCTTTGTATAATCTTTTTTCCTAACGCAAAAGTATGACCAAAAACAGTAAAAAAGAAACCTTATTTGAAAATATAAAATACCTCTGGTAGTGGTGTGGCCCTAAGTAGACCCAATAAGGACAGTCCAAGAACAATGGAAATTATTGACCTCATCGTGGTATTCTTGTTCGTAAAGTGAAATTGTTCAAAGTTCAGTGTGTCTTATCAAGGAAACATATGGCTTTTCCCTTGGTCGGGGTTACTATTTGTACTATTTATAGATAAAAGTATCATTTATTCGTGAAGTATGAATGTCTATAGAACTAAGGTGTATAAATCCGGATTCCTTTGATTCGTAGACGTCAAGATGTTATCAGTATGATTGTTGTTGATATTTATGTCATGGCTTCCTCCTAGATAGTACAGTGCATGACCTTTTATTCATTCATATGCGTTTCATTTCAATAATTAGGACAAAATGGGAGTATTGGACAAAACAGTGTATGACCTTAATTTGATTATTTGTTGTATTCCTATAATGAGTGCAAATTTATTGTACTGGACAAAAAACATCGACAATAACATGTTTTTCACAAAATTCATTTTCAGAACCAGGTCCTTTCCTTGTTATATTTAGGTATATAAACATAAACTCCCAAAGATAATCTACGGTTAACGTTTCTTTAAAGGACAAGATTTTGTATTACTTCAAATTTTAATAAGGATTGAACTAGCCACATTCATTTGGGGGAATTTTTGAAACTGAAATGGTTATACTAGCCTTGCACGTAAATTAATGTCGAAATATTGCTTGATAGATATTGATATTTACAAAACAATTTCTATATCTATCAACGGAGAATTTAAGAAAAATATGTTAAAAAGAAAGTTAGTTCCGAATCACAGATAACTCAGCTGGAGATAATTTCTAAAAGCATTATTATTAAGTAATATATATAGGTTATCAGTTTGTCATTAGTGAACTCCGCATATTCAGAGCTTAATTAATTACATTGATTATGATTCATATATGCTTCTCGTATGTAGTCACTCATATATATTGGGGAGGTTTGAGATCTCACTAAATATGTTAAACCCCGCCGCATTTTTGTGCCTGTCCCAAATCAGGAGCCTCCTAACTTTGTTAGTGTAGTATATTGTTTAATTTTAGTTCATTTATATGTTTTTAGTTTATTATGACGTCCATCTTCACTGATGTTGTACACATTTTTATTTAGGGATCAGCCGGAGCCCGCCTACGGGTACGGGATTTTCTCGCTGTGTTGGAGACCCATTGGAGGCCTTTGGTTGTTTTCTGCTCTTTGGTAGGGTTGTTGTCTCTTTGACACATTCTCCATTTCCATTCACAATTTTACTCAATCATTTCTTTCGTGCACGGACTTATTTTGTTAACTCCCCGTCAGAATTTACAATAGTTTACAAGTTTTTGGCTGCTTTGTTCATGCCATTCTGGCTTTTGAGTTCTCAAAAGTTGTATATTTTTAATGGTTTTTTTTTTTATTAATTAAGTATAGGTCGGTGTGGAGCGGAATGATTCAAGTTGATATCCTCCCAAATCATTTTCCGTGGTATAATGGGATAGTGATGATAGGACGTTTTTATTTGATTTGATGGACTAAATAGATAGGAGAATTGAGTTAAATTTATAGAGGAGGGTTAAGGATTATATGATAATGGCTATCTATTATATTTGAAATATTTCTATTTGTCTAAAAATGTTGGTACATTTCGGCTTAACACTGATGGATGAGATACAATCATGTACTGGTATTTATAGCAGTGCTCTGTTCGATAGGCAAAAATCAACTACATAGTTTTAATCGTGAAAGTTAAAGCATTTACACTTGTGCTTGTCTCCCCTAGTTTTGAGTGATTCAAACGACTCACGAGAAAATAACCAATTTCACTATCCATACTAAGAAATCCTCGGGTTTTACCACATATAGGTACACAAACTTACAACTCAATTTATTTTTTGTTGAATCATTAAAATTAATTTTTCAAATCTCCTTAAAAAAAATAAAAAATCTTTGTGATATCTTTTACAGTTTGGTTTTAAATTGTAATTAAATATTATATTTTTCCATAGAGTTTGAGGTAAAATGCCGAAAATTTAAAGTGCCAGGATGTGTAAAAATATGTTTAAGTATACAAAAAAAAGTAAAATCACAAGAATACTGAACTCTGGAAAAATTCAAAACGGAAAGTCCCCAATCAAATGGCAAAATCAAATGATAAAACACATCAAAGGAATGAACAACAACTGTCATATTCCTGACTTAGTACAGGCATTTTCAAATGTAGAAAATTGTGGATTGAACCTGGTTTTAAACCGCTAAACCTCTCATTTGTTCAGCAGTCGCATCAATTTCCATTATATTAACAATGATCCGTGAACAAAATGTCACAAAGAGGGGAACAAAAACAAAACAGACCCTACCAAAAACTAGGTGTATTAATTTCAGGTGCTCTGGAAAGGAAAGCAGATCCTGCTCCACATGTGGCACCCGTCGTGTTGTTCATGTTGTTACAAAGCCGGAATATAGTCTAAATTGGTAGGTCACATTCGTGAAAAGGGAAGGGGACTGTAGTTACGACATAAGGAATATATCCGATATCATCTGTATACATAACAAATATTCCACATCGGTCAACCAACTTTTGATGGTATACAAGTAAGCCAAGGGTGTATAAGACCTAAAAAAAGAGTTGTTATAAGTTTTGAAATCAAATATGACCTTCAAAGCTGTCATTTTCAATGTTAAATTAAGACTGAAAAATTAGGTAAAAGCATAAACATAGTTTATTTTTTTCTGAACATTTAAACATGCAATATTATAAACAAATAAATAACATCAGTAGAATATAACAATGACTACAGTAACAATGTATGCTATTTCCTTATAATAAATAATTGAAGCAAGTGTCCTAAAATACTAAATATGTGTAAAATAAAATTTCTACAAAAAGTTCTAATGTTCATAAATATTTAGTAAAAAATCTTCTAATTCTGTTAACATGGATAAAAGTCTGAAAAAAGTTGTACATGACCATGATGAGGTCATACAAATTATATCCGACAAATATATATACAAACTCTTACTAAGACATGGACAAAAATTCCATCCTCAATATATCTAATATAAAAATAAATCATTGAACAGGAAGTTTTAGACTTATTGTCAAACATTTCTTTACATAGAAGCTGAAAAATTGTAACTATTAATATTGACCGACAAACATACGTATAAATACATACTGACCAGGTCATTCCAGTATACAACCAACTTTGCAAGTGGGGATATAACAACATGCTTTTATAAGTCACATACCCCACTTTTTGAATAAACAATCTTTATTACCATTTCTTTTCATTGTGTTTCTTTATGTACGTAACATGGTAAATGGTGCCATTTTTTAACTGTGTTGACAGAAAGGCATTCCATCAAATGATCACAGGAGATAAGCTTTGATCTGTTTGAGGTAGAACAATAATTACATTGTGGAGGTTGTGCTGGTATAAACTTATTTTATCCAAATCAGGGTATATAATTTACAAGAAAACATGTAAAACTCACATTAACAAATCTAATACAAAATGTGTAATTCGTCAAAAAATCACTTACAGCGGGTATAAGAAATATAACATTGTTGTAAAAATTAACCAATTCAAATTCTTTGTCTAAAAGAGAAAAAAAACACAGAAAATTTGAACATTAAAAGACAGTACTTGACAAATATAGAAAAGAAAATCAAAACAATATATCACAGCAATGTGTTTCATCTTATTTCTGCCACCTTAGTACAAAATAACAAATATTGCAAACTCAGTTATTAATAAAACTGAAAGACATAAAATCCCTTTTCCGTCATTACAAAAAAAATGAAAATGCCATATGAAGAATAAGATGAGTACAATAACAAATATCCACATGCTTAAGGATTGTATGACTCAGATGTATGGACATTTAAATAAAAATGTATAATTTGATAAGCTCATCTGTATACAATCAATACCAATTGTGCAAAAAAAAAATTAAACTGGGATCCTTCAATTTAGTCATTTTAAATGAATTTTTGACAAAGCATTTGATCCATAAGTAATAATGAAATAATGAAATTCATGATGTATAAAACCTTACTATTAAAGATTGTTTTCACAGAAATTTACAGTAGAGTAATCAGTATGTATTCATACATAAATCATAACAAATTTGTCAGGAATACTAATTGTACTGAAATAAAACAGAATTACAATAAAAATGTGACCTACGAAAAATGTCACCTAAAAATGTTCGTATATAAATGTGAGCATTGAATTACATCAAATAAAACTCTTCATACAAATTGTGAGCCTTGAATAACTTGAACTCAAACTCTTCATATAAAACTGGATGCCATGAATAATGTCACCTAAAAGTGTTTTGAATAATATGATATCAAACTGTTCATATAAAACTGTGAGCCATGAATAATGTCACCTAAAAGTGTTTTGAATAATATGATATCAAAGTCAAACTGTTCATATAAAACTGTGAGCCATGAATAATGTCACCTAAAAGTGTTCACATGAAAATGTGAACCTTGAATAATATGATCTCAAACTGTTCATATAAAACTGTGAGCCTTTAGTGTCACCTATACAATTTTTAAAAAGAATATACATTAGTTTAGCTTTTATAAATACTTGTCTTTTAATTGAGAAGCATAGAAAACTAATATGTTTCTATCATTCATATCATTTTACTAATCTGATGCTAAATTGATAAGTAAAATTTTACATGGATATACAAAATCGTTTAATTCTTCATCTGCAGTATTCAAAAACCCAAATAAATTCAAAATTGCACTTAATTTGGGTATTTATCTACTTACCCTTAAATCTTTATTTTGTCCAGCTAATCACTTATCATGATTTTTATTTTAAAAATTTGTAAATGCCTTTGATGTATATTTATTTACTGAAATAGCAGTAAATTGCACTTGATATTTTCAACTTTTTCTTCATTTTATGACAAGATATTGCCTGTGAAGTTTTTCATGGTGCAAACATTTTCTTAAAAGAAGTTAATGCTTATTTATGATTAAAACTGACGTGTCAACCTATTCATCAGTATACTTTGGACTCATAAATTCAATAAGTGTCAACAAGACTGTGTATGATTTTAAAGTACATTGTGTTCTATTTATTTATTTTTTCATAATCGAAATAGTCAATTGAATAGTCAGGTGAGTATATGGGTAAATTATTAATTTGAAGAAGATATTCTGTAAATGAAAATTTCATAGGTTTAAAAATATTTTTATATTAAAAAAAATTCTAAAATTGTTACTTTTTGCAAGCCTGGTAGGATTTAGAAAAAGAGCAATCTTGTCACATTTACTATTTAACCTTTTTCCTGGATAATGCATACACAAATCTAAAATGAATTTTATCCATGATCTAAACTATCAATTAATTTTACTACTAAATGCATGCAGCATAGGCTTAGCATTTCTGAGCTGAAGAAATTTAAACCAATTTAAATTAAATAATAATGTGCACCATAGTATAATATAAACCAAAAAAAAAAAATTATGGCGAAACATCATTCCATTGGCTAAACTTCATTGAGTCTCTACCAGTTCCTACAGACATTTCTCTTACATAGTGTGCCCCTTCCCAGCCTCGTTTTACTTGATTCCGTAGTGCAGAGTACGGCATGTGAGTTCTGGGTATTGAGGGGTATGATATAAAATCATCTTCAATGTCATATTCAGCATGTATTGGACGTGTAGTGTAACTTAAGGAAGTCATCGATCTGGTCATGGTTGCTGCTGGAATACGATTTCCTACTGAATGTGTTAAAGGGTATCGCTTTGCTCTACTGAAAGGATCTGAAATATAACATAAGAGTAAACTTTAAGTATCTAAATAGTACTTTACTACTTAATGAATTGAACTAATTACATGCATAATTATATAGGCAAATTTTTTTAATCAAACATACCGTAATGATCGTCTTAACTATATAATCAACTGGTGTATTTTGACTTTAAAGTCATATGAAACGAATGACTGGTGAAATATAATGTTTATCCAATTGTTGAACCAATGCATGTATATATCATAAACTTAGTCTTCTATGCACGACTTTATCAATTTTCACGCAAAGATATCTTATAATCGTCAATTTTTTTTCTCTCTGTCTGTTATGACGGGCGTATTGCATTTCCGCTAATTTTTCAAAGTCCCAATGCTACGTTTCCGCAAATTTAAAGTATACGTTTCCGCAATTTGTATTTATTACTTTTCCGGAAATTTACCTGGTAAATTATAAATAATTGAATATATATTGACTTGAAAAATGTTGCTATGTCCTTATACAGAGACAGGCGAAAGCAGTTTCCAAAATTACCTAAATGTAGATTAGAAATTCACGAGACATTAAGACAAATAGATTTGAACACTAACACAATTGAAACTTATTTTAACTTTTAATTAGTCAATGATTTTGATTCGGGAATCGTTATACTTTCATGTTTCACCAACTTGGTATGTCTATGTAATGAAATGACTGATATTTTCATAGATGGCACATTTAAATTCTGTCCGTAATTCTTCTAGCAACTCAGTTTATTCGATACATGGATGTAAAAATGGTAACTACATTCGTCTTGTATTTGCGTTACTTCCACTTAAATCCGAGGAATGTTACACAAAACTGTTGGATCGGCTTATTGATGTGTGCACTAGCCGAAGAATAACTTCCCGAGGTAGTTCATAATGACTTTGAAGGTGTAATGCATACTGCTGTTACGAAAACACGAATAGTGCCGAGTCTTTTCATGCCCACTTGAACGAGCAGTTTTACGCTAGCCATCCTAACATTTTTTGTTTGTTTTTAACGATGTGTTATTGAAACTGCAAACAACATCTTACATAAAAATGAGAACTCTAACTGTAAAAGCACCCGTTTGGAAATGTGAAAAGGAGAAGATGGACTTCCTTAAGTTCTTGAACAAAATACAAAATTTGTAAATGGTGAATGTACTACTGTGGACTTTGTGTGGCGTGTTGGCTACAAATATTCTGCCAGAACTGACTTATGAACTCATATCAAGATATTTCTGATTAGTGCTGACTTTTGAACATACGTTTTCATAGATTTAAATTATGAAGTTTACTTGCATGTTATGATGACCTTTGACTTACTTAATATTTATTTTATATTAAGGCTTTGCTTTCGATGAACAGGTATTCCACAATTATTTGCGGAAAAGCAATAATTTATTTTTTCCGAAATATAGTTACTTTTTTTCCGGAAAAGTAAGATATTTATTTGCGGAAACGTAAACTTTTTTTTCCGGAAACGTCATCTTTTTTTTCCGGAAAAGTAATGCCAATTTGCGGAAACGTAAAACGCTGGTTATGACTTAACAAATATGGCAGCTCATTAAATGCTGTGTTTTGAAGCCAAAGTTTACCGATTGTCACCTTATAGTATACAATCAATAAAGAAGCATGGATATTGAGCATGTGTATAACATATACAATCAGAAAATAGGTTATTTAAATGACAGATCCATGTGTATTGCGATCCCCTGATTTTTACAAGAAGGGTCACGCTTAGGTCACATGCATAAGGGAAATATGTCAGCAAATTGCTTCCTGGAAGCAAGCAATTTTTAAATAAGGTAAACTTCTTCTAAATGTGGACAAATTAAAGAATTTTCCTCAGAAAAAAATATATGTACATAAGATTTATAATGAAAACTATCCATTTAGTTATAAAAATCATATGCATCATTTTTTTTAATTTGAGGTTTCATATGACTTTTAGTTATTCATAAATTGATTTCCTTACAGGATTTGGAAACTTTTTAAAACATTAAAAGAGCTGGTTTTGGTCTGAAATGACAATGGGTCCATGGGGAAGAGATCTCCCTAGCAAAATGATGTAAGATGAGAGAATGAGTAGTAATATCGACCATTTCTGAAAGAAAGGTTTGGGACTTTTACATTTAACAAAAATCATGCAGCCTGGTTTTGTACAGTCAACACATAAAATAAACTGTAGTTACAGTACATGAACCATGTTCTTTAAGCTGCTTTTGATGATATGGTAACAGACTCAATATATCACCTAGAACTTTCAGATGAGATATTTCTTACATTATCAAGGGGAATAACTCTACAAAGTCAAAATATGAAATCAGTCAAATTTGAAATGGGATTGTGTTAAAAGAACTCTAAACAAACAAAAAATCCAATTTTTAACTGATTTAGTACATGTTTTCTCAAGTCATCACCCTTAAAAAAATTTTTAGCTATTTTCCTTTTTTATAAGTGTAATACAAAATTTTAACGATTACAAATTACTAGCTGTTAATGACTTGGAAAATTTAATCTAATACAACCATGACAACTATGATCACAGATTATGATTCCTTCATCCCTTTACAAAATATAATACTAACCACCAAATGAAGCACCTGTCTTCATCCTCCTTTCCATATCCTCAGATATCATTGTTGGATCAGCTGCTTCTGAAATATGTTAAGGAACCACACTGAAGACCATAAAATACAAGGATCTTTTTAGTTAGGGTTAATGTATACCTACATTTTGTTTGTTTTCAATGACCAGAACTTGATCGAGTTAGGGATTGATTGTTGGTTTTTTAAAGCCACTATTAAATGTCACTTTTGGGCTATTTCTTGGCGGTCAGTCTTTTTGGGTGGAGAAAGCTGGAGTGCCTGGAGAAAACTATTGACTTAAGCTTTCAGTCAGAAAACTGATAATCCTATATATTAAATTAAGATTAGAATCAAGTGCACCTGCATGAGCGGGGTTCAATGAGTTAGGGAAAGTATCCTTGCAAGGATACCATTTACCAAATATCAGGTTTCTTATTACTCTTTATAAGCAGTTGCTTAACAATAACAAAAGTGCACACGCTGAAATGTCTCGCCTTCTTTACTAATCATTGATATTATGTTGATAGTCCTAAATATAAAGCTTTATTACAACTGTCACATAAACTTAACATTAACCAAGTAAACTAAACATTGACCAATGAACCATGAAAATGAGGTCAAGGTCAGATGAACCATGCCAGTCAGGCATGTTCAGCTAACAATTCTTACATACAACAAATAAAGTTGACCTGAGCAATTAACCGTGAAAATGAGGTCAAGGTCAAATAAACCTGTGCAACTGACATATAGATCATAAAATAATTCCATACACCAAATATAGGTGACCTATTGCATATAAGTATTAGAAAAAAAGACCAAAACTCAAAAACCTAATTTTGACCACTGAACCATGAAAATGAGGTCCATACACCAAATATAGTAGACCTATTGCATACAGTATAAGAAAAACAGACAAAAACAGAAAAACTTAACTATAACCACTGAACCATGAAAATGAGGTCAAGGTCAGATGACACCTGCCTGTTGGACATGTACACCTTACAGTCCTTCCATACACCAAATATACTAGACCTATTGCTTATAGTATCTGATATATATGGACTTGACCACCAAAACTTAACCTTGTTCACTGATCCATGAAATGAAGTCGAGGTCAAGTGAAAACTGTCTGACAGGCATGAGGACCTTGCAAGGTACTCACATACCAAATATTATTATCCTATTACTTATAATAAGAGAGAATCAAACATTACAAAAAATCTTAACTTTTTTTCAAGTAGTCACTGAACCATGAAAATGAGGTCAAGGACATTGGACATGTGACTGACAGAAACTTCGTAACATGAGGCATCCATGTACAAAGTATGAAGCATCCAGGTTTTCCACCTTCTAAAATATAAAGCTTTTAAGAAGTGAGCTAACACCGCTGCCACCGCCGGATAACTATCCCTATGTCGAGCTTTCTGCGACAAAAGTCGCAGGCTCGACAAAAAATTAGTCAAAGAACAAGGAACATATAACAGAGGGAAACTTTGTAATGTAAGACATCTGTATACAAGGTCTGCTGTCTTCTAAAATACAAAGCTTTATAGAGATTGTGTTACGCTTGCCCTAGTATTAACATCTTTTTGTCTAGTATTTTGCTGCTTTAATCTCAGTTGATACAAAAACAAAACATGACTATGCTCATTGTTGAAGGTGGTACAGTGACCTATAGTTGTTAATTTCTATGTCATTTGGCCTCTTGTGAATAGTTTTCTCATTGGCAATCATACCACATCTTTTTTTTTATATGTAAAGGACATATACATGTATGAATGTGATATATTGAGAGAAGAGAGTAAAAATAAACTTACTTGGAGATGAATAAAATAATGGTTCATCTACTTCTGCTGTGTCTGCTACTTTGTGATATTTGTTGTAGGTCCTAGAATTATAGAAAACGAAACATTGAGCAATACATACATGCAAATGAAGATATCAATCAAGTAACTAATGCTAAAGACTTTTAACCTGAGAATTTACTGGTTTCACATTATCACATTCCCATGTTCAGTGAATCATGAAATAGGAGTAAAAACCATAACTTGGCATACATTTTAAGGAAGTTCACATCAAAATGACATATGTTCTAGGTCTCAAGTTGATGTTAATTCAACTTTAGATTTAACTACCTTGACCAAAAAATTCTATGTAGTGGACATACAAACAGGGACAGATAGACTAACGGCTGGATGGAAAGACCCTCTTCTATCATACCTACAAGGGTTGACTTAAATATTTGTAAAACAACAAAAAAGTGAGGCATAAAAATCAAAATTTGATAGATGCATCTTTAAAATAATTGACATCAAGTTAAAATTAATAGTTCGTATCCTAGTTTGTGCATCAGATAATTAACCTTGTTCACTGATTCGGGGGGCATTCTAAGTTTTGTTATCTCAATTTTTCCAAGTAGCATGATTACTATATCCTGTTTATATGTATATCATGTATATGCCACATGAATGTGATTGAGTAAAAAATAATTTGAACTTATCTAAATTTAAAAAAAACATAAATTTAAAATTATTTATCATGATTACTTTACATACCACCTAGTCAGAGGAATAAATCTGATACAATTGGCTCTGACAAAGATTCCATGTCCATTGTTACACTGGAAATATCTTCTTCCCATTAACATTCCGTCATTATCTCCAACTGAAATAATGGAAGCAAAACATAACTATAAGTGTTGTTTTGGAGTATAGATTTCAAATGATAATTCAAATGTGAAAAAAAATTCAAATCCAAAATTAAATTAAAAAAAATAGAAACATTTTTTACATGTTTTTGTGAAATTTTAGTATTACATTTTGACTCAATTTAGAATAAGTGCTTATAAATTATTTGTTTGAAAAGATTGATATAAAAGGATTGACAAAGAAAAAAATGTAAGCACCACATGTATAAATACATGTAACATGCAGTTTGAAGACTAGTTTCATTTTTTGATGTGGTGCAATACAAAAATGAAAGGGTATATATTTTGGAGGTAGTATGTTTAATTGTAAATATTTTTATTATAAATCTATCAAACTACATTTTATATATATATATATATAATCATATGATCAGTTATTGTGTTGATGTCTAACTAGTGAGTCAGAGCCTGGACAGCATTCTTCATATTATATGCAGAGTTCAATCTAGTTGTAACTCTGAAGAAAATTGTCTTTGAAATATTCAAATACAGCTGCATAGATTCAAACTGTATAATTTAACATATGAACAGTCATTACAAGTACTCCTTCATTAAAAATGTAAACCTAATATCAGAAGAATTTTAAACAGTGGGAGAGTAAAACAGAGTGTAGCATTTATCAGGAAAAGATTTGCTACATGTTTTACTTGCAACTGAAATTTGCAGTAACTATAATTAATAATTATGAAACAGCATGTTGAATATAATAAATAATAAAATATAAGTGTTAGTACTTCTTCTTTTAAAATGCATAAACTTCTCATTTGAAATTTATAATTTCAAAGTCAATGAACATGACTGAGAGTCTGGTCAGCTATCTACTGAAAATAGAATTGCATGCTTTCTTATTCCCTATCCATAACAGTGCTTGTATATCTGTATAAAGGGTGGTTGCCCTTAAACTTAGGTGAAGTTAACCATGAAAGGGGTGTCCTTAAAGTGTAGCCAATCACCATATGAGTGCAATCTGATAAAATAAATTGCCCTATCCTTTTAAAAAGCTGCAGGAAACACATGTTTTTTTATGAAATGAAAAACGGTGATTTTGGAGTAAGGATAAATGATTCAGCATGTCAACATCACTTCCTGGAAAGGTGGGGAAGTAATGTTATATCTAAACTACCACACTAATCATAGGCACTGAGCATAGGCATGACACAAACTAAGCTTTTTTTAGTGATATCATTTTCACTAGAAATATCCTGTACCAGTTAATACAAGAAAATTTTGTTTATTTTTATTTAGTGAAGGATAAGTGCCTTACACCATTCTTCCTGTTATTTGATGGTTAGCAGAGATTCTACTGGTAGTTGACATGACAGAAAACATTAGGTTCATATATACAGCTAGGATTTGGAAGGAAATATATGGTCGATCAGCAAAGGTTAATATTTAGAAAACAGGATATATACAAAATATTACAAACCTGTCAACATAAAATCTTCAACTGTCAAATATATATTATGAGGTCATTTTAATTCATGGATAACAATTTGCATGTTAAATAGTTTAACTCATTGGGGATAAGATAATTGATGTTATTATCATTTGAATTTTTTAATAAATACAGAAGTTTCTTAATTTGAGGAACATTTTTATTTTTTTTTGGAATTCTTTTCTAGCCCTTTTATTGTAATTTATCACAATGGGGGAAAAACCCACTAGGCAACCTTTTTATTCATATTTTCAATGTTGTAAAAATGTCACTGAACCACTTATCGTTGATAATATACAAAACTCTGTATACAATGATTATAATTCAAAATATGTTCTTCCCTTTTTACAAACATTAATATAAGGCAAACATTCATACATGTATGTTGAAAAAAATGAAATCTGGATACTATTTTGAAGGAAAATAGAACAGTTTGTAGTGCAAATTATACAAACTTAAAATTGAAACAAATTGAATAAATAAAAACTTTGGTCATTCAGCTTGATAAAAAATTGTAAATATAAGGCTAATTTGGAAATATTCTAAAAGGCATACATTATTCGATATGATAACTTTTATACAGTTTAATTTATGCTATTATGATGTACAAAAGAACAATTACTGAAGTGGTATTTGCTTTGAAGATTATTTTTAAATATTTTCATGATTTTATTCAACATACACATGCATGATCATGTATAGTTTTAATAAAATAATTTTTCTATCACAATCACATTTTTATTCTGCAAGTTATTCTCAAAGATTGTAAGATCACATTAATTTATTCCAATGTAGAGTAATTCCTAATCTAAATATTGAATTTATTAGACATGCTATAACCTTAAAATTAAAAATGTTGGCAAATAATTCAATGATTGTCAACTTATTGTTAAGTCTATTAAATTAAATATAGCTGTCAAGACTATGCATTCAAACATAATAACAGTATTAATCAAATGGTTAAATTAACAATTGGTACATGTATGTAAAACTTTGGTTTCAAATGTAATTCACTATAAATGAATCTCCTGTCTACTGCAACATATCTGGATATATAAACTGTGTTTGCTCTATGTTGAAAAGGAACCTCTATGATAAAAGGAAATAATTGTAATCTGAAAGTGTTTACTATCATGACTATGCCATACTTAAATAATTATATATATAAACAAACACAAAAAGGCTTTTATCTTTTTACCCTTCATCTATTAAATAATAAACCGTAACATCTCCCCGAATGTAAAATTTATTTGATTATTTTTTGACAGTTGTCAGATCTTTTTCTGTGATTCGAATAAGACATTTAAAGAATCTCAAAATTTAACTCTTAAGATGCATAAACTATTGATTGAGTAAAGATTTTTATTACAACTATTTTCAAGACCATATTTTATGTATATACATGTAATATGCATGCATATTACTTTAGACTTCTTGTTAAACTGACTGCTAAAGATGTTTTCATCTTCAAGATCATTCTAATGTTTAAACACTGACAAACAAGAACATGAAGAATGTGTCCAAAGTACATGGATGCCCCACACGCACTATCCTTTTCCATGTTCCATGGACCGTGAAATTGGGTAATAATCTAATTTGGTATTAAAATTAGAAAGATTATACTGATAGGGAACATATGTACTAAGTTTCAAGTTGATTTGACTTCAATTTTTATCAAAAACTACCTTGACCAAAAACTTTAACCTGAAACTCCCACTTTCATTTTCTATGTTTAGTGGACCGTGAAATTGGGGTCAAAAGTCTAATTTGGCTTCAAAATTAAAAAGATTATATCATAATCAACAAGTTTACTTAGTTTCAAGTTGATTGGACTTCAGCTTCACCAAAAACTACCTTGACCAAAAACTTTAACCTGAAACTCCCACTTTCATTTTCTATGTTCAGTGGACCATGAAATTGGGGTCAAAAGTCTAATTTGGCTTTAAAATTAGAAAGATCATATCATAAGCAACAAGTCTACTAAGTTTCAAGTTGATTGGACTTCAGCTTCATCAAAAACTACCTTGACCAAAAACTTTAACCTGAATGGATGGACGCACAGACGGACGGAGCCACAGACCAGAAAACATAATGCCCCTCTACTATCGTAGGTGGGGCATAAAAATACTAAGTTATACATGAAAGCTTTTCCTGATTCAAATCATTTAAAATAACCAAGTTGCAACATTTAAACAAGTGGTCAAAACTGAAGTAATCCCTAAAGAAGGTCATTTTAGGTTTTAGAAATACTCTTTATTTAATCATGAATCATGATGATTTGAAAAAATTCATGACTCAATTCTAACATCTACGAATGCAAAATTATTTATGGTTTTTGATTTCCCCAATCATATATTTTTAACTTACCTGGTTTTTCTAATGATACTCCAACCCAATCTCCTGGTTTGTGAATAATAGCACCTTTATATTTGACTGTTCCTCTGTATATTCTGTTGTGAACTTTCACTTCTACTCTTTGTCCAACATTCACATTTTGATGAAGAACCATTTTTCAATCTTAAAAAGGAATAATTCTAAATTTGAATTGTACAAAAATGATCACTAATTTTTAGAAATAACAGCAAAATGATATGGATAGTAAACCACACCGTGACAGGAGCGTGTATCATAGAGATTTTGGGGCAAAAATACATGCCAGTCGACTAGAATGTGTTTTCTAACATAAGAAAATGATTTTTTAATATTAAAAAAGAAAAACACTATTTCTTATTATTAGAAAATGAATTTCTTAAATTAGAATTATGAATTTCTGATATTAGAAAATGAATTTCTAATATTAGAAAATGAATTAGAAAATGAATTTCTAATATTAGAAAATGAATTAGAAAATGAATTTCTAATATTAGAAAATGAATTTTTAATATTAAAAAATAGCTCTTTTTGTCCACTATTATCCATTATTGAATATGGGTGCCCAGTTTGGCAGATAACATCAATGGAAAATACAAAAAAAACTAGAAGCTATACAAAGAAAAGGGTTATCAGTTTGCCTTAAATTACCAGGAACGGCAGGAAGAGAAGCAATGGAAGTAAAGGCCAATATGCAACCAATCGACCTCCAAATGGAAGCAATATCAGTCCCAGAAATACCAAAAATACAATAAAAAAACATAGCCAAACCAATCAAACAGCAAATGGAGGAGTATCTTACCAACAATTACACTTATGACATGAAAAAAAAACAAAACAAGAATGTGTCCAAAGTACACGGATGCCCCACTCGCACTATCATTTTCCATGTTCAATGGACCGTGAAATTGGATAAAAAATATAATTAGGCATTAAAATTAGAAAGATAATATCATAGGGAACATGTGTACTAAGTTTCAAGTTGATTGGACTTCAACTTCATCAAAAACTACCTTGACCAAAAACTTTAACCTGAAGCGGGACAGACGGACGAACGAACAGACGGACGAACGAACGGACAGACGGACGAACGGACGCACAGACCAGAAAACATAATGCCCCTCTACTATCGTAGGTGGGGCATAAAAAGTAGATATTAATCCTGTAGAGCCAGAGTTCACATACAACATGTACAAGGCAGGAGCAGATTTTGTGCTATTAGGAGCGCCAAGTTACATGAGTCAATTGGGAAGCTCCAAAAAAAGAACTGCAGAACAAACTGCCCAAAGCAAAGAAATTGTACTAGAATTGATAGGAGAAAACTCTGATTCAACAGCCAATCAGTTGTGTCAAACTAAATATTGACCTTAGCCTTAGGATCAGGATCAGGCAAAAATTAAACAAACCATTGTCAACAATTTTTACATGGGTGCAATCTAAATCTTATAAAAAACACTAAATAATGGAACCAGAAACAAAATTTAATCGTTGTCGATCTTAAATATGTACAAATATATAATAAGAAATCATAAAACATTTTTTTACCTAATTTTGTTTGGTGTTTCTATGAAAAGTCTGAATCAATGTTACGCATGGTCTCCATCATAAAAAAGCTTTAAAGAACAGGTGCCCTTTGTTGAAGACAACTCGGCCCGAAAATAAATGGCCCTAATACAGATATTTCTTATGGGATTTCTTTCATACAACAAATTCAAATTGAAAATAACGCACCTACTCTTTAAAAATTGTGTGAACACTGCAGTGATCCTCTTTTGGAACAAATGGTCTATATTTCAGTTAAACTGGTCCAGCATTCCATCTATAGCTTCGCGCCCAACACAAAAGGGGTCCAGTTTAATATATTCCCCTCCCGGGGCTTTCATGAATATGACCTACCGAATTAGACTATTTACCGGATTTGTCAAATATGAGCAACACGACGGGTGCCACATGTGGAGCAGGATCTGCTTACCCTTCCAGAGCACATGAGATCACAGGCTAGTTTTTGGTGGGGTTCGTGTTGCTTATTCTTTAGTTTTCTATGTTGTGTCATGTGTACTATTGTTTGTCTGTTTGTCTTTTTCATTTTTAGCCATGTTCAGTTATTTTCAATTTATGAGTTTGACTGTCCCTCTTGTATCTTTCGTCCCTCTTTTATAATTCAGTTTGACAGATTCAGACATAATAATTTTCCTAACTTTTTTAACTGGAACTGAAAATAACTTCCTTAACTTAAATTTCACCCATTTTTTTAACATGAAATGTTATTCTACCACTTAAAGGGACATTAGCTACGATATATAACAAAAAAATAATCAAAATATTATATATAAGCAGCCAGTTTTTTTTAATTTTGTAAAAAAAAAAACCAACACCATTTCTAAAGAATCATTCTCTTGCAAGTGAATAATTAGACCTCATTGAAGCCGTATTCATGTGATCTTCAATTTAACACCTTATCCACAGTTGGGCATGGACTTTCTATACTATTATAGAAAGTCCCTGAGTTGGGTTACGCATTAATTATGCGCGTTTTACTTCATCAAAAGAAAAAAAATGTCCACATTGAAAGTGAATCAAGAGTTAACCATTTTATTGACATTCTTATACAGGTAAAACCGATGATTGATATATATGTTAACCTATAACAAACAATTAAACGAACCTATAAAAATCCAATTGCACGAGTTCGCTATCTATTTATATTTTTTTATGTTTATATCTAACTCGAATTCAATCACTCTCCGTGTCCGATTTTCTCCCACGAGAGGCAGCAATCGTAGATCAGCAGAATACAACGACTTAATTATTCGGGTAAGTTTATCATCGGGTTATAGGACTGCATGTCGACAGTCTTTTGAGGTCACCTCGATGGTTAATTTACAGGCGTCTAGACTAAAATACGAACGAAATGTGGATACATATTATCGAACCAATGCATTGTAATTTATTTGATTTAAACTTTTTAGAATTTGATGTACGTTTTAGTATGTTATAAATCAAATATGAGAAAATTAGTCAAATCGGTGATCTTGAATTTGACAGCCAAATTCCCTTTAATATGTCATGCATAAAATATAAATTTATTGATATGGAAAGTGAATGAAAATAAAATGCAATTATACTCTATCGACACTAGGGACGATCATTTTTAACTGTATCCTTGGACCAAATCGTCTATGTGTGAGCCAAAAGTTGTTCCTGTGAAAAAAGTTCGAGTGGAACTAATATCACAGGAGATAATTTCAGTATAATTTGTTCCACCTCTATAAATAAGTTCCACTCTTTACCTGGTGAAATAAGTACCGGGTTGGTTAAATTCGTTCCTTACCTAGTGAAATAGGTTCCAGGTTTATGAGATTTGTTCCTTACCTGGTGAAATAAGTTCTAGGTTTGTGTGTTCCTCACCTGGTAAAATAAGTTCCTAGTCTGTGAAATATGTTCCACTGGTTAAACAGGTTATCTTATATACTGAACATTTGTCATCAGTGAGGTTAAAGTTATCTTTCAAGTGCATTATAAAAATATATTTTTTTTTATAAAAATAAGCATATTATATTGATTATATAATAAATAAGAAATGTAAATCATCCAATTAGGATCTTGTGGACTATAGCAAATGATTAATTATATACGTAAAAAATATCAAAATGAGTCCCACTTTTGATCCAGAAAAGAGTAGAATAAGAAAAATCTATCAGAAAAAATCAAAGTATAGTTAATGATGAACATATGAACTAATTTGAAAAGGACACATGACTGATCAAATATTCCAAAAAGACACGAAGAAACAAAATACACACTCTTTCGAAACTGTCCCATGACAAGTACATGTATGACTAGAACACATGGCCATGACAGATAACAAGAACCAAGGAGAAATACCACATAAAACATAGATACAAATTAAATATGATAAATTAGCATCGCTTTATCCTGTAGAACTTTACAGTCATGCCTACAATTGCACATGTATCTCATGCCAGCACACTCAGTACAACATTTAGCTTGCATTATAATTTAAGTGTAGTTTAACACGAAAAGGCTTCGCTGTGCAGTATGTTGCAAAGGTACTTAATTCAGTGAAAAAAGGGTTGAGAAGAACTTATTCATTGATTTCATTGAAATATGTACATATTGGTCTAAAACTAATATCATAGAAACTTATTAAAAAAAATTAATATTAACTGGAACAAAATTCATGGAGCTATGATATTTGTTCCGGAACTTATTTCATATTTGGTCAAAAATTTAGTTCCGGATCAAATTTTACAGTGCTGGAACATATTTTCTGTGATAAAAGTTCTGGAGCGGAACAAATGTCACGCCGGAACAAATTTTGTTACATACATATGAAGACTACCAAAAATGTCCTAGCTAATTATATGAATATGGGACAACATGAACAGATGTGCTGATAATGGACTTTGCTAAGGCCTTTGGTATAAGGTCAACCACAGCTAACTAGTAAACAAACTACATACTTATGGAACAAAAGGCAACACAACTAGGTGGACAAAGAACTGGCTGAGTGGAAGAAAACAAACTGTCGTATTAGAAGGATACAATTCAACATCAGTCACTGTAGACTCAGAAGTACCACAGGGCTCCGTCCTTTGACCAAGCCTCTTCCTATACTACATAAACTACTTGCAAGAAGATTTAAATGCTACTGTTCCCTGTTTGCAGATGTATATACCATCGCCTATCTGACAATAACATAAAAAAAAATAGTGAAACATTATTACAAGAAGACCTTAATAAACTAGCTAAATGGGAACAAGCATGGTGCATGAAATTCCATCCTGGCAAATGCAACATCTTGAGGGTTACAAACAAGAAAATACCAATCCAAACATCATATCATCTCCATGGTCACAATTTGGAAGAAGTGCAGGCAGCCAAATATTTGGGTCTAACCATCCAAAACAACCTCAAATGGGATCAACATATACAACAGAAAACTGACAAAGCAAATAAAACACTCGGATTGTTTAGGAGAAACATCAGAATCTCATCAACAAAGTAAAAAGCCAAGCTTATATTGGACTAGTAAGACCACAATTAGAATATGTCGCAACTGTTTGGGACCCAGCAACAAAAGAGTCGATCTACAAAATAGAACAGATACAAAGAAGAGCTGCAAGATATGTGAAAAATAAGTATCACCAACTGCTAGTGTCACAGAAATGATAGACCACCTAATTAAAAATGGAAATCCCTACAATAACGAAGAAAGGAAACCAGACTAGTGATGTTCTATAAAATAGAGAACAATATGGTAGCGATAGCGAAAAAAGGACGACTCACACATCCAGTACGAATAGTGAGAAATATACACCCAAAAGCATACCAAGTACCGCACTCACGTATTGATGCACACAAGACATCATACTTACCACAGACCAGAGCCTTGGAGGCGCCTACTGTTTTTAGCCAGTTTTTAAAGTTTGAAGTTTAAATTTAAAGTTCACTGTATATAGTTATTTCCACGGTTTTACAACAACGATTATTTACTTGGATGTCTTCTCCTGCAAACGGAACTTGTAAAAAACATATATAGCAGAATCTTCAGTTTGTTGAATGAGGTACTATCCGACAGAAACAGAACCGTCAATAAATATAAAAAAGAAGATGTGGCATGAATGGGACAGTGGTGTAACAGTACAACAGAAGAACAAACTATAAAATACTAGTACATGTAAGTTAACCTACGGGAAAATGGCCTAAAAAATCCCTATCAAACTGACTCGAGCAAAAAAAACACAATCTACATCCCTATATATCAGAAACAACTGTGCCCCATCTGCTTGCTGATTTGTTCTTTTATTTTATAGAGACATACTTCACTAAATAGCTTCTTAACGCAAATCGAAAGAAACTGATACTCTAACGATTACTTTAGTGCTTTTTTTCATATGTTTGTATGTCACGTCACTCATGTACCTTGAAAGAAAGTTAGTAGAACTTACAGGAATTCAAAAAGACATTCTGTTTATAATCAAATGTTAAAAATTCACACACTTCTATAAAATCTTAATTGTATTCACTTCTGCAATATGCAATATAAAAAATTTAAGATGCATTTACGAAATTTTTCTTGAACATGTTGAAGGAGATTTTTAACCATTATTTTTTTTTACAAACGTTGATAAGTACCAACATTTTGTCAGCATCTTTCAAAGTTGCAATTGTTGACCATATTTATATCAATAAGACATCTATATATGATTTGGAATTATTTTTGGAAATTCATCAAAATATTGTTGAAATTATAAAGAACTCACACAAATCTATGAAACTGTGAATTTGGGAGTACATATTTAAGAATTTTAGAAAAAAATAGCTGAGCTGCTCTATTGTGAAATAAATTCTGCGGAAATTTTCTTTGTCCAACTCAAATCTACAAGGAGCTCAATGTAACGTCATTAATAATATGTCCTATCTATTCCTTGTTATAAGAATTCCTCGTGGTAATATATATATATAAGTTTATTTTTTTTATGTTTAGTATTAAATTTATATTAAGATCCATTTTGTTACATCTTGTGATCAATTTTATTTGGCAATCACCAATGGCAGTCAGCAGGGTTAAAGAACATCAGTTGTTCGATGCCAATTCTGGTAAAATTTAACGATAGGCTAAAACGTGATGGTATTCGAAAGAATAGTTATAAATTAAAGGGGAGACTATTTCAATTACGGATCAGTACCCAAAGTCAGTGGTGGACAAAAGAAAATCCCTTATTCCGTTGTTAAAAAAAGCTAGAGAGGCTGATGTTAAGGCAGTGTTAATTCGGGATAGATTAGTTATTGGAGATGTATTTTTTATTCAGGTGGGCCAATTGAAGTGGCCATTGAAAACGCTAAAAAGAGGAAATTGAAAAAACAAACAAGTGAGTCTGTAAATATTGAAAACGATACCGTTGCCGCCGGTAGTGAAATTCATAGTGATATGATCACGGCATATAGGATCCGTCGGAAATTTCAGTTACAAATATCAAATGTTTATCATGGAATGTAAATGGTGGGTTTGAGGCGAAAATTAAAGATGTAAAATTCAAAAATTTTGTGTGCACTTTATGATATTGTGTTTTTAGAAGAATGTTGGATAAATAATACATGTGATATGGAAATTGATGAGTTTATTTGTAAAGCAATCCCATTGTCAAAAAAGAAATATAAACAAGGTTGTGGTCTCTTTGTAATGCTTAAAAAATCAATTGCTTCATATGTGAAAATAATTGAAATATCTTATGAAACATTTGTATGGATGAAAATATCTAAAGAACTAACTGGTACTGAAAATGACTATATAATTTGTAATGTATATTTACCACCATATAGATCTTCCTTTTTCAAGGTACATGATGTGGACTTATTCTATGAACTGGAAACACAAATCATCAAGTACTCAGATGAATGTCCGAATATTTTTGTTTTTGGTGACTTTAATGCAAGAACTGCTCATTTAAATGATTTTGTTATATAAACCAGCTCAAGACAGAGAAACTTTGTCAGTTATATGTGGACCGTTGAAGTGATAACATCAGGGATTATTTTCCAACTGGTAAGTAGAGTGAATTAAGTGATTCCAAAGGATATATAAATAGTGTTCGGATTTATATGTGGATATTGCAATAGTGATTGTGATACAATGTATAAAGTGAATCTGATATATATATAAGTGGTTATTGTATTAATGAGAATACAAGGTGTATACTTGCTGGTGTTGCAAGTTGTACTATGTGGAAGTGTGAATACTTCATAGATTTGTATTAGTGAGAATACAAGGTGTTTACTTGCTGGTGTTGCAAGTTGTTATATTGTGGAAGTGTATCAGTATAAGTGCACTGTGTTAAACCTTACCAGTTGGATAATATTCATTGTGTGGGAACTCAAATGGATAGTTAGTGCGTGAGTTCAGCTGTGTTATATATATATGTTCCTTGTGAATTGACACATTGTGCAAGTGTAATTGTGTCATTGTGTTATTGTGGTTAGTTGCAGACTAACAAGGTGATACTACATATTGGTGGACGTTGTAAATAGAAGTTGTTTATATGTGATTTTGTGTTCATACGTTTTGTGTAATACTTACTTGATGCATGTTGCAAAGTAATCTGTTGGTGACATGATGTAATAAAGGGCCGTATGCATGTTGCATAATAATCTGTTAGTGACATTGTAAATAAATCGATCTGATACATGTTGCATAGTGATTGCATAGTGACATTGTGTATATATATTCTGTTATGAAACATTGTGTCTGTGCATTGTGAATGGGGTACTTCACCCGGCATTTTGATTAATGTGCATTGTGCTGTGTATATATTTTTCGTTGTAAATCCTTTTATGGATGTGTTGATTGTTTGAATAGGACAACTGGTTGTGGTGAAAAATTGAGTTGAACACTTGAAATCCTGATTTATTCATATACGGATCCATTGATCGCCCGGTTACACGTTACAGTTTGAACGTGGTTTTCAATTTAGACTCGTTTATATATATAATATACACATCAAATCTATGATAAATAAGACTTCTTCTTTATTTCTATTCTTAACCTTTCTTTTTTATGAGGATTCTCCGTTGATTTCCTTTTATTAAGTGTATAATTCTAAATTGGTTTAGAAATTGCGTTTTGACGATGACGGTGCAGATTTATATAAAACGTAAAATGTCATTGCCAAAAGGCTTTAACAACAAGGATATAGATGGAAATTTACAAAAAAATACTTCCATCTAAATATAGATATCTATATTCGATAGTGGTAATAAAAAGCCTGAAAAGTAGTTACTCTATCAAAATAGAATTGTGAAAACTAGGAAATGGGAAAACTATTTATAAAGACAAAGACCAGAGGACAACGTTGTCGACAGGTCACAGCTGGTCACCGTACGGCCAATAAAATTCCACAGGATGACAACAATTGTAAAAGTTCAAAAAGAAACCGAAGACTTGATATATCATAACAACAGTGACAGACAACAACCAACGACAACCACTGGATAACAGGCTGGCTTGTGACATGCGCATAAAGAAACGGACGGGTTTGTATGGCAAGCCGTTCTCGTCAAAACTATGTTTAAACCATTTTTCGAAAAATTTACACACTGAGAATTACAACAAGCACACTGAGATTTAAAAACTTCAAACGCACATTGAGAATTGAGAATTACACCCTGAGAATTGAAAATTACACACTGAGAATTAAAAATTACACACTGAGATTTCATAAAGACGCACTTAGATTACAAAAATGAAAAACGCACACTGAGAATTGAAAATTACACACTGATAATTGAAAATTACACACTGAGATTTCAAAAAGACACACTGAGAATAAATAAACTGAAAACACACACTGAGAATTTGAAATTACACACTGAGAATTTAAAATTATACACTGAGATTTGTGCGCACTTTTTATGCGCACATATCTAATTAGCATACTTAATCTGAATCTATTACAAGCTAAAACAACAAGGGGACAAAACTCGTTAGTCCTTGATTTGGTTCCAAATTATTAATAAAAAAAACCTTTAGAAATACAAGAACAAGAAAAATACCTACTTACTCAGTTATTACAAAATATAACCAAATGGTGAAAAACTTTATTAAAATTATAAGAAAACATTGGAACAATCTGCAAAAGAATGCAGTGAAATTTTTACTCAAGTGTCTATGAAAGGGAAAATTCACGATTTTTTACTTATGGTTTAAATATGTTCATTATGACATAATATATATATTCACAAAGTTTTATCGCTATATGTGCAGTAATAAAGGAGAAATTCAATAATTAATGAAAAAATATCAACTACTTCCTGTAGGTCGTGACGTTTTCTCCTGATTTTTGCATGCCGGGATTTAAAATACAATCATTAAAAGTCTTGGTTTTTAATCATATTTTAACGTAATCGTAAGCGCGCCGATGACTTATGCTTTATCTAATAACCATCCGATAATAAGAAGATAAAACGCACAGACGTTCAATTGTACTCATTCGTGAGATAAATTATCTATGTTAAACGTATATATTCGAATTATTTTTGTAGACAACACAAAAAGTTATAAATTTATTTTTAATAAATGCATTTTCGGACTGATAAGGTGAACAAATTAAAGTACAATAATCTGTAAAGACAATATGTTGGTGTACTATTATTGACCTTTTACTATCTCTGCTATGGCTAGGTTTATACGATGTGTGTATTCACGGTTCTGTGGCAATACTCGTAGATGGCTTGTTGAAAGGTAAATTGTTATTTGCACTTCGGTATTTAACCACGCCTCTAGGGCACACCTTGCCAGGTGTGACTGTCTATTCGGATCAGTGGTAGCATTTAAAACACACATTAAAAATACATATTCAAGTTGGTGACAAATAAAAATTGGTCGCCGTGGAATTATTTAATTATATTTGGTGCTATTATTTATTTGAAATCAAATAAGTTAATTTACTAAGAAATACACAATTTTCGGTTAAAGACGGGAAACTTAATTCATATGTCAGAATGAAATGATATACAAGTCTTGTCCTTGATTTATGTCTCATAAAAAAGGGGGACTTAGAAATTAGAAATAGCTTTACTAAATCATTTTTATTTGTCTTTATTAGGCGAAAAAATGTACGAGAACACTTACATTTAGACTTTTGAAAGCCATGTATTAATTAATATATGAAACTATCTGAAGATAACTCTACCGAAGCGGAATATAATATGTACGAATAAAGAAAAAAATATTTTTGTAATGGAATCGAAAAATTACGAATAGATATTCTTTTCAAGTGTGATAAACGTCAACCAAATTTATTAATAATGGGGAACGTCCTTATTAAAATCTGAGACAACTATAATAATCGTCGTCTCCCAACGTATATATATACTTAAATAACTATTTGATCAACGATGTTTAAAATTAAAAGACAACGAATTTAATGTTATCTTTCCCTATTTTTGAATGTTATTATAAGTCTGTTCAACTTGCAAGAATACCCCTAAAGCGGACAAATATCCGACAAGCAGTTTATTCTTTAAATTGCTGTCATTGAATTTCAAGAAAGAAAATAAATCCCGAAATTGATACTCAATAGTTTTCCTAGAAAATATTCACATTCCTTGGGGATTATTAGTGTACGTCCAGTTGCATATATTTTACATGAATGTTGGAACAATTGTGATGATGACGAATTTCGTCCTTTATTCGAGAACAATTTAATTGATATATAAATCTGTGAGTTTACTATGTTCTTAACTTCGATGAACCAAAGCAAGTTATAAATTGACCTGTATTTAAATCAAATTGTTTCTTTTTTTTCTTCTTCTTCTTTTGGTATACAATAGTCTATCGAATTCGTTGATTACATACTGTTGGCATACATGGACTAGTCTATTTACAAAACTTTTACCACAATTTACACAAAATGTATGTTTCTTTCTTATGTTCAATGTATACATGTATACATATTTTAAATTGCGCTACTGACTATAGTTCCGTAACTTTCTACCAGGCGTAATTATACACGAATCGTCGACAAGTGCGCACATTTTTTTAGATCAATAATTCTGGTATGTTCCAATCTGTCCTAAACTATTGACAACGAGTATATATTACATTTTCCCAAATTAACCCTTGGAAAAATATGTAAATAGATTTGTATTTCTTCAATTATTTTTTTTTGTATTATTTTTTTTTTTATAAATAATATTCTTTACACCAGAAATGTTATTTATAAACAAGCGTATGAGTTCAGTAATGACTAGTATATTATATCACTTTCGGACACGCAAGACAAAAATGTATATTATACATGCACCTGATAGTTCAAAATGGAAAGTTATAAGTAACGGTCGTGTACACTGATCAATACCTACAGAAGTGAAACGATGCATGAACTTGCAAGCCCGCCGGACAGGAAATCGATTGAATACCTGGACGTGTCACCTTACACCCCTTCCAATACCTTTGGGAGTAATACCTTTAGCCATGCTGGTGATCAGATAAGGGAAGATCCGAATTTATTTAAATAAAGTTTATTACTTGAAAGAATTATGAACGAATTAGATTTTCGAAAACAATTTCCACGGAACACTTATTTATCATTTTATGATTTGAACTTTGACTTTTTAACTAATTACAATATTATCAGTTTAAAAATAACAGACTATATGGTTATTTAAAAATATAAGACCATTTTCCGTATCAAGTTAGTCAGTCAGATAAACCAACCGTACGATTGACAAGATATCGACACGCAATTACGACTACATCGTTTACTGTAGTTTTGTTCCTTTGTGGTTTATTGACATATCGGGATTTTTCATCGGAGAAGATGACAAGATGGCGGAGAGTAGAGAACTGATACTCAAAATTTAAAATCGATGGTGATCTCTTATTTAGCGGAATAAAACTTTAATATCTATAAATTTGAGCATTTTTATACAGAATGGACATAATATCAATTTTTGATTTTTTTGCGAAGTTTCCCTTTAAAGCATATTTACAAACGTAACAAAAATATAAAAGATTAACTAGCGAAATCAGGGAAACAGTTGGAAGACTTTGAAAAGGGACACATGTTTAATTACTGGTAGTAATGATCTGAATTATAGGCAACAAACTTATGAATATGAGCGATGTTAAGTCTTGAAACTTATAACGAATGTTGGTTGAAGGAATCGCATTTCATTATAATGACAAGAGTTCTTGAGATCAAGATATAAATCTGTTGAATTATTCATCTCATGAATATTCATTAGTAATTTGCATATTAATCTCAGTGCGTATTTTTGAAATCTCAGTGTGTAATTAACAATTCTCAGTGTGTGTTTTTCAATTTATTTCATCTCAGTGTGTCTTTTTAAAATCTCAGTGTGTAATTTTGAATTCTCAGTGTATGTTTTTTATTTTTTGAAATCTCAGTGTGTAATTTCGATTTCTCAGTGTGTTATTTTAGGTTTTTAATTTTCAGTGTGTTTTTTTTTTCTTTTCGAAAAAAGGGTTTAAACATAGTTTTGACGAGAACGGCTTGCCATAGGTTTGAGCATGTCTGCATACACTATCAAATAAAGACAGGGGTGTTACATCGCAATATAATTAAGATGTAAAAGAGTTGGAAAGCGGGATTGACTCTTAAGATCTGCCGTAAAAACAACAACAATTAGCAAAAATAAAGAAGAAAAAAAAAACACAAATAAAGTGGTGATATAACAATAGAAGCAGTTATCGAAAGCCTACTCATAGTCGTATTTCAACTAAGCAGAAGACGTTATAATTGATGTGGTCAGCCTGATGATAATTCATTTATATAAATGAATCATGCACCCTCTGAATTTAGAATGAAACATATATAGTGACTTCAGTGATGTCTTAGTCTAGAAAGTAGAAAAAGGAATGTACATGTAAATGGAAGTAGATGATAAAACGGAAAAGAAAAGTTACACAACTATTACCATGATTACGTTTTGAAGATCCAAAGTTATAGAGATAATTTCAGTCTGCATCGCAAAAGGTAGATATTGCATTACCAGTTATTAATTAAACTAAAGTCTTTATTATTTCAATATTCTTATAGCCAATAGGAAAATAAAAGGTATAGTAGAGTGCGGACCGCTACAGATTAACTTAACTAAAGTTTAAATAAACATCATTTCACACATTTAATTTCCACCGACAAGTGTTTACGAACTATAATTATTGAAATATTTACATTTCCCCCCTCCCCCAAGATCACACATCCCAACTTTTCTTCACTCCTACCAAAAATGTGTCTTCACCTCCTCTGTATTTTATAATTAGTTTTTTATATTATAGTTTATGGTTGAGTTCGCGCAAGGTTTAAATTGACTTATAGCTGACCCACTATCCAGAAAAGCAATTTATACAATATACTGTATCTTAAAAAATAATCACAAAACTGTATCGCTTTTGTAAAATAAAACAATCCGGATTCCATATTTTTGTATATTTATACCTGTAATTAATGTATACAGATATGATCAAGGAAGTTATTTTGTTAGGAAAACACACATTTTAAAGGATATAACATGAGTAACAATGGGAGATAGTTGATTTCCATAATGACTAGGATTTCCATTTTTCTTTTAAAGTTGTGTATTACATACAAAACTTCCTTGTAATTATGTGAATTTTAAATTGTTCACCGGTGCCTTTATTAACGTAAGTAAATAGTTATACTCAATCAAATGTAATGAATTAATAGTGTTTATTTGTGAAAATGTTTTTTTCTCTCATTTTATAGTGACGAGGGACACTTTTAAAAGAAAACAATAATACAATGCTAACTGATTATTGGATAACCTTTCAATTTCTAAATAAATCAAAATACAATTGATTAACTTGAATTTTAGATTTATCGATTTCCAAATTTTGTTGCGTAACCAACCAGCGACAAATTTTTACCTGTGTCTACTCTTTTATTAGAGAGTATCTGTATGCAGTTTAGTGATGGAGCTGTTTGCTGTTATATTAGTGGTTGGTGTTTTACCAGATTTTATTGGTGGTACCTGCATCAGCAAAAATGACTCAGTCAAGGAAGGTATGGAATCACAGCACTATAAAGGGTAACATGTTTAAGGGGCCAGCTGAAGGACGCCTCCGGGTGCGGGAATGTCTCGCTACATTGAAGACCTGTTAGTGACCTTCTGCTGTTGTTTTTTCTATGGTCGGGTTGTTGTCTCTTTGACACATTCCCCATTTCCATTCTCAATTTTATTTTAATGAAAATTTTAATTCAAACCGATAGAAAACACAAAAAGTTACGATAGGGATGCTTTGAGGAAACAGAGATAGAAGTACTCATTTAGTCCAGTAACTTTTTTTTAAACAAAATTATTCAACCATCATTTGGTCTGTGCTGTGAACATATTATTCCTACACAGCTGAGATTTATGACTGGTTTTTGTTTTTTGTCTTCTTTGAATAGATAATTTGTTGTAATTTCCGAAATCAATGGTGACGGTACAAAGTATCTTGACTTTTAATTCATAATATATAATACTTGGTTCGTATTGTACTGAGATATTGCATATTCATAATTTGATGTCAATATTCTAACAGAACTGTTCAAGCGTTTTGTGGGTCTTTTTTGTTGTTGCGTAGTAAGAACCATTTTAAAGATGCGTTCGTTTGACAGCGTCACGTGTAAAAAGTCGCCTTGTGTAATCTGAACGATAAATCCAAAAGACCAATGTGAATACTACTCAGAAAGTAACAACAAATGTATATTACTGAACCCATGCAGTGATAAGAAACGAATGTTGCTCAGTATTAAAGCCAACCATTACCATACAAATGAAAAAGGGTATAGTTACCCCCCCCCCCCCCCAAAAAAAAGAAAGAAGAAAAAGAGGGAAAAAGTGTTAAAAGAAAATCAACGGTAGTTGCTGCTACCCGCTGAGATGGAAAGTTACTGTTGCGAGGTTATGGTTATTGGAATTCATCTTCGAGTTCATCAACTTATATAATGGACACTTTGTATATATTTTGGTAACACTATATACTATTGATATTTCGCTGATTTGTGAACCATGAGGTTCAAAGAATATTATGATGTATTCATAACATAAACATTTTAACGTCTTAAGAATTTTAAAGACTGCAGTTATTATTGACTTGAAAATTTTGTCTTGAAAAAAAATAATTAAGAAGGATATTGTAAACAAAACCAACACATTTGTCGGAAGTAAATATATTATGCTCTTTCAAAACTACATTGATGTATTCTCACTTAATCCGACCGTGGGGTTTTCTCGTTTCAATTGTTTCCCAAATTGCTACGTAGTTGTCGTTCATAGCCCAGGGAAAGACCATTTATCTCTAGAGGAGGAGGGAGAGATAGAGGGGGTATCGAGTTTCTGTAAAAGAAAAATTCTGAATTCCAACTTTGAAATCATAGGTTTTTTTATTAAGAAAAAGAAAAATATCTTGATTTAGAGTTAATTTGATATAAAATTTGGATTTTATTTTATCCTTGGGTGAAATAAAAATAAAAAAGTAATTATGAATGTAATAAAAAAAACCAACATACCCTCCTCAAATATATATTGTCGTTCACTTACTATACCGAAAAAAATTCAATTACAAACATTTTTGATTTTGTACCAATATCAAACAACGATACTTATCAATGAAAAGCATATTAATATTAGTTATGTACGTAAAGTAAAGTAGGCCGTGTTCACACCAAACACCGTGTACAGTAAACATGTTTATAATTAGTTTAGTGTAATGGACACTGGTTTCACATTAAATTTGTTCACATCTATAAACCTTGTTTAATTACCTGTACATAAGATTTGTTCACACTTGTAAACTCTATGTCATGTAAATGTTCAGTAGAACCGAATGGAAAGTTTTCGGACAACTTTTCTAGCAGTAAGGGAATAAGGAAACGACCGGACCATTTGACTTCAAATCGGGGGGAAAGGGGTGTGTGGGGCGGGGGGGGGGGGGGGGGAGGGGGAGGGGGAGGAGTGTCGATGGATAAAAAGAAAAAAAAAAGGTCCTACAGATGATACAAAAATATTCTAAACCAACAGTTTCCCCATACATTATCTTTTTATAAAGGTAAAAAATTTCGAATTCTAAAAAAGTCAAAATTTCGAATTCTGAAAAAGTAAAAATTTCAAGATTTTAGAAAGTCAAGATAAGAAAAGTAAAAATTTCGAGTTAAAGTCGAAATTTTAAGATTTAGAATGTCAAAATTTCGACTTTGAAAAAGAAAGTTCACTGCCAATTTTATTTTTCTATGTCCCTAATACGCTTCCGTACATTATAGTGTTAAATGTTGAAAAAAAAAAATTGATTACCAGCATCGAAAAAAAAAAACCGGAATAAAACGTTTGCGCGGCAAAATTTCTGGCTCAGATAAATTAACAAAATACCCCCCTTTTTTAAGTTTAGTGGTTGCTTCTTAATGAAAGCCATTTTGATGATTTGCAGCAGTTTAAAAATAATAAAGATGTCTCGATTAAGCATTAGAAAACGTAGGTTGTACCGGCGTGCTTACAGGCGAAGAATATATTTTTTTTATTCTCATAACACCGAGCCAATGCACTACATCGGTACAGAGATTGAAGGAGAAGAAGGAATGATATATTAGGGATCACTATATTCCTATCTTTTCTGTTTGTTTCAAATGGTATTTTTCTCCAAGGAGTATTTGGCAAAGGGAGGGGGTAATGTTTTTATTTTAGTTTTAAGGGTAATTTAACGGATCCGAGATACATGTACTAGACAAACAATACATTTACCTCACACTTTTTAAGTAATGCATTTATAGTGAATTGTTGTTTGAGTAAAGACCAGTGGCAAACATTTCTGTGCAAGTCAAGTCGATTCGGAAAGACCTTAATTTTTAAAGAATTATGTGTTCGGCAATGATTCTGCTTTGAGTCTTGATAAGGGCTTAATAAAGCTACGTTAAGTTTAAAAAAAAACCAAATAAATATATCAAGTTTAGACAAATATTTCTGTAAAGAACTTTATTAATAATTGTTATAAATATCAATTTTATTCAAAAATTGTTTCTTCCTTAAATATACACGGTGAAACTAATGTTTTAAATGGCTAGTTTTGTGTACACTTAATCTACACAAGGCCTACATCGAGTATCGACTGCATGTAGACAAAACATGTTTTACACTACATGTAAACATTGAATTTTATCAATGGGAACGTAATTTTGTTTAGTTTATGTGTGAGTTCCACTTACACAACACCGAGTTTAGGTCAATGTGAACACGGCCTAAGTTGTATAATAGTCGTTAGTTCGACAAGATATGTAAGTTCCCATGTAAAGTACAAGATAAAACAAAATTAACTCTATGATTATAACTTCATTCCAAATATTTGTTCAATTAACAGCCATAACTTGGAAACTTTCACACGAACATATGTTCGAAACAGAGCCCGTAGTTATCTAACTTTTTATTTTACAAATGCATTGGATTATAGGCAAGAAATATGGTTATTTATTTAGATTTAGTTCTACATAATTGAAGCATTATCGATTATTTTTTATTTTGTAGACTTCAAGATATTTGACGAAAATCAAATAGCAGATTTTGATTATGCCCAATTTAGTAAGTCAAAGACAATTGATTGCTGCGCACATAATGTCAGCAGGATACTATGGTATTTCTGGAACAAACAATATCCAGAATGGCGGCTATTTCCATGGCAACCATACTGCAGTATTTGTGATAACCGACCAAAATTAGAAGATAATAATCAGACATTAGTGCTAATGGAGACAGGAAATGGAGATTCTGGAATTTACAGATGCATAGCAATGTCTGAAAACAATAGCATAGCGGAACACAACACTACTATAGAAGTATTTTGTAAGTTTTTTGCATGCGAATATTATATCAAATATGATAAAGATAATCCTATAAAAACAGAAAAGAAAACACAACCTTTTTGAAATCTATACTGAGTCTGTTATAAGTCAGGAGTCTGTAATTCAGTGGTTATCGTTGGCTGCTGTCTGTAATATTTGATTTCTGTTTTTTTAGTTAGCGCCTTTATCCGGTCGTTAGTTTTGCTCATTATTGAATTTAGTGATGTGACCTCTAGTTATTTACGTTCTTTGGTCTTGGGCAATGGTTGTCTAATTAAAAATCATATCCTTAAATCATTTATATATTGTATTTTACAATTATTATCCTGACTTCATTTGGTTAAGTTGGAACACACAACTTGGTATTGATTCATTGAATTGTAGTGATGATGCCATTTCTAATATGCAATCCACGTTTGATCTTCGGTTTCAGCATCTCTTTAATATGTTAAAATAATTAATTGTCACACACCGAAGGCATGCTCGTACATATAAGACTTCAGCAATTTCATCCAAATTTAAGACCTCACTTTATCACTAACAGAAATAAATCTTTATCCCTATCATTTTTCAATCTTTCTAGAAAAGTATAAAGCGAACTTATTGTTCTAAACTAAAGGAACTTGAAGACCTTTAAAAGAATTTGGCTATTGTCGACATATTGGACATTTCTCAAGGTCAGGACCAATATAGGTGATAGCATTCTTCAACGAACTATTTAGATCTGAACTTGTAAAAGTTTTTAGTAATGAAAATCACATTTATAAAAATCTACGTCACTGCTAAATTTGCATATCAAACCAACAGAGAGAGTGCACACCATATAGGAGTCAATTAGTCGGATGGTAAAACAAATTCATTTAAGATTTGGTCTGACCTCTTCGCATTAAATGTACCAATAAAATAATCTTAATTTTCTATTTCAACTCCAGCTTGTACAGAAAGACAAACGCCACTATATATAGCCCCACAAGACAAGTATGCTAGTATTGGTGACACTGTTACATTTTCTTGTTCTGGAGATTTTGGTTGTACAATTGACAAATTCAGACAAGTGGAATGGTATGATGAGAACTATGATTTTATAAATAACTCCAGATACTCCAACAGTTATGCAGAAAAGTAAGTTGTTTTGATACTATTCATGTTTATTTTAAAGTTATAAATATGATTTGTTTTGGGAGAAATAAAATTAAACCCACTAAATTTTGAGAAACTTTCTGACTTTATATTTCTATCAATCTTTTCCGCTTTCAAATCAATTGTATTGTATGCGCTTTTTTATTCCTCAATTTGTAAAGGAAACCATGATTTTTTATATTAAGATTTATTTCATCATCAAATATTTATACTGTCTACAAGTCAATATTATGTTCTTTATCTCGAAGAAAAATGTTTTTTGGTTATAAAATTGTTTCTTTTTCTGTTTCTCGGTAGTCATAGGGATATATTCGACCTAAGCTTGCAAACGTCATCAAAGTATGATTTCTTGTACTTACATGCTGTATTTGATACCTTTTTTTCCAGATACGGCAAAACATACGTTGAAGCCAAACTTACTATTACAGACACTCGGGAGAGCGATTTTAACAAAACATTCATCTGTCTTGTATCATCCACTTCTGATTATCAGTATTTTGAAGTTCATATTTTCAAGAAACGTAAGTATCAAATTGTTTTGTTCTTCTAACATCCTTGAATCCGTTCGGCTCAGAATTTGTTTATTGATAAAGATTTGTTTGGAAGAAATAATTATGTCGTTGGCTGGGCTGTAACTGCTTATAGAATAAATCTCTCATTTTCATACTAAACAACTATAATCCCCACTTGATTAATGGTAATTACGGAGCCCCGTTATTAAATTGAACACACAATATATCAATATTGAGCGCACACTATTATTGTATAATGATAAATTAAAAGCAATGTATTTGATTCGTGCGAACATGTTTTTTTTCATATTGAACACACTAAATATATATGTGTTTTCTGTATCGTCCCCGTATGGGACCACGAAGAAGTGTGTTCATAAAACTGGTCGTAAAACTTGTGCTTAATACTTTTGTTTGTGTACATTTGTTCTCTTGTTATAATTACATAATTCCTTTCATCTACAATTTGTTATATATAAACATCCGATGCAAAACGTTTAGTAATGCTAATGAAACAGAGAACAAAACTAGTAATACCAGCACACTTGGTACAATTAAAAACCTGATAATAAATTGTTCAAATAAGGCCTTCGAAAACAGTGGAATAAATTACTTTTGGAGTGTCAAGAACTCGTTGGAAGTACTTGATAAATTGCATGCTTATATTGGTGATTTTGAATCTGTTCAAAGTTTTGATTTTTCTACCCTGTATACCATATTGCCTCACATTCTCATTAAGAAAAAATTCACACACCTAATTAAATGGGCATTCAAAAAATCAGAATGTGAATATATATGTTCAAACTCTTTTAGGTCATTTTTTAGTAGCAATAAACAAAAAAACTATGTTAATTGGACATGCTTTGATACTATATATGCCCTTGAATTTTTACTAGATTACATTTTTGTTCGCTTTGGGGATTCCGTATATCGTCAGATTATCGGATTTCCAATGGGGACTAACTGTGCACCACTTATTGCGGACCTGTTTTTGTATTGTTATGAGTTACAATTTATGACAAAAATAAGCAAAGACCCAACGAAACAACATCTGATAAACAAATTTAATAATACTTTTAGATATTTGGATGATATTTTGGCTCTCAATAATGACGACTTAAGTATGTATATTAATGAAATTTATCCTGTTGAACTTACTTTAAATAAAGCTAATACTAACAATGACCACTGCCCTTTTCTCGATCTTGATATCTATATCACTAATGGAAAGCTGAATACTAAAATTTATGATAAAAGGGATGATTTTTCATTTCCTATCGTTAATTATCCGTTTTTAGATGGTGACGTTCTCTTGTCACCATCTTACGTTGTTTATATATCTCAACTTGTACGATTCACTCGTGTATATAACAATGTTTTAGATTTTAACGAGAGAAATTTATGTTTTACTGAAAAATAATTACTACAGGGGTTTCGATATCACAGACTAGTCAAAACATTTACTAAATTTTATCATCGGTATAAAGAAATCATTCGTAAATATAGCTCAACATGCAGACTTCTAATACGTTCAGGTATTTCATATCCAATTTTTTATGAAAATATTCTTTAGAAAGCACAAAGGTGTCAGTATTCACCTCAGAAACTTACAAAACCTTTGAATAGACTTATTAAGAAGGGATATAATTACGATACTGTTGTCAAGTCATTAAAGATTGCATATTTTGGCGTTAATATTGAGTCACTGATAAGGTCTTTGCATTGGAACTAAACACATTTATTCTAAAAACAGTTTTGGCATGACACGGGTTATGTTCTTCTCATATATGTTATGATGGTATGATACTAAACCCCTAACGGGAAGGATTGTGCCTGATGTTCATATGATGAAATCATAATCTTTCAGTCAGTTTAATTGAAGTCTGGAGCTGGCATGTCAGTTAACTGCTAGTAGTCTGTTGTTATTTATGTATTATTGTCATTTTGTTTATTTTCTTTGGTTACATCTTCTGACATCAGACTCGGACTTCTCTTGAACTGAATTTTAATGTGCATATTGTTATGAGTATACTTTTCTACATTGGTTAAAGGTATAGGGGGAGGGTTGAGATCTCACGAACATGTTTAACCCCGCCGCATTTTTGCGCCTGTCCCAAGTTAGGAGCCTCTGGCCTTTGTTAGTCTTGTATTATTTTAATTTTAGTTTCTTGTGTACAATTTGGTACGGAGTTTATTATCACTGGACTAGTATATATTTGTTTAGGGGCCAGCTGAAGGACGCCTCCGGGTGCGGGAATTTCTCGCTACATTGAAGACCTGTTGGTGACCCTTTGCTGTTGTTTTTTATTTGGTCGGTTGTTGTCTCTTTGACACATCCCCCATTTCCATTCTCAATTTTATAGTACTAAACATAAAAAGGGAAACTTAAAGAAACCCGAAAATAAATCTTTCCAGCATTTTTCTAGCAGCCAGCCTAATTTACTTTTCAAACATTAGATACTTTGCTGGTCAATCCTGGTCAATCCAAACAGTTTTTCAGTTACAGAAATTCGAGCCCCACAGTTTTCTATATCAATTTAGATACGAGGTTTTGAGGATATTCATTTTGGAATAAAACTTTCATTTATGATTGTTGAAAAAAGCTTAAGACATCTACACAGCAGACAACTTACAAATGTATATAGAATTATCAAAATAAAATTATCTACACACTATATATAGATCTCACAATTGCCCTAATTGTACAAAAAGCAATGAATAAATTAAAATGCCAATTTTTTTACAACAATTGAGAGTTCTTCCCTTTTAGTAATGTGAAAAATATGTTAACATAGGCGTATAATGCATTGAAAAGCGTTAAAACACACATTTAACCCTTATAGTATGATAAAAACACTTCATTTGCTATATATAAACCCATCAAAGATACCAGGATTAAATTTTACATTTACGCGTTTCGTCTCCAAAAAACTCATCAGTGGCGATCAAATCCAAAAAAGTTAAAAATTGGGACATTATCTTGATTTTTGACCTAGTGATTAATTTCAAGATAATTGGTCAACTATGTAATAATAAAAGACCCCATGGATCTAGGACTTGAAGTTAAAGCTAATTTGGTCTTTGAAGAATCTGCTAACAGGGGTTACGATCCATAAACAATGGTCAAATATCTTCGGTCAAAACATAACAAAGTTGCGCCTTAATGCAACAACAAAAGACTTCTGTAAGTATATTGGTTTTTAGATATCCCATTAAAAGTGGTAAGGTCAAGGGCAAAAATAAACAGCTTAAAACACATAATTTGCTATCTGGGACATGACCTTGACCTTGTGACATTTGTCAAGATCATTAGCCCACAGTGTCATTGCAAAATATCCAATTGGTCGAGGAAATTTAGTTGAATAGTAAAAGATAATTTGGTCTTTTTAGAAACCGTAAACGGGAGTTTTGGCCCTGACGCCAAGGTCAAATCTATTCGGTAAAAAAAACCCTAGCTGTATTTTTGTTTTTGGAATTTTGGGTCCTTAATGCTCTTCAACTTTGTACTTGTTTGGCTTTACAACTTTTTTTTATCCCAGCGTCACCGATGAGTCGTATGTAGACGAAACGTGCAATTGGCGTATTAAATTATAATCCTGGTACCATTGATAACTATTTGATTCAAATGTAACGAAAACCCAGGTTTTGATCTTGAACACAAATCACCCTTCGTTTTTTTTCTACCTCTAACTGTTATGGTGTTCATTCCAAGGTTTTAAGGATTTGGGCAGATTAATCTGACTAAGAGGGTGAGTTCCGAATAGGAATTTGTGACACCGGTACAAATTGTGATCCTGAAAGCAATAGTTCTTACTGTAAATGCTGCTAACGTCGCCAAAAAGTGGCGGAAAAAGAATAATAATAAAAGAAGAAGTAAAGTAAAAGAAAAGACCTTAATTATAGTAATACTTAGTTAAGTATATATTAAGTTAATGATTTAGAAATGTCTTTATTTCATACAGGAACAATTGTTACAATCACAAATACTACAACTACAAAAAAGATGCACATACCAGCTGGTGTTATAGTTGCCGTAATTGCCTCAGGAATAGTCATGGTGATTGTTCTTCTTCTTCTTTTGTTTCGTCCGAGAGTAATGTTGTTTATACTATCTCGCATACCATATGGTCATCTCACTGATAAAGGTAGGTTAAGTAGAAAATAAAAACATATCATTTGGTCACCTCGCTGGTAACGGTTAGTTAACTAGAATTTAAAGCATATCATGGGGTTACCTCGATGGGAAAGGTTAGTTTAATAGACAATATACCATATATAATTTGGTCACATCACTGTTAAAGGTTAGTCTAGTAGACAATAGACCATATTAAATGGTCATCTCACTGTTAAAGGTTAGTTTAGTAGACAATATAACATATACTGTGGTCATCTCACTGATAAAGGTTAGTTTAGTAGACAAAGAACATATAATATGGTCATCTCACTGTAAAGGTTAGTTTAGTAGACAGTAGAACATATAACATGGTCACCTCACTGTTAAAGGTTAGTTTAGTAGACAATAGAACATATCATGTGGTCACCTCACTATTAAAGGTTAGTTTAGTAGACAGTAGAACATATAATATGGTCACCTCACTATTAAAGGTTAGTTTAGTGACAAGTGAACATATAATGTGGTCACTTTGCTGATAAGAAAGAAGAAAATATTACATATCATTACGTCACAACGCTGATAAAGATTGGTAAAATAGAAAATGTTACCAACATTCCATGTGGACTTCGCTGATAAGGTCAGTCAAGTTGAAAATTTTACATATCATGTGGTCATCGATCTTGATGATAAAGATTAGTTGAGAAGATACTCGCATTTATATGCAAACTATGCTGATAAAGCAGGTCCCACCAAAGAACACATGTTAGACTGGTGGTGTATGATGTACATCAAGTGTTCTTACATTTCCTGTAGATTCCCATATATCTACATCATTTTTTAAGTGAATTTATGAAAGTGAGATATAAGCCAATGATACAGCAACTCGACGACAAAAATAATCAAATATCTATTGATCAATGAACAGCCTTCAATAATTGTCCAACATATAAGTCTTAGTTAGTAATGATGAGACTTCATGAAACTTGGAGTGTTGTTTTGGATTTTTTCATCGGCTGCAGTATTCCACCAACAGATTAAGCCACCTATGTTATTGTATTTTTCGTTGTTGTTTATCTTAGTTTATATGTTTGCTTACTTTCAGAGGAGTCAGCGTTGATGTTTTATGTGGTATGTTGTGCTTTCCAGTATTTTTGTTGATTCCTATAAAAAAAAAAATCTTTAATATTTTTCAATACTTTTACAGACAAGTTTAACATCGATACAATTAAAACATTAGTAACGTATGCAGTTATGCTACATATTATATCTTTTCTATTAATGCTATTAAAAAGTTGAAAGGTTTGGTTGGCTTGCTTGCGTTGTTAGTATAAATGTTAGCTCAAGCAATTAATAGATTTGCGGGGCTTCAGCTTGTTCAGCAACTGGTTTAAAGTACTTAAGATAGTTGAAATCGACACCAAGGAAACGAAAATGGGCGTTGTTTTTTTTAATAAGTCATTCATGTAATTCACATTACCACTTTTAAATTATGAAAATATTTATGAATCAGATCTCTGTTCATTTTTTTTTATGAAAATAGTTGTCTTACTCCCAATCTTAACACAATTCCCAATTCTTATTTACAGGGAGTAAACATTACCATGCCTTGATATTACACGAAGACGAATATGAAGATAGAAAACTAGCAGAACAAATAAAGACTAGACTAAAAAAGGATACGTATTCTGTTAAAATGTCTTCTCATGTTTTAGGAGGTCAAGGTAGGCATAATGATAAAAAAGAAAATGGCGACAGGAATTCCGAACTTTTAAATTGATATTTTCTGCTTTTCACATTTTCTATTCCTGTCACATGGTATTTGGAGTGCCATCAAATACTATGTCAGACTATATGTTATGTCTTCTCAATGACTGTTAGTTTGAATCATATTCTGCCGATTTTGCGATGTATGTGGTTTTGTTAAACGAATGACAAAGCAGAAATAAATGTTCAAGTACACAGGACAATATTTCACTGAAAACATATAAATTGTTAATCTATCAATATATATTTGTTTTACAGATGTTTTAGGAGCCCTTGGTGATTTCAGTCAGAACAGTGCCAGTTTGATAATTATTTATCCAACAAAAGCTTGTAGTGAAATATTTCCTACAGAAATTTCTTCTGTACAATACAAATTCAAACCAGGTCTGATTACAGTCATAAAACAGAGAGGAATTGAAAATCGTGTACAAGCTCTGGAAGACAGAGGCCTAAAGAAGATAACTTGGCCGGATAAAGGGGTTTTCTCGCTTTTCGAGGAGACAAATTTCTATAGTAAACTTAAACTAAGAATGCCGAGAAGGAGTTCACGAAACACAAAATGTTGCACATGTTGTAGGTCAAACACGTCAGCTTATAGTGAACACATTTCAGAACAAAGTTATTCGACTAAATTCTAATTTAAAAGATAATTCATATCACGACTTACTTCCTTGCAGCACAAGGTGGTTACCCTAGTATTTCTTTTACTAAAGGGATACAACTTATTTGGAATCCATCCTTACAACTGAAAGGATGTTGATATTGTTGTTTCTTTTGTAAGCATGATTGAAGTTCAAAATGTGTGAAAATAATATAGGCAACTATTAATAACATATCAAATTTTCAAATATAATTGTGAAAACTGCTGATTTATGTTATTTGATTGAGAAGGTTCGTTTTTTTCTATCATGATTGACACAGGAAATATTTGTATTGTTATTTTTGAAATAATTAAATATATATTTTTATAATGGTTGATATTCTCAAAAAATAGTACATAGAATAGAGAAAATAACAGTTCATATATATAACATATTTCTTTTACATTTGTAAAAATAAATCACACTTTCAAAGCCTCGTTCTTTTAACCAGGAAAACATACTTTTACAAATAAGTAGCGCATAAATGTTCACATTCTCCCAGTTCAACAACATTACAAGATGTCAACAGTGATTAGATTTAATAATATGAAATCGTAGACAATTAGGAAAATGTTTAAATATATGTCATCTTTTGTAACAGTTTGGATTAACTCAATTTTCAGAGAATGAAAAACACAAAAAGCATTAAAAAAGATTTTTAGTTAAATAACTGAAGCAAAATTATATGCAAAATCCTACTAAAAAATGTGGCATCATCAACCATATGTAGCTTGACCATAAAGCTAAAAGGAAGATAAAAGAAAAAACAACTAATAAACCCATCTATTGCATTCTTAGTAAAATATGCCACTGGACGTTACACAAGCAATAAGTCAACCAATCATTCATTCAATATAAATAAAGTCAAAAGTACTGTAATATACCGGTGTTCAAAAGACATACATCGATTGAGAGAAAACAAATCCGTGCTACAAACAATGTCGGGAAGGTCACAATACCATAATTTAAAGATTTAGTAAACGTTTGTTTTTTAAATTCTAGCATGTTATTTTGCATTATATTTTGTACTGAAAAGTCAATACAGAAATATCGCATATATCATGTATATGAATTCCAATGAGACAACTCTCCACAAAAGACCAAGTGACTCAGAAATCAATCCTATTTAAAACACAAACGTTTAAACAAATTATACGAAACAGATATTTATAAATAAACTCATCTTAAATACCAGGATTAAATTTTCTTTTTACATCAGACGAGCGTTTCATCTACACAAGACTCAACATTGACGCCCCAATAAAAATGTTTTAAAAGATCAAATGAATTATAAAGTTGAAGAGGATTATGAACACTTATAATCCATGTCAACGCAACTTATTCTCTTAGAGGACTTTTAGAACTTGTTTTAATTTCATATAATCAACTTGTGTAAAGTTCATAGTTTCATTGTTTATATTATATCTTCGTTCATGCAGTTGTTTATTTTTGTGTTATGTTTCGTTCCGTATTCTACAGAAGTCATAGATTAAAAAGACTTATTTATTAGAAAAAGTATGTATAACGGATTGTTTAATTCAGTTATTTAACCACGTGTTCTTATTGATGATGTTTGGCTATCTTTACGAATGTTTTACCGTTATTGAATATCTATTTCACAGATGATCAAGTATACATTCCTTTGGCCACTTTCTGAAGCCAAAATACCACCCCTTTTCTCCCGTTTATGTAATAATTTAATACCCAGTAACATTGGATTTTGATACCTTTAATTGAATTTTAAATTCCACTTGAGGATCAAAAACAGCTTATCGTTTTAGAGCAAATAAGTGTAATTAAGTTTATTAAAGGATTCGTGTTGCTCAGTATTTGATTTCAAGAACTTCTTTCCTAATCTTAATTTTAGAGCAAAAAATTTCAAGCAATCGTTAGATCGATACTAATATAGTACAAAGGTGTAGATTAAAAATTACACCACTCCAGGCCCTTTTGTTTTCCACGTAATTAATGTCGCCAATAATTAGGAAGTTCCGGGTCGAGTCCGACACCGATACCAATAGTATAATCACCTGTTACCTATTACCTTACTTGTACGTTCCTCATCTGACAGGCGCACCACCAAACGGTGTATTCAGGATTAATATGCTATATAAACGGGTCATAATCACAGGGTTGACACTACTAAATTGTCAAATTGTTACCTATTGTAGTATTATAATACGTAAGACTTTCTAAGATAACAATACGAATACTAAAAATCTGGACTAAAATAAGATTCAATTTGTTAGCGGGCATGACGTAAAACAGCGAATCAAAGAATCCAACTTTATTTATAACTAATATAGGACAATGCTGTTGATTAAAAAATACTTCGTTCCGAGACCTTTTGTTTTCCAAATATTTAATATTACCAATAATTGATAAGTTCCAGTTCGACGGGTTCAAACAGAAAGATTTGAAAGCAGAGAAAATTGTGTATCTTATAATCGGCATGACTTTATCAGATGACAGTACTAATACTAAGATAAGGCTTGCGCATAGTTATATACTTAATTCAGTCACGGACCCGCGATATCACGGGTGTGTTCTAGTATATTATTACAATTATAGCTACATCTAAATCTGACACTGGTTATACACCTGAGAGGTTTAGCTGAAAATCAAACCAGGTTAATCTATTCTTTTCTACATTAGGAAATGCCTGAATACGACGGTTAGTTTCCATTCGTTTGATGTGTTTGTGCTTTTGATTTTGACAATTTATAAAGATGTTCCATATGGAATTTCCTTTTGGAGCTCGGTATTTTTGTTATTTTACTTTTAATTTTGGTACCTTAAGGTTCATCATAGCCGATTGTTTTATAACACCGTATTTACACGACAGAAATAATCTAAGTACAGACAAATCTATGAATATGGATAAGTTATAAAGTATGTAATGAACTAGATGACTAAATTTCAAATGCATTTTATGTTTAAAAAATTACAAACTTTTCTGGATTTTGAGATTTGTTTTCCTCGTTCCCACATATCTAGAATGTACCATATTATAAACTGAGTTAGGAAAATGTTTGAGAAATTCCTTTAGGGAAATACATAAAGTGCATTGTATTGATTAACTGGACAACAGATGGACTATAGATATCTGCAAATAGGTGATTGAAATTAGTGGTACGTATGAATTTGATAGTCTGGAATGCATTTTTGTCGTGCCTTTACAAATATTGATCAAATTCAGATTGCTATGTTTATCTTTATGTATTTGACACATATCTATATTATCAGTATTATATATCCTCCTTTTTCTCTGTGTGTCTGAGGATAATAAAGTTTAGTCTTTTCCTGACATTTTTGGTATATTTCAGAATCATACAATATAAGTAGAAAGGTGTCAAGTATGTATATTTTCTTAGTTTCTTTTCACGAGGCATGTGAATTGATATGCTCTCTGTCGTTTAGGCGTTGTCGTAATAGGGAATTCAAAAAGAGAGGTCATTATGAAATATGATGTCTAAGGTAGACAAAAACAACAAATGCTGCAAATTTTTCAACAACCGCTTTGTCTTAACGGTTTCCACTCCGATGGTATATTCAGACCAGTAGTCAGCACTTATGTTTTCTATTTCTCCACATTGATTATGATCATGTTATGAATTCACCGATTACATAAGTTTGAATGGTTTGTTATGCTAAGGAATTTCTATACACTTGGAAGAGATTACCTTGGCTATATATGGTCAAAGCTTTCGGAATTTCAATTCCTTAATGCTCTGTAAATTTGAACTTTTGTTTTCTTTACCTTTATGATTCGAGCGTCACTAATGAGTTTTGTAGACGAGACCTGCGTTCTTCTGTTCATCTGGATAATTAAGATGTTAGATTGCTTTTTATTTTTATTACACATGAAAAGTTTACTTAATCACTTCCAATAATTATAAAAAAAAAAAAATATCAATATCTTCCATGTGGTTCTAGTATGTGTTTTGCTCATAGCTAAAGACCGTACTGTGACACATAGTTTCTAACTTCTACGGCATTTTTAAAGTTGTCCTGTAGCAACCATACAACAGCTTCCTTACTTAGGTAAGGAAGATATACCAATATATGTGTATTCAAAATAATCCATAATCTGAATATTTCTTGAATGTTAATGTAGTTTTTCTGTGTACATGCTTTTTTAAAGAAATATTTCTTGTCTAGGAATTTGATTAAATGGTAGTCCACTTTGAAAAATGCAGGTTTTAATGAATGAACTTGATATTCATTATCTTTTAAAAGGCATGTTTTTTAATACATACAGGTAAAATTTGACTTTAAACAGTCGGTTTTTGGAAAAACCGCGATATTATTTATGAAGAAGAGTGAATGATGATTTACGCAGCAGTGCTGCTTGGTTTGATTGACTACGTGTTCTCGTCCTGTGTTTTGACACCAAATACTACTTATAACGGTAAGAATGTTTAATCATAATTATACATTTATCAGTTATGTTATATATGACTAGTATATATTTGTTTAGGGGCCAGCTGAAGGACGCCTCCGGGTGCGGGAATTTCTCGCTACATTGAAAACCTGTTGGTGACCCTCTGCTGTTGTTTTTTATTTGGGCGGGTTGTTGTCTCTTTGACACATTCTCCATTTCCATTCTCAATTTTATATCATTTTTGTTTAGTTTTGAAGGGTATCGTTTGGTTCGAGCAAATATCAGACCCTTGAAACTCTAACAGTTATGTCTTACCTTCTTTACAATAATGAAAATGTGTTGATAAAGGAAGGTATGATATGGTTTCTAATACGCAGACACGTCCTTTTCCTTACAATGTGACGAGATAATTTAAGCAAAAAGAGAGTTTAAAAAAAAACTGTTTTCATTAACCTGTATATGTTCCGAACCATATGAGTAAATGGACCATACACGTATGGTCATGACCGTATGCGTATACTCATATGATCGGACAATATAAGTAGATACTCGTTTGGTTATTAACGGGCCGGACAATATGAGTATTTGGACCATATAGGTTTTTCAAATATGCATTAGAACCGTTTCAAAAATATTATTAACTGTATAATTCAACTGAAGGCTAACAATGCGCAATGGTCCTATTCATAGAGATATATCAGTCATATCGGAATCAATAATAAAACACTGTTTTGAAAGTAATTTTTGGGGACAAAGTTAGACAACAGTAGTTAACCGATGTTCGAATCTCATAAACCAATTATTAAGAAAAATCAAGCTAACAAACACAAACTGAGTGAATCTAAAGAACTAAGAAAGGAGTGAAACAGTGTGCGTCGACAGGGTTATCATGTCATGTATGCATGCATCACCTACCATTGGTAAACAGGTGCATATTTAGATATTAGTAGGAAGATTTAAAAATGGGACAATAATTTTTTTTTATGAATGCAAAACGTTTTTAGGTGTACAGAAGATCAATTAGACAGATTAAAATTCATGTATTTCTACTAACTAATGTAAGTGAACATCTGAAGTAATTTAATAGCTGTCATGTTGAGGAATTTGCCACGAACGTTGACCTGTAGTTTTTAACTTTTATTTCTCACGAATGATTGTCTCATTGGAAATCATGTCACACTTCCTTGTATTTATTTATAGATGTCATAAGCGGATCGAAATTGTATTTCTTTTGTACGATTTTTGGCTTCATAAATAGATTTTTATTTATAACCATAATTATGTACCTGCAAATATAGGAATGTCTGAAGGTGAACCAGATGAGGGTTCATTTTGTTTAGGATGAATAGAGTGGTATTTGTTCTAAACATTTACCGGAAATGATCACACTTATGGAATGAATAAGCTTTATATAAACGACAATCCCATTATAAAAAGTTTTGACAACATTATAAATGAGACAGTATGATATTTTTTGTATCGTCCGATGTATAAACACGTTATAGGGTGTATTGATATGATTGAATCATTGAGAGGTACTGGAGTTCGTTCGGAGATTTTTTTTTTTTGGGGGGGGGGGGGGGGGGGGTAGGTGCTTCTTATCAGTATCAGTTATCAGTATACTATAGTAAAATATTAAAAGATAATCAATTGGCATTAGGAGAAAAATAATTAATCATAATGATAATAAAATCGTAAATTATGTCATACCTAGAATGTTTTAATGTAGAGGGATTTTCAAACTACAAGCATACAATTCTTTGCAATTGTGCAAAATAACAACAAGTCGGATATCTTCTGTGTTCATTCAAAGCGTTTTTCCATTAATGCATCCGTTTCTAATAGAAACAATATGTTTTATTTACAGCGTCTGAGATTTTTATAAGAGACAGGAATGCAGTCTTTGATTATGCAAGAGTTGGCAAATATAAAAAGATATATTGCTGTGCTCGAAACTATTCTAGAATAAATTGGAAGTTCAAGAAACAAGATGGATTAACATGGCAACCGTTACCTTGGGTTTCTTCACTTCAAGATAACAACCAGACCCTTCAGATACTAGAAATTGGTTGGAATAATGAAGGAATTTACAGATGTACTGCTTTCTCAAGTGAAAATAATGTTATTGCAAATCACAGTACTAAAATAGATGTATACTGTAAGCTTCTTTTTTTTTTTAATAATTATTGTATTAGAAGAATTGATTGGGAATGCTTTGGGAAATGATACTATCATAAAGTAAGAAAAATAAGCAAGAGTTAAAATGCAGAAAAAAACTCATCTCCGATTTTGATAATGAATGAATGATGGTATATATGTTAAAACCTTTGAGATGAAGGATTTACATCGGATATCATACAACTATCTATTGAACTTTGAAAATGAAGTCAAAGTCAAGAAATTCTTTGAAGATGGATATGACATTGACAGCCTTATACAATTATAATATTTAACACTACCAAAGGAATAATTTACCTTATCGCCAAGATTTGACATTGATACTTTCATAATGAAAACAATAGCATATACTATGTATTCCGTTTATGCTCAAAATAATGATATCTTTAATCAGTAAAACAAGTGAAAAGATGTTTCGGTCAAGTAATATTTTGAATAATGTGAAAGCTCAATTATATCTTGTCTAAAGCAATTCATGTTGTACGAAAGTCTTACGTATTATTTTCATACAAAATTATCCTGCTGATTTATTTATTAATTTTGTTCACCCGTCACCTACAATAATAGAAAACTGACCTTACAGTTGCATGATCAGCATTAATTTGTACTTCGTTAAATATTATACTCTAAATATTTATATGTTAATTTCAATTTGGAAAATTACACAGGATATCTCAGGATTGATATCATTTTGTTCAAACAGTTCAAACGCCATTGCTGATTGCAGAATGAAATAAATAGACGTTCGGTTCGAAATCAGGATAAGTAGAAAAAACACTTGGGGATGTACTTTACCATGAATTATGTTGAGTTATTTCGATACTATTTTATTTATTTACACAATATGATAGCCTACTTCATTTAGTAAGTGAAAAATAGAATTTGAAAAAACAAAACCTCTTTCCTTGCGCTGTATGCTTAACGGTGCATCAACTTATCCTCCGAATTTCATGCAAAAGGATGAGGGTCGTTTGAACGATATGGTAGGAGAGCACAATGTATATATACATAGGCTGCATGTTAGTTCATAGTCTTATTATTTAAGGTTCAATTTTTATCTTTAGTTTAAACCATAAATACATGTGTTACTTATCATCTTTCTTTGATACATACAGGAAGACACGACTACTCAAGAAAATGCCTTATTTAATGAGTCCATTATAAAAACAGATGTTTTAAAAAAGGAAAAAGGAAAAAAAATGATATAAAAATTATCCATGAGTAAAGAAATAAACTTAGATCTTAATATTTTAGCATTCTAATATTTAGTGCTTTCATATATGATCAATCCTGTGAGATTTGAACTACAGGGACAACAACCCAACAACACGCCATAAGTCAAAAAAACACATAGTGTCAAACCTGTAGTGTTTTGGACTTTGAAAGGGATATATTCATTGGACTAAATTGTTGATATTACAAACTTTAAATTTTCTTTACCTAGATATAGGAAGATGTGGTGTGAGTGCCAATGAGACAACTCTCTATCCAAATAACAATTTAAAAAAAAGTAAACCATTATAGGTCAATATACGACCTTCAACACGGAGCCTTGGTTCACACCGAACAACAAGCTATAAAGGGCCTCAAAAATTAATAGTGTAAAACCATTCAAACGGGAAAATCAACGGTCTATTCTATATAAAATAAAAAAATAAAAAAACGAGAAACAAGAAAGACGTATAAATAACATAAACAAACAACAACTACTGTTCATCAGATTCCTGACTTAGGACAGGTACAAACATTTGCAGCAGGATTAAACGTTTTAATGGATCCAAACCTTCTTCCTTTTTCCTGAAACAATAGCATAACATCACAACATAGAAAAACACACGATAAAATGTCAATTGACAGGCTTAACTCAATAAAAAAAAACGTACATTAATACACTTTAAACGAATAAATTTGATCTGCGATATCTGAATGCAAATGCACAGTTAACAAAATATTAGAAACATACAATTCTACCTTGACAGGTAAGTTTGTATTTAGCCTATAAAATACTTATTTAGCCTTGAGAATTGAAAGGTCAGTTTATGCCATTCATACAATAGAAGTTGATAAATTTGGCTTCATGCCATTTACCTTGTCCAAAATTAAGGTCACTTTATTGTTAATGTGATATTGTTAAAGTACAAAAGAACCCTATATTCTGACCAATACTTAAAACTTTGTGCATCTTGATTAAATTGTTAAAAATCTGTTAATGTTGAATTTTTTGGGTTATTTCGGCCTTTTAATTGCATATTTCTTTACATGGTAGTTTTTTTTCTATCTGCTTGACTTTATACAAATAGACTATGCTTGCAGGTTATATATTACACTGTCTTGTTTTTTGTTTACACCAAATCTGACAGATTATTATTTAGTTGCAAAATATTTTAAATGAGAGCTGAATTTTTTTCTATCTTTAATCGGCATTGAAGGTTAAAATATTCATAATGTGAACAAGAATGAAGAAAACATCTTGGTCTCTAAAAAACATCATCAACCAGGATATAACATTCCAAATATTTATTTATTATACTAATATCAGTTGAAATCTCAAGCCACTGTTTTGCAAGTTAACAATGTAGGTCATATCCCAACAGAAAATCAATAAATATGACAGTACAATGTACTCTTAGCACAAACACATAAGGTCACTGTGAAATAGACATCTAGAGAGTTGTCTCATTGGCACTCACACCACATCTTCCTATATCTATCTAGGGCAAGAAACAGTCAGTTATACCAAACCAGTTTGACTAGATGTCTAGTTTAAAACCAGTTTGACTAGATGTGTCCTATATTTTGACAATGTAAATGACATGAGGACCTGCATGGGTTTTTTTAATATCTGTATTCTTTAAATTTTATGGGCATTTTTCTTTTAATAGCCTTAAAAATAACTCTCATTCTGTAAAAATTTTATGAAAATAATTTTACTATTTAGTCTTTCTGTTACAAGATTATTTATCAATTCTGTACATTGATCATTATTTTATCAGTATTGCATTACAGTTACCTAAGTTACCTTTTTATTTTGCACAGTTATTCTTTATACATTTGCACCGCATTAAATTATTCTCTATTCATTATTTTGTTGTTCATTTTCTCTATTCTCTATTTTTTGTTGCTATTACATGTGTTCTCTATTCTGTAAACCCCATTCTGACCCTTATAGGTAAACTTCTATTGTATGAATGGGATAAACTGACCTTTCAATTCTCAAGGCTAAACAAGTATTTTATAGGCTAAATACAAACTTACCTGTCAAGGTTGATTTGTAATTTGAGTGATACCGGTGTTACTCAAGTCACCATAACCCTTCGAAAATATTCACTTTAGAAAAAAAAACAAAAAAAAACCGGTTTTAAAAAATACAGGTAAATCTTGAAATTTATACAAATGTAGTAAGAAGAAGTGATATTCCAAATAGTCACAAAGCTGGTATATAGACAAGATCCATATAAATATAAAATAACAAAAAAGCATTATAAACATTATGAACAGGTCGAATTAACAAGAAAATACGATTTGAGAGTACTCGCAGTTACTGACAGCTAGTTAAAAGCCAAAAACAATTTATAATAAAAAAAATCATGCATCAGAGACTAAAATCAACTAAAACACATCCCAGGGATTTAGTATTTTAACGTCATGAACAGTCAGAGAAGACATGACTTGTGCAATGCCAAACATAAATGTATCGACAGGTAGTAGGATAGTGAGGAGCGACTTCTATAGAAAATTAACGTGCCTGTGTCTCTATACATCCCGCCTCAAAAGAAGATACAATTTAGTTATGTTTTAATTTGCTAATGACAAAATCGATATTCGTGCCAATGTATACTATATGCAGAGATCTAAGTACTGTTTTATATCAGCATCTGCACCCTTTTATCAAAATTAAGACTACATAGTAATGTATGTACCAACTATGTTTCTCCTTGATATATACAAAAATATACTGTTAGAATTATTAGTTTTAACAGGATTTTTGAGTTGCTATTCATTGCTCTAACATAATTTAATGCTTCCTTATGCTGTATGTTTAGCTTTCACTCTAACTGTTTAGTGCTTTTTTGTTATACTTAGGTTTAACATGTGCATAACAAGAGCCACTACTTTGCAAGTTTCTTGACTACATATATACATGCACTATTTATAGTCTGGTCAAGATCAAATTATATATTGTTTTGTGGAGAATTACTTCTCCCATGACTTGAATATTCAATCCTAAATTGCAATATAGCATAAATGCTTACATGAAGATTATGTAGTATTAAGTAGAAATATTAAGATAAGAAATATTAACTACCAGGTAAACAAACTATGAACCTAAATGCATAAAGTACCATACATGTACTTTTTTTTCTTTCTCTCTAAAACATATACAGCAAAAGAGTGAAATCTGTGTACACACAAGTCATACATAAATAGCTGATTTTTTATAAAAAAAAAGAAATAATTTTTTTTTCACTATCTCTAACTTTTTGAACAAACCTTACAATGTATTTGGATTTATATTTGGATGAATTAATATCAGAAAAAAATATATATATATTTAAATGACTGAGTTAACTATCATATCAATCAATGACTCTCACAAATCATTCTATTGATTTATGTAAGGGAGATAATCATCTCTAGTTTTAATGATAAAGATATCACGCATTTCTGTAATTTAAAAAGGAAGTAGAACAATGTGGATATGTTACTTTTTGAACAACATAATTTGTTTTTAATAATTTGATTTTCTTGCTTTGTCTCTTTTTGATTATATATTATCTCATTTTTTTCTTCTTTCTATTTTTACATTTTACAAATTGTATGTCTTTTCTCTCTCCTTCATGTTATTGGCACAGTACTTTATAATATATTATGCAGCATTGTTGGTGTATTCTGGTTACAGTTTGAATTCTACTCAGACATGGCATGTGAGATCAGACATCTCAAAGATATTTTCACATTCACACATTTTAGTACATAGCTGTATGTTCTTTTTTTTTATGCATTTAACAAAATACATATTTTTGTTTTTTTAAATGGAAATATCACTTGAAAATGAGTAATAATAGTATAAAATATCTCTCATACAACTGTCAAGGTTTTAATTCAATAGAGAAACGAAGAGATGTGTTTGATTATCTTAAATAAAAAAAACTGTAATATATATATTGCTTACAAGATAAACATTTTTCAGAAAATGATGAAATATCAATAAAAAATCTATGAGGAGGAGAGTGCATTTTTAATCCATTTGCTACAAATCAAAGAAGGGTAGCAATTTGTATTGACCACAAACTTTGAGTATATAATACATAAAGTAAAAAAAAGACGATCAAGGAAATTTGTTAAGAATCGATGTGGAAATCGAAGGAAAGAGAATGACCCTAATAACCTTATATGGTCCAAACAAAGATACACCAGATTTTTATATAAAACTTAGTGAAATGATAGAAACCTTCAACAATCCATCAGTTGTTACAACTGGAGGCTATCACTAAGTACAAAACCAAAGTCTTGATACATATAACTATCAAAATATTAATAACCCAAAAGCTAAGGAGAAAGTTCTAGACTTAAAAGATCTTTATAATTTAACATACCCCTTATGGGAAATAAATCCAGATTTAAAACAATTCACATGGAGAAAAGCTAATCCCTATAAAACAAGCAAGATTAGATTTCTTTTTAATATCCCAAGACCTTTATCAAAATGTAGTTGATGTACAAAATCACAACAGCTATAGATCAGATCACTCCTCAATGATATTAAATCTGAAGATGAATGATTTCATACTTGGAAAATTAACAACTAACTTTTACATGATATTGAATACTCCAAAACTATAAAAGACACTATACTTTAAGTAAAAGACCGATATGCATCATTAGTATATAATAGAGAAACGTTAGAACAAATTAATGATTTAGACATCCACTTTACAATAAATGACCAACTTTTTTTTAGAAATATTACTTACAGAAATCATAGGACAAACTATTTCCTATATATGCATCTTATAAAAAAAAGGAAAGAGAGAAAGAGGAAAAGATATTATCAGAAAAAATTCAGAAATTAGAGGAAAGCATCTTAACAGAGGAAATATTAAATGAAATTGAACACCATGAATCTGATCTTAGAATAATTAGGAAAGAAAAAATGACAGGATACTATATCAGGTCAAAATGCAATGGATTGAAGAAGGGGAAAAACCATCTAGGTTTTTTTTCTAATATGGAAACTAAACATTTTATAAATAAAACCATCCCCAAACTAGTTAACGAAAAAGGGGAGACAATTTGTAAACAAGATAAAATATTAGAAGAGGCCCAAAATTACTATAAAAAACTGTATACTAAAACAGAAAGCTTGAGTAAAGTATATCTTAATAGTGAAATACCTGATTCTGATAATAAAAAATTAAATGATACATTAAAAGAATCTTTAGAGGGGGAGATAACTTATAATGAATTGACAACAGCTTTTCGTAGAATGAAAAATAAGAGAAGTCCAGCGTCAGATGGCTTTACAAATGAATTCTTTAAATTCTTTTGGACAAATGTAGGAAAAATTGTTTTCAGATCTATAATTTATGGTTACAAAAGGGGGGAATTATCAATAACTCAAAAACAGGGTATTATTACTTGTTTACCAAAAGGTGATAAACCAGACAGTTTATGAAAAATTGGGACCAATAAGTATTTTAAATACAACATATAAACTAGCATCAAGTTGTATAGCAGAGCGTATCAAATCTGTTCTACCCATTATTATTATCAATGATCAGACAGATTTTATTCCTGGAAGATATATTCGAGAAAACACTCATCTCATATATGATATGTTTCTCTACAGAGGTAAATGATTTGCTAGGTCTTCTCCTTCTCATAGATTTTGAAAAAGCTTTTGATTCCATATCATGGAAATTCATAAATGAAGTATTAGACTTTTTCAATTTTGGGCCCTCTATAAAACTTTGGATAAAGACCTTTTACACAAATATAAGCTCATCAGTATCCCAAAACTGTTTTGATCAGATTTCTTTCAGATTCAAAGAGGCTGTAAACAAGGAGATCCTTTATCACCTAATATTTTTCTTTTATGTGCTGCAATTCTAGGAATCTTAATCACAAATAACAAAGAAATTTAAAGAATTAAAATTGATGACACAGATAATCTTATCTCCAAATACGCAGATGACACATCAATAATACTTGAAGGTACACCCAAATCTCTATATGCATCTCTTCGCTTACTTCAAAAATATGCTGAACTGTCTGGTCTCCATATGAACTTGGACAAAACAAAGGTGGTGTGGATAGGCAAAAAAATATATAGTTAAGACACCATGTGTGTAAAATGGGGATTGGAATGGGGTTCCAGTAGGTTTACATTACTAGGAATAAACTTTTCTGTTAATTTGCATGAAATGGAATTGTTGAATTATGGTCCAAGAATTAAAGAAATTGAAATATAATAAAAATTTGGTCTAAACAAACATTAACACCAATTGGAAAAATAACTATCATTAAGGCAATAATTATTTCAAAATTGAACCATCTGTTTTAAACATTACAAGCACCATGCAAAAATACTTTAAAACAAATAACTGACAAAATGTATTCATTTATTTGGGAAAACAAACCTGACAAGATAAAAAGAGAAATTTTATTATGATCTGTACACAAATTAGGAGGGCTGAAAAAGATAGATATTGACAAATATATAAAAGGATTAAAACTAACTTGGATTAGACGGCTGTTGAAAAACAACCCAAAACTAGATAAGCTATTAGAAAGTACTGGAAAAAAAAATATTATTGAAAACTCATTCATTTAGGCCGAACAAAGAGATGTAAAACCCCTATTTAGGAAGAAGTTTTTAAAGCTTGGACAGATTGAGCAGATGAAGAGGAGTTTGTATCATATTCCCTCTGCAAAAATGAAAAATAAAAATAGAAGCAACATCTATTTTCTATAAAGACTGGATAGACAAAGAGATCTTTTTGATAAATGATTTATTAAACTAATCACTTTTCAACAATTCCAAAACATTTATAAAATTAAGTCAAACTTTCTTACGTATAATGGGGTCATTTCATCAATAAAATCATATAAAAATGCTTTAAAGAACTATATATCCATAAACACTAGGACCAATTATGCCGAATAATATAAGAATATTTTTTTTATCAAGAAAAGGCTCGAAAGATATGTATAATGTTTTATTTGAAAAAGCAGTACTAAACTTAGATGTGAAGAAAAATGGTCATTAACACTCAATAAAAAATTTGAGTGAAAAACTGCATAATATGTCTTTTTACTCCACAAAATGCTCAAAACTCCACTGGTTCCAATATAGAATAATACACAGAATATTGGGCACAAATAAATTTTTATCTAAAATAAAAATAAAACAAAGCGATAACTATACTTTCTGCAATGAAGTTATTGAAGATATTGAACACATATTTCGGACATGCCATAAAATAGCTGATCTGTGGATAAGAATCATGGACTGGATTTATAACCAAATACAAATAATTACTCCAGTTAACATGGATATAATTTTATTCAGAAATTTAGGAAAAACAGAAAATAATAAAATAAAAAACTTTATAATACTTTTATCAAAATTCTTTATCTATAGAACAAAACTGTGTGAAAATCAAGTAAATTTTGCAGGGCTGAAAAACTATCTAAAAGAAAATCTTATACTAAAAAAGAACATATTTTTTAAAACAAAGCCTCTTCACATTGCCAACCTCTACTGGGACCCCTGGCTTCCATTACTAGAATTATTTACACTTAAGCAACTTAGAATTACCCTATGTAATGTTAATGTGTATATTGTTTTTTAGCCCTCTACACACCACCATATATGTTTTTATATGATATACTGTGTTATATCTAGTTTATTGTTTTTTGTACTTGTTTTGTGCCTAAAATAGCATATTCATTATTTAATATCTGTATGTGTTTATATGAACTTTTTACAATGGAAAACCAACTTTGCCAAATTTATTTGATGTTGTATCTTAAGAAAAAAATACTGCTGCCAAATTCAAAATTTCAAGGATTTTTATTTTTTTTTTTTTTTTTTTTCTAGTTTTTATTTTTTTGGTTTTTGTTTTGCATTTGTGCTTTATTTATTTATTATTTTCTCTTCTCTTCTCACTTTCTCTCTTAAATAAAATTCTCTCTTTATTGATCAATATTGAAATAATGGATACACAAATATATATTTTATTATTTTGAATACTAATAATTACTAACAAATTTTCTAAATATACAATCTAATGTTTAACGAGGCCGGGATAAGGTACCAGTACTTTCTGTATCAAACTAACAAATGTGAAAAAATTTCAATAAAGAATGTATAATTTAAAAAACAAAAAAAATATTCTATAAGAGTATAAAAAATATATTAACATAATAACGAAATCTAAGTTAAAATCTAGAAATTAAAGGATGTCCACAATAACTGACAAAAGTAACCTTTCACCTTTCCTAAGTCAGGAATCTGATGTTCAGTAGTTGTCGTTTGTTGATGTGGTTCCCTTTCTCATTTGATAGCTAGCAATACCTCCCACTTGTATGAATGTTGCTTATATTTCCGTTTTATTCACAAAACAGGGTGGGGGAAAAACATAGACCCATTTGCTTATTGCCAAAATTTTCTTGATAAATTCACCTTTCATAATATGTGTAAAAAAATAAAATGTTTTTACATAGCTTGTGTAGACAGAGTGAAACCAGAAGCGTATGGGCCTAAGACACAGTACGGAAGTGTTGGCGGAACAGTTAGTTTTATTTACACAGGTGATTTCGGATGTACTCCAGATGCTGCCAGAGATGTATCGTGGTATGATGAAAGTGGAATAGAGTTGAAACCATTGGATAACAACACAATATTTCCTAGATATAATGTAACAACAATAGAAAGGTATCACTTTATGGTGTCACGGTAGTATTTCCTGGCCCATAAGGGATAATGATAGCCTTTTTAGAATTTTTACCACTTTCTAATACTGCAAAAAAATCTACATTTACAGTTAACTAAAGTACATTCATTTTACTATTCAGAAATGAATTTGAATATGTATCATGACCGTTTACTTTTTTTTTGCTATTTTTAATAATCTAAGTCCACTAGTACTTTTAGGTCTTTTATGGTGCAGTGAATACAAAATTTAAAAAAATCTCTTGTTTTGCTTGATCTTGAGTGTGTTAGGTATGAAATATGATTTGGCATTAGTTTTTAGTTTTGACATCGTGCGATCTGTCTTAATTTTAGTTGCAGTTGTAATATTTTCATTGCTTTGTGTTATTTTTTAAAACATTTTATGTTAAGCATTTAAAATTGATAAATGTAATTAGAACAGTGGTTTGGGAATTTAAGCATTTGATTTTTATCCGCCACCCATGTAATCTTATCAGTCAGGATTCTACTTCGTCAAAATTATCTCCCCATTACGCCATTTACACCATTGTAGGGATGACGCGCTGCCAATTTAGCTCTTGAAAATCGATAAATTTATCCATATAGCATCATTACGATCCGTATATGCCAGTTGTATTTTAAAGACAAATGTATTTAATAGCTAATGAGCATCCGTTAATGTACTTGTCTGCATTGAGTTCACTTAAAACCATTGTCTGATCGGTTGTCAGGTGGAATTTTCGAAAATTCATAAACATTTAGAAAAATTCTTATTAAATATTTCGTAGAAGAGCAAACTTAAAATTTTCAGTGGTTGAAGACTATAAACCCTAATCATCACAGACAAAAAAATGATTCTTTTTTGAAGATATGCATTTTTAAGATCCAACTTAAAAGACTGTCAAGTGCTTTTAGTAAAAATTAGCTATTCGAACACACCTACTCTGTTTTTGTGGTTCATTAGAAAGGTATTTCACTTGACCCGTTTATTTATTTTTTTAGTACTGTGCATTGTTTATGTTATAAAGTCAACCTGTAGTCTTGATATATAAAAAAGGGTATTGAATCTACAGCGAGATGGTGTATCAAATACTCTTGCTTTATACGTTTTCAAGACAAAATATTCAACTCAAACACGCCCTAACATAAAAAGGTGCACTCGATTTTCTCTTTTCGATACAATTGTTACTCATTTTTGAGATTTTTTTTCTTGAGTCACATAATGAAAGGACAGACACGAAAATTACTGAACTAATAGATTGATATGTTCTCCGTCTGTTGTAAATTTTTCAAAAAAATGGAGGTTATGCATTTTCTACATCCAACTTGATAGATAACCATGTCGTTGACTAGTTCTGCTTAACTATGTAATGTATACATTGAACAATTTATGCAAATGGTGTTTTTAAAATAAAATACTTCGTAATTGAGCAGATAATTGTCATTTTATTTTAACTTTTAAAATTTTTGTTACTATAGTAAACATCACAGTGAGCATTTATCGCATTTTCTAACAAAGAGCTTCGATTATTTTGTTCAACCGGGTTTCCGCCTGTTATGTCAGCTACAATACAGTTAATTTGTTATATGCATAAATCATATATCTATTGTTGTTAAATGCTCATATAAATAGTAATGTTGTCGTAGTCTTGAAATTTTGAATGATTGTATCATGTTCCAAACGAATTTTGTACAAGTATTATTAGTTTTACTAGCATTTATAAACCAGCATGCTTTAAACTCGACGTACAACCACACGCATTCCAAATAAAATCTTTGTTTTTATCGACAATTAATCGGCAAATAAGTCACACATTGAAAACATAACCAGATATTTGTAAAATATTCCATTCCCTTGAATCGCCCCTTTTGTAGATAAGTTGTTTAAAATCAACAAATTATAGGCAAGACGAAATGGGAACAGTAGTACAATTTTAACCTACCTCATTCATGAGACAATACGATATAATTTTGAATTGTGAACTGCATAAACAGCATAACCGTAAACATTTAGAGAGTTGATATAAGATAACTCAAGGAAGTTCGCTACTCAGTTTCAAAATAACAAGCTTTTCATAATACTAGTATATATTGGGATCAATAAAGGAACCAAAATAGCAAATAAAAAATATATAGGGCAATGTGCTTGTTTTCGAGATATAAGCCAATGAAATTGTGGCGGGAAAATGTTCTCTCTTGACTTTTCATAGTTAATTATTGACAAGTTTAATTCTCAAAAAACTATTAAAACATAACAATGATTTTATAAAACTTTTACAGATGGCTTATAACTATACATGTGAAAGAATTATAAAAGAAGAAATGGGGGTCAATTGACCACAATTTTTAAGGCATTCGAATTGATAAAACCAGAGGAAACCGAAAATCTGACAAAAATTCCACATCCTTAATGTGAAAAAAAGTAAAATCAAAAAAATACTGAACTCAGAGTAAAATCTAATCGGAAAGTCCATTATCACATGGCAAAATCAAATGACAAAACACATCAAAAAAGAATGGACAAGAAATTTCATATTCCTGACTTGGTACAGGCATTTTTGAACCTGGTTTTATAGCGCTAAACCTCTCACTTTGATGACAGTCTCATCAAATTCCGTTATATTTACAATGATGCGTGAACTAGACAGACATAATAAATAAAATAGTCAAAATATGGGTACAGCAGTCATCATCGTGTAACAATTTTAAAAGGAACTATTTAACAGAACACAAAAAAAAACATCTATCTACAAACACATTCATTGATTCGTGTCTGACGTCAGAAAATTTTATACGTCACATATTTTTGTCGTTCAATGTTTATACGATCAATTTTAAAATTTCACATGGGCAATGTTAGCATACAGGGTTAAAAAATCAAAGGTATGTAAGAATTAATTTCAGAAATAGACCGAGATTTAAAATAGTCAAAAAGTTCTATGGAATTTATAAGAATCCACAAATAGTTCATTCCACTGTGCGATTGAATACTTCTGACGTTTGTGGTTCAACGTATTTTCTAATTCATAATAGAAATATATTATAATGACATATTATAGAACAATAGCATACTAACGGGATCTTTTAAAGTACAGTGTCACTTTATAAGAACCAACTGCTAAATAAATACAGGTAGCCTTTGTGAGAAATAAATAAAGATAAAAACATACTTTATTCAAATAATTATATATGGTGAGAGGTATAGATATATAGATCGATAATGATTGCAGGTACATTTGTACAAGGATAGATAATATTTATAAAGGTTGATGTTAATAATTTATAGTGGGAGTTTTTTTCTCATTTGCTTTTTCCCCGACAAATGAGACTGTAAAAATGGGGCCCCCTTAGTTGCTTCCCTGGGCTGATGTAACAGGTGATTGTTAATAAAATATGTTTAATATTTAAAAAAAAAAAAAAAAAAAAGAACCAAAGAAACACCAAAAGTCGCATATACAAAACACACCAGCAAAAAATGAAAGAACATACAAACACATTGACACATACTGCAAATAAAAAAAAACACCGTAATTTGTGGTACAGATATTATGTATTAACGTTTTAGTTAAAAAAAATTATTAATTTCACTGGATATCTGTTACGTCTTTGTAAGCATGCAAATTTATCGAACCATCTGAGAAATATGTAAAATTTGGAGTAGACTTATTATTAATAATTTAATACAAAAAATATTCCGGAGAACACGAAATGAAACTAATTTCACTTAATTTGTATATTTTTCAAAGGTCGAATCACACCATCATAGAATCCAGGTTTGAAATTATAAGAATTGAACGGAGAGATTTCGAAAAGAATTTTACCTGTTTAGTAACATCGTCTTATCAGGAAGGAAATCGCATATTTATTGTCAAACTAAAGGAAGCAAGTAAGTCATATAAATATTAACTTCGTCAGAACAATATTTATGCCTAAAAAAGGTGAATGATTTAAGGTAGACATTCAAAACTCATGTCACAAAAAAAACTGTCATCGCCATTGCAAAAATAATAAACTGAAAGAAGTCCAAAAGGCATATAAAAAATACATAAAAAAAAATTCAAATGTGCTACCTGTACTCATATGAACATTGCTGCATTTGGAGTACCAGTACTTATTCTTCACTTGTCGTTTTCACAATGCCATCACTTTCCCTCGGCTTTTTAAATTAACGCAAGCGACTTATCACTATACTAGTATTTTGTTAATTTACAATGATTCATGCGAAGAGAGCCACATGAAGATAAGAAACTGCATACACTTGTTGGATAACCTGATTGATCCCCTGTTTGTAGCTTTGGTGTTCCTTAATATTAAGGTGTAAAGTATTGTAACTGTTGTTTATCTTTTCGCCCTTTGTCTCTTTGGCCAGGATGTTGTTTGTTCTTATTGGGCATACTAGTTATCAAAGGTACAAGGATTATAATATAATACGCCAGACGCGCGTTTCGTCTGCATAAAACTCATCAGTTACGCTTAGATAAAAATAGTTATAAAGTCAAACAAGTACAAAGTTGAAGAGCATTGAGGACTCAAAACCGCTTGATAGACCCCTTGGGGTCTTCTCTTTCTTTTTTTTGTTGTAACAATATCCAATATATTGGATATATCGTAGCCAAAATTCCCACATCCTTTCGCGTGTATGACATCCCCTGAATAATCTTTTAACCAGATGTTTTGTTGTCTAGAACAACACAATAAGTGCCCCTTAAAACGCAGGACTGGCTTACACTTCTGACGTTCATCCAAGAGCTTTTAAAAGGGTTGAAGATGTTTGCCGTCATCTTTGGTGCATTACGTGATATGGATATCTTAGTTCTCAATGTATTACTGTTAATATATGATATGGTTTTGTTAATAGATAGTCAATCAATTCAAACACGAACAAAATATTTTCATTTCAAACTTTCTCTTCCTGCCAATAATCAGGTGTAAAGAATTGATATTGTTATCAATTAATTCGTTTCTATGTGTGTTGACGTTTGTTGTTGTTGCACTTCGGTGTTCCTGTTGTCCCTTTGTTTTTCTTTTATAGTTGATGTGTTTCCCTCACGTTGTAACTTCTTATAAAACATAGCAAAATGGTACTCTCATTAGCTTTTATACGTAATATTGCAAATATTTCTTACCTCACAATACAGTAATTGAATTTTTCGCTGTAAAAGATGTCCAAGATGTAAAAAAGGTGGCTATATATATTGTAGTACAATTCCAACTTCCCATCCGACAATAACTATGCAATTAGTAATTATTTAGTCCGTTTCTGTGTGTGTTACATTTTAATGTTGTGTCGTTGTTCTTCTTTTATATTTAATGCGTTTCCCTCAGTTTTAGTTTGTTACCCCGATTTTGTTTTTTGTCCATGGATTTATGAGTTTTGAACAGCGATATACTACTGTTGCCTTTATTTACCGCATTTGGGTTGTGTTAAGGTCAACAAGACTAAGCACATTCCATTTCCATGTGTGCTTCTTAACATTTATGTACATAATAGCAAATTACATATAGGAAGACAATTCTACATGCTCATTTTATACTCAAATTCATTGGCACGAATTTTAAGAAAAAAATACATTTACTTTATATTTTAGGGATCCAAATAACCAACATAACATGGATTACAGCAGAAGAAGTAACGGCAATAGTGGTACCATCGGTTATTATTTTAACAGTCGCAATTATTTTTATTGCTGTGTTTTATTTGAGAATAAAGCTGTTTATTCTTTCACGTATACCTTATTGGCATTTGATAGACAAAGGTAAGTTTCCATCTTTTTATACAGATTATTCAATTTGCTACGCAATGCTGAAGCATGATGTAAAAGACAGTTAAACCAAGATTAATTGACATCAATCATTATAACATTTTAATACTTGTCATAATCATATTTATAGACAATAACAACTTAAAAAAACACAAGTTGTAAGGCTTATCACAGCTACTATATTCTCAAAAGAATTTTTCATTAGTTCTTTCAATTTCTTTTTCTTTTTTATTGTTGTTTCTCTGGATTCTATTTCCATATTATAAAGACAATTTAATTTTAGTTTAAAGCAACTATGTACACATGATTTATTTGTTTTACACAATTAAATTTGGAAGAAAGGCCGACATAGTTAGATGTTGCAGTTAGTTGCACAATTACTTATTTTGTGGCGTTGATACATTCGTATAACACATAATTCGATTATGATGTTTTGTGTACTGCCCGTAATTAATTTTAGGTATTCGTTGTTATTCTGTTTTTAATATGTCAAAATGGACTATGACATTATTTATTTATGTATTTCTCTATTCTGAGAGTTCTTGCATTTATTTGTACTGTATTCCTGTCAAGTAATTCTAGCGGTATATTTAAATAAAGGCAACAGTAGTATACCGCTGTTCGAAACTCATAAATCGATAGAAAAAAACCCTGAGGGAAACGCATTAAATATAAGAGAGAACAACGACACAACATTAAAATGTAACACACACAGACACGAACTAACATTGCCATCAGGCGCAAATGTTGGATTGCCACAAAACCATGTTCAACCCACCTTTTTTTTTTTTATTAAAATGTCCTGTACCAAGTCAAGAATGTGACAGTTGTTATCTAATATTTTTTTTATAATAGGTATGTTGCATTGCTGTTTTTATTTTGTTGCACTTCGATGTTTCTGATGTTTCGTTGTTTTTCTGTTATAGTTAACGTGTTTCCTTGAGTTTTTAGACCGGATTTGTTTTCTTAATCGATATATGATAAACTACTGTTGTCTTTATTTAATTCTATAGAAATTTTCTCAGTTAAAAATACGAAAACATAGAGAATAATGTAATAATCATATAGTAAAGTCATTATTCTATATGCTTGAAATTAGGTGATAGACAATACCATGTGTTTATCCTCCACGAAGACGAGGATACAAAGCTAGCAAGAAGAATTCAACAAAGACTTCAATCAGACTATTATACGGTCAAAATATCTGGAAGTATTACAGGTGGAACTGGTAAGATCCGTTATCTTTGATTCGTGTATTTTTTGTATCGTTTTGATACTCTTTTTTTATATATAATGTTAAAGAAATTTATATATATGACATATTCAAAATGTTTTTTGCATTTTAATGTACAAAATGATACAGACGAAAAATAATGTAAAACTAACATAAAATATTGTGTAAGTTAACAGATAAAAATATCAATCATATTTACAAGTCAGAACAAAATTGTCGACTACTGGCTTAGTTAGAAAGAGTAAAATAACAAACAAACAAAAACTGAACTCGGAGGAAAATTCAAGATGGAACCAGCATTGGTATCGACTAGCTCTAAAATCTAATCAAAGACACCAGGATTACCATTTGGTATACCAAAAGCATGATTTCTTGATTGACAACATATTTGTCACGTTCGGAGGACGTGTTTTTCAACAGACTGTCTGTATTCCAATGGGAACAAACTGTGCCCCTCTACTTGCCGACTTGTTTCTTTATTATTATGAGGCTGACTTCATGCAGGAACTTCTTAGGAAGAAAGATAAGAAGTTAGCACTATCCTTTAACTCTACGTTTCGCTATATAGATGATGTTCTTTCACTAAATAATTCAAAATTTGGTGACTATGTGGAACGCATCTATCCAATCGAGCTAGAGATAAAGGATACTACAGATATAGTTAAGTCGGCCTCATATCTTGACTTACATCTAGAAATTGACAATGAGGGTCGGTTGAAAACAAAACTTTACGACAAAAGAGATGATTTCAGCTTTCCAATTGTGAACTTTCCATTTCTAAGTAGCAACATTCCAGCAGCACCTGCATACGGGGTATATATCTCCCAATTGATACGATTTTCCCGTGCTTGCATTTCCTATCATGATTTTCTTGATAGAGGGTTGCTGCTCACAAGGAAGCTATTAAACCAAGAGTTCCAAATGGTGAAGTTGAAATCATCCCTTCGTAAATTTTACGGACGCCATCACGAGTTGGTTGACCGTTATGGAATAACCGTATCACAAATGATATCGGATATGTTCCTTACGTCGTAACTACAATCCCCTTCCCTTTCCTGAATGTGACCTACCGAATTAGACTATTTACCGGATTTGTTATCACATAAGCAACACGACGGGTGCCGCATGTGGAGCAGGATCTGCTTACCCTTCCGGAGCACCTGAGATCACCCCTAGTTTTTGGTGGGGTTCGTGTTGTTTATTCTTTAGTTTTCTATGTTGTGTCATGTGTACTATTGTTTTTCTGTTTGTCTTTTTCATTTTTAGCCATGGCGTTGTCAGTTTGTTTTAGATTTATGAGTTTGACTGTCCCTTTGGTATCTTTCGTCCCTCTTTTCGACTTCACAAGACTTACCAGTGACATTTGGATCCAAACCGTTTCAAGGAAATATCAAATATAACAAATGTGAAGGCTAAATCAAAAGCTCAAACACACCAAACACACAAAACGAATTGATAATAACTGTCATATTCCTGACTTGGTACAAGCATTTCCTTCTGTAGAAAACCTCATGGAAGAAAATTTCGCCAGCATTGGTATCGACTAGATCTAAAATCTAATCAAAGACACCAGGATTACCATTTGGTATACCAAAAGCATGTTTCGACTTCACAAGACTTACCAGTGACATTTGGATCCAAACCGTTTCAACGAAATATCAAATATAACAAATGTGAAGAGCATTAATAACCGAAAATTTCGAAAATTAGTGCTAAATACGACTAAGACAATGTATACCTGTTTAGATAAATCTGAATTGCTAATATAGTTTTGCTTTTTGTAACAGATCTGATGCAGAAAGCACAAGATTTTGCACAAGATAGTAAAAGTTTGGTTATCATTTACCCCTCGGAATATTCAGAAAGTAGTCAGAATAACAACTTCCAAAGTTTTATGGGTGTCAGACAGTACTACAGTCCGAATCTCGTAACAATTGTTGAAGAAGCTGGGAGAACCGGAGACAAAGTGGAGGTTATAGACTCTGACAAAACATTAGTGAGAATCAAATATCCACCTAATCAAAATTGTAGTACATATCGGCAGGAAAATTTTTACTGTAAACTTAAACTTCGGATGGCTAGAAGGACAGGAAAAAATGTGTGTTGTACAAAAAATAACATTCAAACACAACGAGGTGCTGAAGATACAGAATTACTTAATGAACAGCATAATTTATCAAATAGCGAACAAGAATCATCTGCAGAAGTATGGTCAGATTAAAGAAACCAAATTGTATAGTTGTTATGGAGTTTGCAAATACAATAGGAACATCCGTCAAATGTGAATGGTGTTTCTTCAGCATATACAGAGTTTCCTTGTTTTTTTTTAGTATATTTGTTTATAGTTCACCTTAAAAATGACTATTGAAGTATCCAATGTCAGCATGTGAGTCTTTCATTAGTTTTATAAACTAATAAACATGTAGCCAGATAGTCAATATTTTTTTAGGTGACGAATACACTGTAAAAACACTTGTATTAAGCAAATTAATCAAAATAAGAATTAAAAACAATAGATTGTCATAAAATAGTAAATAAAAACTTTTCATATGAGGCTTGTGTTAATCATAAAGCTCGACTGATCGAATTAAGTTGGCGCTTTTTTTATGAAGAAAACTTGATATTGATTGCAGACATTTGTTGATATATTTAAAATCATGAACTCGGTATGTTTTAAAGCACGCTATATAGCAAATTGTTAAGAATTGAACGTTGAATGCTTCTTTTTGTAGTTTTGTAAATTTATTGGTTGTAAAATGGTGACCAAAGTACATTTTATATGAACATGATGAACATATGAAACGCCTTGTCCAAAGTGCAATTTGGGATCTATTGTCATCTCCTAAGCCTGGGCTAAAGTTTGTCATCCATCTACGCTATTGATCGTTCTGTGGTTTTTTTTATATCAAGAAATAATAGTATACTCTGAAACCACATTTCCCAACAATTATTCTGTTGGCATAACTTTTTAGAAATGTGACCACAGATTCTTACAAGGCCACCTTTGATATCAATACAGCATGAGGGATAAAATACAACTTTCGAAAACCGTTTTAAATATAGGAAAAATGATGAAGCAAGGATGGTATCATTTGAAGATCTACTGGTTTGATAATTTTTATCAAAACCGTCAAACGACATCGTATTGTCCTAACATGACAATTGTGACAAAGTTTTGGTTTCTTGGCTTTTGTTTTGAATAATAGATACACTGTACCGCCCAAACATTAAGCTATATTCTGTTAATCTTAACATAACACGTTTTGTAAAACATCTTTGAATTTGCCCTTTCCCCTTTTGTGTGAACCGATACTTTTAAAAATCTAATCTTTTCATTTCATTCAAAATACGAACAAATCTCTTGTAATGCAAACATAGACCACCAGAAGTAGTATTTGAAAAGGTAGCAAAAAGTGCACATAAATTCGATTCGATAATCAGTGGGCATAGTGTATTCTAAAAAAATTCATTCAGGTACCTTTCGAAAAACTCACTTTATTACAGAGCTTTAAATTAAGTCTTCAGAATAGCGACAACAAGTTTAAGAATGATCAGGTATCTGATGCTGTTGACATATCAAATTAATAAACTTATGTCGTACCGAATATCTAAACATGTTCTTAAAAGTTTTATATAGGCGGATACAACATTTGTAAAGAGAACATGTTATGCAGATAAAATAAGCTGACTATCTGTGATTTCGAAATAGTAACGTATAGTCTGAAAAACTCTCTGAAAAAAAGCAACAGTAGTATAACACTGCTTAATAGTTACAATTCAATTAAGCAAAAAACAATCCGGGTCACATACCAAAACCGAGTGAAATACTAACTATAAGGGGGAACAACGAAATAACAGATTCAATGAGCTTCTACAAAAACAAACGCCAACATACATAGATATAGACAACAGTAGTGTACCACATTCGAAATGCATAAACCGATTGAGAAAAAACAAATCCGAGTTACAAACTAATACTGACGGAAACACATCAAGTGTAAGAGGAGAACAAAAACACAACAGAAACACAACACTAAAATGCAACAAACACAGAAACGAACTATAAGATAACAATAGCCGTTTTCCTGACTTGGTACAGGACATTTAAACAACAAATGGTGGGTTGAACCTGGTTTTGTGGCTAGTCAAACCTCCCGCTGATATTGCAAACATTTTAACAGTTTTTGTCGAGCCTGCGACTTTTGTCGCAGAAAGCTCGACGTAGAGAAAATAATCCGGCGGCGACGGCGGCTACGGCGGTGGCGTTAGCCAACTTCTTAAAAGCTTTATATTTTAAAAGCTGGGAGACCTGGATGCTTCATACTTTGTATATGCATGCCTTATGTTACGAAGTTTCCGTCAGTCACATGTCCAATGTTCCTGGCCTCATTTTCATGGTTCAGTGACTACTTGAAAAAAAAGTTAAGATTGTTTGTAATGTTAAATTCTGTCTTATTATAAGTAATAGGTTAGCTATATTTGGTATGTGCGCACCTTGCAAGGTCCTCGTTCCCGTCAGACAGTTTTCACTTGACCTCGACCTCATTTCATGGATCAGTGAACAAGGTTAAGTTTTGGTGTTCAAGTTCATATCTCAGATACTATAACCAATAGGTCTAGTATATTCGGTGTTTGGAAGGACTATAAGGTGTACATGTCCAAATGGCAGGTCTCATCTGACCTTGACCTCATTTTCATGGTTCAGTGGTTATAGTTAAGTTTTTGTGTTTTGGTCTGTTTTTCTTATACTGTATGCAATAGGTCTACTATATTTGGTGTATGGAATGATTGTTAGTTGTACATGTCTAGCTGACATGTGTCATATGACCTTGACCTCATTTTCATAGTTCAGTGATCAAAGTCAAGTTTTTGAGTTTTGGTCTTTTTTACTATATGCAATAGATCAACTGTATTTGGTATATGGAAATATTTTATGATCTATATGTCAGTCGCGCAGGTTTTATTTGACCTTGACCTCATTTTCACGGTTCATTGCTCAGTGTTAAGTTTTTGTGTTTTGGTCTGTTTTTCTTAAACTATAAGCAATAGGTCAACTATATTTGTTGTATGGAAGAATTGTTATCTGTACATGTCTGCCTGGCTTGGTTCATCTGACCTTGACCTCATTTTTATGGGGTTCATTGGCCAATGTTTAGTTTTTTTTGGGGTTAATGTTCAGTTTATGTGTCAGTTGTAATAAAGCTTTATATTAAGAACTATCAACATAATATCAATAATTAGTAAAGAAGGCGAGACATTTCAGCGTGTGCACTCTTGTTCAAAAGGGGGAGGTTCCGAAAATACATTTTAAATTTTTTTAGGGTTTGAGAAAAAAAAATGGCTTCTGGAAGTTTAGACTTGAGGTCGTCAATATCAAAATTATGTAACACTTGTCTTCAATTTTTGGTGTGTGTCGCAATTAGTATGATTGGTTTGAGTATTAACAGTATATTTTTGAAAAAGTCATTCGGGATGTTTGGTCCTCAATGCTCTTAAGTTTCGTTCTTTATTTGTTATTTTACCTTTTGTGATTCGTTCTTCACTGATGAGTGTTTTGGAGAGAGAAAACGTGTCTGTCGTACAGATCTATTAGCCTAGTATATTTGATGATTTCTTTTAACATTAATCATTTAATCATGACATTCGAAAATGGTTCAATGAATCATGTCAGATGACCTTCTTTACCTCTCGATCATTCTTCAGACAAAAATGTAATTGACAGATTATCTTCAGTTATAGGATGAAGATTGAAATAAACATATTCACTATGAAAATGCTGTTAAGACAAGAACAATCGTGCCTAACGGAGATAAAGTTTTAATCATCTGATATAACATATAAAGATGAACAAATTTTAATTCTATTAGCGTTGATAACTTAAATAAAGGCAACAGTAGTATACCGCTGTTAAAAACTCAGAAATCCATGGACAAAAAACAAAATCGGGGTAACAAACTAAAACCGAGGCAAACGCATTAAATACAAGAGGAGAACAACCACACAACACTAAAATGTAACACACACAGAAACGGACCAAAATCCCATGAGAATAACAAATATAACATCAAAACCAAATACATGAATTTGGGATAGACAAGTACCGTGACACGTCTTATCACAATGTGAAATTACACTCAAAAATTAGAGAAAACAAACGACGCAACGTTAAAATGTAACACACACAGAAACGAACAATAATTTAACAATGGCCATATTTCTGACTTAAAGGGAATTTTAACCATGGAACTACGACAAAGGAAAAGCAAACTCTACCAATCAGATAGTCAGTTCGTATAAATTGAATGAAAATGTTGACAACGAATATCTTCCAGACGCGAACTTCATACCATAAGGGATGTGCATTGGGAATATAAAGCTAATAATAAAGCTTTAATAACATAGACAATGACAGACTACGACGACCGGTTAACATTGTTATGTGTATGTAAAAAATGTGGTACGATTATCAAGGAGACAATTCTCCCCAACAAAATGATATAGAAGTTAAAAACTTTATCTCACCGTATCGCATAGACATATAAAATGACAAATGTAAAATAATTCAAACGAGAAAATTATCGGCCTGATTTATTTTACAAAATAGCTAATGAAAACGTCAGCCACTTAATCTCAGGCTCCTGACTTGAGACAGGAACGTACAGAATGGGGCAGGGGGAAGTTAAACTAGTTGAAGGTAGCACCCCTTAACGATGGACAATGGTGAAACAGAGCAACTTCAGAACAAACTATAAAAATCTGTTGTAAAGGTCTTAATATGTGTTATTTACTCCCTTGCGGCGAGATGTTTGATTGACAATTATACCACATCTTCCTATTGTTATATTAATTTGTCAGATCGACACAAAGCAGAAGGATACGTCACAAAACAAAGACCGGTCGTGGCAGGGATTTTATACATCCCCAAAACAACAACTAGAACACTTAGCACAGATATAAATACTTGAAGTTACTGACAGCTAGTTTAAATCTATTACAACTTTTGAAAATATTATTCATCTAAGACTAAAGTAGCATTTAGTACACATACTTTCTCAGAAACTCATGTTAGTAGGCTATTAATTGTAATCTTTAAATACTTTAGAAATACAAGTGTAGTCATATTGAAGGGTAATCAAGTTTACAACTTAGAATATTTGTTTCCTTTTTGCAGAAATGAACATACTTGATTTTAAAACAGAGAGCTCGTTGTATCGAATATTACTTTTTACCACATTTTGATAAACATTTAATTAACATTCATACAGAAATGTCTAACGTTGGCGTATTTGTAAGAATTATTTGTATGTATGTTTGTTTCAAATGTTTTGTTTGTGTGATTTTTGTCGTATGTCCAAAATGAATCTTTACACAGGTTTGCAACTAGATCCAAATTATTGTCATATTATCCTATCATAAAATAAAGAATGGAAATTTGGAATGCGTCAAAGAGACAATAACCCGACCAATAAATAACCGAATGCCATCAATTGGTGTTTGTTGGGGTTGCACATCCAATTTTGTAAGTAAAACGGAACAATAAAAAAACTACCATTTATTTGTTTTACACAGTTTGATTTGGAGGACAAATAAATCCAACAGTAGTTTACCGCTGTTCGAAATTCATAAATCGATTGAGAAAAAAGGGTTACAAACTAAAACTGAGGGAAAGACATCAAATATAAGAGTAAAACTACGACACAATAGACATGCAACACTAAAATGTAACACACACAGAAACGAACTATAATATAACATGGCCATTTTCCTGACTTGGTACAGGACATTTTAAGAAAACAAATGGTGGGCTGAATCGGGTTTTGCGGCTAGACAAACCGCCCGCTTTTATGGCAATGTTTAATATAACATTAAAATGACAACATTACAAGACAGGACTACATTATAAATAAATGCAAGAATATTCAAGACAAAGAAATACACAAATAAACATAACAATAGGACATTTGGACATAATAATTATTAAAGGTACCTGGCTTTTGTCTATTTAAGACTCACCAGTGACACTCTGATCAAAATAGTGAAGAAAACCAAACAAGTACAAAGTTGAAGATCATTGGCGACCCAAAATTCTAAAAAAGTGATGCCAAAATACGACTTAGGTTATCTATGCCTGGGATAAGAAAATCCTTAGTATTTAGAATATTTCTTACTTTTGCAAACAGTAAATTTTTAAAACGACCATATAACTGATGTTCATGTCAACTTCGAAGTGGTAACTTACCACAGAATAAAAACAAACACGTAAAACAAAAAAAACGAAAGCACATAAAACAGCACAAAATAACCCTGCATTGTCACCCACAGAATAACGCTATGCTACAAAATGAAGTCAAAGGTAACAGTGACGTCACGATAATTTTCGGATTGTTTAATATTGTTCAATTACAATTTAATTAATATAGAATTGTGTTTGCAACTAGACAATTAATTGTATTATCTAGCTATTAATTTTATAAATAAAACTATAAAACAAATGAATCGTATACGTTAAGTTGCCACAAACTAAAATCTTATAAATAAACTGGGTGATTAATTATCTTTACTTTTTCATACTAATAGAATATAAGAAAATTAGAACCACAACTACGAACAACACATTTAACAATATCCGATCAGGATTACAAATACAACATCATAACTAAATACATTAATTGTGGATAGCAAAGTACACTGATACGTCTTATAGTAATGTGAAATCACACTCAGCAAAACAGTCTACTTCAGGAATATGTCACGTTCGGTACTTATAATGGTATCCAACAATCTAAGACGTGGTAAAAATGTCCTTATTTAGTTAGAGACACATCGTATTAAACAAACCAATTCGTGATAGTGTCCATAAAATTTAAGGAGTGTCATTTTTAATTGTTCCTCCTCATAACTTTGTAGAAGTTTCTGCGTACGGATCACACTCCTGGAAATGAAGTCCGTATAGTGTGAACATGCACGAACTTAACTAACGTATCAGCTGAGATATGTAAACACCATACGAAGGGGCAGAGAGTATGTTACTGCTAAGAAATGGGAAATTAATAATAGGGAAGTTGAAATCGTCCCGTTTGTCATAGATTTTAGTGTGAAGTCATCCATCCGTGTCAATATTTCAATATTGAGAAAAAGATGAAGGTATGAAGCAGTCCTCCTAGTATCAGTAGTATCCTTAATTTCAAGTTCACTGGGATATATGAGATGTGAGTTTTGGCTGAAATATTGGTTATTTAGTGATAGGACATCAATATATCGAAAAGAAAAATTAAAGAATTTCGCAAGGTTCTTTTTCTTTTTGTTGTCGTTAAGAAGGTTTTGAATGAGTTCTGCTTCATACGAGTACAAAAACAATCGGCCAGTTGGGGTGCACAATTAGTATCCATTGGAATACCGACTATCTGTTGAAATATATATCCTCCAAACTCAATACTCAAAACTCTATATTGTCGATCAAAAAGTCCAGCATTTTGATAGTATCATCTTCAGTCTTTTTTCTGGTAGATTCAGTGCGGTTCTTTACAAAATATGAATTATTGTAATCCAAAACAAAAGCCGTCATAGTTATTTGCACTTTTACTAACACAATTATATATTTATATTCTTGTAATTGTTATAAAAAATAATCAAATAACATAGTTAGAAACCTAATCTTGATTTCTATTCAATTTTTATAAATTTACCTGTGACGTAACTTTCTGTGGCGTTGATCTATTCATGTTACAAACACACAGTTCTTAATCAAATTAAGGGTGTTTTTTTTTGTAATATCCTAAACTAAATTTAGTTATACGTTGTTATTCTGTGGTTAACTTGTCAAAATGTACCATTATATTACATATTTATGTATTTCTCTGTATTTGATGTTCTTGCATTTATTTGTACTGTATATCCGTCATGTAATAATGTCGTTATATCGGTAGATTTAACATTTTCATAAAGCGCGAAGGTTTGGCTAGCCATAAAACCAAGTTAAACGCACCGTTATTTCTTAACACTTTTCAAAAATAATTCCACAAAAAATTATGGTTTTGAATTTTTGCTCCATACTTAATTTGTTTAATAAATATTTTGGTTGATTTCTTACTCTCATAGAACACGATTTGTTTATTTGTTTTAATTTTCTTTGAAATAGCTTTTATATACACTTCAATTATCTCCACCATAGAAACTGTGGATTTATCATTGATCATTGATTCCCTGGGTCCAGGAGAACCACGGATTTCAATATTTAACGATATACACACTTTCTAAAGGAACGTACGCAAACTTTGGTAAAACCATGAACGAAATAAATTGATTCACAGTATTGTAAAGTTTGATAGGATTTGGAGCATTGTCAATATGAATTACCATATTAACAAAGAATTAGACAACGTGTTTGATCAAAACAAATTGTACTTAAGTTTAAATCTATTGTCACGAGAGAGGATTTGCAGGGATTTCCACAATGAAACATTCTTCAATCAATCTTTAAAATACGGAACCAATGTATTAACTTGTAGCGCGGATTGAATATTTCTGCATTGGTAAATTTTCAAATTTATTTTGATATGTTTATTTTTGTGTATTATTTGACATGTTTGAGTAAATGTATAGATTATTATATACTATGACTGTGTTTAGTATTTTGTCTTTGTTTCTTTTTAAATTATCCATGTTACTTGATACGATGTCTGTCGGTCCTGTAGTTATATCAATTTGTATTAGTTGTAGATTTGAATAGAAATGTATTTTAAATTCGGAACCCAACTTATTTCTACTTTAAAGAAAAATTTACTACTTAGCTAAAGGTGAAATTGTAACCATAAAGATTTTAAATGTTTCAAATTTCCAACTCATTGTATTTCAAAAACTTTTAAAATATCTATCACTGAAGGTCACATCAAATTCAAAAGAACGATTTAAAACAGATAATTTGTATATACATGTATATCATTTATCGTACTTCAAACCTTAAGTATTATCAAAAAGGGCGGAAGATACAATAGGTCATTAAAATCCCGGAAGTCGAGGAGGAACTGCCAACACCATCATGAAAAAGTCAACGAAAAGGCCAACAAGTTTTATGTTGTACGATTTCTAAAGATCGAAAGTTTATTTTTATTCAATCACCAGATGTAAATATATAAGAAAAAGTGTTTTGAAAGATTATTTTGGGTTGTACATGTGTATATGTATACATATTTACTCGACTTAAATTTAAGGACCCCTTGCATAAGATATTCTTTTTTTATATACCCGGATTTGTTTTTTCTCAATCAATTTATACATTTGAACAACGGTATACTACTGTTGCCTTTATTTATATATTCATTGATGACGACAGGAAAATCTCATTGAATCAAACATATGGTTTGTCATATAATTCCAGGCATTTTTGTTTATTTTCAGAAGTCGATTTTTCACAATCACTTTTTTCCTAAAACAAAAAGTCTTATATCTGTAATTTTAAAATTTAAAAAAAAAACTGACACCGTTTGACTTTTTCAATCGTTTCAATTGCTAAAAATCATTATGTCAAGTACCAATATAAAAAAAGAAGATGTGGTATGATTGCCAATACCACTGTCCACAAGACACCAAAATGTAACAGAAATTAACAACTATAGGTCACCGTACGGCCAATGTTCTTTACCGGAATAAATCAACACAATTTTAAAACCACTGTTGAAAATAGCACAGTCATATTGGTAATATGCACATTGTGATATTTAGCGGTTTCAATTTTCTTCAAACAAACAGTTCAAAAGCAAAGACTGGAAACAAAATCAGTCTTACTTCGTAACACATGCAAGGTCTTATTATAAGAACCAATATCGTCATTCAGAAATCTGTATTAAGGGCATACGATACAGTCAAGGGGAGATAATGAGCTAACGCAAAATGCTATTTTAGCGACGTCAAACTGTGACATATCGTGAAAAGACTGATTTTTATCATTCAAACTGATTTAAATTGAAAACGAGTTCATCGACCCCTCTTTTTTTAAAATGTCATTTGGTTTGATTACGTATGAAGATCATTTGTACCAAATTTCATGAAAAAGTCAAAGATGTTTTTTTTTCAAATTTGATAAATATACAGCCAAAATTGACGTTTTTTTTCTACATTCATGAACATTTGATAAATTTTAGTTATTTCGAAGCAAAATATTTCATAAATTTATAGGATACTTATATAACAGAGAACTTATAAATAATTCAACATAAACAGCTTGTGTTTATCTTTTAAAACAAAAAAGTTATGCATCCGAAATTTCGACCTCGTTTTACTCAAAAAGTAGCACTTAAAGATATTTTTTATTACTTATTTGATTTAAGCAGGTAAAAAAAATAGCCTATATATGTTAAAGAGAAAAATTCTCACCGTCAGAAATAAACTCTTGGATATGCCCTTAAAGAAACTGAGATATCACTTCGAACTTCAACTTTATAAACGTATGCTTCTCTTACGTGTCACTCTTAAGTCCATGGCTGCCATAGAAAAATAATCATACAGGAATGTTGATATCATTAGAGATATCAGGATTGAAAATTGTAGTTGCGACAGAGGGGCGTTTCGTCTACAAAAGACTCATCATATTGAAACAAATCTTTATTATTTATACAGATCTTTTGTTTTTAAGGTCTTTCCTCTACGCGAGGTAAGACCTTATTGTTTTTTTCATGTTTTTTTTTCTTCTTTTTTTCTTTTTTTTTTTAACTTCCAGGTCTTTTTTGACATGGCCTCCGCCCGTTTCTATTGGAGTTATCAAGACCAAATATGGACCATCGGTAGATGTCATCATGAAGTATTACCAGATGAGGCTGTGTATGATTTCATCATCCCCTGTAGAAGTTATCTCTCTTTTATTGTTTTTTTTTCGACATGCCCCCCCCCCCCCTCGTTGTTTTTAAAGATATTATGACCTTATCTGGACAATAGGTAGATCTCATCATGATGAATTCTTCTTTCTTTTGGTACCTCATTTATAAAATATTAAGAAGGATGAATTGAATTACATCAGTTTAAAGTTGTCTGATTGGGAGTGAAAAAATCTTTGTATTGTGCTACCTTAATAGTTGATATTGCATCATTATTTGCACTTTGTCAAATGGGGTCATCTGATATATCAAATTGAAGGTCTTAATAAACTCTACTTAAAAATGAAAATTGTAAACCCCCTTTTCATCCCCGGGGGACGGGTTGGGACATTTAGTGCAAACATTCAAATTTCTCAGATGGTAAGGCTGTCGCATATCAAACGAAAGAACATAAAGCGTACATTTCAAATTTCAAATTGACGTCTCCAAAAAATGGGTTGGATTGGGTCATTGAGTGCAAAAAAATTTTGTTTCTTTTAAGAAAGGGTTGTTGTATATCAAATGAAAGGTCATGATGTGTACATTAGAAATATCAAATTCCCGACCTCCAAAAATTAGTTGGATAGGGTTATTAAGTGCAAAAATCAAACTTTCTAGAACAAGGCGTTGTCGCATATCAAATGAAAGCTCATCTACTCTATGTTACATATATCATAATTCCGATCTCAAAGATGTAGGCGAATGGGGTCATTAAGTGTTAAAAGCGAAAAGTTTCAGAAGATATGCTTGTCGTATATCAAACGAAAGGTCGTACAAAGTACATTACGAAAACATCACTTTTACAGGAAAGACCTTTTAATTTTTACAAACAATTGAGATACTAGTGTATATATTTATTTATAATTTTCATAAAATACCTTGCATAATGATGTAGATTATGTTTATGTATATGTTTTTGTGAATGTAATACTTCTCGAACGGTATTTTGAATAGAATTCCCCTTTGATAAATGTACGTTGAAGTGTCTTTCCGAAAGATAAATATAGTTATCGATGCATTTAAAATTGACAGTTTGTTTAAATGCACACAGGTGACTAGTCGTTGATGTATAACAGTAGAAAAATTTGAAAACCACTGTACTATATTTAGAATTTAACCACGGATACGTGTACAATATAGTTATTGACACACTTCTATATAAAATATATACTAAATGCACTAAAAAGAAGAATACTGCGGCAAAGATGATTTACACCATATTGCTGTTTGTTTTAATTGATTACGTGTTTTCGTCATGTGTTTTGATGGGAAATACAACACATAATAGTGAGTAGCTTACATCATATGCTTATGTATGTAATATAATTTGTTTTCTATTTTAAACATAACAATTATTTGACACATGAAAATGCAAAACTAGTAAAATTTTGTGAAACCATCTTTATTTTGTAGATACATATATATTTAGGAGCTTGGACGTTGTTGCTGTATGTCATATTTGTTTTCGGTGATTATTTTGTACTTAAATCCGACCGTTATCCTTGAATTGTTGTACATTTGTCATTTTGGGGACTTTAATAGCTGACAATGCGGTATGAGTTTTCTTTTTTGTTGAAGGCCATACGGTGGCCTGTATTATAAATATTAATTTATATTGCAGTTGGCCTTTTGTGATGAGTTGTCTCATAGTCAATCATAAAATTGAGAATGGAAATGGGGAATGTGTCAAAGAGACAACAACCCGACCAAATAAAAAACAACAGCAGAGGGTCACCAACAGGTCTTCAATGTAGCGAGAAATTCCCGCACCCGGAGGCGTCCTTCAGCTGGCCCCTAAACAAAGATATACTAGTACAGTGATAATGAACGCCATACTAATTTCCAAATTGTACACAAGAAACTAAAATTAAAATAATACAAGACTAACAAAGGCCAGAGGCTCCTGACTTTGGACAGGCGCAAAAATGCGGCGGGGTTAAACATGTTTGTGAGATACATAACACATTTTCTTATTCTATATGATGATCAAATCTGCTAACTGAAATACCAAGCATCCTTTTCGAATTTTTTGATTTATGACCCTGTAACGTTTATCGTTGCTACGTTTTTGTGTCTGTCTTTGTTGAATTTACTGTCAACTACAACAGCTTTTAGTATTTGTTTTTGACAGATTTGTTGTTATGTCTGTTCAAATTCTACTGTCAGTTATGCTGTATGATGTTTGTTTTCACGATGTTTGCTGCTGGATAACAATTATTGTCTCATTAACAAATTATATCTGTAAATAAGGTTACTCACCATATTGTGTCAGTATTACTATAACAGAACTATCATACTAGTGGAATGTTTATAGATAGCTATACATCAGTTGTCACCCATCAATGAGCAACGCCCTATGCTGAATACATTTCAATGATATCACAATCTCTGACATTTTGGGTAAACCATTTTTTTTTATGGTAAAGTGTATATAGAGTTATTAGTGGAGAGATATCTGAAAAGGAGAATTTTGTATAGCTCCTTTTCATTTGATTTTGCCTTTTGATTACGGACTTTACGATTGAATTTTCCTCGGAGTTCAGTATTTTTGTGATTTTACTTTTTTTTCAAACGTTTAGAAGCCATGAATACATCAGTAAGGTATTTTTTTAAATACAAAAACTAGTATTGTTTCTTATATTTGACCGACTACTGCCTTGAAAACATCTGAACATATGAAACCGCCAGGTTTTGATCGGTTTAAAAGTTTACAAAACTTTTTAAATGTTTGAATTAACCTCATTTTTATGCAAGTTACGTGTAATATGGACGTGGCCATTGGTTGCTGTCTCAAATATTAGTTTTCGTATATCGATGGTATATAAATAAGATCGATGCTTGAACATTCCAGCGACCATTTACTATTTATGAATTACTGTGTGGTACCTTCTTATTTCATATAGTTGCACACTAAAATTATTAACAATCTGACAAAAAGGTACCAAATAAGTGTTTGTGTTAGTCATTGGCATATTTCTGTGATCACCATTTGCAGGTAGGCTTAACATTTAATGAATGGAAATTCGATAAGAAAGCCGTATTACACACACACATAAACATAATATGACCCTTTGTTTTAGAAAAGATCTATAAAAGAAAGTGAATATGTATTGTAAGTTCTAAACATTGAAAGTAAACTAGGTAGATATATGTAGCTACACTTCTATGTACTTTTATTTGCTAGAAAATTAATTTTGCAAAGTTTTTGAAGACTTCAATAAATACGTGTATTTTCTGATAAAATGATGCAATTGTTACAGCGTCTGAGATTTTTATGAAAGACAGAATTGCTGATTTTGATTATGCAAGAGTGGGCAAATATAAAAAGATTTATTGCTGCGCTCGAAATTATGATAGAATAATTTGGGAGTTCAAGAAAAAGGATGGATTGCATTGGCAACTATTCCCTTGGTTTCATGTCAACAGAATGTCGGATAATCAGCCTTCACTTCAAGATAAAAACCAGACCCTTCGGATAATAGACATTGGTTGGAGTAACGAAGGGATTTACAGGTGTACAGCACTTTCCAGTGATAATAATATTATTGGTAATCACAGTACCAAAATAGAAGTATACTGTAAGTAGTCTTAAATAATAGTTTTAACATGAACAAGTAAAAGAACAACAAAAAAACGAACTCCAAGGAAAAGTAAAATCGGAAAGTCTTTAATAAAATGGAAAATCAAAAGCTCAAACATATTTAACGAATGGAAGACAACTGTTATAATCCTGACTTGGTATAGTCATTTTCCTGCGTAGAATGAATGTAAATACAGGAATCTTTAAGCAAATGATACTATACTAAAGTGTCAGACAAAATATACAACAAAGAGACAGAAGATACCAAGGGGACATTCAAAATGCATAAGTCAGTGTAAAACTTAAAACAACATGGAATAAACAAATATCGACCTCCAAGGTAAATTAAAAAAAAGGGAATTATAGAAACCAAATAAAATCAAAGAATCTACTCTTACCAACGGAACGACGGTAAACAAAATTGTTATATTCCTGTTTTTATATAGGCATTTTCAGCACACACAAATGGTAGATTAAACCTTGTTTCCTAGCTAAAATGTCTGACTTCTTATTTGGATAATGAGTGGCTAGTATGTTTAAATCCTTCGATCTGGTGGTTCTACCTCAGGCATAGATTACCTTAGCTGTATTTGGCTAGAAATTTTGGTCCTCAATTCTCTTCAACTTCGTACTTTATTTGGTCTTTTTAACTTTTTTGGATTTGAGCGTCACTGATAAGTCTTTTGTAGACGAAACGCGCGTCTGGCGTATATACAAAATTTAGTCCTGGTATCCATGATGAGTTTATCTACTTCGGTATTATAAAACCTAAAATTGTCATAGAAAATGAAATCAATCTCAAGAGATTTTGGCGAGATGAATATGTCAACCTAACAAAAGGTCTAAAGATAAAAGTAGTTCACATATTGGAAATTAAAGTAAACTGAGAAATTTATTTGATTGTAATTTAACGTTGAAAATCACACTGTAAAATATTATGAATGTAAGATTTAACATGTCGTGAAAACTTAAGATGATTCTGCAGGTATGTAAAAATATAGGTGAACCATTACTTGCAGTGATCATAGTATGGAATTACTAGCCCTCATTATTAATGTTCATGCTGATCAATAATCTAAATACTGTGATAAAAGTCAGTTGAAACCTGACTTGGTTCTATTCATCAAATAGACACAAAAAAATAAGGATAAAAAAGTATATGATTTGCATTCACTCTCATTCAGCTCCAAATAACAAACTATCCTTATAACATTAACAAAATCCAATTTAAAGTTATTTAAAGATGCCTTAATCTGGAACGCTTTGCCACAAACGTTTGAAAGCTGGGATTGTAAAAATACGTAGAAATATCAGGAGCAATATGACAAAAAACTATACATGAGGTAAAATGAATAGATTAGTACAAACAATACGTACTTTGACCTTTAATGGTTTACTTAAAGAAATTGTGACTTGAATGGAGAGATGTCTCATTGGCGAATCTTATATCTATAAACAATCTTGTGAAAATACAGAAAAGCTGTTTTAAAATTCGCATGATTTTAGTTGTTATTTAAATTCTCACGTACAATTAGATATGACGATCAAACTGATTATACTAAAAAAAATCCATCGACGTTATATGCAGTATTCCAGACTAACTTAACTAACTTGAATATTTTTAAAAATATATTTGTGGTCAACAATGTAATAGCATGAATAGTCCGTAAATACGAAACTACTAGATTTATTCCCGTTATTCGTAAATTTCTAAATAAAACGAAAAAATTATTTTGGTAAAGTATTTTTCTTCAATGGCATACCTAAGTTCAAATCCACACTAGCTTTTGAAAAGCAGGACGGATTTTGCTTACATCTGTTTAAAAAAAAAGAGAATAGTATCACTTTTAAAGTCATATGAAACCTCAAATTAAAAAAAAAGATGCATATGTTTTTTTATAACAAAATGTATAGTTTTCATGATTATACTTAAATTTGTTCACATATAGAAGAAGTTTGCTTTTTTGTTAATTGATTGCTTCCAGGAAGCAATTCGCCGACATATTTTCCGTTTGCAAAGTGACCTTAGCGTGAACCTCCTCGTAAAAATCCGGTGATCGTAATATGCATGGATCTGTCACTGAAATAAACAATTATCTGATTGTAAATGTTAAACACGTGCTCAATATCTATGCTTTTTTGTTGATTTGTTAACTTCGGAGTCAAAACACGGCATTTAATGAGCTGCCGTATTTGTTAAATCATATCAGACATAGAGAGAAAAAAATGACGATTATAGGATATATTTGCCTAAAAAATAATGAAACTCTGCACAGAAGACTGAGTTTATGATATATACATGCATTGGTTCAAGAATTTAATAAACATTATTTTTCACCAGTCACTCGTTTCATATGACTTTAAGGAAAAAATGGTGTTATTTTTGTTCTTTTCAAAATGAAAGAATTTTTAAATATAACAGTTACACCTATCCATATTATATGAATATGTTAACTAGGTGCAATTCAGGAACTCTTTTTAGATAGAAAATCCGATGAAAAACATATTGAATTTCCTGGTAAGTTCTTCAAGCATGCAGATGTGCATTATCATATTCACCGGGATTTAAAAAAATAATACTGGTCGGATGTACTCTGGGTGAATGTGAATAACATTAATTGCATAATTTAAGACACATGAATTAAGTTGCTTGTTATCATAATGTTGTCCTCTGTGCATATTAATTGACATTATATTAAAAAAAAATCGGTCAATTTATTTGATATTTAAGTAACAAATATCATTTTTAACATAGCTTGTGTAGACAGAGTAAAACCTGAAGCGTATGGGCCTAAGACTCAGTATGGACGTGTCGGTGGAACCGTTAGTTTTACTTGTACTGGTGATTTTGGGTGCACTTCTGATGATGCTAATGATGTATCATGGTATGATGAAAATTATGACACGTTAGATGATGACACATTATTTCCCAGATATAATGTAACAAATGTAGACAGGTATTATTATATATAATTTATTTGAACTTTGATTTTTGCACATATGCAAGAGGGGTGAAAGTATCAGAGGGACAGTCAAACTCGTATATCGGATATAAACTGACAACGCCATGGCTGAAACAGAAAAAGACAAACAGACAAATGATAGCACACAATATACAATATAGCTAACTAAAGGCTACGAAAAGCAGCACGAACCCCAATAAAATCGGGGGGGGGGGGGGGGGGGGGGGTGATATCAAGTGCGCCGGAAGAGTAAGCAGATCCTGCTCCACATGTGGAACCCTCGTGTTATTACTGCGGTACGTTCACAAATAACACTTTAATTTCTTAACCAAAAATGTATTAACGTGGAAAAAAGCCAGCACTAGGTTTTCATAAAGACATGAATACAACATGCTAAACGCTACAAAAGTAGAAACAAAAACATCGTTCAATCAGTGTTTATTGACCCTGTTTGAACTTTAAATAATGCATGCACATGTTGTTGGTAAACTTATTACGCGGTTATAATTAAATGCAGTTCCTTCAACCAACATAGTAATAAATTTCAAGACTTTACACCGTTTTTTTCTATATCATATGTTGAAAGTTTGTTGCCTATAATTAAGGTTATAACTAACAGTGTTTCGGTGTTTTTTGCTTATACTGATAAAGCATGGGCCCCTTTTCAAAAGTCTCCAAACTATTGGCTTGATTTAGCAAGTTATTGTTTTATATTTTGTTACGTTTATACGATATAATAGGAACTAGGAAGAAGGTTTCACTGCATTGTTTGTCTTTTTGCAGATTGTTCCAATGTTTCTTATTTTTTTTTAACTAAAATACAAGGTTGAAGTTAGAAACAAATGTAACAAACGATGAACGACAAACTGTAGACGCATTTTTAACGAGAGCATATTTGTCAAAGTTTACGTAAACTTTGCAAACGTATGTTAAAAACAAATGATCAAAACATGTGCGCGCTTAGCAGTTTGCATCGTTTGTGATAAAAAAAAAAGAAATGCGCTCATAGTAAAATGCATATAAAAAAAAATATCAGAAGGTTCATATGTAATTTTAATAAAATGGTAATGTAATTGTGATGTAATTTTAATGTAATTGTAATGTAATTGTATTGTAATTGTAATGGAATTGTAATGGAATTGTAATGCAATTGTCAAGTTTCAAACGGCTTCGAGTCGAAAAATAGTAGCATTCTCGTAAACGTCAAATTCTCAAAATAGCCACACAAAAAAAGACATGAAACATGTGAAATAAGCAAACAATTGATTAGGTCCCTGACATCGGACAGTCGATTGAACATTTACTATGGTTAGACTTTTATTAGACTTCAATTCTTAACCCCTTCCTTTTTAAATAAAGATATAAAGAAGATAATAAAAATCAGTACCTTAATTAAGAGTGTTTACAAATTTAAAGGACAAATTTCAAAATTGTTTTCTTCACAAATAACATAACACTTTGCACTTGTATCTAAACATTGCAGTTGGAAACAAACTTCCACAATACATGATATATTTGTGGTAAAATTTAGTAGAGAATTTTACAAATCTACTAGCATATGTAAATCTTCTGTATAACATTTTAGTCCTATTGTATGTTAACTGGAATCTACTTGATTTAAATGTATTTCTAAGGTCAAAACATACCATTGAAGAATCTACTTTTGTAATAAAAACTATTGAACAGACAGATTTCAAACAGAATTTTACCTGTTATGTATCTTCGGCGTATGGAAAGGGAGATAAAAAGTTTACTGTCCATCTCAAAGAAGCAAGTAAGTAATACACATATTTTTTCTCTATGTTATGTTAGAATAAGTTCATAAAAGTTTTGATATAAGTTTTATAGTGTACTTTGTCACCAAGGTTTTTGGATCCCTCCTAACCGTAAATAAAGGCAATAGTAGTATACATCTGTTTTTTAATCATAATTTTATAATTTTATTAAGCAAAAACATGTCAGGGTGAAAACATCTTTTAATGGGGAAAAATCAATATCAAAATCAATTTTGAAACAGTAAAACCAAAATTGTATATATTTTTTTTCAAAAATTGCACTTGCGCATTCACACTGTCACAAATTTGTATATATCTCATCAACAAAAAGGATCTCGAAAATAATGCGGACTTTGTCTTTTTTCACAGGTTAATCATGCCTCGTACCATTTAAAGCAAACTATGAATATATAAAAACAACATATAATTCTTGCTTTCACACAATATTTCAGCCCTAATGTTTCCTATCAGGATATCCTTCGTGGAGGATGATTACTTTCAAGGAAGTTATTGCACAACGAGTTTGAAGTGGGAAACGATGTATTATGTTCTTCCTAATCAAATTAACTGTAATAGAACATCTATGTCATAGATGTCTATACGCCATAAACAACAACATGGGTTAAAAAGTGAAATAGCAAAAATACCAAAGTCCAAGGAAAATTGAACATGAAAAATTCTTCAGCAAACATGAAACAAATGGAAAATATTTGTCATATTCCTGACTTGGTACTGGCATTTATTTACTTATATAGAAAATGGTAATGAAAAGAAGGACCTTTTATCCATTCTGGAGCTGGATCTTCTGGATTTCCGGAAATCAGTTATGTATCCCCATATTTGGCGGGAAACGTGTTGCTCAGTTATTGGTTTCTTGTGTGACGTTTATTGACTGGTTTTTTTTTCTTTTTTCGCCTTTTTCTTTTTGTTGAACTTGTTTTTTTCAGTTTTTGGGCGTAATTTCACTTATCTCTTGGTAGCTTCTTACTTGTTATTTCAATTCTTAATATCAAGCATACCAAAATGTTATGAAACATAACAACAAAAAAGTTTTTTGGTTTGTTTTACAAAAAGGTATGCAATGTTAAAGTTGCAAAGAAGTCTTACTATACAACGTTGTTCAAAAATACCACATTGAATTGATATAATAATAAAATATAAAATCTGTAAATATTATTTATTTCATTTAAGAAGATCCTGAATGTTAAAAAAGAAATTCGTATTTGTAATTTGTAGGTGTGGAAATAACGAAAATGACTTTGATAACAGCGGAGGAAATAAAGGGAATAGTAGCGCCGTGTGTTGTTATATTGACACTGGTATTTGTTTTCACTGCGGTGTTTTACTTTAGAATAAAGCTGTTTATCCTTTCACGGATACCTTACTGGCATTTAAGGGACCGAGGTAAATCTTATTTTATCAAAAACTCTGATTTATACAATATGTAACATTTGATTAACCTTACTGCTGCCAGAGTCAATAAAGGTTTTATTGACCAGTAATTTTATCAGATTTTGGTGGTGGGAGAACCAAATATGTACAATCAAGGTCTTATAGATTTATTTCATACGAAAAGGATATCTTTTGTTTTAATTTCGATGATTATTTTTTTTACGTTTCCCTTTTGTCTGAATTCTATTTTTTAAATTCTTGACAAATTCTGAATAAGGTTCTAATATGTCTATTTGTGTAATTACTTGAGATTACGCGACAAATGTCTTGACAGTATTAAATTGTCTAAAACTTTCTCAACACTTTCCATACAGTCTGGAGATTGTCCTGATCAATCTCTACCAATTTTCGACTGTCTTAAATTTTTCTTGTAAGTCTTGACATATTCTTGACATTCTTAATGTGATCTGAATATGTCTTGACACATTCTTGACAGTCTTAAAGATATCTGAATAGATCTTGACACATTCTTGACGGTCGTAAAGAGGTTTTTATATGTATAGACTCCATCTCGACAGTATAAAAGTCGTCCGATTGTGACAGTGTCTGACAGTCTTAATACTTTCTTGTGCTGTTTTATACTCATTTCTATTTCGCTAAAATAAACTTAAGAATTATGATAGAATTGTACATTATTTATTATAAAAAACAAACATTTTGGTACATATATACTTGTTTATTTAGCATGTTAACATTAAATTGTATGCATAAAAAATATGTCTACAGTTTGAATTATATCGTTCATTTAGTGCATATTTATTAATATTTTTAAATCAATTTTTGTATTTATTTATAAACCCCATTTAGTTCGTTTATATAATAAAACTCACATTTTTATTTGTTAATATTTTCATACTCATATTTGTATTTATAAAATATTTAACATTCCAACATTTTTATCTATAAAAATGATAACATGCCATATTTTGTTTTTGTTGTTATAAATGTAACTTGAAAAACAGTATATTCAAAAGGCCCTTAATTGACAAGTAAATTCAAGACACAATTCAAATTGCTCAGAAGATGTCAAGACATACTGAGCAAAAAAAAAAGAATGTCAAAAACCGGTCGGGAAATTTCCAGACAATATTTAAACGTCGAGAGTTTGTCAAGAAATTGTCAAAAAAAAAAGAAGACAGTATTCAAAATGTCGAGAACATGTCTAGTAAGTTTCATACAAATTTAATATAGGTGAGAAAAATTCGGACAAAAGTCATAGTTTTTGAGAATGTCGAGTAATTGGTCATGCAAATCAAGACAACGATTGGTCTTTTCAGACTTTTGGACATTTGAGTGCTAGAATGTCGCTTTTAAAATTGTTTTCACAATAAGATATTGTTCTTCTACAATTACTAAATAAATGCCCATAGACTACCCAGCTCTATACACATAAAACTACTAAAACCAAACTAAAGTTCAAATTGCATACCAACACGACAGTGCCATGTACTGGTTTTAATTGCTCATTATGATACATAATGTCATGTCGACAAAGCAAGATAAAAATATTTAACTGGGAAACACGTCCTTTTCGATGTAGGCCCTGTTGTGCTGAATGGTTATATCCCAAGAAGCGCGGGAATACAAATAACGGTCTATGGGCAGACAACTAGAAGAAATTAATTTCAATCTAATTCAGTTCCTTCAAACGGTTGAAATTACATTTTTGTTATGGCAATTGAATTGTTCCTTACCTGTCTATTATCCTCGATTTTATTTTGTGGATGCTCCTAATTTATTTGACAGTAGATGGTGTTTTCATAGTTTTATCTATTGAATTTGCTTCGGTTTAGTATAAAAAATAATTTTGAGTTGTATAATTGTCATTATAATTATGCTGCAGTTCTTTATTAATATTTTTATCTAAATTAGGTGCAAATAGTTACCATGTCTTTATCCTTCATGAAGACGAGGATTTACAACTTGCTGAAGGAATTCAACGAAAGTTACAATCAGACGGTTATAATGTCAAAATATCTGGAAGCATTACTGGTGGAACTGGTAAGATCAAATGTATTTATTCACATTTAGGGTTCGTTCCCATACTATAACCTTTTCGAATTATATTGTTGAAAATATTTGATGTGTTACTTATAGATTATCGGTGGTCGTTATAACGAGATTGATTTCCTCGATTGAGCCGCTACGTTGTTAGTTTCATTGACAACGCAAAAAGTAAAATCACAAAAATACTGAACTTAGAGGAAGATCAATTGGGAAAGTCCATAATCACATGGCAAAATCAAATAACAAAACGCATCAAAAACGAATGGACAAAAACTGTCAGATTCCTGACTTGGTGCAGGCATTTTCAAATGTAGAAAATGGTGGATTAAACCTGGTTCTATAGCGCTAACCCTCTCACTTTAATGACAGTCTCATCAATTTCCGATATTTTTACATTGATGCGTTAAATAAACAGACACAATAAATATAATAGTCAAAATATGGGTACATCAGTCATCATCGTTTAACAATTTTAAAAGGAACAATTTAACAGAACACAAAAACATCTACTATCTACGAACACATTTATTGAGTGTCTGACGCCCTTAGTTTTTGTTCTTTTTTGGCGATGATTGTTCATATCACTCTACCGGGCTCCTGAGAAAGGAATTATCAGTTAATAAGATCGTAAATTTCGTAAAATAGAAAGAAATGTATAGTGAATTTGAAAAATACGTGATTTAGTAAAATTCCTTAAAGTTCTGGAGATTTCTTGGTGACATCCCGATTCTCCAACTTTTGATTACATGTCTATACAAACATTGAGATATTTATTGTTGTATCCATAAGTTGGTTTTATGATTACTTTTTCTTGTTATTCACCTGAAAACTTTAAAAAAATTGTGTCTGTATGTTAAAAAAAAATTGAGGACCGAAGTCATACTTTTTGAGAATGTCGAGTTATTGGTCATGCAAATCAAGACAACGATTGGTCTTTTCAGACTTTTGGACATTTGTAGTGCTAGAATGTCGCTTTTTAAATTGTTTACATAAAAAAAAAATGTTCTTCTACAATTACTAACGCCCATAGACTTCCAAATGTATTTGTATTGCAGTCCTGTCATGTAATGTTGTCATTTTAACGTTATATTTAACATTGCCATAAAAGCGGGAGGTTTGGCATGCTACAAAACCAGGATCAATCAGCTATTTTTTTCTTAAAATGTCCTGATCAAAAGCCAGGAAAATTACCATTGTTATGTTATAGTTCGTTTCTGTGTGTGTTTCACTTTAATGTTGTGTTTTTGTTTTGTCGTAGATCTCTTATATTTGATACGTTCCCTCAGGTTTAGTTTGTAATCCGGATTTGTTTTTTTCTCAATCGATTTATGAATTTAGAACAGCGGTATACTACTGTTGCCTTTATGTATGATTTTTTTTTAGTATTTTTGCACTTAAAACAACATTAATATTCAATCAATAAACTAATTTTCTTTATTTACAGTTATATGGCAGAAGGTACAAGAATTTGCACAAGATAGTAAGAGTTTGGTAATTATTTATCCTTCGGAATATTCAATAATTAATCCGAATAACACTTTTGAAAGTTTGGTGGCATGTAGACAGTACTTCAGTCCAAATCTTGTTACAGTTGTAGAAAAAACTTCGAGAAGAGGAGGCCTACTTGAATTTATTGAAACTGACAGAACATTTGTAAGAATCAAATACCCACCCAAACACAATTGTAGTACATATCGGCAGGAAAATTTCTTCTGTAAACTTAAACTTCGAATGCCAAGAAAGACCGAGAAAAATGTTTGGTGTTGTTCAACAAAACCGGGACAAACACAACAAGGGGCTGAAGATACAGAACCACTGAACACACCTATAGTACGTACCATTCAGCAGAATGAAGTTGATCTTAGGAACCAACCTGTATAGTTTCTAGGAAATTGATTTGCTAAGTTACAATCCTCAAAAATATAAATCTTCTACAAGAATTATTTATGTATAGAAGGCGTTTTTCTGGGTTTTCTAAGAAAATGCTCTGTTTGCAAGGACAGATTCGCAAAAAATGCCTTGTTATCTTGTTTGCATATACATCCATATGAAGTTACCTGAACAATGATAATGATACCATCGAAGTAACTATGCCTTCGTGTCAACATGTTCGTGGTCTTCCAGTCATCTGAAATTTATAAACATACCAATATTTGAATTGGTTTACAGTGATATTCTGGAATAACTGTTTATGTGCCATTAGGTTGAGATAAATAAAGGCAACAGTAGTATACCGCTGTTCAAACTCATAAATCCATGGACAAAAAACAAAATCAGGGTAACAAACTAAAACTGAGGGAAACGCATTAAATAAATAATTAAAAAAAAAATGACCCATATCTAAATTTCAGTGACTGTGATACTGAAAGAAAATTTGTTTTCAGATTTTTTTTATATTTCATTAAAAACAAAATGAAAAAAAGGGTATTTTTTTTTTTTATAAAACATAGCAATCATATCAACTGCTTCAATTTCCATATTCTGAAAAGACAGTTTTGGTAGAACAAATGTTCTTGACTCGATTGTTGCTTGCATGATTCTAACTGTATAAGGTGAAACGGTATGTGACATAAATTATCCACAGTCATTAAAACATGAAATGTAAGGTGTGGGCGAACTTTTTTGTTTGCATTGGTACGTGAAGTAGAGCACCCTTGATACAAAAAAAATTATCCATAATGAACAGCTCGATACCAGAGGAGGATTTAGGGGGACAGGGGGTTGCCCCCTTTTTGGGAAAACATTTGGTTACTTTTATATGGAATCACTGGAGCGGGCCCCCTCTTAGGTAGCCATTGGACCCCTACTTATAAAAATTTCTAGATCCGCGAGTGGATACTACCACAGAGGTCAAACAATGCACATTTGGGTAATTGTACACAACATGCATGCTACAATTCATGTTTGATGATCTTAGACCCTTTGGACCTCTATGTGGGCTATTTCGGTAACTTGGTAAAAATCTCCAAACTGGATACAAGGTTAGATTCAGCATGTCAAAGAACCCCAAATATCCATAAGGTCTTTTGTCTATAAAAATGCATGCATGAATTACATTTGTTATTGAAGGCATGACTGTAACAATAGGATGAAGATAAAAAAAAATATCTTATTCTGGGGTCTCATTGGGGGGGGGGGGGGGTCTGATCCCTGATCCCGCTTACTGCTTTATCAGATTCCCGTATCCTGCTTATACTATGCAGTTTTCATTTTTTTAAATTTTCCGTGTCCCGCTATACTTTATTTCTCGTTTTCACGACACAATCATTTGACTATCACGTGTCACGCTTACAAAACAATCGGCAATTCCGCGTCACGCTTATACCCCAACGCGACCCACTATTCTACTCTTTTCTGACTCATATTAAGCCCATTATAAATATATTAAAAAAGTGTGTTTTTTATCCCTTTTTATCCCGTCTCGTTTCGGGTTGAGCCACAGATAGATAAGATGTCATATGTGACAATGAGACAACTCTCAAAACGAGTCACAATTTATAAAAGTATACCTTTATACGTCAAAATACGGGCTTCAACATGGAGTCTTGGCTCACACCGAACAGCAAGTTATAAAGAGCCCCAGTGTAAAACCTTTTAAACGGGAAAACCAACGATTCAATCTTTATCAAGATGTACGTAATTAGTGGTGAAGTGTCATGGAAATGGATAAAAAAAAACAAGGATATGGAAATGGATAAAAAACAAGGATAAAGATCCCTATACGATTCATAAGAAATTTTAAAAATGGAATACATTTGAAATAAATGTTATTTCTATTGAATTTATTTAGAGTGTTTTAAAACCAAACTTTCCTCCGTAAGTTAAATTTTATCAAATCCGTCTCTTACTTTATCTATTGTTTGAGCAAGTTGGCTATATTAAGGCTTTACAGCTAATTTCCTAATGCATGTAAAGCAAAACTTTGGTTGACTTGATTGCTTAGTTTGTATAATTGTTTATACAAACTTTGTAAATAAGATTGACATCTTTAAACAATATGTATCGGCATAGTTTAACCTGTATTTATATAATTATTATATTTGAATTAAATTGGGTGTTATCATAATGATTGTACAAAAAAAACCCAAAGCTTATTAAAGTCTTGCTTTACATGCTTAAAAAAATACGCTGTAATAGATAAAAAAAATAAATATATCATACAGTGAAAATGCGCCGCATATACAATACTAATGAATCGCTCTACAGTGAAAATGAAAGAATAGTATCATTATTCGACAGTAAACATGACTCGCATAAAGAAAACATCATAGTGGAATTCAGTTCAATATGAAGAAACTGAATGACAAAACCTATTCTACGTTAAACAACTTTAATAATTGTGTTGAAATGCATATTTTTTCTGCAACAACATCTTACCTGTTAGTTATAAAACACCTGCACGATCTGTTCGTGAAATGTCCTAAATATTCACCTATTTTGGTATATATTTCACAGCTATTTGGATTTAGGCGCGAAAAAAACCCGTTCGCATCTCTTACTTTGTTTTATTAGTATTATGTGTTTCTTAACATATACTTTTTAACTCATTTTCTAAAAAAAGTCGTCTGTTTATTTACCATTCTACATCAAAAATTTCTTGCATATACAGTGAAAATGATATTTTAGGTTCCGCACTTTACATACACTGACTTTGGTGATATAAGTATTGATATTCTTGATTCCGAAATTACAGAAGAGGAAATTAAAAAAGCTATACACAAACTTAAAACAGGCAAAAGTTCGGTAAACGATAATATAATTGGTGAAATGTTAGCTGCGAATCCTCTTTTCTTTGCGCCTATTTTTAAAATTCTTTTCAACTCTATGTTTAACAATGAAATATATCCAGATAAATTGACCGAATGTATAGTTATCCCTGTACCCAAAAGCGGTGATTTGTCTGACCCTAACAATTTCAGGCCGATTGTATTTGTGAGCTTTCTTTCTAAGATATTTACTAGCATATTAAGGAACGTTTGCTTTCGTGGTTTGAAGACGAACAGAAATTAATAGACAATCAATTTGGATTTCGTCCTGGTCGTTCAACTGTAGATGCCATTTTCACGCTGCATGGAATTATATCACATGTATTAGTACACAAACTTCAGCTTTGTTGTGCCTTCGTGGACTTTCGCAAGCCTTTTGATAAGCTACACAGAAGAATCTTAATATACAAACTGCTAAATAATGGCATTAGTAATAAATTTGTTTCTATGGTTAAAACTTTATATTCATCAGTGCGTCTTCGTGTACGATCTGGAGGAGTGCTGTCAGATGCGTTTGACAATTTTCTCGGTGTGCAACTAGGGGAACCTTTATCACCTTTGCTGCTTTTGTTTTTTATTAGGGTCATTATCAAAAAAACATGCAAAACTATGTTATTGGGTCTTTTTAAGTCACAGACATGAAAATATATCAAAATAACACTTGCATATGTTAGATATGAATGTTTTGTGATACACAATATACAGTTAATAGTATGAAATGTTATAAAAACATCCTTAATGTTTTCTTAAACCCTTGGAGATAGCCAGAATAAACTGTTATTTTGTACTATAAATCCTTTCAGACTTGAAATAGGACTACTATTCATATCATTTGTTATTATGATTTATCACTTATTATTGCATTTTGAATCTTTGATACATACAAACATTGATCACTTGGCGTCCGTCGTCCGTCGTCGTTAGCTTTTACAAAAATCTTCTCCTCTGAAACTACTGGGCCTAATTTAACTAAACTTAGCCACAATTATTATTAGGGAATCTAGTTTAAAAAATGTGTTCATGTGACCGGGCCAACCAACCAAGATGGCCGCCATGGCTAAAAATAGAACATAGGGGTAAAATGTAGATTTTGGCTTATAACTCTGAAACCAAAGCTTTTAAGAGCAAATCTGACAGGGTTTAAATTGTTAAACAAGTCAATATATATCTGTCCTGAAATTTTCAGATGAATTAGACAACTGGTTGTTGGCTTGCTGCCCCCAATTGGTAAATTTTAAAGAAATTTTGCCGTTTTTGGTTATTATCTTGAATACTTTTATAGATAGAGATAAACTGTAAACAGCAATAATGTTCAGCAAATTAAGATATAAAAATAAGTCAAATGACCAAAACGGTCAGTTGACCCCTTAAGGAGTTATTGCCCTTTATAGTCAATTTTTAACAACTTTCACAAGTTTGGTAAATTTTTACAAAAGATTTTCCTCTATATCTAAAGGGCCAAGTTTATTATAGATAGAGAAAATTGTAAGTAGCAAGAATGTACAGTAAAGTAAGATCTACAAACACATCACTATCACCAAAACACAATCTTGTCATGAATCCACCTGTGTCCTTTGTTTAATGTGCACATAGACCAAGGTGAGCGACACAGGCTCTTCAGTACTTAATAAAAGTAAAATTTGAAATGTGATGTCAATGGTGATACTTTTGTGTCATTGGATTTACTGAAGGGTCAGTGGTGTTACTATATAAAAATGCAACATTTTAAAAATTTTATTCATAAATTAAAGTGTTTTTAAGTCGTATACGAAGGATTAGTATATTATAGTATCATTTAATCTTATACATTTTACATTTATTCAGTTTAAGTGTATTTTTAACAACGGCCATAATTAGGACAGCCAACTTTTGTACGACAATGTATTCTGAAATTTATGTTTGGATAGAATGCACAGCTATATGAATAATGCCAATAAGTCGTAATTTTAACCTAAACAACAAATTGGAACAGTTGTTTGATGTTTAACAATAATATTTAGTACCTAAATGTATGTTTTAAATTGGTAACACCATTGACACGATTCTATCAAAGGATGACCTAAAATTGTTAAAATTGAAGGAACTCTTCATTTTCCCCATTGCATACTTCTGAATATCGTTGCTACCATACTATAGAATAGAGGGCTACATTCAAATATTTTAAACAGTGACATCGTTTTTCAAAATATTACTTCGTCGAAATTTGCACTTTTATTTTATAATGACCCATTAACGACATTATTCAAGATATTTCCGTTGAAACCGATAATGACATCGTGTCTCTACATGGATTTTTAATATATTTGATCTTAATTGCTGATGATACTGTACTTTTTGGAAAATCAACGAATGCGTTGCAGCATCTACTGAATAAATTACTGTTATATTGGGTTAATAAATGGATCATAGAGGTAAACACGGAGAAGACAAAAATTGTTGTTTTCCGAAATGGATGGAGGCCTGTGGTAAACCGTCTTTATTTACGACAGAGAATTAGAAATTGTGAACTCATATGTATACCTTGGTGTGTTGCTCCACTATAATGGAAAGTTTTTACAAACTCAAAAGCGTTTATCTCAACAAGGATCAAGAGCGTTATCTTCACTAATAAATTCATTGAAACAAATATATGTGACTACTGAACAACATTTTTTTCTATTCGATAGTATGGTTGGATCCGTTTTAAGTTATGGGTCTGAAATATGGAGTTTTCATCGTGCTGGTGATATAGAGCCTTTACATAATAGATTTTGTAGATTTATTTTGAAAATTGGTAAAAAAATTCCATACAAATTTTTTAAAATATAAAATCCTGAAATATTGGGTTCATACTGTAACTAATAAACCTCATATTGTAGAAGATGCAAATAATGGTATACTAAAATTAACTGGGCGTCTAACGTAAAAAAATTGTTATTTAACCTTGGATTTTATGATGTATGGATTTCACAAGATACTAGTAAATTATCATTTGATTGTATAAAACACGTATTAAAGATAATTTTTTACAAAGCTGGAATACAGCTTTAGAAGAATGTAACCAACTTTGTATTTATAAACGTTATAAACTAGTATTTGGTTTTGAAAAATACTTAGATTTTCATTGTAATGTATCTATATTAACAAAACTGCGTAGCGGCACACTTAGATTAAATGTTGAAGTTGGTCGTTATCTAAATACTCAAATAGAAAACAGAATTTGTATATGTTGCAATATGAATGTTTTAGAGGACGAATATCATTTTGTTTTATCATGTCCAGCGTATAGATCTGTGCGTATAGAATTTTTACCTTTATTCTACTGTTCTTGGCCAAATCGGCACAAGTTAGATATTTACTACAAGCTCATTCTAAATCACTGACAGGATTCATTCATTCATTCATTCATTCATTCATTCATTCATTCATTCATTCATTCATTCATTCATTCATTCATTCATTCATTCATTCATTCATTCATTCATTCATTCATTCATTCATTCATTCATTCATTCATTCATTCATTCATTCATTCATTCATTCATTCATTCATTCATTCATTCATTCATTCATTCATTCATTCATTCATTCATTCATTCATTCATTCATTCATTCATTCATTCATTCATTCATTCATTCATTCATTCATTCATTCATTCATTCATTCATTCATTCATTCATTCATTCATTCATTCATTCATTCATTCATTCATTCATTCATTCATTCATTCATTCATTCATTCATTCATTCATTCATTCATTCATTCATTCATTCATTCATTCATTCATTCATTCATTCATTCATTCATTCATTCATTCATTCATTCATTCATTCATTCATTCATTCATTTTCATTCACATTCATTCACATTCATTCATTCATTCATTCATTCATTCATTCATTCATTCATTCATTCATTCATTCATTCATTCATCCATCCTTCCATCCATCCATCCATCCATCCATTCATTCATTCATTCATTCATTCATCCATTCATTCATTCATTCATTCATTCATTCATTCATTCATTCATTCATTCATTCATTCATTCATTCATTCATTCATTCATTCATATTCATTCATTCATTCATTCATTCATTCATTCATTCATTCATTCATATTCATTCATTCATTCATTCATTCATTCATTCATTCATTCATTCATTCATTCATTCATTCATATGAAATTCATATGAAATTCATATCCTGTTAGCTTAATTGTGTCAATATCGTCAGTTTTGGTTTCTACTAAGCAAATTATGTAATTTTTTCTTATTAGTTTTTTAAATTCTTCATAGTTCAATCTCTTCTTAATTCCACAACAAAACAGATGGATCATTGTCTTTTCCTGATTAGTCTACACTGATAAATGTATGTTCTCCTTGGCATTTCTAACGAGGTGTCTTGGGACTAGACCCTTCATGCTGTCGTTTGTATCGTCCATTCTGTGTGTCATTGGATGGAGTCATCAGAACGTCCCTGTATCCAGTGTTCTCTCCGCTACCTTCGCGCTGTATTTCTGTTGGTACTGGTTCTTGGTTTTGCTGAGTGGGGTTTTCTATATTTGATCTCGGAATAAACAGTTTCCCATCGATATATAACTTGTCTCGAAACATTTTGACAAGTTTTCCCTCCTGTTTTGTCAATTTCATAACGGGATAAAGCCTTTTTCGTTCTTCTTCTATTTCAGCATGGAATTGTCCCTGTATTCCGAAAGGTTTACCTCGTAACTTGTTCGCATTTTTAAGAACGTGTTCTAAGTCACGATGATACAGAAACCGAGCTACTATATTGGTCGTGCTCTATTTAGACATCTCTTTCCGAATCTATGGACATTTCCAAAATCAATTGGATGTTGTATTTCTAGTTCTTCGTACTAGAAGTTTTGCAGGTTTTGTTCACAATTTTCATATTTTGCATTCTAATGCTAAAAAGATGGGTCACACCAGGGGACTGCAAGATCGCCCTTGCTTTTAATAATGTCAAACAAATGACTGAACAATCTATCAATAATTTTAAATAACTGGTAATTGGATTTTTTTTTGTATCCGGACCCCCGCCTGATAATATGTCTTCTGCACAACAAAGAATAAATTAGTGCCTTGATATTGACATGTGATTACGCAATGAACTAACATAAAAGTAGAAAACAAAATATATATGTACTGTTAAAATGATTGTGGCAACTTTCAAAAATGAGATTTAACCCTAGCCTATGTTCTTTGAGAACAGTTACTCATGTGTCCTGTTTCCAAGGCAAACTTTTTGTGCATCTTGAGCATTCCATCTTGTAAGTTCAAGTTTAACTTCCAATACTGCGTGCCTAGTCGACCCACTTATCTGTTGGATTTATTCATAATTTGTATTCGTCCTGTAGTTATGAATGTATGTGGTTTTAAAGTAACATTGATGTCTAAGTGTTAGTTTTCTTTAGTGAGATTGTCGGCGAAATCATGACAGTATTTAAAGGGTTCTTTTAAAAAAATAAAAAAGAGATTTCGAGTTTACGCCAATAAGACATCAATTTACTTAATGCATGACTTTGCGGTATGAGTTTTGCTCGTTGTTGAAGGACATCCGGTGACCTACGGTTGTTATTTACATGGTCTCTGGTTGAGAGTTGTCTCATTGGCAATCATACCTCCTCTTCTTATTTTTGAATAATAAAAAGACTTATTTGCCCTTAAATTAAAATTGTTCTTGCTCTATCAACAGTTTTTCTGTGTAGTGGTTTGTCGATTTGTGGTTTTCTTTTGGTCGTGATATCTGTTTTTCTTTTTCTTGTGGTTAACTGTCCCTTGATAATTTTCTCCCTGATTGTATACAGTCTTGAACAATAGCCGGGTTTAGTATGGTATGATTTTTGTTGATAATACTATAAATCTGTATACTGCAATTTACAGATGGAGCAAGGTCGACATATATCAAAGAAATCGCTCCAACCGGTGATCGGGGCCCTTGTTGTGAGGTGTGAGCTGTATCATAGTGGGCGAGTGTCACCTTATTGGGAATGAGGAAAACGACAAAGAAAAGGCTGAACATTTCGTTGCTTTTTGATTACATGAAATGCGCGTAAGACTTTTGTTGTGAATTTACACACTATTTCCTTACAGCACTGTTCATTGTTTTCTCATGCTTGCTTCATGAATTAAGCAAAGTATACTACTAAAAAAGGAATAGCACATGGTCTTATTCTCATAGCGACAAATTAATGAAAAATAAAACAAAATATTAAAGAAATAAACATACATTCCTATCTCTGAGATGGACCTTTTAAGTGTGCGTGTTTTAAATAATCATTTTTCCAAAGCAAAAGTTAAAGTTAGTATAACGATCTTTATTTTACGTTTTCAAACGTAATTACTTGTGAAATACAAAAGCATGATCACCACACGTGGTGGTAGTTAATTTCTTACTTCTGTGTCAAATTTGAGATTCAAATAAATTTCTCTTTATGTGATCTTTTAAAAGGACATTTCGATTTAAAATTAAATTTAAACTAAATTGGCAAAATTCCAACCCACGCAAAGAATATATTAAAAATAAAATCTTCTTTCATGTAAATATTTATCTACAATGTCAACATAACAAGATCAACAATAAATAAGGTCAATTTCTTTCAAAGTTTCGGTATTTGGTCTTCTTGGTTACTGCTTTCCTGAAATGGGTGCGGAAATTTTCATTATGAATAACATAAGCCACTGGTTTTGCAAATGCCGTGCAATGTGTGAAAATAACAAAAATATAAAACACAACATCAGGAATTCCATGGTAACGGTCGAAAGTTTGAACATACGTGATGATAATATACGGTATCCATAACAACAGATATGTTACCGTTATGATGAGATAGGTTTTGATCAATGTCACATCACTTTTATACAAATAAAAAATGTTTTTAACTCCTTCTGTGTCCTTTGATGTCTTATTTTCCTCATCTGAGCTTTCATCTCGAGCAAATCCGTCTTTATCGATTTCTCTTCCTAAAATCGGTTTCTTTCGTTTCATCCCAGCATTCTGGAATTTCAGCTGTTGTCTTTTAAGCCTAGCCGAGTAGCTGTCTCCGTTCGCAAAATCAGCTTGTTCCAAGATTATCTGACCTCCGTTAGATACTCCTTTTTGTAACTTTTTCATTTTAATGAATATGATAACATAAGCTATAACCATGACTAAAAACGGAATTCCTACGGCAACGGCTGTTGCAAATCTCATTTGTCGCGTGTTTTTTTCATAGTCCATAGAACACTGGAATTGATTTTCAAAATAGGTTGTTTCTCCCCATCCGGTAAAAGGAAAAATTGAAATAACTGCATCAAAAAGCCACATAGCAATTAGAATAATAACAATTACCGTATTAATGCATATTTCACTGTGTCGAGATGGCTTTAATATGAAAAGTGCCCTCTCTAATGCCAACAGCATGAATGTATGCATATTCAACAGCAAACAAAAAGACATTGTAAATTCTTGAAGTTGACAAACCTCTGTTGGTAGTCCCCATTCTCCCAGGAAAGCTGATATCAGACTAAACAGTGTCCAGGATGTGATGGATATTATGTCTACTAAAGCTAAACTGAATAAGAAGTATTTAGTTGGTTGGCGAAGTTGTCTTCTTCTTATGAAAACGAAAACATATAAAATGTTAAATAACAATCCTAAAACTGCAATCAACGTGAAACTAATCCCAACACCAATTTTGACGGAAGTATCCATAGTTCGGCAGGTATATATAGTTCTATTTCACTTTCCCAAACATAGATTCCTTTAAAATAAAATTGTGTCAGGTATTTAGTACTTTTACACTTTTCCGAACATAAATACTTTTAAAATAAAAATGTTGTCATAATTCACAGTACTCTTACACTTTCCATAACATAGACTCCTCTAAATAAAATGTATACGTATGATATATCAAATAAATTTCACATAATCTCCTGTGTCTATTCAATGTGTATATAAACTACAAGGAGCGATACCTGGTGTTAAATTCGTGCTCAAACACGATCACCAAACGGATCAGATGAAAAGATTCACTAGTATTTTATATACCTTGATATATTTACATAAGTATTTCTTACTGAATACACGTTTTTATAAAAAGAAACAAATCTAAACTCGTTATGCACCATAGATTTGTATATGTTAATAATTAATTACTGATTTTTGGGATTTAACATTTCCAATATGCCTTGATGTGATTAAATTGTCTAAAACTAATTTGTTAAGAATAGTATTAGTTTCGTTTGCTTGATTAAATTAAAACAATTTATCTGGCAGATGCTTTTAATTACTTTATACAACACGAGCTTAAAGTTTTATACTTTTAAACATTCATGCCTCATAATTTTAAAGTTATACACTTTATAATACAGGTGCGTTATAAAAGTGTTTTTTAATTTACCTTTATTACGACATTGGAGATCCAGAATGTATGAGTGCCTTTGAAGATCTATCAAGTATTATTATTCTCGGGCAATCCAGATAGGCATATATATATATAAACAAAATAAAATATAACAAAAAATATATACCGAACTCAAGTCCCTATAAATCAAATGACAAAATCTAAAGCGCAAACACTCCAAACAAATTGAAAACAACTGGCATATCCCTGCCTTGGTACAGGCATTTCCTTGGGTAGAAAATTATGGTTTTATAGCTAGATAAACCTCTCACTTGTATAACAGGCGCATAAAATTTATAACGTTGTATGTTGGTACATAAAAAGTATAAGAAAATTGTGCATAAAAACATCTATGATATCTATATTCTCTATAATAATTTCAAAATTCAATTTCCAGACAAAGAAACTTACTAAAATCAAATTCCCCATCTGTATAGAAAGTAGAGTTCACTGAAGTTCCTGGTAAACCTTTCAATCAGTTATTATATGCTTTTTGAGAACCGTTCCTGACTCTATTTCGTATGCATCCATATGCGTATTCAATCCGAGTGATATATCTGTACTCGGTTGTCAGTCGCCCGTGTATTCTTTGTATCCATAACGTTTCTTAATCCAGTGCATCAGTGCATTGAAACTTAGAAAATCTAAGGATCTATTAAATGGCGTTGTGAACCTGATTTTATATTTTGCTACGAAAACTAGGTTTCATGTATTACAAAAAACATGAACGTTCAATAAACAAATGATCTTCAATAAAATCCATTTTATTTTCGAACCTCAGATCACATTTCCAACTTAAAATCAATAGCTAGATATAATTAAGAAAAAAGGCAAAAAAAATCTGCTCTTTTATGTAGCTCATAAAGGCAAATTTTGGATAAATCTGTTATTGGTATTCTTTTTTTTTTATTATTGATATGCGCTTCGCCATAATGTCGGCCTAATTAAGTTAGCCAGAGGGTTGTAGACGCTTATTCACAAACATGTTTCACCACATTCTAAACATGGGGCGTACAGTCAAGTTATGTTGCCTCTAAACATTAGAAACTATGAGGAATAGGGAAACATTATAAATATTCAGATCATTTTAAAATTTGCGGACTTGCAAACTGTTTTATCAATGGAATACAAGAAGGCACTATAGCTCTTGTAACAACCATTATAATGGGGGGGGGGGGGGTATGACCTTTATCTGGACTCCTGGATCGGGTGTTTTTTCAGGTCTGGATTTCGGGATTGACCCTAGCTTTCGGGATCCGGGAATTCTTTTTTTGAATTTCGGGAAGTCATTTATTTCAATTCGGGACCTCGGGATTTCGTGTTTTTTAGTCCGGTATTTCGGGATCAGGACCACTCCTACACTCCCCTAATTATATCCCTTAATTTTAAAAATCTGATAAAAATAAGATCGTGTGACATACTTCATATAAAGTTTATATGAGCTGAGACTCTGTTATTGTAGTCTCAGATATGTAATTAGGATTTGTATAGTTTACAAATCCTTGGTTATAGGGAAATAGTTTTAATCAAATATTAATATGTTCTATTTTTAACAAAAATAATAATACATGTTAAAATAAATTAACAACATGAGTTAATGAGGTTTTTTTTTAGATTTTAATCACGAAAATTATCAAGAAAACTAAGAAGAAGAAGAAGAAGAAGAAGAAGAAGAAGAAGAAGAAGAAGAAGAAGAAGAAAAAGAAAAAGAAGAAGAATTGACTAATGAAGTTTGTAAGTTATTTAGTCCAGAGACTTTATATGTCTCTATTTAGTCGAACTTGATCTATCTTGTAAACTGTCTATGTGATCCTGTATAATGATCGATCATGATCCACAAGGATAACTTATTCGGTCGTGTACGGAATACTTCGGGAAACTTCGGCGAGCCAATGACCCTGCTTCTCCAGTGTGGAGGTAGCATTCTCATAATTTATTTTGGCAAGGGAGATTGAGAATCTGTAAAAATATAATAAGCGATACAATAATATGCAGAAATAGAAATTCGATTGGTAGGCATAACTACAGTTTTCGTAAAGAGAAGCCTTTACTTCACATTTTGGTACTCGTTTTTGTTCTTACGATAGTGTTTCATCGCCATCAACTCCGACGAAATTCACGAAGCATGGCTTTTCCGTTTTCGGACTTTTCGTGTACATCTTTCGGAGAATGAAAGCTATTAACTGCGTCAATTTTCCCATATCTGTTATTTTAGATTAATTTAAACAAGGGTATTAACACAATGGGCAGACTGTTTTGTCTAATTATGCATTATAGACAGCCGTGTAAGCCTTTGGTTTTGCCTTTGTGTCAATATTAGTTACAATTATACTCTAACAGGTCATAGATAATTTATAACCCAAAGTGGTTATAAGAATATAAGTAATAGTCTATAAGTAAGTAAGTAAGTAAGTAAAACTTTATTTGGATTCGGCATATTGACAAACAATACAAACATAAGCTCTAATGAGCTTTTCACCGAATATAAAAACATATGCAATAACAAATAAAACAAGGCATGCAGCATGCAATAAATAATAAGAAGCAGCACCAAAAATTAACTCTAAGCAAATAGCATATACATGTATCTTGCAAAATACCAAAACATATATATGAAGCACTAAAATTTTTAAAAAATTTTCTGTTTAAAAATTAATTTTTAAATAATTTATCTAAAGACATGTTGAATAAACGATCAAACACAGGACATGAAATCTTGATCTGACTGATATATAATTACATGAATTAGGAGATCTATACAATGCAACTGTATTGTATTTTAAGCTCAGACAGCATCATTTGGTGATTTGATAGTCACAAATTAAGTTTAATGGTGATGCCTTCCAAGCTTAAAATTCAATATTGTTATCTCTATTCTAATAAAACTGTCAGACGTAAAAACACAAATTTATATAAAATTTGTGATACACCGTTTTTGCTGGCGCGAATATTTCATAGCATTAATTTGCATGTCTTAAAAGAGCATAATACATTTGTATATGTTCATAAATACAGACAAATCAGATGCAATGTAAAGAGATAGAAAAGTACATACTCAATCACAAAACATATTCAAGCAATACAACATAGATATCAACACATTTCACACAGGTATGTAATAAACAATAAAGTAAAGCACTGGTAGAAAAGCAAGCAAGCATAAGTAAAATAATACAACTTATTAGTTATAACTTAAGACAGCAAAATATTATATATGGACCATAATTTGCTATTGGGCTTGTTTACTATAACGATAGAAAAGTGATAAAAATGTGTATTACTGTAAGAAAAGTTGCAACTACATCTAAAGATGCCTTTATTTTTATCAACATACAAGTGTATGCTACTCTTCCCTAGAAAAAAAATTGAAATTAACAAATTTCAAAGATTATACGACTGTATTTTTGTGTCGTTTCTCGCGTTACTTTTCGCTTCCGAAGTGCATAACGCTGACTGATTTATAGATAATCGTCACCGGCAAATTCGTAACTTTTGCTTTCAAATAATAAAGAACATCAACCAATAAAAATAGTCAGAAGAAAATGCCGAGAACTATAAGTATTTCTGTAGCAGGTGTAAGAACACTAGCGTTACTTTGGTTTCCAATTTCGTAACGTAAATTTTAGATGATGTAATCTGCTTTGTTGTAATAGAATTCTTTATAACAATATGTAAATATGAACTCTCGCGAGATGTTCAAACAGGTAAATCAGAGATGATTTACATTCTAGTTTTGTTCTTCGTAATAATTAAGTTAGAAAATGACATTATCGTTATGCGTTACATTTCACACGAAACAGAAGTCCAGTTATTTCCTTTTTTTTATTAAAATTGTTTTTGTCGTGAAGTTCTAATCATTTCCGGTCATACGTGAAACATGTGACTAACATGTGATCACGCCCTTACGACCGGATATATGAAATACTAGGTCTAAACATTGTTTTTGTTTCCAACGGGATGTTAGCAAACATAATCTGTAGACTTGTTTCGTCTTGTTTAAGAAAGGAAAATACAATTTTCAAAGAGATTGCGCCGGGGGTCTATTATTTTTCCTATGTGCATAATGTTACGTACAATCTTGTGTGAATATATATTATAAATGCCCAATGACTTGACAAAATCGATTTCAGATTTGACAGACGTTATAACACACTTCGTTTCCAGATAACGATGTAAAGGGTCCTTGGAAAATTCAATCGACATTATGTCTCTTATCATTGTGCCATTGCTCGTTGGATTGATTTTGCTTCAGCAGTAAATATTACTGGATATTTTAGGTGAATAAAAATAATTTAATAAAAAATACATGTTAACATACCTTTTACACTTGGAATGTACAAAATTGGTATCACAATTTTTAATTTTTTTTTTTTTATTCATGTTCTGCAAACACTTTTCAGAAACGCAATAAACTTGTCAAAGGAGAAGTAAACTTTTACCATGCATGACTTGAAAGGAAGTACTTTATTGATTTTAGCCCACTAAAGTAGGTTAAAATGTGGAAACCATCAAATATCACATGGTGTCTATTTTAAAGATTTTAATTACAAGTTAAAAGTTTTTTTCTTTACTGGATTTAAAGAATTTTACATTGCCAATGATTTGGAATAAATTGTAAATAACTGGAATTTCAAAACCAAATATAAATACATTTTTTTGGCTAAAACATCAAGATACAACGATTATGGTATCCTGTATCAATGAAGAAAATATGGAAATTTCTGATTAAATTGTACTAATTATTTTCAAAACAAGCACATATTTAGGAGTTTTATAATACTGTTACATTTAAGATGGATTCTAAGAAAAAGTATACTGTTCAGATTATTTTAAGCAGATTTTGCAATAAAATAAAACTAAAAAAATGCTTTCGGTTTCTTATGGTTTCCTGTCGCTTTTAAAAAAAACGTTAATTTAACATTGAAAATAGATTTAAATATTAACATGAAGCAAGTTACACCAGTAATGGTGTTCATTTATGTCTTTTGAAATATATTGTGCAAAAAAAAGAAAATAAAGATTGGTTTCCTGTTTGGTTTCCTGTCACGTAAACGGTGAATCAAAATGTATTAATTTTTTCTTGAAAAACTCAGTTGTTCCATTAATACTATTCTGAACACCAACACAACCCACAGAATAAAAGTTAAAGTTTTAGAACTTATAAAAAAGGATACAAAAAGAAACCAAAGGCCGAATACCAAATTATGGTCCATATAGGGTTTGAAAATGAAAAGAAATAGATTAATTAAAAAGCCCCCAAAAGTGACTAGTGTAAAAGCATTCAAACGGGGAAAAAACAAGTCTAATCTATATAAAAAACAAGAAACACTTATGAACCAAATCAAGCATGTGGAAAAGATTAGTTTTATGGAATAAACGTTTCACAAATGATATCGGATATGTTCCTTAAGTCATAACTACAATCCCCTTCCCTTTCATGAATGTGACCTACCGAATTATACTATTTCCTGGATTTGTTATAACATAAGCAACACGACGGGTACCACATGTGGAGCAGGATTTGCTTACTCTTCCTGAGCACCTCAGATCACCCCTAGTTTTTGGTGGGGTTCGTGTTGCTTATTCTTTAGTTTTCTATGTTGTGTCATGTGTTCTATTGTTTGTATGTTTGTCTTTTCATTTTTAGCCAGGCATTGTCAGTTTATTTTCAATTTATAAGTTTGACTGTCCCTCTGGTATCTTTCATCCCTCTTTTTTTAGCTCTGAAGCAGCATGATATGTCATAACTTATATTAGGCCAAATTAAGATATTATGTTAGGTTCATGTTACACAAAATCAAAGTCTAATACCTAAATCTGACTCAGTATACTGGCATTTTTCCCCCCTGATTTTTATATTTAAAAAATGCATACTGACATGTACATGATGTACCTACCCTATTCTATAGTCTTGCTGCCTCTTAATCAAAGCTTTTTTCACCATACCTGGTTGTTTTATGTAGAGGTACATCAACTATGCATTTGTTCCTAAAATTATATGCCTTTTCTTTAATTATGTTAATGGTTATAAAATTATGTAAAAAATCCATATGGATTTATTTACAATTTTACTGTTCGAGTAAAACCTTATACGTTGTAAAAGCTTTTGTAGTTGTAAATAAATCTTAAGTATAAAAAAAAATGATGTGGTATGATTGTCAATGAGACAACTTTCCACAAGAGACCAAATGACACAGAAATAAACAGCCAGAGGTCACCATAGCTCCTTCAGCAATGAGCAAAGCCCATACCTAAATGCTCTTTATTGTATTTTTCTAAAAAAGATTTAGTGCCATGTTATTGTACAGTAGCTGAGATATGAAAGAATGAAGGATGAATGGTAAGTTTAGATAGTCTAGTATGTTTAGTTGTGCTGATTTTTAACAAATATATTAGATACATTTTGTATTGCAATACAGTTTAAAGACTATGGTTTCAACTAGAAGTTCCCCTCATCATCACACTAATTACCTATGCCTTTAGTTTAAAGGCTGTATTATGTGAATGTGTTGTTTTTTTTTGGCTGGAATTATTCTAGATTTGCCTACTACTCTTTGGAATGTCTTTGGATTTGAACCATGATATAAAGGATTTACTAACTTTTCCTAAGGGTTTAATACCTGATTCCAGAGAAGCATGAGGAGTGCCAGATTTATCATCAACACAGTTCTTTGTCCTATTTTTATTACACTTAGTTTTATTGTGAGATAACATTTTAATAGATCTAGTTTGAATGTACGTAGGCTTATCTTACTAAGGGAGCTACCATTTGATTTTTATGGGGGGGCTAAGATGAAAAATTTTGTCCTGCATTTTTTTTATCTGTAATCTCTGTCCTGCCTTTTTTTTTTATAGTTTATCCTGACTTTTTTTTACCTAAATTGTCGTCCTGACTTTTTTTTTTTGCAAGTGTCTCATCCTGCCTTTTTTTTTTACTCAAAACTCCTGTCCTGCCTATTTTTTCAAATTTCATCCTAGCCCCCCCATAAAAATCAAATGGTAGCTCCCTAAGTTTAAAAAGAAGATCATGGGGTAGACAGTCAAATGCTTTCTTTATGTGTCAATAATTAAATCAATATTACTCATCTACATACATTGTACATGTGCAAGTTTGAAAAGGATGTGCAATAAATATGTTTTATGTTCAAGTTAATAAAATGAATGCAATGCTTTGTTCTTGGCAGGCATTTACATGAAATTTTAACATTGAACAGATTTTCCTTTATTTATTGAATTCAGAGGTAAAGGAAGTATTTAAACCATTTAGGCATTATTGTAGTTTATAGGTTTCTTGTGTTTTACCTCTGCTGGTGGACTATCAGTCCCCCAGGGTATTATCAGCTCAGTAGTTAGTACTTCGGTACTGACATGATTTAACAAACTTTACTAAAATTGTCTGTTTGTAAATTTGTAAATTATTAAGAAACTAAGGTTTCAACTCCCTCAGGCAAAGTTGGCTTTAAATGAATTTGGCTATTTATTTTAGGTATTTTTGCCATATAGCTAGTCAACCGTTTCGGTACATATACATCTTCCGATTTCAAATGTTTGGCTCCGATTTCAAATGTTTGGCTTTGAGCGTTCCTGATGAAAGTAATCCAGAAAAACGCTTCAGACGCAAGAATTTATTAAACGTGTTGTTTTCAATTTTTTAAAGAACATTGTGTACATGTTAGAATATAAGTAAAAAGCAAAAAAAATAATATTGAGCCATACATATGATGGCATTATCAGTTTTGACTGAACACATCTTACAATTGAAGAAACAACTTTTGTTTTCCTTGACACAGTAAACTCAACAGCAAGAGATTTCAATTACTTCTTAAGATATTTTATGATACCTTCTTTGTCATGATTGTATGAAATTGAAAAACTGAAGAAGTAAATGAAGAAGGTAAGTTTTTAAAGGAGGCATTCCTGTTAACAATTTGTCTTTGATATTATTGTTCAATGTTTATGAATCATTGCATTGTACATGTCAGATATTTTTTTAAATAGTGATCAGGTGATTAGAAAAATTTAATTTTAAAGAAAAAAATAATATTGAAATTAGAGCATTTGCATATTTATGCCATATGGATCACACACAACAATAAGAAAACACTTGGATGCACTTTCAAATGAAATTGATTTTCTTTGTTTAAGTATGAAAGCTTTCTAGAATAAAATTAAGACTTCATTATTATCTTGACAATATTCACAGAAAACTTTTAACTTTGTTACATACTGATTTTGTTTTGTAGAGTTATTAGGTACATATAATAAAAGATTATTAAAGTGTCAAGAAAAGGGCTAGAAAGGACCGATTTAAATTCCTTCCAGATCATTTCATTTCCAAGCCTGTGTAAACCTATATCAAAGAAAACAGTGAATATGAATTTCTGAAGGAAACAGTGAAGAAAGTAAGTGACTGTGAATATTGAAGGTATCTCTGGTTCTCATATAATCTACTCTAAAAATGGTAACCTATGGGTAGGTCTATTAATTAACATGCATTTAAGCATACTACATGTAATGCAGTTGATGAAGTTTTATTTTGAACTGCCAAGGTAGCTCTATTGTTTTACATGCAACATGTGCATTTGTTAAAGATGTTGTTTTATTGTGAATTATCATTGAAAAGCTTCTTATTTTAGTTTAGAAAAAGATCAAGGGAATAATTATGCCCTCTCATCAAGGTATCCATAGAGGCCTTATGTTTTATTTAAAGAAAATGAAGGAAATTATTATACCCTTTCATCAGCGAGTCCAATGTTTTACTGATTTATTGTTGTTAATCTCAGTGGTCACTTTTTGAAAACCAAATTAATTACACCACAAAAGAACTAGAAAATTCAAAAAGCCCTTTGTTTGTGATTTAACTGAAATTTTTAAAGCTTGGTACATTGCTATCGTGTTATAGATTTAACCTAAGATTCTGCATGTTTTTACTAGCCATGTAACTGAAAAATGTTTTATAAAAAAAATATTAAATAAGTAACTTAATAATAAAAATGTTATTCTAAGTATTATAAAAAATGTACATTTTAATACATTCAGATTTTTTTGCTCTGCTTTTATCATATTTATGATAATGAAAATTGTACTGAAATCTAAAAACTAGCATTTTATATCATTATTTGTATGCATCACTTCATTATAAATTATTTCTCATGTAGATTGTTCAATAATGGCTTTAATTTCTGAAACTTTGAAATAGAAAGTCTTAAGTACAAATTAAATGTATCATAGCTATTAAAAGAAGTCTATCAGAGGCAATTACAGTTGTTTTACATGTCTTATTGTTTAACTAATACCTTTTCAGGAGTGTATATTTCTGAAGAAAGAAAAAAGATTTGTGATGCATTTATGGATTTGACAAAAATGGATGACTTGGAAAATGTGCAGATAAACTAAAGACAAAGCAGGAGAAGTTGATGAAATGTTTTAAATTGAAAAGATGTGGAAGGAATACTTCTGCAAAGATGTTTTATGGAATATTTACTACTGAGTAAATTAACAAAAATATGAAGGAATTGTTTTTGTCTTACAGCGTTCTCTTGGATGTTATTCCTGTGACTTTAGCAAAGCTATTGTTATAAGAACAACTTTATCCATATATCAGTGTATATACCCATGACGACAAAAGTAACAGCATCTATATAGGAGGAATGTTACACTAGTATAAGAAGACTAAGTTTGTGATTGTGAATTTCAGTGAAATAACTTAAAGTGGGATTCACAGAACTTTGGGTTTATCATGTTTAATAAAATTGTTGAAGCTCTTTATTTTTACATGTATAATGCCAATTTAAAGACATGTAAAGAACAATATAGATATATTCCAAAAAACTCCCCAAGTTTGTTTTTTTTTCTTTTTTACCAACAAATAAATATTCTTTATTCTTCAAATTGCTTGTTACATCTTTACTTCATTGTCCAAGCTTCAATAAAGTATCCCTGTGAAATACTTTCTGAGTATCCAGGAAAATACACAGAATATAATAAAATATAATAAAATATTATTATTTTTTTTCCATCAATTATATTAATCTTTTTAACTTTATGAAAAATACATTTTGAGATACTGTTTTGTTCTCATTCATAAACCTTCGTAAATCCTTTATAAACATAGCATACACATCTAAAAATTTCAGTCTTTGCTCGGATACATAATACGACTTGTAAATACAAAAACCTATAATTGTCAAGAAATAATTAAAACCGTTATACCCTTGATCTGATATTTTGTATCCAAATACTATATGTTTTGCTAATATCTTGTTTTGAAAATTCATTTTTGCTAAAAGATAATGTACTTTCTCCCAAAAAAATTTCAAAAATGAACATGTAATAAAGAAATGCAAATAATCTTCTTCTTTTGTTTTACAAAAATTGCATTTATTGTTCTCAGATATTTTCCACTTTAATAGTAGCTGCTTTGTAGGAATAATATATTGAAGCAGTTTCCCAAGTTATTAACATTTCATTTTTGCATTGAAAGTTTCTTTTTTCTAGGAATTATGTAGAATGATCCATTGAGAGTTCTCACTGAGATTTTTTCAGTTTTGCTAGGTGACTCATCATTTTTGTCATGGCAACTGACCAGGACTTTGTAAATGATCTTATGCCCTTATGGATCTTCAATATTTTCTGGTAAAATATCAAAGTAAGCTGACATATTATAATTTTTTTCTATTTGTTTGTAGCCAGTCAGGAAAATGATGAATCATTTAGTTCAAGACTATTGGAATCATCTTAATGGGAACCCCAGAAAATAATTTAAACCTCCAAACATTGATGTTTTTATAAAAACTTTGATCTATAAAAGCTTCAGGTCCTTTTGAAACCTATATAGTGAAAAAATGTTCTGATCAACTTAAATGCTTTAAATGATTTTAACAATTTTAAAATTGTGTAGAATAATTACAAAGTGATACAGATTTGCTATCAATGCTATTTTCTTAAAACATCTGCAAAACACATTTTTGCCAAAAGGGCTCTAAATTTAGATATATAGAATTACCTTTTATAAAAGCTTTTCAATTTATATTCACAAAGAAAGTTAAGTTTATGAATGATGTAAGGCCCTGATTTATAAGTTGATTTAGCAAATCACCTTTCTTTTTGTATGAGATGAGTCTTTAATACATAAATATTGCAATTTCAAATATTAAAAATTCTCTTTACCAGTATGATTGCATTGTTTTGTCTTCAGAACGATGGATTCTTTCCTTCTCGGGCATGCAGTCCAGAAAAATGGTCCGACATTGATACGAAATTTGAAAGAAGAAAATCAGCATTTTCCAGAGAATGTGGTTCATTATATATCAAAATACAGAGAAAAACCTCCAGGATTTGAGTAAGTGTAATTATTAAGGAAAAAGATTTATTGGAATACTGTATTAAAAATGCAATATTAAAACACTGCATTTGAAATGGCTCTTGAGAACAGGAGTCCAGTCAAAACTTCCCACCTTTCATCTACTCCTTTGCTGTATGTGTGGTAAAACTGTTGCTATCCTGTGTATGGATGGGTAATTTTGCATCTAACAAACATCAATCTCCACAATTATAAGCATTCTGTACCTTGATGAGATATTCACCTGTGTTCCAAATCTTGTAAAAACATGCAGGAATCATGGCCTGCAGCTGCAGATATAGAAAACACTTTTGATAATCTGACAGTATAATTAGATGAAGCGACGGCATATCCACATAATCTAGGTTACCTGCAAAAATACTAGCTCCCTCACAAAAGACAATAGTAAAATATCAAGTAAGAGGTATTAAATGTTTTGAAAGTATGATTGTAAGTTTATAACATGTATGAAAATAGGATAACATATGATTTTAATATGAAAATAAATTTGATGTTTAGGGATCCTGAACTGAAGGAGAGGATTTGCAGGTTTATATCAAAGAAAGCAGATTATCTTTTCATTACACCTTCAGAGAAAGAGGAAAAGGAAAGAAAGACTTCAGACTATGAAGGTAAAAAGTTACTTAATAGGAATATACGCTGTAAGAGTAAACAAATTCTAAGAGTTATATATATATATCTGTAGGTAATTAAAACAAAAGACTTGTCTAAGTAACGCCTCTGACTGCTGTTTAATTGTATTTTTTTGTTACAGTGTACGTAATGGTTAAGAATTTGTATAGTTGTAAAATTTGGTAAATAAACAACCTTTTATTTTTTCACAGATACATTTGCAAAGATGCCACCTTTGGAGACTTATATGGGTATCCCAGAAATGGAATGCAGGAAGAATTTCTTTAATGTAAGTTTCTAAGTTAAGGTATTTTGATACACATTTTTGTTGTTTTTTTGGCAAAAACACAATTTTTAATATATCTGCTTTCAAGAAAAAGGATTGGTTGGAACTTTTTTTTCTTTAACTACAAAATCAGGGAAAATGATGTCTCTTGAAGTCTGATCCTGATTTACACCACATCTAACCAAACATGCATGCATGATGAACCTTTTGTAAGTTTGAATGTTTCTGACAATATTTTCTCTCTATTCTGATCAATTTGATGACACATTTACTACTACACCTAATTCCATTCACAATTTATTTGACTTTTGTTGTTAATATCTTTATTATTTATATTTATAACTCATGTCATTTCAGAGTGTGGAGAAACATGACATAGTAATAGGTGTGGTTTCCTCTGTAATGGACAGTGGACTGGTCATCACCTTATTGTGTCTGGACAATGGCAAATCCAGGGATATTGACCAACTCAGAATATCTGTAAGTCAGCAATTAATATCTATATATAGACATTATTGCTTTAGCTCTTGCAGTTGCTGTGATAGATTTTTATATCTTTTTAATTTTATTAGAGAACTGATTTGTTTACATTAGTTTTATCTTGTGACATGTTTTAGCCTGACTTCAGAAATAATTGTGTGCATTTATAAATGCGATTTCAATTTTTGCAATACATGTATGGAGAAAAAAAATTCCGCAATACTAAAAACTTTGCAATAATTTTTTAATTTACAGTATATTGATGTATTAAATTGTATGTTTATTTTGTTAATCTAGGCTTTTTGTCCTGTAAAAGAATTACCAAAGTTATTTCCAAATCAAGATGCTATAGAAGGATTTCAAGTCAGAGATAAAGTTAGAGGTATGCTATGTATTTTGAATTTTTGTCGGATGTCCTTACCATTCAGGAACAATCACACAAATTTTATATTGACTTTGCATGTACATTACATTTCTTGTAAGCTGCATAGATACTGCAGATAAAATAGAACAAGAAAAAATAATTTTATGACTATTTTTTTGATTGAAAATGGAGTGAGCTATTTAGCAGGAGCTATTGCCATAGATTCACAGCTGTTGTCGGTTTATTATTTTCTTCATTAACATTGTTTGCAAATATTAGACCATTTGAAGACTAAACTTATCTATAGTTAGTGAAAAGATATGCATTAACAAGACTTGGAAAATCCAAACATATTTTATATTTCTTAAATTATAAATAGGGGAAATTCACTATATTAAATAATATTAGGAATACATTATGAATCATATGGACATAACCCTGACAAATTTGGGGGAAATTTATGGTCCTTTAAGTTGATTACATAGACATTGCTTTCATGTTTAAAAAAAAAATGTATGTCTAAATGGAATAAAAGAAAACTCCTTTAAACGAACCCTTATCTAATGAACCACTACAAACAAAAAATTAGAGAAAAGGTACACTTATGATCACTTTAAGGAATTCTGGTTGATGGCCACCCACAGACATAGCTTACCCCAAATTTTTTTTACTGTTAATCATTAGGGAAAATGTTAAAAAATTCTGTAGATTCTTCATTTATTTTTTCAGCTGTTGTTCTGAGTGTGAATCCTGAGACAGAAAAGCTGATAGTATCAATGGTGGAAAGATCTTTACCAGAACATCATTCAGATGTTAAATTGGTATGTATTATTTTAACATTCAAGCTATTTTTTTTATTAGTGATAAATCATAATAAGAATAGAGAGGACTAACTTTTGTCTCTTCAATATTTTAAGTTTTTAAATTATGTCGAATGATCGATCCCACTGACAAAATATTGCAGTCACATTAACTAAAATTAATCATTGAAATTAAACTCTTATTCTGCCTTATTTTATTGAAATTACAGTGGTGTCATTTCTTACCCAATTCATGGTCTTGGTTTCAGGGAAGTTTGTTTTTACAATTTCATATTTGTTTTTGTAGGCTTTGATTAATGAAGATGAGTTTCCTGTTCAGTATAGGTAAGTTTATCTTAAATAATTGGGTTTTCAGCCTACAGTCATATTCCAAGTGTTATAAGGGAATAGCTGGCTAGGATATTTAAACCATTACAAGTCTTTTTGGGATGATATATAATGGTATTGCTAACTGAGCAGAAAAACTAATGCAACTGATTTCACAAATAAATGTTACGAGAAAAATACTCTTTAAGTCATGAGCATTTTAATATAATTTACCATAAAGTTTTGTAAGAATTTTGGGAAAAGAGCCCAAGGTTTGAAAGTGCTGGTTGCTGTCATAAATATATATTTCATTTATAATAGCTATTTTTTTTATTCTCATGAAAGTCTTCTCATACAATTATAATTAAATTACATTTTGGAAATAGTTCTTACATTTCTTATCTTCATGTAAAGCACAGAATTATCTACTTAGTAGGTTAAGTAGTATACCAAAAAAATGTATATAATTCTCTTCCTGCTCAATCTTAATTAATCATTTTGTTCATTTCAAAAGCAGCAAAAATGAAATGAGACAAAGCTTGTCTCAATTTTAAGCAGCTTGTCTTTATAAATTTTAACATGTTACTAAAGTTTATTTGACTTTGACCCTTTTAAGGCTCTGTGTGTCATTATAAATGTTAACAAAGAAAAGTTTTACATACTGATCAACTAGGATTAATCTTGTCTTCATGCATGTCATCTATAAAAAGTTAGACAAATATCAATAAATACTATTAAAAAGGCCCATAATCAATTTTAAAAGTAGGGTTTGATCTAAATCTTTTATTTTTTTTTCTGTCATCTGAATCAATGACATTTGAATCAATTGTTTTCTGAAAATCAAATATTTTGTCCAGATGTTTCATTGATTAACCACATAAACAATTTTAACAGACAACATATGCATGTCTTGTTAGACAAAAATCAATTTATAGTATAGATCTTCACAACTGTCTTTGTTAATTATAAAATAAATGAAGGAATAAGACTAGGATTGGAGAAAGAAGTTAGTTTATAAATACTTTATTATGATGAATCAGTTCCATTACTATGAAGAATACACAGAGGAAATCAGTATTAGGCAAGTTCTATTCTAATAATTGAAAATTCATTTTATTACATTTTCTGAAAAACATGTTAATTCTTTTCCAGTTTCAACATATTTAGCTGTGATTAGTTATCATATTTTTCCTTAAAGGAGTAAAATAGGGTTTAAAAGGAAAAGACTTAAAAAAAAATTCCCCCATTAGCCCAAAGGACATTTCTTCCATTTGACATTTTTTAATGGCCCTGTCAATGAGGAGGGGGTATAAAGTGTAACCCCTGTTGGTAGATCTTTTCAAAATAGGTTTCCATTCTCTAACTTTAATTTGCCTCAAAAAAATAGTATGAACTTTTACACAATGCTTATTACCACAAAACACAAGTTTGAATTTAAAGTAGCATCACGTTTACAGTTCTAGAAAGTTTTGTCCCATGGGCAGATTCTCTATCATGTCTATTCATTTTTAATTTTTTTTTGAAAAAAAATGAAACTCACATTGGTTCCTACCTTTCAAATGATAGCCTCCATGGTAACTAAATATGGACAGATAGCAAGCATGTACCAATATTATTAGCTTTTAGTAGAAAGCTTTAAGAAGTAATGTTGTGTAGATTAATTGTTTGTCTTTAAACTTGCCTTTCTTAAGATTAAAAGGTGACAGAAGATTTGTATTAGTATTGAAACTTTTTATATTTTCAGGAGAAAGCTTCATATAAGAGGTCTAACATTTGATGAGCTGCTACATTCTATTCTGGGGTTCAATAATAGTGGCAACATTGGTATTATGTTGGAAACACTTGACCAGGAAGAAACATGTTCGTTAATGAGAGGACTAAATAGGTCTGTATATTTGTATGTTTACTTCATAATCTGAGGCACTGAATTAATAAACTGTTATTCTAGTTATATTATATATGATATTGAAGGGTCATCAATGTGGACATTCAGAAATTTTTGATAGGTAAATGCCTATTTTGAAATTGATGCACTTGATATATATGTGTTCCTTGGAGTTTTTCATATCTGTGAATCCCAAATATGGGAGTAAGAAGCTAGTGAAGGTTATCAGGAAAACAAGAATAATTAAAGCTTTAGATTTAGTTCCTAGATATCCATTATTGTTTCTATGGACTGATTTTTACCAGGATCATGACCTTTGACAATTTAGTTGTCTGTTTTCATTATGAAAGTCATATTTGGAAAGGAATAACTCATTTGATAATTGATTAATATATATTTTCTCAGCAGACTTGCAGATATAACAGCAATATAAGGATGAATCAATTTCATGTATAATGACATGTTTGTTGATGAAGGGGCTCTGTATTTTAAAGATGTACAAATCAGTTTCTCAGCTGGAAGGAACAATTTGAAGCTTTTTGACAAAAAAAAAGTGTTGAGAAAGCAATACTTAGGCCTAAAATAAAATATTGTTTGTTTCCCCAATCCCAACCGACCCTGCAAAAATGGTGCTACTCATAAAATTTTATTGTCAAAACTAAGTCAAATATTATTTTATTCAGTTCTGATTTTCAGGCTTGCTGGATCGTCCGATAATGTTCAAGCTTTTTGGAAAAATAAAATTATTTCCCTACCTACCTACGTATACCCACACCTGGCTCAGCAGGGTCGGGATTAGGGAAACAAACAATATATTAATCTAGGCCTTTAATATGTACTTGAAGGTGGAGTGCAACATACTTAGTCTTCAACAATGACAATTCTATCAAGCTACAAATAAGAGTCTTCAACAATGACAATTCTATCAAGCTACAAATAAGTTACTGAATTTTGATTAATATTGTAAGGGACATGTTCAGATTTTTCAGGAAGAAAAATTGCATGAGTTCTCCCTATTTAAGACATATATCAGGAAAATGACAGAAAATATACATGAAACTGCCAAATTTATGATCAATCAGTTTAATGTAAAATCCTATGAATGTTTACAGTTTTATAAATTAACAATATGTACATAAGACTGGTCTATAGGTGTAGACCAAAAACAAGGTTGACATTGAAATACGTATAAAAGAAGTTGGTATATATCATTGACTTATATAATAGAAACAAAAACAAAGTGGTAAATAACAAGATGTAGAAATAAAAAAATAGCACAATTTTACAAATGAAAAATTATATATTATACAATTTGACAATCTAATTAAAAACCGATCTCTCTCATCGCTCCTGTTTCTGATATGTCGCGTGGGAGATCTAACGAAACCCGCTTTGAGGTCACATGTGAGTGACCTCGTAGGTGTGTCTTTTCCGACCAATGAAATTGAATCTTCCACGATCTTGGAAGTTTAACGTAAGGCAAAGGGATGTAACTCATTTTATAAGACGAAATCGTCAGTCAAAATAATTCATAGACTTTTTTGATTGGCTTATTAATAGGTCGTCAACTCATTTGCATATCTTTATAAATTCATAACTTTTAGTTTACTCACATGTGACCTCAAAGCCGGTTTCATTAGATCTCCCACGCGACATATCAGAAACAGGAGCGATGAGAGATCGGTTTTTAATTAGATTGACAATTTGAATGAAAACTCACAGTTAGCATGGTTAGTGTAAGCAAGTTCTGGATACTTATCTAAATGTTTTCATCTGGGTTTTTATTTGGTTCCTTATAAAGATAATCCAGATATTCATGGAAATCTCACCAATGAAATTAAAAAAAAAAGATATTTGTATATAAACATCTAGATATAAAAAAAAAAATGCATATCTATCATGTCTATCTAGATGGTAATGTGAAACACTTTAAAGAATTGCTCAAACAATTTATTTTCAAGAATGAGGGACCAAATTTAATGCATTGCTAAGAACTACAATCTTTTTCAATAACTATAGTTAAATATCCTTGTGTTTTAGTGATGGTTGTAATGTTTAGGATTTACTGATATATGAAACAATTGCTGGGATTCAAGGATCCATTATGTAAATCATTATAACCATTTATACAATTATTTATTCACTGAGTTCAATTTTGATAAGTAAATTCATTTCAAATCAATGTCAATTTTGTAGAATAAATATCCCTGAGAAAGATATGGCAGAAAACTTAAGAAAATACCAGTCTCAAAAGATGGCTCATACAAGGTAGGAATGGCCAATCATCTAGATACAATACAATATATATCATTTGTAATTAATCTTATGTTATCCTAATAAAGGTGCTACTTATATCAAATAAGCAATAAGTAAAAAGAGAAAGATGCATAAGAAGGTAGGAGACTATTGTATTTAGCATTAGCAAGTATCAAACATATGAATTATGCAGAAAAAACAGGACATGATTATTTTATGATGCCAATGAAGCATATGGCAAAATCAGTATCAAAATAAGATTAAGAGAAAGGCAAGTTATCAAATGGCCCCTTATACAAAGAGACTACAAAGCTTAAAAGAAAAACAATTGTAAACCAGCAAGAAGACAATCTTGTTATATTAAGATTGAAAAATATATTTTAACATTTATTTTATTTACAGTGTTGCACAAGGAATTACGTACTTTAAAGCTGGGAAACAGCCTGAAGCTGTACAATGTTTTAATAAAGCATTAGATATTGACAAGACAAATGTTGAAGCATTGGTTGCCAGAGGAGCATTGTAAGTTAGCATGTAGTTAAAACTTATAAATTTTAATTCTTTTTTTCATTTGAATTCAACATATTAAATGTACAGTAATAGTGAAATTATGTAGATATCTTACAAGAATTTGGAACTTTCAGAAATTAGAAATCATTCATAATTTCAATATGTAGCATTTGTAAACATTTGAAGCTAGAGTTTTAGGAACAGACATTTTTTTATGAGAAAGTATATGATAGATACAAAGCCCCCCCTAAAAATAGCAAATACTATTTTTATTTTTGTTTCTTTCAGATATGCAAATAATGAAAGTTTTAACAGAGCCATTGATGACTTTGAAGCTGCCTTGAAGATTAATTCAGTACATGCAAATGCAAGAAAATATTTACATGATACTCTACTAGCCTATGGAAAATCGTAAGTTGTAATTAAGGTTTTATCCATGTTATTGAAAATTACTTTAAACATGCTTTTGGTTTCTTAATAAAAATTTGGTTCTGATAACAGTGGCAATAAAGACATACATGCAAGTAATTAGAAATGGTAGAAAGTGGTTAGCTTTTTAAAGTGAATACTTTTCCAGTCTTTTTTTTCTGTCAATGGTATTACATGTATAAAAATACATGTAAAAGAGGAAAGATTTTTAAGATCAAGATTCACATGAATTCACTACTGAATTTAGAATAACATTTTTTCTTTTTTTTCAGAAATGAGGACATAGAGAAGTATGAAGAGGCAGAGGAACTATATACTAAAGCCATGTCTTTGGATCAAGCATCTGTTGATGCAAGAGAAGCACTCAGATTTCTACATTACAGGAGGGTATGTTGCTGCTTGTGATGATAGAATCCACTGTAAATTTAGAAATATTCGTTGCATTTATTTTTGCGATTTTGTCATTTAAGACCAAAATGTGATTATTATCCCCCATCATTCTTATAAAAAAAATTAATGATGTGAGTTTAAGTTATTGCGATTAAAACCCTGTCACATTTTTTGCAATAATTTCTGAATTTACAGTATTAAATTTTTTTTAAACATAGAAATATTGATAATTACTGCAAGTTTTGAGAAAGTTAAACAACTTAATAAACAACTTACTAAATTAAAAGTGTTAGATAGTTTCTCATTGCACCATTTACAATTTTCTTTTCAGAGTCAAAGAAAACAAAAAGAAACCAGAAGAAAGTCTAGCCCAAAAGATGAAAGAAGGAACAAGTCTCCAGAAGGCTTTGAACAAACAGCCAAGACATTGAAGAAGTTGATTAAAGGAGAAGATAAAAGGCAAAGGTGAACATTTTCACTGATGAGTATAAGAATTGTGTGGTTTGGAAAAGACCAGCACTGTAAGAAATTTTTTAAACAAAAGGAGAGAAGATAAAAAAGGTGATCATTGAAATTAAGCTTTCACTTGTCTTATTTACTTGCAGATCACTAACACACACTGGCTGTATTGCTGTCTTTTTTATCACAAGGCATCTTATATTGACAGTTTTTAACCAAATAAAACTACAAAAATATTAAGAACATACTGATTTAACTTAAAAAAACAAATCATAAATCACAAATTGTGCTGATAAGAAATGGATAAAATCTGGGAAACTGACAGGTGCAATGACTTTTTCTTATCAGTAAATTTGGAAGAATATGTTTATGTACACACAATCCAAATGCTATTTTGATATCATTTTTTAGCATTAAAATTTTCTGTGTTTTATTAACCTTGGTTTTATATCTTATACATTATCTTAGAATATATGTTTTTAGAATTGTAAATACTTACGAAGATTCATTATTAAACCAATTTTCTTGTTTTCAAAACCAACATTTCGCAATTAAATAAAAAATTGTGATCCAAATGTATCAGCATTACATTGTACAAAATAAAATTACCACTTAGAATAGACGGTTAAACAAGCAAACAAAAAAAACCTTGAACTATTTGTCATATTTTAAATGCTTCCTGTTCCTTTGTCAAACTCAAATAATTTCATGTTCTAAGATGATTTGTTTGGTTTTAAAGTTCTATCTATAATGAATTTTGTTTCAATTCAGACATTGTTTTTACCAAAATTAGTCTTATTGATGATAAATGATTTTTATAATGATGAGATCTTGTTTAAACCCAATATGATCTGCTCATTATTTGTTAGATTGTTACCATTGGTTGTTCTTCAATTAGCTTGAAGAAATCAAAAATGCCTGAAGTAGGATATTTTTCTTGGATGAAAATAACAAAAAAACAAGAGGTTCATCATCACACAAGAGACCTGATGAACAATCCAGACAAGATAAATGTTATGATGAATATATGTTGTATATCATTTTAAAAGTATATCAGTTGGAGATTTCAAAAGAAAAAAAAAACCTCATGCAGTAGTTTTATGTATATTAAGTGTCTTTTTTCAAAAATTGTAATAAAATGTTTTAAAAATAAGATTATTATTATTAAATATACAACCTTTTAATACTATATATGTACGAAAATAGTAGTTCACTGAAAGTTATTTTTGAAATATTCATTTATATTTTCAGGAAAAAAAGGAGAATATCTAGAGATAGTTCTTCATCATCCACCTCATCATCAACCTCTTCATCAAATTCTTCAGAAAGCAGAAGTAGCAGAGAAAGGAAGAGGAAAGGTCATTCCAGAGAAAGAGACAGGACTCACAGAAACAGTAGTCCACCTGAGGGGAATGTGAACAGAGAACCAGTGCATGAACCAGAGGTTCAGCCACACCATGAGTATGGTATTGACCTACAGTCCTCATTCTTGTCAGGAGGTGGCCAATCTTTTTCTGACATGTTCAGATCTTCATCCCAGGAGAGTGATGTGGGACCAGCACAACCAATTCCTAATTCAATGCAGTATGGCACAAATCATCATATGTATGGTCATCCTCCACCTAACTGGATTGGTAACCCTGGAGCAGAACAAGTTCAGATGTATAGGTATAGCAGCCAGTTCACAAGTCAAGAGCAAATGCACCCAGGAGTTCCACCAACATATTATCAAAATCAACCAATGACAGAGGAGGGTTATAGTGGTCACCAAGGAAACAGCAGTAGGAGCCCAAGTAGAAGATCTGGAAGAAGTAGAAGTGACAGAAGAAGTAGATCTCGAAGCTTCGAAGGTAGTAGACGTAGATCATCCAGAAGTCCAAGTTATGAGAAAAATCAGCATTGGAGAAAAGATGACATGAGTCCAAGAAGGTCCAGATCTAGAAGCTTGAAATACGAGAGAGGAAGAAGTCCATTGCCCAAATATAGAGAAAGTACAGTTAACATGGAGAGAAGTCCTGATACCAGAAGAAATAACTCAAGGGGTGAAAGAAATATGTCAAATGTTCAAGGGAGAAGTCCTGATAACAGAAGAAATGTCTCCGGTGGCAAAAGAAATATGTCAAATGTTCGAAGGAGAAGTCCTGATAACAGAAGTAATGTCTCCAGGGGAGAAAGAAATATGTCAAATGTTCAAGGGAGAAGTCCTGATAACAGAAGAAATGTCTCCAGGGAAGAAAGAAATATGTCAAACCTTCATGAGAGAAGTCCTGATAACAGAAGAAATAACTCCAGGGATGAAAGAAATATGTCAAATATTCATGGTAATAGTCCTGATAACAGAAGGAGAAATGATTCAAGAGATGAAAGAAATATTCAGTATTTTCAGGATCAAAGTTACCAAGGAGGAAATAATGCAATGGATGGAAGGAATAGTCGGTATGAAAGTGATAAAAGTCCTGGGTACAGAAGAAGAAACAGTTCTCATGAAAGGCCATCAGAATATCAGGAGGGAAGACACGATATGAACCAAAGGCAAACATTGTGGAGTGGAAGTCCTAGCAACTTTGAAGGTTCAAGGAGAAATATCACTGATAATAGTGGCAAAAGTCCAACAGATATCAGGAATGTAAGAACAGACAGAAGTCCATCAGAATCAGGAGATTTTGAAAGAAGGAGTCCTGCAGAAACTTCAACCAGATTACAGACATGGAGTCCAAGAGACATTCAACAATATAGAAAAGAACAGCCAAATGATGAAAATTTTGAAAGAGAAATATCTTCAAGAAGATCATTTGAAAGGGAGCCAAAAGATAGGGCAGAAAACACTGAATTAAAGAAGGTACAGCAGTCAACAGTTCTTCAGAATCTACCAGAAGATGCATCAAAGAATGAAAATAGAAGTAAAATGAAACCAGGAAAGAAGAAGAAAGGGGGCACTGATGAAAAAGTAAAATCCAAAAAGAAAAGAAAAGAAATTGGTGACACTAAAAAGAAGGTGAAGAAAAAGTTAGCAAGCAATCAAGGTAAAACATCAGGAGAAATTATAGTGAAAGGAGACTCTGAAATGGACTATAGTGGCTCCTCAGCTGTAGGAGATATTCGTAGAGTTGTTCCCAAGGAGTCATCTAATGATCAGCCATACAGTAACCTTTTAATCAGAAAAGATGGTGGAGAAATAAAGAATCGCCCAAAGAAAAGAAAAGAACATGAGTTTGTCAATCAGCTTGTGAAATCAAAGTGGGATGATAGTCCCGGTGAAATGAGGAATTCACCATCAGTGAAACAATCTAGAGAAGATTTATACCAAGCATCTAACTATTCTAAACAAGATTATCATGCAAAAGAAAGAACTAGAAGAAGTAATTCAAGGGAGTTTGAAGGAATTCGAATTCACATTACAAATGACCAATTTGGAAAACAGACTGAAAAGAAAGAAGATGTTGGTGTTGTAGAAATGTTCCATATTAATGAACAACCAGTGATTGATAGTAGTAAAAGTACAAAGTCAGATTCAGATAGTAAGGCTTCAAAACCGAAAGGTGCAAGTAACATTAAATTACCTGAAACTAATAGTGAAAAGAAAGAAATAAAAAAAGAAGATCCTAAACCTATTGCATCAGGTGATAATAAAAGGTCTTACAGAAAGAGAAGTCTTTCTCCATCTCAAAAATCTAAGTCTAGATCCTTATCAAGACCAAAATCACGACACAGAACAAGATCTAGAACAAGGTCAAGATCAAGGAAACGATCAAGACATAGATCAAGATCAAGACCCCCACACAGGTCTAGGTCAAGACCTCCACGAAGGTCTAGGTCAAGACTCTCACGAAGGTCTAGATCAAGATCAAGAAAGCGGAATTCAAGATCTCCAAGAAGATCTTACAAGAGGTCTCCTCCGATGAGAAAACCTGGTAGAGGATTTGCAAAAACACGCCCAGTAATAATGGGTAGGAATAAATTTACAGACTCAAAATCACCCTCTATTTCACCAGGAAGAAAAGTGGCAGGTTTGAGAGCTAGCTCTAAATCTCCGAGGAGACAGAAATCATACAGTTCATATAGAGGTCGTGGTAGAGGAGGTAGTTATAGAGGTAGAGGGAGCTGGAAGTCATCAGGAAACAGACCTCACAGGTCTAGATCAAGATCTCGTTCAAAATCGCGCGGTCGTAGGTCACGTGAAAGAAGATCGAGGTCTCATAATAGAGGAGGTCATTTAAAAGATCGTGACCAAAAAAGCTCCAATTCCCAAGATGATGACAAACAAAAAAACAAAGGTAAATTTGATAGTAAAAAATTTGGTGAACTTGAAGACTTTTTGGATAAATTAAAAGAAAACAAAAAGAAACAATCCGAAACAAAGTGAATGTGAACAATGGATATGATGGAATTTTATAAATCAATTGTTGTGGTTGTAAATTGTATATATTAGAATAATACTGTATAAACTACAAAACTTATAATAGTGCCATTAGAATGGAAGCAATATAATCTGTTTCAAGACTTAATATAAGTAGATGAGATATAATTGCAATGAGACAACTATCCACCATAGTACAAATGATGAAAATATTAGCAGTTTTAGACTCAAGTACGACCTTCAATCCTCCCCACAATCTTGGACTAGTAATGTAAAAGCTCAACAAAGGAACAAACTTATCAAAGTGCAATAGCACTATGAAAAGCCTTAGGAGGATCACTAAGAAATATGAATGGGTAAACGATAAGTGTCCTTTTATAACAAGTACAAGATAGTTCACAATTCCCAAAATAATTTCATACTGAATAACATCAGTAAAACAAACATTTATTGTGTGAAAAAAATATTACAAGTATAAGAAGAAATTCATTGATCTACAGACACTTGATAATCAAACAAAGGTGGTGTCGTAAATCAGATTTCATTCATTATTCATAATGGTTAAAATTAAATTAAATTAAATGATTATTTATTGTATTAGAATCCAGAAGCATTGTCAATTTATGAGTAATTGCACGTTTTTGTCACCAAAACTTATTTCAATTTAAATATGTTGCAATCCAAAATTCACTATCAGCCTAAATAACTGTTGCAATCCTTATTCATATATAACCAGTATACCCTTTGTAGTAACATAAAATTCAATTTAAGTGAAACTATGACCAATTTCAAGTCGTATGCTGTTTAAAATGCTATAATCTGTTGTTATAACATTCACTGTATAACATTTGTTGACTCCATCAGTTCATTTGGAGCCAAGAGCTGGCTACCTTTTGAGCTCAGTGTCCAATCGGTGGAACTCGCAACTAACAAACATCTACTCAACAAGTCCATTATGTAAACCTCAGATCCTGTCAGTTATGCCCAAAATATTGCGGTAACTCTTCATCAAAGGATTAATAACTGATTTTAGAAAGCTGCATGAGAGTTGAAAATCAGCCAAAACCACACTAAAAAATGTAATATCTAATTAAAACCCAATTACTGCTAATGAGGGTATCAGATAAAAGTGAAGTATTCTATTCTGGGACGACATTATGGTAAGCCAGACATTTTGGTCTGTTTCAGAAAGATTTCATTCAGTTATCAACGAACTGATGAAAAGTCTGATAAAACTACGTAAATTTTATACATTTTCCATGTTTTCGAATCGGCCATGTAGACCTCGTAGCCAGGATGTATGTTTCTCAGGTTTATTTAGGTTCATGAAGCTCTTATAAAGTTTAGAAGTAAAAGTTCAATCGGAATCTCAATTGTTATACTAAGTTTTGCCTAGTTATTTTATGATTTGATAGTCGGAGCTAGGCGGCGGAAAAGTTATATAAAAACACACTGGTAACGTTTATCGTGTCATTTTGGTACTGCGCTTCAGTCGGCGACCAGGTAATACTATACCCAGGTTTAATAGACATAGTTTTTACTATGAATTACTAGTATAATATGCTAGGAATAAAACAAAAATATAGACTCAAAGGCTGCCTCTACTGCACCATCTTCCTTGCTAGATTAGTTGATGTAATATAATTCGGCTCTTTAGCCGCGATGTGATATGACCTTTATTGAAATACCGTTCCCAGGTATATGCTGTTAAGTTACAAATTCACCGATGCATTGATCTTGTAAGTTGTAGTTTAACAAACAGATCAAAGCGGATCGGAACTCCTAGTTTATTAGAGGGGTTCGTGTTGCTAATAGTCTTAATAGTTTTCTATGGTGTGTCTTGCGTACTATTATTTGTATGTTTGTCTTTATTTTTTAGTCATGACGTTGTCAGTTTATTTTCGATCGATGAGTTTGACTGTCCCTGTGGTATCTTTAGCCCCTCTTATATAACATAATCCTTTCGTTCATATCGTTTGCTTTCGACGTTTTTATCATATTTATTTTGATAATTTAGGCATTGACTTTTTAGTTAAAAAAATAATTTATTAATTACTTTTTAAGTATCAATCAGTACACATAGTACTTGGAAAAACGGCATACACACTGCGAAACGCATGACCTTGCATAATGCAAAAATATAAGGAAACCGCATCGACAGAACGAAGAATTTTTATATATTTGACCTCTTATATAGTTCAAAAATTGTCATGATACAGAAAACCTCAATTTGACACTACATTTCTTGTGCATATTATCTTGAAAACTACAAAAACTAGACAGAAACTACACTACAAAAATCATCAGAAAAATCAGATCTACAAAAGTGAGTTCATGATACTGGGTATATCATATCGTAGGAGGGTTTATATCACAGTTATGCCAGTTATTTTTAAAGTAATCGGTGTTGATGCATAATCGTAAACTGCAAAGATGACTCTAAAAAGGCTTTTAATTTTTAGAGATTTTGCCTCAATGGCCACATCATTTTAGATGACACCATAATATCTATGAAAAATAAAAAAATGAAATAGTATTATATCTGATGCTGCAATGTACTGATACTGTAATCACTAATATATACAGTGTAGAAATTAGGATTATCCACTGAAATATTATCAAATATACTATTAAAAGTATCATCATTCAGTATAGCTTAAATATAAAACATCAATAGCCTGTGGTCAAAATGGTTAATATATAAAGCCTTCCCTGCTTCTAGCTCTATCCCTGAAAATAAACTTCTGTCAATACAGCTAGATAGGTTATATGCCTTCTGGCTCCACTCAGCTGGTGTAACTACTGGTGTATTATTTGGGGGGACTGTAGACTTTGTCACAAAATCACCAGACTAACCACTTCGGTTGTGTCCTTTCTCGACCTGATCGACGAGGCAAAACTGGAAGCGTATCATTTTCAGCATGAGGTGGATCTATGAGTTTGACTGTCCCTCGGGTATATTTCGCACCTCTTCTATAACATAAGCCTTTTGTAAGTTCATATCGTTTGCTTTCGATGTTTTTATCGTTTGGTTTTTTTTTAAAATAATTTCGGCATTGATAGAATTTTATTGATAGAATATTTAGTAAAACAAATCATCCGATATAAACGTCGAAAGAAAACGATATGATCGACGAGGCAAAACTGCTGGTGTATCATCTTGAAAAGTCTTCTAAAGGCATCTCGATCTTGCTCTTCAACCTCATCTACAGAATCTAGTTCCTGCACATCTATGACATCGGCGTGCCCATCTGGCTTCGGAGGTAATACTACTTCTTGGTCTCCATCAAGACTCTTTTTCATCATCCTCAACACTAGAAGGAGTTTTGTGAACCATTGGTCATTGATGTTCCTAGATCTCAAAATCATCGCTTTCGCTTTCCTCCGTGTTACAGTTTGTGTTTAATTAGTTATCAAAGGTACCAGGATTATAATTTAGTACGTCGGACGCGCGTTTCGTCTACTTAAGACTCATCATTGACGCTCATATCAAAATATTTATAAAGCCAAACAAGTACAAAGTTGAGCAATGAGGATCCAAAATTCCAAAAAGTTCTGCGATATACGGCTAAGGTAATCTATGCCCGGGGTAAAAAAATCCTTAGTTTTTCGAAAAATTCAAAGTTTTGTAAACAGGAAATTTATAAAAATGACCACATTATTGATATTCATGTCAACACCGAAATTTCTTTTGTGCGTAATCTTGTACTCGATCTAGGAAGTGATATTTTATCGTTAAGGTGGTTGACTTGAAATGTACCCCAGTCAGTTATTAAACTCATAGATAAAAGGATTCCTATGTAACGTTCGCTTACGCCGCTCACTGTCTTTCTGTACCGTATATCTTTCTTTGTTCGGTTATAGTACAATGTAGATAGCATTCTCCCATTTATCGAATAACTTATGTTTATCAGCAACTAAACTCTCTTTACTAGTACTTTATCACCTTTTTAGCTCACCTGTCCTGAAAGGCCAAGAGAGCTTTTCTCATCACTTGGCGTCCGTCGTCCGTTAACTTTTACAAAAATCTTCACCTCTGAAACTACTGGGCCAAATTTAACCAAACTTGACCCACAATCATCATTGGGGTATCTAGTTTAAAAAATACGTCCGGTGACCCGTCCAACAAACCAAGATGGCCGCCACGGCTAAAAATAAAATATATGCCATGGGTAATAAGTAGATTTTGGCTTATGGTTGCTATAAACAGTTTCGTATAAAAAAAAAACTAGGGGTTATTCCCCGACTAAAAATAACCATGGAGGGAACACCTGTTTATTTACTCAATTGGTGAAAAAGTATCATGTTTTTGTATTTGATTGTAAAAATTAGAGCTTTCAATTAAAACAGGTTGAATGATTGAAATAATTTTAAAAATTATATTAACTTTACATGTTTTGAGGGGAGACAACACTGTAAACATCCTGTTTTTTTTGGCAGTGAAAATTGAAAACTTATTTGCAGCCACTGTAGCTCTTTTCGGAACAGGAAACCGTACCCTGAAACAAGATTTTTTTGAAAGGCCAGGTAAAAACCTACAAATTTCATACAGTTTTAATTATGTAAAATGTGCATGGATCATGTCTTCATGTCTGTGCACATGACCTGGTTTCAAGTTTTTTTATATTCAAATTTCAGATTAATCGGATAACCCATTGTTGGGTTGCTGTCCCTGAATTGGTAATTTTAAGGAAATTTTGCCTTTTTTGGTTATTATCTTGAATATAACTATAGATAGAGATAAACTGTATATGGCAATAATGTTCAGCAAAGTCAGATCTACAAATAAGTTAACATTACCAAAATTGTCAGTTGACCCCTTAAGGAGCTGAACATTGCATTTTATAGTCAATTTTTATACGATTTTGTAATCTTTTACAAAAATCTTCTCCTCTGAAACTACTGGATCAAATTTAACCAATCTTGGCCACAATCATCACTAGGATATCTAGTTTTAAAAATGTGTTCGATGACCGACATGGGTAAAAATAGAACATAGGGTAAAATGCAGTTTCTGGTTTATATCTCTGAAACTTAAGCATTTAGAGCAAATATGGTAGGGAGTAAAATTGTTAATCAGATTAAGATCTATCTGCCCACAAATTTTCAGACAAATCCAACAACCCGTTCTTGGGTTGCTGCCACTGAATTGGTAATTTTAAAGAAATTTTGCTTTTTTGGTTATCTTGAATATTATAGCAGATAGAGATAAACTGTAAACAATAATAATGTTCAGCAAAGTAAGATATACAAATAAGTCAACATGACCAAAATTTTCAGTCGACCCCGTAAGGAGTTATTGCCCTTTATAATCAATTTTTATACGATTTTGTAATCTTTTACAAAAATTAATCTTCTCTGAAACTTCTAGGCCAAATTTTACCAAACTTAGCAACAATTATCATTGGGGTATCTAGTTTTAAAAAATGTGTACGGTGATCTAGCAAACCAAGCAAGATGACCGGCATGGCTAAAAATAGAACATAGGGGTAAAATGTAGATTTTGACGTGTATCTCTGAAACCAAAGCATTGAGAGCAAATCTGACAGGGGGTAAAAATGTTTATCAGATTAAGATCTATCTGGCTACAAATTCCACAACCTGTTTTAGGGTTTCTATACCTGAATTGGTAATTTTATGTAAATTTTTGGTTATTATCTTAGATATCATTATAGTATCTGATAATATCTAATATCTTATACTATTGATTATGTTTTAACCTTATTTCACATGATTTACAAAGAATCAGTAAATATATCTGAGCGATAAGGCTAGATACGACTGCTCCTCTTACTTTAAAGTCATAGTGTTCTTTCTGCTTCTCATCTGCCTTCTTTGCTGATTCTGAAGCAAGCTTTTACGAATCAAATAGTCGGTTCTTCAATTTCTGGGTGTACTAAGTGTGTTGTTTCCTATATTTCTCATTTACTAGTCTAAATGATAAGACAATGGGAAGCTTTGGTTGTCGGCTAAACATAAGAAAGTATTTTGATTGTCCAGTTTGTTTCGTCGTGTCGAGTGCAGTTGTACACATGAACTACCGGAGCGACATCTGGCATCCAGTTGATTTTATCTTTTGGCTGTAAAGTTCTAAGCATTGACAGTAATGTTCTTTTTAATCTCTCAGCCATGCCGTTGCCCATCGGATCGTATGATATAGTTTTTGACATCTTGTTAGTCGGCGAAGTTCCTGAATGATGCTAGGACCTTAATCTGAGTGAATTCTGTCGGGCAAACCATAATGCACGATGAAGTTATGATTCTGCAGTTATCTTTGCAGTCTGGTTGCGTGTTGGTATAGCCAGTGCATAAAGTGGTGGAGTTATCAATATGTCTTGAATTCCTCCCTTTGGTGGTTCTAGAGTAAGGTAGTTAATGCATTTGAGGTCCATTGGCTGTGATATTGCGATGTTATCTAGTGGTGCTCTTGTGTTCTTTTTTCTTTATATACCTTTCGCAATGTTTGATCCATTCTTCAATATCTTTGATCATCCCAGACCAATAAAATCCTTCTCTGATAAGACTGGTAGTTCTATCTTTGCCTGGATGACCCATTTCATCGTGCAGTGCTTCTTAAACTAACTTGGTGTGTGAAGATGACATAGTATGAGTTGATTATGTATCATTTCGTCAATGGTATTATCTCGGTGAAGCAGTGGATCCCATAGCTTGTACCGACCAGTTTGTGTCAGTTGAAGCATCTATATTCATAGCCAAATTACCGATGTCGATGGAATCTAGTGATATGCCATAAGAAGCAATCAACGGAGTATATATGTTGTGTACAAGTTATCATTTTGTACAAATTATAATGTACAAAAAATTGTACAAATTATAATTTGTAGTTTGACCTTGTACAAATTGTAATTGTAAAAAGTGCCTGCACACATTATAATTTGTACAAAATAAGACTTAATTTCACTTATAACTTGTACAATATTTTACATAGGATAATTTTTCAAATGATAACGCATAGTGTAAATTTAAATAACGAATCAATATGAATCACATTAATACTATACAATAATATACAATGATTCTATTTGTTGGAAGAGGAGAGCGAACCATGACATTTCGAATTACACCAAATATTCTGCTTTTTGCAATTACACTTGGAATTGCTACAACCACCTTTACATTTACAAGAGAGATAACCCTGTCCACCAGTTTTAAGGTTTTTTTTTCACAGCTTCCCTCCATGAAAGTTGTAAATCAGGAATTTATGACACAGAAGACATCAACATATTTTTGATGGAATCTTGGTTCATGGTTGTCAATCTAGATAATCCATCTGCATTGGCATTGGTTTTGCCTGGTATATGTGATATCGAAATTGTAAGCGGCTAATGCAACGAGCCAACGGTGTCTAGTAGCATGTAGTTTTGCAGACGGGAGTACATATGTGAGGGGGTTGTTGTCTGAGTACTATAAATGTTGGCCACAGAGGTAGTCCTGCATGAAACTTCAGTTCTGGACCACTTGAATGTAAGAAATTCCATCTTATGTGCTGGATAGCGATTACGCGTTGATGTTCATCGTGCTCCTGATATAGCAGCATTGGCGGACAGTTCGAGTGGTTTGGAGTAATCAACATATTCAAGTATAGTTTGTGAAGATAAGAGTTGTTAGCTCACCTGTCCCGAAGGGACAAGTGAGCTTATGCCATCACTTGGCGTCCGTCGTCGTCCGTCGTCTGTCGTCGTCTGTCGTCCGTCGTCGTCTGTCGTCGTCTGTCGTCGTAAACTATTTCAAGAATCTTCTCCTCTGAAACTACTGGGCCAAATACTTTCAAACTTTAACTGAATGTTCCTTAGGGTATCTAATTTATAAATTGTATCCGAAGTTTTGATCTATCAACAAACATGGTCGCCATTGCTAAAAATAGAACATAGGGGTCAAATGCAGTTTTTGGCTTATAACTCAAAAACCAAAGCATTTAGAGCAAATCTGACATGGGTAATATTGTTTATCAGGTCAAGATCTATCTGCCCTGAAATTTTCAGATGAATCAGACAACCCGTTGTTGGGTTGCTGCCCCTGAATTGGTAATTTTAAGGAAATTTTGCTGTTTTTGGTTATTATCTTGAATATTATTATAGATAGAGATAAACTGTAAACAGGAATAATGTTCAGCAAAGTAAGATTTACAAATAAGTCAACATGACGGAAATGGTCAGTTGACCCCTTTAGGAGTTATTGCCCTTTATAGTAAATTTTTAACCATTTTTCGTAAATCTTAGTAATCTTTTACAAAAATTTTCTCCTCTGAAACTACTGGGCCAAATACTTCCAAACTTTAACTGAATGTTCCTTAGGGTATCTAGTTTGTAAATTGTATCCGAAGTTATGATCTATCAACAAACATGGTCGCCATTGCTAAAAATAGAACATAGGGGTCAAATGCAGTTTTTGGCTTATAACTCAAAAACCAAAGCATTTAGAGCAAATCTGACGTGGGTAATATTGTTTATCAGGTCAAGATCTATCTGCCCTGAAATTTTTAGATGAATCAGACAACCTGTTGTTGGGTTGCTGCCCCTGAATTGATAATTTTAAGGAAATTTTGCTGTTTTTGTTTATTATCTTGAAAATAATTATCGATAGAAATAAACTGTAAACAGCAATAATGTTCAGCAAAGTAAGATCTTCAATTAAGTCAAATTGACCAAAATTGTCAATTGACCACTTAAGGAGTTATTGCCCTTTAAAGACTTTTTCACAATTTGTTCATCATGTTGACTTACTTTAAAAAATCTTCTCCTTTGAAACTGCTGTATCAATTTCAGCCAAACTTAGGCTAAATGAGTTTCAGAGTATCTAGTATAAATTTTATATTTTATTTCCTTGTATGTCAAGAAACATAGCTCCTATGGCTAAAATAGAACATAGGAGAAAATAATTATTTTTTTTGGCTTTTGAAGAAAATAGGACGATCCAAAAAACATTTAAATAAATTGAAAAGCTAAAATAATCATTGATGAGAGATTTAACCAAAAGAATTAAGGTGAGCGATTCAGGCTCTTGAGAGCCTCTTGTTTTATTGTTGTGAAAGCTGTTTCTTGCCTATCAGTCCACTGAATGATTATTGTTGTTTCTTAGTCTTCTTCCTTTTCTTTACATTTGAAGTTGGCACGATGGATGTAATTTGCTTTGACTGAAGTTACTGATGAATTTGCGGTAATATCCTATAAATCCGATGGATCTACGAACTTCTTCAGGTAGCTTTGGAGTAGGACAATTCATAACCTTCTCGACTTTCTCTGGATCTGTTTCTACTTTCTTGTCAGATTTGACTTTAGGACGGAAGAAAGAACATTCCGATGACGAAAGCTTCAAGTCGGCTTGTCGAAATCGGCCGAAGACCCTCTAAAGTCGCTTTATGTGTTCCTCGTATGTTTTAAGCAAATACGATAACGTCGTCTATGAAAACATGAAATATAAGCATTTAAACTCTGAGGCAAACAAGTCCGAAAAGCATCCGGTTGTACCCAAAGAGTCCAAGAGGTCCTACGAAGAATGCTGTCCTCTCCTTATGTTCCTCTAGTATCTCGATCCGATAATACTGACTTCATGATTACGGTTGAGAAGTACTTGTTTCCAGCCATCCGGTTTAAAGTATCTGCCATTCATGGCAAAGCAAAGGAATCTTTATTTGTCATTAAATTCGATTTCCTATAGTCCACGCCTATTTTAAGTGTGTCATTCTTCTATTTTACTAGAACTTTGGAAGCATACGAACTATTATACTTTCCAATACATTCTGTTCTGAGCATTTGGTAAAAATGGCTGTTAACATCTACATATATCGGAGAAGGTATGTTGCAATATCGATGTTTAAATGGTCGATCGTCCTGTGTTGTACTATGTTGGTATGTCCAATACCATAATCATCTTTGGAAAATATATCTTGGTATGATGTGATAAAATCCTTGAATATGATGTGATGTTATATTATCAGTGGATATATCTACTTGTAATATAAACGGTGGTGTAAATTCTTTCTCTTTGTTGATCGGTTTGATTTTTGTCGAGCCTTCGACTTTAGTCGAAAAAGCGAGACTAAGCGATCCTACATTCCGTCGTCGTCGGCGGCGTCCACAAATATTCACTCTGTGGTTAAAGTTTTTGAAATTTTAATAACTTTCTTAAACTATACTGAATTTCTACCAAACTTGGACAGAAGCTTGTTTATGATCATAAGAAAGTATCCAGAAGTAAATTTTGTAAAAATAAAATTCCATTTTTTCCGTATTTTACTTATAAATGGACTTAGTTTTTCTGCGAGGAAACATTACATTCACTCTGTGGTTAAAGTTTTTAAAATTTTAATAACTTTCATAAACTATCCTTGATTTGTACCAAACTTGGACAGAAGCTTGTTTATGATCATAAGATAGTATCAAGAAGAAATTTTGTAAAAATAAATTTCCACTTTTCCGTATTTTACTTATAAATGGACTTAGTTTTTTTTGCCAGAAACAAAACATTCACTCTGTGGTTTAAGTTTTTAAAATTTTTATAATGTTCTTAAACTATCCTGGATTTCTACCAAACTTAGACAAAAGCTTGTTTCTGATCATAAGATATTATTCAGAAGTAAATTTTGTAAAAAAAAAATTCGCTTTTTCCGTATTTTACTTATAAATGGACTTAGTTTTTCTTTCAGTTACTATTACATACAGTCTGCAGTTAAAGTTTATAAAACATTTATTAGATTCATAAACTATCCTGGATTTTTTACCAAACTTGGAAGCTTCTTTCAATCAAAAGACAGTATCGAGAAGGAAATTTTTATTGATGTTTTTCCTCATTTTTGTTGAGTCTGCGATTAACAGCAAAAGTAGGCGAGACACTGGGTTCCGTGGAACCCTTACGAATTTTAGATAAGTATAACCATATTGTAGTTTTCCAATTATAGCATTTGGTATGATAAACATGTCGTTGTGATAGTACTTATAATCTACCAATGATGGTTCATTATCTAAATCTCTTGGTAATATAGATGAAGATGTTTATTGAGTGATAGCAGATGTGAAGTGGTATTGGTAATTCTTTGTTTGTCATGGCTTTGATAGATATCTGACTGTTCGGTGGTATAATGACTCTTTTTGTATTCAGCTGATTTAACCAATGCTATTCTGTTGTTAACTTTGTAAGTTCTTTCTCCCTCAGTAGTATACATCTAAATGAAGAATACCAGGGCGTTGTTAAATCTGATGTTTAAAGAAATCCGTTGCCAAATCTATCTTTAATCATCATCAATGATGGTTGTGAATATATTTGTTCCAAACGGGACTCGAACTTTGGAGTGATACGGACTTTCTGGTACAACAAGTAGCATGGTTGGATAAAGCTGATCAGTTGAATGTTGGCCTCAATGATACGGTACTGAATTTTCATGTTGATAATCTGTTCTAAAAATGTGAGTGGTGTGTCACCAAATTGCTGAGAATAAAACTCGTTAGCTATATGTAGAAACAATGGACCCTGTATCTAGAAGAGATGAAATTTCAATGCTATTGATGATAATGTTTGATTCGGTCGGTCGTCCACAAAGTCCTGATGGTATCGTTGATTTGCATAAATTCTGTTTACGGATTTGTATGTTCATGTCGAGCGGCTGCCCTTTGTCGATGACGAAATCTATTTTAAAGGTATGTCATTGACATCCGTGATCGCGCGACATCCTTTGGCAATTTGCGAGTCTCTAACACAACGGTTGCATTTAATTGGTTAAATTCTATAAGTGGTGTTGTCTAATGTTGAGTCTGACCAAAACATCTTTCACCTCTATTATAACCTCTACCTCTAAACTGATTTTGACTGAATGCCTGTTGGTACGGTTGTGTGTTGTATTGTTGATTTGGTTGTTGTTGCTTATTTGGTTGTCCAGATTCTATCTGTTCAATGCGTGTGTTGGTTTGCTTTAGTGTTGCAGCAAGTTCCGATTCCTCCTCTTTCTCATTAGCAATGGCCTGTTTTGATGTTTCTTTAATCTTTGGTAGTTCATCAAGATTAGTTTCTTTCTCAATCCTCAAGGCTACACGGACATGATCAAATGTATGATAGCTTCTTTCTCATAGTGGTTTATATGCTTCATATGTGGTTTAAGTCCTTTCCAAACGACCAAAGCATGTCATGTATCATGATATATATATATTTGCCTGTAGCTTGCTGACTTTCCCCGAGTGGATGGCTTTATCATGGAGTAGTCGCTTGGAAGAAACACTAACCGTACCTTTTGTGGTCTCAAATCTAACAGGGTTCTTGGGCAGAATAAAAGGATTCGTGAAGTTTAAATATGTTTATTTATACGGCATGTATGTATGGTACAAATGTCTATATCTCCTATTCGGAAACATCACCAGATCATAATAACATCATTTCTTCTGGTCCTGCATGATCATGCAATATGGAATTTATAGTGTCTAGAATATATAGCAATATAACTATTACTATAAATATGCTGCTGTATTCTACGATATATATAGCTTTCTCTCAAAAGGTATTCAAAAAGTGCGGTAAAACTAAACTCAGTGACTTTGACCAATAGAAGACAAGGTAATATGACACATCACTGACTGTTTAATGAACCAGAATAAACAGAGTAGAACTACAGTACTAAGAAGATATAACATACCAAGATGATTCGTTAGACAATATTAAGTTATCGTTGTTTTTCCCCTCTCACAAATACTATAAACAATAGAATATGTGATGAAGTATGGAATGAATGTTCATGTCTGTCTGGCAGGTTTCATATGACCTTGACCATGTGTTCATGATTCATGATTCATTGGGCAATAATAGGTGTTCATGTTTTTGTGAGTATCTAAGATACTAGTAATATAAGCAATTGAATATGCCAACTGTATTTGGTGTTTGAAATGATTGTAAGGTCATATGTCTGGATGGCAGGGTTTCTTGACGGTTTCCTCTTTTTAAAAGATCATTGATAATGTTAAGTTTATGTGAAACTTTAGCAAAACCTTCATATTATAGACTTTCAACCTAAATTCAAACATAAGTAAAGCAGGCACAGAAATATTAAAGTTCCATAATATAATCTATCAATTGTCTGTGATAAACACTAATAATGTTTGTGTGAATCAGCTGAAAATTTCATAATGATGAAATACTAGCAAATTTGCTGCAACTGAAATGAAGAAAGAATAAAAAATTACTACGTTGTTTTCAAAATCATATATTTTTAAAGCATTAGTTTCTAGAAGTATTAAATGTGATTGTTGTTTTATCTACATTAACTCATTATTCTGTCTTATTAAACTATACACTCTAAAGATCCTGTGCATACTCAACAATGGGCACTCTTCAACATTGTAGATGAGAGTAAATTCATGACATTAATCTCTGATTTGTTTATCTTGTATTGCTTATCATTTAGTCTGTTTTATTTCTATATATCCTGATAGTTTGTTGCTCAAAAAACAAAAGCTTGTAGAAACAAATCCTCGTTTAAGGGCAATCACTCCTATATAGAGTGACAGTCTACTATCCATTTCACAAAAATTTAATTTGTTACTTAGATCTTTTCTTGCTGGTTATTTTTTTTTTGTATTTTGAATTGTCTTGTTGTCTGTTATGATTTTTATCATATTAAGATTTATTCCTATGAAGAATAAATCCGGTTATCGGAGGAAAGTGGGCTTACGTTTTGGGAGTTGTCCCGCTTTGAACACGTGATGGAACTTGTTATGTATTATGAGTGAGGGGGGATAGGACCTTTATCGGGACTCCGGGATCGGGTGTTTTTAAGCTCGGGATTTCGGGATTGACCCTTTCGGGATCCGGGAACTCTTTCTTCGAATTTCGGGACCTCGGGATTTCGTGTTTTTTAAGCCCGGGATTTCGGGATGTCGTGTTTTTAAGCCCGGGATTTCGGGATCAGGACCCCTCCTACCCTCCCTCATGAGTCACGTTAATTATTTTAACCTTGATAACTGTGACGTCAGCATTCTTTCTTTACCACGTACGATACAGCAGAGGGAAGACGCAAAAAATTGGGTTCCGTATGAATTAACTAATGTTTGTTTCAAAAGTTACCCACCCACCCACCACTTAGATTAAAGACATACTCCTAAAATGTAGTTAATATACATGTGTTAAATGTTATATCATGTTGTTCGTTTTTCTGCTGTTTTTGTTCTATTTTTCAGGTTGAAATGACTGGTAGCTTATTCCGATTGTAATCCCAATCCTTCGTCACGGCTTCAGACAAAGACTCCGACCATTGTAATCCCAATCCTTTGTCATGGCTTCAGACAAAGACTCCAACCATTGTAATCCCAATCCTTCGTCACGGCTTCAGACAAAGACTCCGACCATTTAATGGCGAAAATAGCGACACAACATCTACAAATATATTATGCTTCTTATAATGGAATTATGTATCCGCTGAGCTTCTGTTTCCCAGGGCCAGCATCCGATATATTTTGGAAGCAATAATGTTAATAAGGATATTATATTGATATATAAGGAAATGACATTATAAGGAATAACAATAAGGTGGAAATAAGGAATAAGAATAATGTGGAAATAAGGAATAAGGAATGGACAATAATGTGGAAATAAGGAATAAGGAATGGACAATAATGTGGAAATAAGGAATAAGGAATGGACTATAAGGTTTAATTATATATACTAGGGACTTGCCAATTATGTTTCTCGGCAGTCCCATTCTTTGTCAAGCCGTGGCCGTACAATTTTGTACTTTTGCCAAATAAAATATTTCTTACTTTATATATTTGTATGTCATTTGGCCCCACGTTGTCTCAGATAAACAATGATATAGGCAAAACACAAAAAAATGGTAAAAATCTTCTTTAAAAGGCAAAAACTTCAATAAGGGGTTATCAAACAATTTTCTTCATGTTGAGTTAATTTTATATCTTGTTTTACTGATCCTTTTTGTTTATTTAAGTGTCTATAACATTGAGAATGGAAATTGGGAATGTGTTAAAGAGACAACAACCCGACCATAGAGAAGACAACAGCAGAAGGTCACCAACAGGTCTTCAATGCAGCTAGAAATTCCCGCACCCGGAGGCGTCCTTCAGCTGGCCCCTAAACAAATATATATACTACTTCAGTGAAAATGAACGCCGTACTAAACTCCAAATTGTACACAAGAAACTAAAATTAAAAATAATACAAGACTAACAAAGGCCAGAGGCTCCTGACTTGGAACAGGCGCAAAAATGCGGCGGGGTTAAACATGTTTATGAGATCTCAACCCTCCCCTATACCTCTAGCCAATGCAGAAAAGTAAACGCATAACAATACGCACATTAAAATTCAGTTAAAGAGAAGTCCGAGTCTGATGTCAGAAGATGTAACCAAAGAAAATAAACAAAATGACAATAATACATAAATAACATCAGACTACTAGCAGTTAACTGACATGCCAGCTCCAGAATTCAATTAAACTGATTGAAAGATTATGTCTTCATCATATGAATATCAGGCACAATCCTTCCCGTGAGGTGTTTAGTATCATACCATCATAACATATACGAGAAGAACATAGACCGTGTCATGCCAACAACTGGTTTTTAAATAAATGTGTTTAGTTCCGATGCAAAGACCCTATAAGTGAATCAATATTAACGCCAAAATACGCAATCTTTAGTGACCTGACAACAGTATCGTAACTATATCCCTTCTTAATAAGTCTATTTAAAGATTGTGTTAGCTTCTGAGGTGAATACTAACATTTTTGTGCTTTATAAAGAATATTTCCATAAAATATCGGATGTGAAATACCTGAACGTATAAGAAGTCTGCATGTTGAGCTATATTTACGAATGATGTCCTTATACCGATGATAAAATTTAGTATATGTTTTGACTAGTTTGTGATATCGAAAACCCTGGTGTAATAATTTTTCAGTAATACATAAATTTCTCTCGTTAAAATCTAAAACATTGTTACATACACGACCGAATCGTACAAGTTGAGATATATAAACACCGTAAGATGGTGACAAGAGAACGTCACCATCTAAAAATGGATAATTAACGATAGGAAATGAGAAATCATCTCTTTTATCATAAATTTTAGTATTAAGCTTTCCGTTAATGATATAGATATCTATCTTTAATAAATTTAATGATATTATGAGGACAAAACGCAAAAAAAATGTGGTAGAAATTATCATCAAAGGGCAACAACTCTAAGAAGTAATCCACTGACAATTCAACCTTATTTGACTATTTTTTTGTAGAATTTGACTTGCTGATAATATTTACAATTTTAAGTTCTCTCTATCTATTATATAAATATAAGAAGATGTGTTATGAGTGCCAATGTGACAACTCTCCATCCAAGTCAACCATTAGAGGTCAAAGTACCGTTATTAAACACGGAGCCTTGGGTCACACCGAACAACAAGCTTAAAATGGCCCAAAAATTTACTAGTGTTAAATCAATTAATCTAACAGGAAAGCCAATGGTCAAATCTGAAAATAAGAAAGAACCGAGAAACACTTATGAAGCACATCAACAAACATGTTACAACCACTGAACATCGGGATCCTGATTTAAACCATTCTAACAGGAAAACCATTGGTGTCATTGGTCTAATCTGCAAAACAAAAAGAGAATCGAGAAACACTTATGAATCACATCAACAAACTACAACCACTGACCATCAGGTTCCTGACTTAGGACAGGTGCAATCAAATGCAGCGGGTTTAAACATTTTAATAGGTATCAATCTTCACCCTAACCTGAAACAATAGTGTAACCTCACATCATAGAAATATACACTATGAAATATAAATTGAAATGAAAAGACATAACCACGAAGAAGTGAATATACACTGGACGAATAAATTTGATATATGACGCAATGTTAAAACAAAATCAATAAAATAAGGGGTGAGATGTTAAACAATACCAGAAAGACAACCATAACCTTGGACAAAATAGTTCTCAAAATAATAGGCAAAATTGGGGGGAAAATGGTAAAAGTTATTTATGGGCAATAACTCCTATAAGAAGTCATTGACAGTTTTGACAAATGTGAACAATTGATTGAGCTCAACATTCTGAACATTTTTACTGCTGTCGTGGTTTTCTCTATTTATAACAGTTGTCCAAATAATAGACACAACTTGCATTTTACCCCCATGTCCCATTTTTAGCAAGTCAGCCATCTTGGTTTGCAGGCAAAGTCATAGGACACATTTTTGTCGAGCTTGCAACTTTTGTTGCAGAAAGCTCGACATGGGGATAGTGTTCCGGCGGCGGCGTTATCTAACTTCTTAAAAGCTTTATATTTTAGAAGGTGGAAGACCTGGATGCTTCATACTTTGAATATAGATGCATCATGTTACCAAGTTTCCGTCAGTCACATGTTCAATGTCCTTGCCCTCATTTTCATGGTTCAGTGACTACTTGAAAAAAAGTTAAGATTTTTTGGTATGTGAAATTCTCTCATATTATAAGTAATAGGATAACTATATTTGGGGTGTGCGTACCTTGCAAAGTCCTTATGCCCGTCATACAGTTTTCACTTGATCTCGACCTCATTTCATTGGATCAGTGAACAAGGTTAAGTTTTGGTGGTCAAGTTCATATCTCAGATACTATAAGCAATAGGTCTTGTATATTCGGTGTATGGAAGGGCTGTAAGGTGTACATGTCCAACTGGCAGGTGTCATCTGACTTTGACCTCATTTTCATGGTTCAGTGGGTATAGTTAAGTTTTTGTGTTTTTGTCTGTTTTTCATATACTGTATGCAATAGGTCTACTAAATTTGGTGTATGGAATGATTGTAATGTGTACATGTCTAGCTGGTATGTGTCATCTGACCTTGATCTCATTTTCATGGTTCAGTGGTCAAAGTTAACTTTTTGAGTTTTGGTCTTTTTATCTAATACTATATGCAATAAGTCAACTATATTTGGTGTATGGAAATATTTTATGATCTATATGTCAGTCGGTCAGATTGAATTTGACCTTGACCTCATTTTCATGGTTCATTGCTCAGTGTAAAGTTTTTGTGTTTTGGTCCAGTTTAAAAAAAAACTTTAAGCAATAGGTCAACTATATTTGTTGTATGGAAGAATTGTTAGCTATACATGTGTGCCTGGCATGGTTCATCTCACCTTGACCTCATTTTCATGGTTCAGTGGTAAATTTTTAGTTTTCTGGATTAAGGTTAAGTTTATGTTTAAATTGTAATGGACTATCAACATAATATCAATGATTAGTAAAGATGGCGAGACATTTCAGCGTGTGCACACTTATTTAAACAAGATGTCCTAACGATGATTGTGATCAAGTTTGGTTTCATTTGGATCCGTAGTTAACTTGCTCACTTGGACCTTTGGGGTAGCTGGCCTAAGAGTGAACAACTATTTATACAACCACTTGCACTTTGTTTTAAAATCACAAGACAAGATTATTAGTAATATATTTATTAGTTTTAATTACAACAAATATCATCAGTAAACAACTCTGGTATGCTGTAAAGTGGGAAATTTTCAAGACAGGTTTATGTTCTCTTTTTTTGGTTATACATTATAAAATAGCAAGAAAACAAATACCTGTGAACAGGTTTGGTTTTGGTCATAAATATCACCAAGGGAGCAGGGGACTAGACCATTTTCAAATAATCGACCTTTAGACTCAGGATTTTCATATTTCGACAGGTTACCTACTAAGTGGTTAGACATCCTAGTACTTGGTTAAGTAAAAGTAACCAAAAAAATGAAAATCAAAAATATAATTGGTGCAATTTGGGTGGAAGGTTTACTGTTTTCCGTCGAATATTATTGTTGTGTATAGCAAACCTAAAAAAATAGTGCCATTAGTACTCTTGATTTTATTTCTTTAAGTTGCTCTTACTTGACCGATTAGCAGGATGTCCTACCACAGAAAAGGTAACCTGTCCAAAAAGTATAAACTCTAGGGTTAAATGTCAGATAATTTGAAAATAGACTATTAAGCCCATATTTGGCCCAAGAAATATTAGTTTTACTTCTAATTTTCTCATAATACAGAGATATCCATGAAATAAGAAATACATAAATGAATAAGAAAATATTTACAATCTTTTGATGACATTGTTACATAAAAATATACACATAATTCACAAAAATGAAGATGTCGGGCACTTGTCAATACATATTTCCTGGTGAAATCATTGTCCGCAGCAAAATTGTATCAGTGTCTTTAATAGTTATTTTAAAGGTCATTATTTTGGTAAGTTCTTACTTGTGTCGTCCAAAAAAGACCCATTTCATATAAATGAAGGAAAATAGTGAAATTTCACAAATTATACTAATTCATAATTGTTAACTGCTATGGCAATGTATGTGAAATTTGTTTTCAATCCCAGAACATAATAAAGTGATGCCAGGGCAAATTTATTATTTCATCACGTAAGCTAACTTGAATATTTACACTAAATTTAGGGCCATATGTGGGTTTATTGTCCCATCTACAGAAATATCCCTGAAAATTAACCACTTTACAGAAAACAATAGAAAATTCATTGTTTGGAAAACAATTATTCATTTGAAAAATAAGCTGAACAGCAAACTTAATGAATTGTTCAAATTGAATAAACCTGATTTTTTTTCTTAAGAATACCTTTTATATATATATTTTCAAAATTACGAACATATAGGAACTTTAAAACAGTCTTTGAAACTGAAAATTACGTGAATTTGAACTTGAGTAAAATTGAGCGGTCACACTTAGCGCAATTTAGTAGAAGTGGAATTTTACCATTAAGAGTGGAAACTGGTAGATACGACCGGTAGATACTCAAACGAAAGTGTAGAAGAAAGACTATGTATATTTTGTAAAAATCAAGAAACTGAAACTGAGTTCCATTTTATGTTTGATTGTCCATTGTATATTGAATGTCGAGTTAACTTTTTTGGTAAACTTTTAATTGAGAAAAATTTCACAGATTTGAATCATGCTGACAAATTGAACTTTTTAATGTCTTTCCACATAAGAAAATTAGCAAAATATATAGTTCGTGCATTTCATATAAGACGTCAGTTGTTATATAACACTTAATTTTTTTTTACATATTTAAAGCTTAAATTTTTGTTTACAAATATTTTTATGTCTATATATTTTTGAAATTTACTTACGTCAACAAAAGATTAGAACGTGATATAATTGTTTAATAATTGTTTTACTTTATTTGAGGTGACTTATAGGTCCATTGGGCCGTGTGTATTACTATTTATCATATATTATATGTTTATAATCTGTACATAATTTACACATGTCACTATAATAAATAATTTACTTACTTACTTATATGTAAATATTGCACTAGTACAAGTAAGGTTAAAAAAATTAATCAGTTGCAACACTGTTGAAATCTTCACACCTTAAAATTTAAAAACTTAAAAAACTTAAAATTCTACAGTATAAAAAATAAAATCCCAACATGTGGTTATATTACAAAAAAGTATGTTTAAACATCCTAAAAAATCTGGCTCAAATTTTTAAAAGTATTTATCCCTATATGTTTATGTCCTCTGTTCTACCATGTCCTAGGAGGAAAAAGGCTGAACAGAGATTAAGATGTTAGGAATGTATGAAAATATCACGAAGGTGACTACTGTATTCTGATCAGAAATTACAAAATATGCAGGAACTTATTTAGGCTATTCTATATTCCGTCAGTATTAATAATGCAATTTCTTTTCTATGAACATAATGAAGATTATTCCTATTGTCATGAAAATGTCTTATTTCATAGCAAATTTCACCCATCTTATTTTTGTTTCAAACCAGATTAATCATTTTTTTTCTATTTCCCATTCTCAATTCTCTCAGAATCATCTCATCAAACATGTCAAACATATTGATGATGGAATAGAATATGCAAGAGGAGATAGATATAGTTTTTAAAATTACTTATCACATTTCATTCACATGTGTCAATATTTTTACTACTCATGTTATCATGTGAAGAGTAAATGGGCTTAATTGAAAATCCTCCTCAATATTCATGTTATTTTTTGCTGCTAAATTTTAAGCAAACAACAAAGAACTTATCTTTTATAACTATATTACTTGAATTAAAACATTCAATTTAAGACTTGAGCAATTTTAGCCAGTACTATAATTTTCCTGATTAAAATCTTTTTTATATATATTACTCCACTTAACAACATATAGCTGGTTAATTCTAGCCTAACAACATCAATGGTTAAAACAATTACATTGTAATCCTGAGTTCCAGTCTAATGATCACAATTATTCACACATAGAAAGATTGAAGTAGCAATTATTTTGTCTAACCATCACAAATAAACAAAGTAACATTTAACTGCTAAATTCACTACAGTGAAAAATAAAATTAACAACATGATGATAATTATTTGATTCAGTTTGTTTGCAAATTGTATTTTTCATTTTCTTTGTATTGAACACTTGTTACTGCCCCTACATCCTTTCACAGTGTTTCCTGTTGTCAGAGTATACAAATGGTATGCCTCCATTGCCAGGATTGTCAAAAGAAGAAAAATTTCACATTGCACAACACTTAGTAAATGATCTTTGTTATCAGCTTTAGGTTCAACAAGGTTGCATCATATAGTTCGCTTCCAATAAGTCGTTGTGTGGTATCTGAAAAATAAGTTAATTCTAGTTACCTAGTATAACACAAATCAAAATGTTTCAATGGGGCGGACTGAGAAAATGGGACCAAAATTTCATACATGCTAACTTTTTATGAGTAAGAATATACATAAACATTCCAATAACAGGAAGATAATGAGTCATGAAATTTATATATGTGTTACACAGTACAAAATACTAACATGAAGGTTGATGCTAAATTTGAGGAAGCTCTGATCTGATGTTCTTGAGAGAAAAACAAGCAGAATTTTATAGGATTGACAGGCTAAGGACAGATGTTAAAACAAGTATCCCCCTTCCTTCTGTGTGGTGGTATAAACATTCTGTAGCCTTTATTAACTTGTGTATCATTATCTTGAAGTTGCATGTTTAAGTATTAATTTTGCCCACTACTGTATAAACAGTTTTTTATCTAATGCCATGTCATTTTTTCTACTTCAATTTTTTTTTAGATACTGGAGTTCGAGGTTTTAAAGTTATATGTATAATCTCCTATCTTTCAACATTCACATATTTAAAATGAGTTTACAAGTAAAATATTACCCCTCATTCGCCATAGTTTGAAGTTGTCCTTTGCTTGGTTTGGTTGTATTGTTGAATCTGTTTGAGCCAGAAAATGTTGTTGTCTCCACCACCTGTCATTGGACGTCTGGAATAAAGAATAGAAAGTAGTAAATTATCATGTGTACTCAAGTCAAAGTCTTGAAAAGTCAAAATGATTATTCCTGAAGATACAACATCAAATTTCAAGAATTTGTTATGGTCCATGAATATTACTGTATACGAAGATACAACATCAAATTTAAAGAATTTTGTATGGTCAATAAATATTACTGTATACAAAATAATTGATTATTTAATCATCAAAAACATTTTCTGCATTGATCTATTGTAAATTACACAATAAAGGTGCTCAAGCTGGTTGTCTTTATAGTAAATCTTTGCTATTCAGTGGGGTATCCAGAACTTTTCATAAGGGGGGCCCGCTCGAGGTCATGCTTCACTTTTTTACTTGTGAAATGGTTGGTTTTCTAGAATGCTTTTGACTCATCAAATCAAAATGGCTGTCTTTGTAATGTGTCTTACAGGCAATTAAAAAGTACAATCTTTATGATTTGTTTAGAACCTTTCCCATCATTAAATAAACTTAAATAAAGTACATACTGTACTGAGATCTCTTTGGAATTACTGTATATGGTTTCGTTCTGTCTGGTGGAGAATGGAAACTGTTCATCTTCATATTTCACAGATGTTGGATCAAACTTTAGAATATCTGAAAAATAAATATTTATTATAGAATTGAATGCTGCTTTTCAATAATATGAAATGAAAGCAATTGGCAATCAAGTTTACATGAAGAGTGGAAGTTATTAATCTTTGTTTGTAACCCAAATAAAAATAAAAACATATTGTTATCATCTCTCAAAAATTTCAGAATAGTTTGAGTTCTTGTGAATTCGTTAAACTTCTACATATCTTTTACATTCTGTATAAGCATTATATTTGCTAGTCCAAAAACCATTTAAAAATATATCAAAATTTTAGTATTATTAAAAATGTTTTGAGAACTGCAAACACTAGTAAATCATAAACAATTTAACAGAGAAGGTCAATCTGTTACAGGTACTTGTATTGACCTTTGTGGCATATTTTAATTAGCTAAAGAAAGTAAGGGTTTCTTTCTTTTATTTTCCTCTATGCATGTATCCAGTTCTGTCATGCTATGTTTTCTATTTTCACATGGTATTACCTTTACTAATTGGTCCTAGTTTTTCTGCTTGTTGAATCAGCTGCTCTGATGTCCAGAAACTTGGAATTCTGGGGAATATCATGTCAACATCCTGTGGTGTATGAAATCCAAGGTAGTGTAAGAGTACGGTAAAGTGTTCATCATGTAATATTGGCTCTTGTTCCTCTTTATATATCACCAAGGGAACAGAACTTCCTTTCACTGCAATAAACATACAAAATAAAACCTTGTTAATTGATTTATCTATTTTTTCAATTTAAATTCAACAAGTTTCCTATTAAATCCACTACATGTTTTATCCCAATCACTTATGGGGGGTCTCATTGGGGGGTTCTGATCCCGCTTACACTATGTACTTAAGTAATTTTCATTGTTTTGTAATTTCCTGTGTCCGGCAAGACTTCATTTCCCGTTTTCACCGAACAAATAATTTGACTTTCACGTGTCATGCTTACAAACAATCGGCAATCCTGCGTCACGCTTAGACCCCAATGATTCCCACTTTATGGAAAGAAGATACATGTAACTTCTGGTTTCTACAAATTTAAACTAGTCTCGCAGGACACATAAGCTTAATTAAACAATATCCTAAAAATAAAAGTCAAATGGATGCCCTCCAAATGAGAATGCTACTGCAAAATTATAAAAATTTATACATAATAGAAAGTCTATGTACTCAATGTATATAAAACATTTTAGAAAGTTTGAAAGCTCTTGGTTAAATCTGTAGGTGAAGTTTAAGTTACACAAAATGTTATTGCTCCATCAGGAATGGAAGTAAAAATTGCTCTGGTTTCATCCGTTGTGAAATCTGCATCTACTGCATTATATATATATATAGAATAACCATACATTGTCTCGAAATATCAATGTTATTTGTACAAGGCTTAGAAACAGGTAGAAAGCGAGGCTGTGCCGAGCATTTCTACCTGTTTCGAGCCGAGTACAAATAACAGATTGATATTTTGAGACAATGTATGATTATTCTTTATATACTGCAACTCTTATAACTGTTCTAAATGAAGTATTTAGGGTAAAAACCGTCATTCTTTAATTGTGAGCAGACAACGTAAAATTGCCGCGAACCTGTATATTTTATTGACGTCATAAATAAAACTCTACGGAAACGCATTGTCAAAGTCATAAACAAGGTGATATATGGTCAGTGACTGTATATCACATATGAATATACAGTCAATGCAATTTGACTGCTCAAATAGCACATCTGCAGTATATATATAAATATATGTAAAATGAGGTGCAACTCTTCAATGTTATGCAAACATACTAGAAAATTAAGGCACCTGGTTCAAAACTAGGTGGGAGTTGATTACACAAGAAAAGTACCTTATTTCAATCAATCCTCTTGACAGTCTTCATACTTTAGGGAAATTTTCACCTTATACAACCAATCTTTGTGTTAAATCCAACTTTTACATGTTCAATTTTTTTATGTATGAAACTTGTGCTTAAAGGGTAAACTTGCTATCAGTTGTAGACAAATTTCTGACAGATTTGTAAATTGAGTCTAATCATTTCTGCAAATGATATGAGCAATACTCTAAATTTAGCATTAGCAAAGACTTATTTTCAAACAATTACCTACCAACATGAAACATTGTCACTGGTTCCTGACATTGAAGATTTCTTTCACACTGTTTCCCTAAAAAAACAATTTTGAAAAATACATTGAAAAATTACAATAGCACATAAGTTTGGTGCATCTTTTATGGAATTTGCATGTTGTCGTTTCCATAAATGATAAATTGCTGTTAAAAATAAAATCGTTCAGTTACTGTTTAAAATAAAACATATATGTTTTCTTTCATCAGTTATTAAATTTGTTTTGTTAATTTAATTTTGCAGGTTCTTATTTATTTTTAGCGTATATCATTTATCAAATTTTTAATGTTTACGAAACTGCATTTTTGAGCCTTGGATGGAAAGCTGCTGAATTTAATCAGGAGTGTAAAATTAAGAGACATTATTGATAAGAGAACCTACCAAGTCTGACGTATGCAGTTTCACACAGTAATGTTTGGATCCATTTGAGATTCTCGTCCTGTTGTTTCTCTTTAAGAGCATTAACACACCACTCTATCACATCCTTATCTTCACTGTCCAACAGTTTACTCTCTATTAAATCTTTAACAGTCACTAATTTCTGGAAAAAGACAATTATAGAATTGAAATATGAGAAGAATTTGTTCAATAACTACTTAAGTACATGTATATCTTTTTAAAATTTTTTTACTGTTGAAGCTGATCAAGTACTTTAAAGATCAAAATTTGTTTCATCTCCAAACTCTCATCAACATAAATTGTCAAGTAATGTGGTATGGTTTATCATATTGTGAATACATCTTATCAGGGATTATAAAATGTTCATTCCTTTTTTTACTTTTGTCCTGTGGTACACCAGGTAGTCAATAAATGTATGTTTGTCATTGTTGTATGATAGCCTATTTGCAGAAAGACTTTCCTTCTTTATACATGATTTTTAATTAATGTTCCTGCATATGTATCTTCAGCTTAATAAGTAGTATATATTGATGCCTTGTGTTGATGTGATGTGAGTGCTTCAGCTTGTGTTGAATGTGTTGAAGACCTTTCAAAAACTGTCAGT